>NC_062280.1:9934318-10570909 GCF_902655055.1 Lutra lutra
TACACCCCATGTGGGGCTTGAACCCATGACCCTGAGATCAAGAGAGGCATGCTCCTCTGACTGAGCCAGCCAGGAGCCCCTATTTTATATTTTTGATGTTACATTATTAGACTTATTCATATTAGATTTGACTTTTTAACACGATAAACTGGACTTCTCTGTTTTGTTTACAATGCTTTTTACTTTGAAATTTACTTTCTTATTAATGTCATCCTGGGTTTTTTCCCTAATGTTCACATTTGCCTGATATATCTTGGCTGTTAATAATCTGATGTTCATTGCACTTTTGAAGTTAATTTTTAAATTTTTATTAAAGTAATTATATACCTAGTTTTAAAAACTGAATAGTGGTTAAAGGGTAAGGAAAAAAAGGTTTAACACACTCTTCCTCCCTTGCCACTCCATTCTTATTTCACTTCACTTTTTCAGAGGTGGCCACATTCATTTATTTCAGTTGTTTGTTCTAGCATTTATTTCTATATTTCTGTCTCTATTAAATGATCAATTTCATTATCTAATGACTTCTTTATGGTAGATAAAGATTTTAACTCTTTTCTATCTCTTTTATTTCCTTGTCCATCTTCTTTACATCGTAAGTTTTGCTTAAGTTTATGTTAATTATTTTAATTATTATGCTTAAATGCTGTTCACTGATGAGTCATCTGGCATATTATAATTATGTTCTCTCTCTCTTTTTAAAGATTTTATTTATTGGACAGACAGAGATCACAAGTAGGCAGAGAGGCAGGCAGAGAGAGAGGGGGAAGCAGGCTCCCGAGAGCCCAATGTGGAGCTCCATCCCAGCACCCTGGGATCATGACCTGAGCCGAAGGCAGAGTCTTTAACCCACTGAGCCACCCAGGCACCCCAGGTGCCCCTATGTTTTCTTTTTTGAACAGCTTTTTGTTTTTCATTTATTGCTTCATTTTCCCCACTCATTTAGTTTTCTTCAAACCTATGGCTAAGTCTCTCTATATTCCTTCCACAGTTCTTAAAGATACCTAATACAAGTTTCTACACAAATAAAAATTACTTCTCCTGCAGAGAACAATCCTGAATCTTGCTCCAATTCAGGGCTGACTGCTTTTTAAATCAGCTAAACAGCCATCATCCCGAGACTTCTTTTTGTTGTCATCCTCAGAATTCCCATAGCCTTTGCCCCTGTTTTAGATGCCTGTTTTTTTTTTTTTTTAATCCCATATCTTTTCTTAGTTTATTCTCTTGTTTGGTGAAATATGTTTAGCAGCATCCTGAGTAAAGGATGCATGTGGGGCAAAGTTTTTTTAGACTCTACTGTACGAAAATGTATTTTTTCATTTTTACTTGTCTATTACAGAATCCTAGCTTAAAATTTTCATTAAATATTTTTAAAGCTTTGCTCCATTGTTTTCCAGCTTCCAGTGTTGCTGATTCTTTGTATGTGATCTCTTTTCTTGCCTTAGGTTTTTTTTCCTTTTTTTTTTTAATCCCTGCCATTCTGAAATTTCACAATAATGTGTCTTACTGTGAGTCTTTTGCAGTAATTACGCCAAGTAATTGGTAGGCCCTATTAATCTAACGACCCTTGTCCTTAACTTCCTAGGGAATTTTATTGTGTTAACCTTTTGCTAACTTCCTCCAAACTATTTCTTTTTCTGGAATTAATATTTTACTTTTGGGATCTTCTAATCTTTAAAAAACTTTTTTTGGATTAATCTTCTAATTTTATCTTTTTCTCTATTATTATTCACCTCTGTCTCTTTTTGTTCTATTTTCTCAAAAACTTTTGCCTATAATGTTTAACGCTTTTACATTTAATTTATTTCAGCTATTGCATTAATGGAAAAACTAGTACAATTTAAGTAAGGTATATAGTTTAATTAAGAGGATCGTATTAATGTTCATTCCCTGTACCAGTGCCCCCTAGTCAAAGAATAGTAGGGTGAAGGATATACAGAAACTCTATTATTTCTACAACTTTTCTGTTAATCTGAAAACAGTTCAAAATACAAAGTTAAAAAAAAGTTAAAAGGACCAATATGTTTGAGAAAAAATGAAGTGTTTGCCAGGATGTCTATACATGGCCACTTCTCATTAATTTTCTCTTGAAGAGAATATTAATTATAGTATCTTTGATATTTTCTTCTGTCCCCTGCATTATATGCTTCCTTCTGTTTGTTATGGTCTCTCATTCTGGAGGCCCTCTTCTAATGTGATTGCATGTCCATATTTAAGAAGGATGCTCTAAAATCCCAACGAGAAGTCCTTCGTGCATAGATAGGTTTGTCAATGAACTTTACTGTTAGGGATTTCAGAAGACCAGTTAAGTTTTTCTCTTGGTAGAAAGCATGCTTAGGTTGGACTCCTGGATCTCCCACTTACTAGCTCTGTTACTTAGGCACTTTACCTTTCATGCTTAAAGTGATCAAGTTTAATATTACCAGCAATCAGATATACTGGCATCTTGTATCCTTTGAAATGATAGACTGAAAAGGGCACATCACTTCTGTGATATTCTTGTCCCAAATGCATAACTTTTTTTTAAGATTTTATTTTTTTAAAGTAATCTTTACACCCAAAGTGGAGCTTGAACTCACAACCCTGAGATCAAGAGCTGCATGCTTTACCGACTGAGCCAGCTAGGAACCTCTGTATAACTTTTATTTAATCAAGAGAAGATACCCAACTCATATTGATGGATAATCAACAAAATAACTGACTAGTTATTTTTTACTGACTCTTTAAATAACTGACTCTTTAAAAGTGTTAAAGTCATGAAAGACAAGGAAATACTGTAAATTTCACAGATTGGAGGAGAGTAAGGAGAGATCACAAATTAATGTAACATGAGGTCTTGGGTTAGATCCTGGAACAGAAAAAGAACATTTGTGGGAAAAACTGGTCTGTAGTTTAGTTAATAGTACTGTACAAATGCTAATTGTATTTTCCTAATTGTTCTATGATTATATTAGTTGTTAAAATTAGGAGAAGGTGGGCTAGGGGATACATAAACTCTGTATTACTTTTTGAAACTTTAAGTCTAAAGTTATTTAAGAATATATGGTTAAAAAAGTAAAGGGACCAGGATGTTTGAAGGAGGGTAATGGATATTTATCAGAATTTTATACATGGATTTCCTCTCATTAATTTTGCTTGAAGGATGGTGAATCCCTTTTGACTTGTAAATTCAAAACAAACCAAGGGTGTTTTTGTTTTGTTATTAAAATTTCTGCTTGTTGTTTTTATTCAATTTTTTTCTGTATTCTTTTTGAGAATTACTCTTTTTTGGTTGGACTTGTCTCTATTCTCTCTAGTGTAGCATTTTATTTTTCATCATCATTTAATATTTCATGTTATCTTCTGTATTTTGGGAGAATTAAAAAAAATTCTATATCAAGGATTTGTTTTTATGTAGTAACTACTAGTCCTTTACAGAAAAGAAAAATTTTATTTTTTCCATCATATCAATAGTTTCATACAGTGTTTTCTTACTGGCCAACAACCATTTCATCCTTCCTGTTTTTGTCTGTAATTACTGGAAACATGGGATATGTTTTTACAAGTTTATTTAATTTCCTCTTATATATATGTTCTTAATACATATATCCATATTTATGCTGTTTATCCTTACCTTCAGTGTAATGCCACATGCAAAAATATTTTCATGGGGGGCGCCTGGGTGGCTCAGTGGGTTAAGCCTCTGCCTTCGGCTCAGGTCATGATCTCAGGGTCCTGCGATCGAGCTCCACATCGGGCTCTCTGCTCAGAGGGGAGCCTGCTTCCCTCTCTCTCTGCCTGCCTCTCCACCTACTTGTGATCTCTGTCTCTCCGTGTCAAATAAATAAATAAAATCTTTAAAAAAATATTTTCATGGGACCTACACAGTGTATACTTTACTGTTTAGCCTATCCTTAAATGGAGATCTGTCCATGACAATTCTAAGTTTCGTGAATTCTTGATTCCTCTTACTATCTCCATCCTCTGTCTTATGTTTATAGTAAGAAAGAGGTTTAATACACACAGAACCTATGCAATTTCTACCGCTTAGCTCAATGAGCTTTTTTGCTCCTACTGCCAAGTTCTCTATTGAATAAAATAATTAATTCCATAGAATCTGAGACTATCTATAGTTTGACATGTACAATGAATGAAAATTTTTATCCTCCTGTATGCCCAGAGCTGCAAGGCACAGATTTTTCCTGTCTCTGTCCTCTAGAATGCAGTGCTTTTCATTTGTTGTCCTCTACTCTGAGGACTTGCTGAATGTGTGGGAATTTTAGTCTCTAAATTGCTTTATAAGAAGTGTTAATGATACTGAAATGAGCAAATGGTTAGGAAGAAGATAGTAGTAGAATGTGTTTCTGTAAAGTAAACTGTCTTTGATTTTTAGTTTAGACACAATGGGTCTCTGAGCTAGAAAGAGAACAGGCCAAATCCTTTTCTAATTTACTTCTGAATCACAGTGTCCTTCTAAAGGGTAAGATGTAATAGGTAAATAGCTGTGCTTTTCATTCAAGTCCAATTGGTGCTTTAATTAGAAGAAAATCTTTATAGCCTGGAAAGTAGTTAAATATTATTCTGAATATAAAATGTTTTCATGAAAGCTATTCTATATTGGAGTTAAAAAATGAACATTTAATGTTTTCATTTTTATTTATATTATTTTTTATTTAAATTCAATTAACACACAATGTATTATTGGTTTCAGAGGTAGAGATCAGTGACTCGTTAGTCTTATATAATACCCAGTGCTCATGATATCATGTGCCCTCCTTGACGTCCATCACCCAGTAAGTCCATCCCCCACCCCCCTTCCCCTCCAGCAGCCCTCAGTTTATTTCCTGTGATTAAGAATCTTTTATGGTTTGTCTCCCTCTCTAATTTCATCTTGTTTATTTTTTCCCTCTCTTCCCCATGATCCTCTGTTTTGTTTCTTAAATTCCACATATGAGTGAGATCATGTGATAATTGTCTTTCTCTGATTGACTTATTTCACTTAGCATAATACCCTTTAGTTCCATCCATGTTGTTGCAAATGGTAAGAGTTCATAAAATGAACATTTAACTTAAAGGCTAACTTCAAATTATAATTTCCCCAGTCTCCAGTATCTCAGTTAATTCTCATAAGAATGAATTTATTAGATACTTGTATTAATGCAAAAATGGAAAAACACTGTAAAACAAATACTTTAGAATTTTCTACTTCTACCCTTCTTACCTAGGGATTTGATACTGATCTTCAAATGCCCAGATACACAGAGATTTTCCTTTTGTTCCTTCCTGTAGTCTAACTCAATGGGCTAATTTTATGATTCTGTGATTTTGCTTTCTTGACTTCAAAACCTAGTTCTATTTAAGATGGGACTCTGCTGAATTAAAAAAAATGATACTCTAATTAATACCATATTCATGTAGTAGTTTCTATATTGGTCAGCTTTACAATATATGTAGTTGATCTGACAGAATATAGTAGTGTGTACCTTACAGTCAATGAATAGTTTCTGGCAGTCTTTTACAGTAGTTAGACTTGTGCTCTGAGCTCTGAATAAAGTCTCTATTTTATTGACTAGATTTGATGCTTCACGATAGTTTTGGCATCAGAAATTACTTACTCTGGAAAATACACAGTTAATGCCCTTAAATTATAATCATTAGAGTTTAAAAAATGACATATACTTATAAAAACAACAGGCTCAGATTACCTAAGGAATATTTCCACCTTTCTGTTTTAACTCACCAAGGTATTTGGTATCAGGGAAAATCTGCATAGTAAGAACAAAGGCTAATGTTTCAAATGTCAATATTTTAATATTAGTCTACTTTAATATATTTTAGAGAAAAGATCATCTCCTAATGATATAATAGTTATGTATTAAGACTTCTATGTTATAATACAAACGTACTATAAACAAAAGTAGATAATTTTCCACACAGGAAAATTGGTATATTAAAGCATTTCCCCAGGGTTATATAGTTTTAGAAAACTATAGACGTGGTTTTAGAGTTTCTGTCCCTGAGTGGGGTAGCATTTCCTGTTGAGGGCCTTCAAATCACCTAAAAAAGTTACTGAGTATAAAATATATAGGACAGGGTGCCTGGTTGTCTCAGTGGTTTAAGCCTCTACCTTCGGCTCAGGTCATAATCCCAGGGTCCTGGGATTGAGCCCCACATGGGGCTCTCTGCTCAGCAGGGAGCCTGCTACCCCTTACCCCCACCCCACCCCTCCTCTCCCCCAGCCTGCCTCTCTGCTTACTTGTGATCTCTGTCAAATAAATAAAATCTTAAAAAAAATACATAGGACATTGATCTTAAAACAAAAACAAAAACAGGGAATATAAAACTCTATACAATAGCCCTGTGTTCCAGTTTTGACTTTGAAAGTTTATTAAAATTTTTTTTCTCATCTCTAACAAAAGAGGACTTGTTTTTTCCCCCTATCCCCTCAACATTACATCTCTAAATTAAAAATAAAATGTTAAATTTCACTCATGTTGAAACATAAGTTTTTTCATATTTCAAAACCACTAAATAGGGATACATTTACAATTGATGGTGATGTTTTTTTCTTTTATAGTGATAAATAATGGTGTGTCTTATAATCCATTATTTTGCAGATTCAATGAAATCTCATATTATGATTGTGAGAGACATGATGGGCTTCAGAGTAAGCTAGTTAAGTATAGTTCATAGCTCTTCAACTCTTCCCTATTCCTTAAATCTTAACTTGGGTAGGACTAAAATATTCCCTAGGATATATCCCATGTCATAACCAGAATTATTATAATGCTTAATGAGACAGATTAAATTCCAAATTGAAACAAGTCAGTACTTTTGTTCCCTTTTGGTTTGTGGCATGGTAGAGTAAAGATCTGTATCAGGACAGAAGGGGTGAAGTCCCTTTTAGCAGCATTTCTCTAGACATCTAGAGGCAATTTATTGGTTCCAGTTGTAAGCTTATATGTACAAAGATACCTATTTATGCCTCTGTTATAATTTATAGTCAACATATGTGTACTTTCTATATGGCTAAATTAAAGAGTAAGATAGCAGTTTCTCAGTATAATTTCTGACATTTGCTACTCATAGATTTAAGAAAATATAGAAAAGTGTTTACTCTTAAACTAGAGGAATTAAACTTTAAATTAAGAATGTGTAGCATTAATGTTATTTGAAAATTTCTCCTATCGAAGTACCACTCATTACCACTTCATCCTCTATTGGAATTATTCAAGCAGTACAACTTCAATCATTTGTGTTTATATATATGATCTATATAATCAGTAACTGGAAAAACTAGTACTTATATAATATGGCAAAACTCTTTCAACTATCTTTAGAGAAGTATATTTGGAGAAAATGTTAATATCAGAGGAAGTCCGTTTTAGAAGATTTTGATACTATAATAGTTCTCTATAGATAAAGTTTAGGAACACTTGAGGCTGTGACACTAGGTCGAATTATAGTTTTATTTCATTACTGGTGGTAACAGCAGTGAAGGAATGCAGTGAGTGGTAACGGGATGAAGGGATATGGGGGGGGCTCCTTAAAGTAGACTGTCTTGGTACTGAGTTCCAATACATAAATAAATATGCGTGTGAAATAGTTAATCTCTATCATTTTATTGTAGAGTATGCCTACTTTCTTTACCAAAGTACACCATAAACAAGATTCATATTACCATCACAATAGTTAATCAATCTGTGGTTCTTACAGATATAGTCCATTTCCTGCAAGTAATGATGAAGAGTTTCACTAAGAAACTAGGTCATAAGGGAATAAGCAGAATTCCCTGCTACACAGCCAAGAGTTGAAATATATTGAATATATACATGGATCTAACTAGATTCCCACTCTTTGGCCTGCATCTGATTTAGGATGCGTAAGCACAATTCCCAAACTGAAAGAGTAGATTGTCAACTCGATTTCATCTTCCCATAAATACTATATGCCATTAACAAAACCAAAATCTGAGTATATGAACTATCAAGGCAAATTCAATGAGATAAAATGTTGATTAGAGAGTACCAGGGACTGGTAGGGAGAAAAGAATGGTAAGTTATTGCTTGATGGGTACAGATTTTCTTTTTGTGCTAATGCATAAGTGTGGAAACAGTGGTAATGGTTGCACAGCACATGGATGTAATTAATACCACTTAGGTATACACTTAAAAATGGCAAATTGTAAGTTATATATATTTTATTACAGTAAATAAAACATTTTTGACCATGTGTGATTTATAACTTATGCAAAACTAACTGTAAAAATTATAGTTAATTTAGAATTGTATGCGCTCCACATGAAAGAGTTCACTAATTCAGTTTTGATCACAAATGTGATATAAGTATCCAACATTATTTCTTTTCAGAAAATAAATTTGAATAGCCTGAAATATGACTGAAAAAATAATAAAAAAATCAGAACAAACTTCTTACTTTAATTGGTTCAGGCTGCATCAAAGGTGCAGGCATAGCAATGGCACTTGGAGCATAAACCTGGTGATATGTTGCTTGAACTCCATGATCAGAATAAGGCTGTTACAAAAAAAAAACAAACATGTGTTACCTTTTATTAATTCAAAGTTTTTATTCATTGTTGCAATGTACTAGGCATTTCACTACACAATGGAGGAACACAAATGAAAAACACATTCTATCTTTAATTAATTTATATATTGACCAGGGACAGTTGAATCGTCAAAATTACTCTAAGTCCTATGAAACATATATAGAAGAAAAGAAAAGAACTACTTGATTTAGCTTAAGAAAATTGGGGAGGCAGTCAGAAAAAGCTTTCTTGTGGAGTTGATGCTTGGATTTGAAAAATTAAGAGAAAGAAGGTGGGAATAGTATATGCAAAGACAACTAAGAACACACCTCATGAGGTGCCTGGGAGGTTCAGTGGGTTAACCCAACTCTTGATTTCAGCTCAGGTCATGATCTCAAGATTGTGAGACTGAGCCCCATGTCAGGCTCTGAGCTCAGCACAGAATTTGTTGGTCTTTCTTCTTCTGCTTTTTCCCCTGCTCTCTCTCTCTCTCAAATAAGTAAAATCTTAACAACAACAACAACAACAATGCATCATCCATCAAAAGGCATACAGAAAGAAAAAGCAAATTATGTTCAGGGGGAAAAATAAGGCTGGCTTCAATCTTCTTTCTGGCTACACTCAACACCAGAAAAGAGTAGACTAGATGTTCTATAAAAAAATAGTACTGTTAAGAGTTGAATTTGGTTCCCTCAAAACATATTTTGAAGTTCTAACCTTGAGTGTATCAGAATGTGACCTGATTTGTAGACAGGGAATTTGCAGAGTTAATCAAGTTAAATATGGTCACTAGGGTAGAAGCTAATCTAGTATGATGACTACTATCCTTACAAAATTGAGAAATTTGGACACAGAGATAGAAAAATAAAGTGAAGACACAGGGAGAAGATGGCCATCTATAAGCTAAGAAGAGAGGCCCGAAACAAATGCTTCCCTCATGGCCCTCAGATGGAATCAATCCTGCCAATACCTTGATCTTCAACTTCTGGTCTCTAAAACTGTGAGACAATAAATGTCTGTTGTTTAAGCCACCTAGTTTGTGGCACTTTGTTTTGGCAGTATGATGTAGCTATTTTATACTAGTGTAACTGTCTTTCAGATTTATAGACAACAATGCTGAACAAAGAGGCATGAAAGAACTCAGAGAATATAGCACCCACAAGTTTTCTTTAACAAAGAGTACTTTGCAGATTCAGTCAAGCAAATGATGATGAAGGGTGAGATGAAAACAGAAATCCTGGTAGAAGTAGTGATAGTAACATTAAGATCCAACTGTGGAAATTATTGTTCCAGAACATCATAATGTTATAAAATATTATAATACATTCTAATTGGGAGGTGGGTGCTAATTTTCTAATTTTTACAACACTGACTTAAAACACACCTTTATAGTTCTTGGTACATAGATGGTAAGGTAAGTAATGGTTTGGGAACATAAAGACACTGAAAATAACATTTATATTTTTTAGTTATTAAGTATTTTTAAAAAGATTTATTTATTTATGTTGGGGGGAAGGGCAGAGGGAGAGAAATTCCAGCAGACTTCTGACTGTGCACAGAACCCAACGATGTGCGGCTTGATCCCATGACCCTGAGATCATGACCTAGCTGAAATCAAAAGTTGTAGGTTTATGGTGCAACCACTCTGGAAAACAGCATGGAGGTTCCTCAAAAAGTTGAAAATAGAGCTACCTTATGATCCAGCAATTGCACTACTGGGTATTTACCCTAAAGATACAAACATAGTGATCTGAAGGGGCACATGCACCCGAATGTTTATAGCAGCAATGTCCACAATAGCCAAACTATGGAAAGAACCTAGATGTCCATCAACAGATGAATGGATAAAGAAGATGTGGTGTGTATATACAATGGAATACTATGCAGCCATCAAAAGAAATGAAATCTTGCCATTTGCATGACATGGATGGAACTAGGGGGTATTATGCTTAGCAAAATAAGTCAGTCGGAGAAAGACAACTATCATATGATCTCCCTGATACAAGGAAGTGGAGATGCAACATGGGGGGTTTGGGGGGTAGGAAAAGAATAAATGAAACAAGATGGGATTGGGAGGGAGACAAACCAAAAGAGACTCTTAAGGTCACAAAACATACTGAGGGGGTGCCTGGGTGGCTCAGTGGGTTAAGCCGCTGCCTTCAGCTTGGGTCATGATCTCGGGGTCCTGGGATCGAGCCCTGCATCGGGCTCTCTGCTCAGTGGGGAGCCTGCTTCCCCCCCTCTCTCTGCCTGCCTCTCTGCCTGCTTGTGATCTCTGTCTGTCAAATAAATAAATAAAATCTTTTTTTTTTTTTTTAAGATTTTATTTATTTATTTGACAGAGAGAGATCACAAGTAGATGGAGAGGCAGGCAGAGAGAGAGAGAGAGGGAAGCAGGCACCCTGCTGAGCAGAGAGCCCGATGCGGGACTCGATCCCAGGACCCTGAGATCATGACCTGAGCCGAAGGCAGCAGCTTAATCCACTGAGCCACCCAGGCGCCCAATAAATAAAATCTTTAAAAAAAAAATGAGGGTGGCTGGGGGGGAGGGGTGTAGGGAGAGGGTGGTGGGGTTATAGACACTGGGGAGGGTATGTGCTATTGTGAGTGCTGTGAAGTGTGTAAACCTGGCGATTCACAGACCTGTACCCCTGGGGCTGCTAATACATTATATGTTTATAAAAAAATAAAAAAAAATTAAAAAATAAAGTTGTATGCTTAACTGACAGAGCCACCCAGGTAGCCCATGAAATACTTTTGATTTACATATTTGAAGGAAGAAGTTAAGATTTTTTGAATTTTTATATGCTTTTAATTGACAGACTATTAGTAATAATACAGATTGACAGGCAAGCCAGAAGAAAGAAAAACATTTGGTGTCTTACTCTTTCAAGGAGATCAAGTCAGAGATTAGCCTAGTACAGTGAACAGTGGTTTTAAAAATTGTTCAGAACTAGTTAGTAAAAAAGTCAAAGATGAAGCATTCTTAGATACATATAAAAGGGGAAATGCGTGAATAAGTCAAAGAAAAAATGTGCGGCTTCCATGAGGGTCTTAAATATTATTTTTATTTTATTTTATTTAAGATTTTATTTATTTATTTGACAGAGAAAGAGAGAGACAGCGAGAGAGGGAACACCAGCAGGGGGAGTGGGAGAGGAAGAAGCAGGCTTCCCACTGAGCAGGGATCCCGATGTGGGGCTCAATCCCAGGACCCTGGGATCATGACCTGAGCGGAAGGCAGACACACTTATTGACTGAACCACCCAGGCGCCACTTAAACAAATATTTTTAGAAAAGAAAAAGAAATAAATGTTAAGATGAGACAGTTATAGATAAATTACCTTGAGAGTAATACCTACCTCTGGAACTTCCATCAGAGATAGAGGAGGAGGAACACATCCACCATCTTGTGCAATTTCCACTGGTTGATAAATAACATCAGAAGGCTGCAGGTATAAGAATGGAGCAGACGAGGCAGGAGACTAAAACAAAACCAGATTTCTAATTCAAATATGATTATTTATTTCAATTAAAACAAATGACTTACCCAACAGATGACAGAAATATTTATTTCATATTTTCCTGAAGTTCTTTACCAGAGATAGCATAGATATATCTTGTTACAAATTTCAATTGTGTAGATGTGATTAAAGAACTTTATCACTGGTAAGTATTGAAAGTTCTTAGTGTTTCAGAACTTCTTTTATAAATTCAGAAAATAGTTATATTAAGATCACTATCAAAGATTATAATATAACTTACAGTATTTGAGTTGGCATAAACATCTATTCTCAGCTTTGTGACTTTACATGGAAGTGGGAAATGTCATTAAATAGTCTTTTTGGTGGTATACTATTTGTATCAAAAATTGAGAGATGATTTATTTACTTAGGAGCAGAAAACTGAAGAAAAAAAATGAACTGAAGCAAAATCTGAAGTACAACCGGAAGAATGATACATTTTCCCATAACGGCAAAAAGTTATTTTTCATGTTTATATAAGTACTCACTTTTTAAAAGAATGATTTCACTTACATGATCTCATGTGATCTTCACCAAGATCAGGTAAAGAAATTTACAAATGTATGGTATCATTACTTTCATTTTACAAGTGAGGAAGCTAAGAAATAGAGTGATTAAATGAACTGCCAAAGGTATCACAGTTATTAAATAGAAGAGGAATATCTCAAATCTAGTTCTCCTGAATTTAATATTCATTCAGTCTTCACAAAAACACTATGAAAAAAGTTAATATTTACCTGAGGAACACCCCACTGCCATTGTCCTGGTAGACACTGTGCAGGGGCCTAAAATGAAAACAAAAACCAAAAAACCCACCCGGATTATAAACAAAGATCAAAACTGGATATCTATGTGCAAAAGAATGAAGCTGGATCCCTAAACCTCAAACTACATACAAAAATTAATTCAAATTGGGTCAAAGACCTAAAGGTAAGAGCAGGAACTATAAAATTCTTAGAAGAAAATATGTGTAAATCTTTGTGGGTTTGAATTAGGCAATTAAAAAAATTATGACATGAAAAGCACAAGCAGTAAAGCAACAAAAGAAAAAAGATAAATTGGACTTCATCAAAATGAAAAACTTTTGTGCCACAAAATAGCACTTGAATACCATCAAGTAAAAATAAACTCAAAAGATGGGAGAAAAGATTCACAAATTATATATCTGATAAAGAATTTGCATCTAGAATATATAAAGAAAAGTTATAACTCAATAATAAAAAGACAAGTAACCCAAATTTAAAAAGAGTGAAGGATATGAATAGATATTTCTCCAAAGAGGAGTGATTACTAATGTGTAAGGTTTTTTTGGGGGAAGGTTGATTAAAATGTTCTAAAACTGACTGTGGTATGGTTATACAACTCTGAATTTAGTAAAAAACACTATTGCACATTTTAAAAAGCTGAATTGAGGGGCGCCTGGGTGGCTCAGTGGGTTAAGCCGCTGCCTTCGGCTCAGATCATGATCCCAGGTCCTGGGTTCGAGCCCCACATCGGGCTTTCTGCTCAGCAGGGAGCCTGCTTCCTCCTCTCTCTGCCTGCCTCTCTGCTTACTTGTGATTTCTCTCTGTCAAATAAATAAATAAAATCTTAAAAAAAAAATTAAAAGCTGAATTGAATGCTATGTGAATTATATATTAAAAAGCTGTTAAATAAAAGATGGTCAAATTTTTAAAACTTACTGTAAGATGACACTATGTCAGACTTTTATTAAACTAATTGTATTATTTCTTAGTAACGTTTTATTCTTTAGTTATTTGTAGTTAATTTATTTAAAAAGATTTTATTTATTTATTTGACAGAGAGAGAGATCACAAGTAGGCAGACAGGCAGAGAGAGAGGGGGAAGCAGGCTCTCTGCTCAGCAGGGATGCTGAGGCAGATGCGGGGCTCAATCCCAGGACCCCGAGATTATGACCTGAGCCAAAGGCAGCAGCCCAATCCACTGAGCCACCCAGGCGCCCCATTTTTAGTTAATTTTTAATTAAGTCTTTTTAATTATAAAGTAAAAAAAACAAACAGAAAAAAGAGTAAGATGATACCTGGATCTGCCATCTAAACTGAATCACTGTGAATTTAGTGCTATTTAAGTTGCTAACGGATGACATCACTGTACTATAATAACCAAGATAATGTGAAGTCTATGTTCTGTATTCTACATTCAGAAAGGCAGGATAGGAGCACCTGGGTGGCTCAGTGGGTTAAGCCTCTGCCTTCAGCTTAGGTCATGATCCCAGTGTCCAGGGATAGAGCCCCACTTTGGGCTCTTTGCTCAGCGGAGAGCCTGCTTACCCCCACCCCGCCTGCCTCTCTGCCTACTTGTGATTTCTCTATCAAATAAATAAAATCTTAAGAAAAAAGAAAGGCAGAATAATAAATAACCTCTTAATTTTATTTAATAAATAAATAAATATTTATTTATTATTTATTTATTTTTAATAAAAAATTGGAAATAAAATGACTTACATAGTTTTTAGATAAATGAAATAACTATCTACTTATGAGGTAAGAAATACGAGATAAGTACTAATTGAACCATGCATTACCTGATTTGACTAACAACTGATAAAGCTACCAATCTTAGAATTTATGAAAAGAACAAAGGAAGATTTTCATCGAAGAGGCAGAATGATGAATATATATCTGAAGATAAATATGGGAGGTGAAATGATTTTTTGTATTATAAAATAGTTATAAATTGGTACCAAAAAAGATTTTGGTAATATTCCTGAGTAATATTGAGGCAACATACTTCCAATCTTATCATTTGTGTCAAGGAGAACACCAGAGTCAGTATAAAATTAAACTGTATTACAAACTTTTAAGAATGTATTTGGTATGTCAAATGAGCTATAGTTGTATGTAATCAGTTAAAAGAGGAGGAGCTGGACTCAATGGGGAGCAAGCAGAAAGCAGCTCTATTCTTTCTCATCCCCTGACACTTTAAAAGCACTGTGTTGACCTGTTTTTCCTTGCCCTAGGATTAAAATTAGGCCCAATCATTTTTTTGGGGTGTGGCAGATTTCAAATGCTGACTATCTAGATAGGTAGTTTACTGGATTCTTTGGTGATCTCTCTGCTGAGAACTTTTTTTTTTTTTAAGACTTTATTTATTGAGAGAGAGAGAGAGAGAGAGACAGAACAAGTGAGAGCACGAGAGGGGGAGCAGCAGAAGGAGAGGGAGAAGCAGACTTCCTGCTGAGCAGGGAGTCTGACACAAGGTTAGATCCCAGCACCCTGACCTGAGTGGAAGGCGGACACTTAACTGACTGAGCCACCCAGGGTGCCCCACCCTGCTGAGAACTTCTAACTGCAATTCTAGCCATTGATTCTAGAAGTCTACTTCACACAGGTTCTTCCTTTATTGGGATCTCCTTAAAGTTTTTTTGAAAAGGGTCTCTTCTGTGAGGTTCACATCTTGCTCTTGGGACACGTAAACCTTTGCTTGTTGTGAGTAGAAGTTCAGCGCATTCTCACTGTAGTCTTCTCTCCAGGCTCTGCCTCCGGAGACTAGCCCAGCTTCCTCTTTGGACTTTTTAATTAATTAATTTACTCCCCCTGCCGCCAGCTTCCACAAAAATCCAGATCTTTCTTTTTGGACCTTTTTTTTAGGAGAAGTCAGATCCAAGTACCATCTCACAAATTTCAGGGGACAAACATTAAGTTTTCTCAGTCATTCTCCGATGTCATCTTTACCTGGCTGGGAAGAAGGGGACATGCCACAGCATTCTAACAACTTGCAATCTCATCCTCCCCTCATGTGTACTCAAGGTGGGCAATTAGCGAAGGATCCCCCAACTAGTTTCACAATATTTGGCTTGTCATATTGAAAGATCTGGTACCTAATGTTCTGTTTTGGGGCCTCTGCCAAAATATGGAGGTAACTTAGGGAAAGTCATGTATTTTAAATATATGTCATTAAGTTACTTTAATATACATATTTTAAATATATATATTTTAAATATATGTCATTAAGTTATTTTCATTTAAAAGTAAGTGAAATACTTTAGTTTTATATTTAGCATAGTAATAGAATTTACAAATTTATTACAAATAAATAATGTAATATAATAATATATGATATACATTAATATGTAATAGTAAGTTTAAATCTTAAATTCTATTTAAAATTTAAACACCACCATCCTCCCAAAATCCAGTCTAATATTAAAAAGAATTCCAGTAAACTTAACATTTAATCTGGGTCTATTTTAAAAGTTCAAAAAAAAAAAAAGAGAAAGAAATTCTCTTCCACAATTCCAGAGGTAGGAAAGAATGTGATTTGATTTTTGAGTATAATAGATGAGAGGTTGGCAAACTCTTTAAAGGGCCAGAGGGTAAATATTTTAAGCTTTGCAGACCATAATATCTCTGTTGCAACTACTGAACCCTGCCATTATAGTACAAAAGCAGTCATAGACAGTATGTCAACAGGTATTCTTTATTTACAAAACACCAAAATGGTCTGGCATTATGGCTCCTTTATCCCCAGTCTCCCACAAGAATTAATGAAGAGTGTGGTTAACTAAAAGAGGCTGCCATAATGTGAACCATAATATATTACTTATTTTTTTTTTTTAAAGATTTTATTTATTTATTTGACAGACAGATCACAAGTAGGCAGAGAGGCAGGCAGAGAGAAAGGAAGGGAAGCAGGCTCCCCGCTGAGCAGAGAGCCCGATGTGGGGCTCGATCCCAGGACCCTGGGATCATGACCTGAGCCGAAGGCAGCGGCTTTAACCCACTGAGCCACCCAGGCGCCCCTATATTACTTATTTTAATACGGATTATGTTAAATACAATAGCAAGAAAGTGACATAATGTTAATAACATTAAAAAATCAGCCTGTGATTTGGTATATGTTATCTATATGTTGCTTTGGGAATTGTTTTTAAAAACTTTTTAGATTAAATGTTAGCCAAGTGAGCAAAACCGGCCTCATTACATTTAGTTAAATGAAGAAAACCTGCCATCTTCTTGTATAATATTGTTTAGCTCCCCATAAGAGAAGAAAAAAAACCAAACCCAACATTGTTATCAAGGCTTAACTATCTTTTTTTAATTATGAGAATATCTACATGAGAAAGAATACAACGAAATTTACTGAAAAAGGACTGAGTATTAAAGAGAATTTTCTTTGTAATTTCATGTTTACCTGGTAGTGATATGCAGGTTGCTGATAAACTGGCTGAGCTACCATCACAGGGGAACTAGATATAGAACGTGACTGTAAGAGGAAAAAAAATGAGAAATTATTTTAGGCCTAGGCAAAATTCTTTAAAATAGTTTATTATAAAATTTATCCCGAATTGTTACCTAAACCCAATCAACTTATGATCTATAATTGGAAATGTCATTTTTCTACCTCTTATTGATATTATTATTACTAATTCAACTTAAGTCTATTAAAATCATCACAGTATTCCCACTTTTCTTTGGTTTCATTTTCATGGTAATGTTAAAAGACAACCACCAGAAAAATTGCTTTCAGTCCAAAGATTATGAAAATATAGTTCTAAGAGAATATTTAAAAGGAAATTACAGCTGGACTTAAGGTGACAAGGATGAGCAGTAGATAATGCTTACACAACACAGAACTGAATGAGTAATTATATTTGATTTTGCCACTGATTTTCCACTGCTTACAAATAATAATAATTAAATCCTGCTCCTTTGTTATATATTTAAGTCAAATACATTATTTATTAAAGCATTGATCAAATCCCATTTTATTAATTTGATATTTAAATGAATTGATCAATAAACTTCAAGTGATTTCTCTCTGTTTGAAGAAAATACACATAACGCTTCATTATTCAAAGTACTAGAGTAAACACCAAAATAGAGTATTTAAAACCAGACCATTAATAAAGCAGGCAAACTGTATTATAAGATAGGTAAAATTAGCTTTAATGATAGCAATTAAAATTCAATTTCTAACATGGGAAATAACTTTACAGTTTTATTTTAATGTTCACTCCTTCCCCTCCACAAAATGAAGAAAAATATCATAGTTTTGCACAATTTTCGGACTATAATATGCTAATAAAATTATACCACAGATTAACATTAGAAAAGAACAATGTAATTTACTATGATACTTATTTCCTATTAGTAGATTAAAGGAGGAAAAAAATCTCAGCAGATATGGGAAAAATTTATTAAAATTCAATATCTTTTTATGATAAATTCAATACTTTTTCATTTTTAACAAACAGAATATGAAATAATTTCCTAATTGATTTGGGGTAATAATTCTCAATCAGGTGTGACTTTGTCCCCCAAGGGAACATATGGCAATACTTTTGGTTTTTATAGATGTGGGGAGACTAGGACACTGCTTAAACCACCTTCCATGCACAGGATTAGCATTCAACGACACAGAATCATCTGGCCCAAAATGTAATAGTGCTGAGGCTGAGAAACCTTTTGGCTAAGATTATCTTCCAAAACCTACAGTGTATACATAAATATATACACTATATATATAAAGCTTATATAAGTATAATAAAGCTTAATCATGAATCATTGAACTTGTTTCTTTTTTCAAGAACAAGGTCGTTATCATATAAATACTATGGCAGAGAAAATGTTGGTACAATAACTCAATGGAGAAGAAATGAGAAAAGAACAGAAAGAAACATAAGTATACTGAATCATAACTGATTATCTCCATGGAAGTTGTGGAGTGTTACTGATCAAATGTTAACATTTAAAAAAAGTATTATTGCAAACAGGTCACAACCTATTAGGAAGTATGATTTAAAAATATACCATCATAAAAGCAATAAAAACCACAGAGTACCTAAGAATAAATCCAACAAAAGATGTACTAAACTGTTTTATGGAGAAAGAAAATTTTATTGACTGACGGAAATAAAAGACCTAAATAAATGTTTGTGGATGGTAAAATTCAGTATTATACCGAAATTAATCTAAAATTCAATGCAATTCTAATAAAAATCAACAAATGTTTTTCACAGAATTGAACAAGCTGGATTATAAAATTTATATTTATAAAAGTAAAAACTTAAAGATAGATGAGAGACTCCTGAAGAAAAAAGTGACAGGACTGCCCTATCAGATTTTAGCACTCATTCTAAAGCAATAGGAATTAACATGGAATTGGACAGGGCAAACACACCAGCAGAACAGAATAGAGAGCCCAGAGGAACAACCTCCAAAATGTGGTATTTCATAGAGGATTCCTTTCAAAATAATGAAAGAGGATGGATTAGTAAACATGAACTCCAGATTTAAGATCTACATGTGAAAAATAGCAATACTAGAGTATTTTAAAAATAAAATATAGAATACCTATATTGTAATAAGGAAGTATTTTTATTAATTTAAATTTTTTATTCTTTTCTTGGAAGTGTTATGTTTTAAAAATAAGATACCAAAAGATGAAACTACTTCCATAAAGGAAAACATTAATACATATGTTAACATTAAAACAAAGAATTAGTGTATAACAAAAAAACCCTGTAAAGTTAATGGACAAACCACACACCAGAAGAACTCACAAAATTCATATAATGAACTCAAGAAAAAGACAAATAACCCCAATAGAAAAGATAAAGGATATGAAGAGGCACCTCACAGAAGAAAAGTGGAATGCCAATAAATACCCGAATTATGTTCAATCTTACCAATGAGTAGGAAGATAAAAAACCAAAATACTATTTCATAATAATATTGGCAGAAATTGAAAATTAAAGGATTGGCAAGTTACGGAGAAATTGTAGCTCTCATAAACTGTTAGCTAATGTATAAACTGGTATACTTTGGAAAGTCATTTGGCAACATTTAGTCAAAGATGTGCATATTCTATAATGTGAAATTTTACTTCTCTGCATATATTGCAGCCTAGACCACGGGAGGAGAATACAAAATTTTTCCAGTGGTAAATGGGCATGAATAGGTTTCAGAGTATTAATTTTTAGATTCTAAATTTCACATGTACTCCTTCCTGATTTGATGTGTCTGTGACTGTGTCTCTGTACCATGTGTCTGTTTTCTTTTCATAACGCCCTTTCACAATTACCATTCTCCTTCATGATGAAAGGCACACTTCTCACTCATTCTAGATCTATTATGATGTTTTGTTTGGGAATATAAATATCAAAAGGGCATCAAACAAATAGATAATTCAAGTAAGCAATGCCCTTGAGAAGTGAGAGAACAAAGCAAAAAGAGCTTTTATAAGAAATATTAAAGGGGAGATGGTCCTTTATTTCATCCAGAGAACAAAATAAATTATATGATGGTTATAAGAATACATATTAACTCATTTATTTGAGCTTAAAAATAATTAAAAGTTAGAATTTTCTAATAGAAATGAAGTTTTATTTGACTGACTAGTTTTGTTAACAGAGTTCTAACGTTTTCCATCCTTTTTTTTTTGAGGTATAACTGACATATACCCTTATATTAGTTTTATGTAGATAGCATACATAATATGTTGTATTCCTAAATTATTTAAAATTATGACAAATTTCAGATATTAACTTAAAAATATGTATTCATAATTTTCCAGAAAATTTTTAGAGGATATACAAGCAAAAAACTTTGAAGACTACTTTCCTAGACAAACTCTTACATAGTACATACAAGATCTGGATGTTCACTGTGACCTTGATTACAGAAAAAAGTTAAAACATCCATCAATAGGGGAATATATACTTATAATATGAAATATTATAAAATATTAAAATAAGTGAATTAGATATACTAGTAACAACATTGTTTAATCTCAAAAACATAATGTTGAATAGAAAAACTGGTTATTTACATAGTGTTAAGAAAATCACCCAAAGCAATACTACCTATTGTTTAAGGATACCTACATTTGTAGTAAAAACATAAAATGATAGGAAAGATATTATGGTTATATATTCCAAATATGTCTGAGGAGAAAAGGAGGGTAATAAAATGGGGGCAAGGAGACTATGCCTGAATTTCTCATATTTCATTTCTCCTTATTAAAAGAACTTACATAAATATGGCAAAATGTTAAGATTTATTAAATTTAAGTGGTAGCTACATGGCTGTTAATTATTATTCATACTTGTCTATGGTTGAAATATTTCAGAAATAAATGTTTTTAAAAATTGATAGAATAGATGGAATCCCTTTTTAGATGAAAATTACTTACAGGCCAAGGTGGTGGGACAGAGGCTACCTCTGGAGTATGAAAATAAGCAACACCATTATGATATGTGTAAGGATATCCAGTTGAAGTCGTTAGATACATTGTTCCAGCTGCTGGCATTATACTGGAACCTAAAGTAAAGATTAAATAATAATAATTAAAATGTTCAGTTTAACTTTTAAAAAAGTAATTTCTGAACATTGATACAATTACAGTAAAAATTGAATGTTGCAAATTTAAAAAATTCCAAATGTTGAAGTATTTTCGAAGTATATATTTTAAAACTTAGAACTTTTATTAGCTTAAAGTGAGGAAAAAGAAATAAATTCAATAAAGAATACTAAAAACTCACCAATTTAGATTTTAATAACAATGTGATCAAACACAAGGCTTAAAAATTTAAATTATTATCAGCAAGGTCATAAGACCTAAGACCTTAGTTAAGACCTTTATTTGTAAAAGGCCAAAGATGATGAAGGCAGTTGGAAAAGATTCCATACTTTCCTGAAGATATTTTGGTTCCATGCTACAAATTCTTTGGTTCTGTTACCACAAGCATTCACTGAGGCTATGACTCTTACTCTCCGGCCTCCCTTTGCTACAACTGCTGCTTACTGCAAACCTGACCACAAGTCTTCGTGTGTAGTTCTGGGTCCCCATCTCTTTTATCAGATCAAGTTATATATAAACCCTTCCTCCCCCAAAATAAAAGAAATATTTTTTTGTCAAGAGAACACTTGAAAAATTTATATAAGCCAAGTCAGATTAAGTACTTGACCAGCAAATTTATGTAAATTACTGGAACTGGCAATCCTCCTTCCATTATACCAGTAATTCTCAAATTTTTACGTACATTAGAGTCACCTAGATAGTTTATTAGGATACAAATTCCAGGGCCACATTAGCAGAGATTTAGATTCAATAAGTCTGGGATAGGGCTTGAGGATCTGCATTTTGAGAGAGTCAAACCACACCGTGAGGAGCACTGGCCTACCACTTTAAGCAACACTACCGCTTCTGAGCTTTTATATTTTCACTATATTTCATCTGTATTGTTACTACTTATTTTAGTGATTCTTAATCTCATCCTTTTGAGAATCTGATGAAAATCATGCATCCTTTTCTCAGGGATATACACTTAAAAATTTTTTTTGCACAAATTCAGGAGGTTCATGGATTTCCCTTCAAGATACTCAAGGAACCACAGGTTTACCTGTTACATAAATAAATAAAATTTGAGACAGTACTATTACAAGGCATTGAACTTGGCTGGTGATACAGCCAAAAAGAAAAAAAAAATTGGACCTGTCATATGAAAGTTACCTTCTGGTGGAGAAAATAGTTATTAGCTTATTACACAATTAATTAATTAAATACAATTTCGATAAATACATTAAGAGGTAGTATAGGGTATTACACGGGGTAGTATGAACTTTCTAATTATATTTAATTTGTGAAGAAATGATGTTTGGGCTGAACTTTAAAGAATGATTGGGATGCACTGAGGAGGCTGAGTTGGTTAAGTGTCTGACTGTTGATCTCAGCTCAGGTCTTGATCCCAGGATCACAATAAGTTCAACCCCACACTGGGCTCCACACCTAATCTTAAAAAAAAAAAAAAAAAAGATTGGGATGGGACTGGGATGGCAAAGAGTGTTCTAGGCAAAGAAAATAATGTATATCAGGAGTATGGTATGTTCTGGAACTGAAAGAAAGCTAGATGGCTAACGTATAGGAAAAAAAGGAAAGAAGAGCTCCAAATAAGCTAAGAATAATATGAAATATACACTTTTGAAAGATCACTCTGGCTGCCTTGTATATGATGGGTCAGAAGGTACAAAAAGTGGATTCAGAAAGACCTGTTAGGGGCACCTGGGTGGCTCAGTGGGTTAAAGCCTCTGCCTTCAGCTCGGGTCATGATCCCGGGGTCCTGGGATCAAGCCCCACATCGGGCTCTCTGCTCGGCGGGGAGCCTGCTTCCTCCTCTCTCTCTCTGCCTGCCTCTCGGCCTACTTGTGATCTCTGTCTGTCAAATAAATAAATAAAATCTTTAAAAAAAAAAAAAAAAAGAAAGACCTGTTAGGATGCTCTTCCAGTAATCAAGGCAAGTGAGGTGGGTAGCTAGGACTAGAATATTGATAATAGAGATGAAACAAGCTATAGATTTGAGAAAAAATTGAGATAAAAATCCCCCATATTTTATAAGTCTACTTTTATACTTAAAATTTATTTGCAGAAAAGTATAAAGAGCTTTGGAGTCAACTTGTCCTGGATTTGAAGGCTAATGAAACTATTTGGTTAAGTTATTAACCCTATACTTCTCAAACTTACTATTTGAAAGCATTCAGCATGGTGATTTATTTTTTTTCTTTAAAGCAATTTATGGGACATAATATGCACATTACTACTTATACCGACCGCTGATAATATAGAACTATTACTACATGTTACAGCTTAACTCTTGGAACTAGTAAGTATTAACCTATTTAGGGCACTCTTCAGTTATCTTCTAAATTAACAAATAACTAAGTCAAAATTAAACTTTTTAAAAGATTTTATTTATTTGACAGAGAGACAGAGAGGGAGAGAGAGAGAGAGCCAGCACAAGCAGGGGGAGTGGAAAAGGGAGAAGCAGGCTCCCTGCTGAGCAGGGAGCCCAATGCAGGACTTGATCCCAGGACCCTGAGATCATAACCTGAGCCAAACGCAATCACTTAACCAACTGAGCCATCCAGGTACCCCATAACTGTTAATTACTCAGTCAAAAATAGAACAGTCCAAAGGAGCACAACTATTAATTTGTTAACAGGTATACAATAACAACCTAATGTTTTAAACATCCCAACAGACAGTAGGGCACAGTTAAGGAAGAATAAGAAAATTCAGTTACTAATTTTAGGTATCTCCTTCCAGCTAAAGACTACTATAGAGTTCAGTAAATCTTTAGGTAAAAGCTAACTGTAAAGATGCCTAATATAATAGAGGAAGAGTGAGAAAAAAAGAAGAGTAGAGTGGACAGCATTACAGGAATTTGAGGAAGGCACAACTTTGCTAATTCTCAAAGCTTTAGGAATTGTTCCTTCATAATTATAACATATCTAGTTGGGCTATAGTACCTACCATTGCAACTAGAGTTTCTGATATTGGTTCTATATTCTTACTTTCAGTATCTTCAATTTCTAATTTTATTTATTTATTTATTCATTTTAAAGATTTTATTTATTTGACAGAAAGAGACAGATCACAAGTAGGCAGAGGCAGGGGGAGAGAAGAGGGGAAGCAGGCTCCCTGCTGAGCAGAGAGCCTGCTGCAGGGCAAGATCCTAGGATCCTGAGATCATGACCTGAGCTGAAGGCAGAGGCTTAACCCACTGAGCCACCCAGGCACCCCTCTTCAATTTTCAATTTTAAATTACTTTTCTTTCTTTTTTTTTTTTTTTATTTGACAGAGAGATCACAAGCAGGCAGAGAGGCAGGCAGAGAGAGAGGAGGAAGCAGGCTCCCCGAGATAGCAGAGAGCCCGATGCGGGGCTCGATCCCAGGACTTCGAGATCATGACCTGAGCCGAAGGCAGCGGCCTAACCCACTGAGCCACCCAGGCGCCCCTTAAATTACTTTTCTAATTAGAAAAATTTCTAATTAACAGTACCAAAATAATTCTAATTACCTTTGCAATTTTAAATTGTATTTTTATGTAGAAGAGTTTTCCTTTAAAGATTTAACTATATGCAATATATGTAAACACCATTATTTGTGTAAAATTTCCCTGCCCCCCAAAATCTAACATATATTAATTTTGGTAAGAAATATTCATTTGATCACCAACTTTGCTAAAATAACTTTATTAAATGAAAGAAACATGATATTTTGATATTTTAATTAAGTTCTTAAAAAAAGTAATATTTCAAAAAAGAACGACGCAAAAACACTGAAAAATACATTAGTTCTCAATACATACGAGGGATTCCTACTTGTTGTTTTCTTATTGCTGGACCAATGTTCAGTTTCTTATCCTTATAATTAAGTTTTTCAGCCTAAAATAAGAAAAAATTATTTTATTATCTTGGTACTACTATTTTACAAAACCAATAATGAAAAATTAGTGAGAAACAATTTTTAAAATTCAGACTATAACATTTTTTGAAAGCAGCCAGAATATTGGAAAGGGCAAAGTCTTTGGATATTTAAAGATCTGGGTTTGAATTTTGGTTCCAATGGTCTGACCCCAGTTCTTTAATTGGAATACAGTCAATCCTCTATTCATAGATCCCATATTTGGGAATTCACCTATTCATTAAAGTTATTTGTAACCCCAAAAGCAAACTTGTGGCAATTTAAGCAGTTACTAGTGGACATGAGCAGTGAGATGAAAATTTTGAATTGCCTGACATACACAGTCCCAGGCTGGGGTCAAATAAGGCAACACTCTGTCTTCTTGTATCAGCTCTTAAAAGATAAAGTCTGTTTCATGTTGTTTAGTGCCAAATTTTAGTGCCAGTATTTTTGTATTTTATGTTGGTGATTTTGCTATCTTTTTTTTTTTTTTTTTTTTAATTTTGCTATTTAAAATGGCCCTCAAGTGTAGTGTTAAAGTTCTGGCTAAGTTCCTAAGCACAAGAAGACTGTCATTTGCCTTATTGAGAAAATGTTTTAGATGGGCTTAATTCAGACACGAGTTACAGTGCTGTTGGCCAGGAGTTCAATGTTAATGAATCAACAATATATATTTAACATGATGTCTTTAAACAGAAACACACACAAAACAAAGTTATGTATTGATTGGTTGGCTGGTTAAGGTAAACAGAAACTAGTGGGAACTTTGTATTTCTTCTAGGAAGAACAGTCCAGTATTTGCTAACTGAATGTTCATGGTGACTTTATAAAACATAACTATTAAAAATAACGAGGATCAGCTGCATGTGATTTATTGATGTACAATTCAAACTCTACTTTTTCCTAAAAAATAAAATGTAACATTTGTCAGATTTAAAGTTATTACACTGAACTGCAGGCTATAGATTTTTTCTTAGCTTATGTAAGTTTTTCAGAAAGGAGGGAAATAATCTCAGATAATTTCACTCTAGGAATCCATGTTTGTTGTGTTTTTAGGAATTCAAAGTGCTATTAACACTTCAGAAAACATATATTCCCAAGTTCTTAGTAAGCAAATAAAGTAAAAAATTATATTATAACTTTGCAAACATACTCATGCAATGATTTGGAATGTTTTTCTGTAGATAAAATTTCTGTTTAATCTTAAAAAAAAAAAGATTTAATTTTTAAGTAATCTCTACACCCAATGTGGGGCTCAAACCTACAACCCCAAGATCAACAGTTGCACACTCTACCAACTGAGTCAGTCAGGAGCCTCTGTTTAATCCTGTTTTATTCAATTTTTTTGGAGACCAATGTCAATCTTGAAATGCAAATAAGTTAAAAATATTTTTCTAGCAATTAATCATTGTATTGGAATGCTAATAATAAAAAATATCCTAAAGGATTAGTTTAAAGAAGTTCCAAAAAACGAAGTTAAATACATCAAAAAAATCTCACCTCTTGTAAAATTTTTTGTGCATCTTCTTGTGTTTCAAAAGTGATGAAACCATACCTAAATAAATATATTAATTATTTTCTTAGAACATTATATTAGAGTTATATTAAAATTAAATTTCTTTTTAAGAATGGGCCACTGTAGGAATGAGTGGTTTTCTATGGGGCACCATCACGCAAAATTTAAGAGAATCCTTCAGAGCATAACACTGTCACCTCTTCCTAAAGTTGGGGCACTAAGAGGAAAAAAACAAACAAACCCAGGATCTTAAAACAGTTTCAGATCCGAGCTATACACAAAGCAGGAAAGTATGAAGGATTCATGTTCTAGCTTACAAATTAGGATATAATAAATTTTAGTACAGAGTAATAATCCCTTTTAAAATAATAGAAGTTTAGCTTAAATAGGAATCAGAGTAGGAAAAAAACTTTAAAAAAATAAAAATTTCAACACATAAAAATTTTTATATGGGAAAATGAGTATACAGATACATTATTTATTATTAGCACATATAAACTGATAATGCAATTATTAGTGTTTTTCAAATATAAATCAATTAAAAATGTGTACATCCTAGATTTTATATCTGCTTTTCATATATAATTGTTACCTTCAGAGTACAATTCGTATAATGTTCAAGATACAAATACGTTATGTATGCAACATCCAAAAAGCCAAAGTAGACAAAAAGATATGAAAGAAATAAAAGGTATATCCCCTCAGCATAATTTCAATTTAGATAACTTAAGGAAACTAGAGTAGTGTTAAATATCTTGACTACTATTTTGACTCATACTTACTCTGTTGTATAAAAAGTTTATTTTTTTTAACAAAGGAATTTCTTCTTCTATGTGCCCAAACATTGAACAAGGGCTAATATTTTTATGCTAATTTTTCTGGTAGAACACATACACCACCCAGTGGAAAAAGCATAAAATACAGTTTACATCTGTATGTGTTTTTCAATGGTTAAAAAAAGGATATTACCAAAATACTGAGAATTCTATTAAAAATATACAAGAGGTACAATCTCACTTCATCCTAATACTGTTTGTCAGTCTGAGGAAGTATCTCAATTGCTTAAAAATAACCTTTCTGCAGAATCCCATCTCTTCCCAAGTGCTTATCTGACATACTTAAATGAGGTTTTCCACTAGGATAATTTTCTATCCACCTCACTGGTCCTTTCTCTTATGTCTATTCATGTATGTCCTGCCTCTCCTTCAAGAAAACAAACACAGTCCTTCACTGATCTCCACTGTCTTACCCATTTTCTTTAACTTTGTTGTCAAACTTCTTGAGTACACTATGTAAACTATCTCTCTCTTCTCTGAAATTTGGCTTTTGCTTATACCAAGCCACTGAAACTGCTCTAAGGTCATTAGTGATTTTTAGACAAATCCTACTGATTTCTTCCCAGTTTTCATTCTCTTTCATTTGGCAATTAAAAATCATTCTCATTAAAATTGTATTTCTCAGGTTAGTTCTCTAGGTATCTGAGGCAAAACCTACAGATATTCCTTTGTGTCAGCTTTTTTCAAATAAAGCTTTCTCTGGTTTAAAGCAAGCATACAATTCTAAAAGTATCTGATTTCTTTAGCTTCTGGTTCCTTAGCTGCTGTACATTACTCAACATTAAATGCTTGCTACCTAACATTGAAAGGCCCCTCAGCCCATGCAAGAATAACTTCCCAACAAATTAAGGAATGTTACTATGTTACCCCTCCCTCCAAAATACACACACCCACACGAAATGGAAGATTAAAGGTAAGAAGAAAAGAAGAGGGTATGAAATTTCTCTTTTTAAAAAATGGAATCAAAGTAAGTTAGCATATAAAACCTAGTAATCCAATAAAACACAATTGTTAATACTTTCTATAGTGATACTAACCCTTTGGACACTCCAGCTCTGTCATTTACAATCTTCACTTCTTTTACAGACCCATACTGGGAAAAAAATTTTCTTAAATCATTTTCATTTGTCTAATGGCATAAAAGAAACACACAAAAATATTTTTAATTGCTAAAAAATGAAACAAGTCTTATGCTTGTTTTGGAGACAGAAAAGATTATAAGCAAATAGTAATATGAATATAAGAATGTCTCTTAGCATTAAAACAGTACACAAACCACCAAGTTCTTAGAATCAATGTAAATACATTGCTTTATGCAGTAATCATGTTGTTAAAACTATTCAATCAATAAAAAATTTTTAAGCTGAATTACTTTATAACTACAAAGAAAGTACACTAATATTTAAATAAATTCTTTTTGGTCAGTTTAAAAAATAATTTAAATTAGGCACGGCTGTAACCTATAGCAATGGCATAGTACTATTGGTTCTTTTGTCCCAGAGAGGCTCACGATTATGGCAGTGGAACTAGGATGTTGGTAGGTACCAGTCCCTCTATTTTAATCAGCTGTCTCCATGAGAATAAGGTCTTAGGAAAGGAATATATTTCCAAAAGTACTTGAACTCAGTTTGTGATACCAATGAAGTGACTACAAGATTTAAAGTTTTTAGATAGTTTATCTGTACTCAAAATACATTTTGGCTAAATAATGACATTATGATTCAAAATAAAATCTGAGTCATTCAAAATAAAAATCTGAGTCATTATTAGACTAATAGTTATAGTTATAGACAAGATAGTTACAAAGATGGTTTTAATTGAAATAGTCTCTTAGTAGACTCATATCACCTTTTCCTAGAGTAGTCACACTAAATTCACTGCAGTTTCATTTTCTGGCTCAGGTATAACTATGTCATGGGGAACTTTAAATATCTCTAGAAAAAAATTTTCTTTAGATACACAGAAAAAGACATGCCCAATAGTAGGGCTATGCCTCTTGAGTTCCTCTGCTACCTCACTACTTACATTAGCAGCTTAGTTGATAACCTAAAGCTGCTAAACTGGATGATAACAAATCCTGAGTTAATCTAAGAATAATAAATATCTCTTATTTCAATAAACTGAAAATGGAATCAATGCCAGAACAAGAATTTTTATTAGAGATTTGAATGCAAATTAATTCAAACTGTTCTCTGATAGAAGAATCACAAGTTCAATTTTGTGACTCTATTTCTTAGTTGAAAAATAAGGAGACAGAAAGTTAAGATGATTAAGTATGAAGAGAGATGGGCTATAAGCTTCTAAAAAGAGTAATTTTAAAAAGTTTGACAAAACTTCCTACTACAGTAAACTATTTCCTTGTTGGCAATTGTCTGGTTTGGGAAAAGGAGTAAGTACCAGGGAGGGAACCCTAGCAATTACTTGTAAACTATAACTGCACTGTAACAATGGCCTCCAAAGTTCGTAATGTAGTTGAGAGAATTCAGAAACCTAGAATAATCTAGTCATACAAATGCTTCCACTTATTGAGGATTTATTTTAAAAATATACTGTTTGTAACATAAATTAATTCTGAACATGAACAGCCAACTTGAGTATTTATGGTCAGCCATTACTATTTTCCACAGAAACAAAAAATCTTTTAAAAAATAAACATTTCATTAGAAATAATTTTTCTTTATTTTTAGTGAACCAATCACATACTCGCTTAATAATCATTATTCTGACAAATACAGTAAGTATAATATTTCTCTGGAGCAGAAAAAAAATAATTTCATCCAAATTGTAAAAGGCTGATTACAGGGAAATAGTAATAAATTTCATACCCTAATGGCACAAGGATTTTTTTAAATTAGGAAAAACAACTATGCCTGTAATTTCCAGCATATAAAGTGGAAGCTTGGAAATGCTTCTATATATCCACTTGGAAATAAGGATATTCTACTTACAATAGCCATGCAGGCCTTTCCCATAGGCGTTTACTACTACCTCCCAAATAGTGCTGCAAAACACCTAACAACAACAACAACAACAACAACAAACTAAGCCTCTCTGAAACAGTGAAATGGCCGATTACATAATTAAAATATATTAATGCTAAGATGCTTTATTCTGACAAGGTCACAGGTCTTTTATTGGTGACCAAATTCTGAATTAGGTGTCAGAAAGCAATTTGTAAAAGATATAAGTTCAGGAGATTACTTAGCAGGAAATTGAGAATAAAATTGGGATAAAGAAACAGGATTTCATAGGACTAAATTTTGTGGTTTTTTAAAAGTATTGAATTTTTTTTTCAATTATAGTCATGCATTATTTGGTCTATTGGAGTACTATGTAATAAAATATAATTAGTATGGTACGGTGAAATAAAGAATATGAAACTATGAGTTGGAATACTGTGATTCTAGTCTTCACTCTGTCACTAAGAAGCTAGGAGCCTACAGATATGTCAATGAGCCTCAATTTCCTTGTATGTGAAATTGGACAATTACATATGTTCTATTCAACCTACACTGTTATTGAAAAGATTCTTTATAGTAAGACAAAGTGAAACCTAGTAATCATTATGCAATTAGTAAATAAGATTATTTTTGCAGTTGTACCAAGTATGTCTGAGAAATAAAGTAACTTCTAATCCAAAAAATACACTACATTGCATGCATAAATAGGTACCTTAAAATCAATTCCTCCTACAAAGATGCGATTAGGGATCACTGTTCCATATCTTGGGGCACTTGTTGGGTTATTCAAAGGCACAGGTGACACAGGATTAGGGGATGGAGATAATGAATCTGTTTGCGTCTGATTTGATGTTTGCTGTAAAATAAAATTCTTTTAAACTTTTAGCATTGGGTGTAAGTTTTGATGCAGACTGAAAACATATATCCATCAAAAAGATGAGTCATTTAAGCAAAATGTAATATTTTAGACTTTAATTTTATGCTAATATTATAAAGATTATAGTTAGAACTAATACTTTTTGGAGCAACAAAAATATGGGAAATACGGAATCTGTTCCACTACAGAGAAAATCTTAAATAATAAAATATATTATTTAAATATACTCATGTTGTTATTAAATATACTATTTAAGTATTATAAATGTTGAGGAATATTAATTTCAAAAAGAAGTTTGAGAAAGAGAAAAGCAGCCCAAGACATCTGGGGACTGGCTTGGTTCTGGTGGTGATAGGAGTTGGCCTGGAACTCACAGTAAGGTTGTGGCGTTCTCTTCTTAACAGACATTAGGCAAAGTTACCCTGTGATTGTGATGGATCACCATAAAAAATACACCATTCCTTAATCATATCTGAACCCTGACAAAAACAAAAGCATTGTCCAAACCACAAAAATGACCAAACATCCTTCTATCCTGGCTGATATGTGTAACTGCTCCTTCTTTATCAATCACAGATTTGACCTCCATCTATTTTTCTTAACCTTCTAAATAAAAATTAACATACCCAATCATAGAATTACTCCCACTTTCTGACAACATGTACTTCAGAGTAAAGCCCTTCTTCCTTAAATATTCTCTAAAAACAGCTTAACACATGCCTAAACCCCATAGTAAATTCTTTTCTAACATCCTCTTACTTAGAGGCTCCATGATGTATGCTCTTCCTTGTGTCAACAGTTCAATAGACCCAACATTACTTAACTACAGGTATGTTCCTGGTAGTCTTTGGCTAAAGGGCACTGATGAGTCAATAAACTCTGACATTCAAGTTCGCCATATTTAGCTCTAAAGTCACATTTTTAAATTTGAAGATCAAACTGATTTTGTAAAAAAAAAAAAAAAAAAAGTATATACCTACAACTCCTAGGTATAAATCTGTATACTGAAGAGCTGAGCTCAGGGGTGCCTAGGTGGCTCAGTGCCTTCGGCTCAGGTCATGATCTCGGGTTCCTGGGATCGAACCCCGCACTGGGCTTTCTGCTTGGGGGGGAAGCCTGCTTCCCCCTCACTCTCTGCCCGCCTCTCTGTCCACTTGTGATCTCTCTATCAAATAAATAAATTAGATCTTTAAAAAAAAAGAACTGAGCACAGTACATATATGTTCACAACGCTAAGTTGGGGGCCTAATTTAGATTTTAATAAATATAAACAAGTAAGCCTTTGTACAGTGGCAAGATGGTAGACTCTTAATGTATATCTGAAAAAAAAAAACAAGACTTGAGAATAGGATTTTGAAGAGAAACCAATTTAAGCACTTGCTAATTACTCTCCTTCTGGGAACACTTAACAGACTTCTGAGACAGTCTAACATACTAAATGAGAGCTTCAAAAAGCTTGCAGTTCATAATATCAATTCTCTAAGAAACAAATACAAGGAAATTAATCTCTAACTTAGGTAATGGAGTTGTTCTTTTTCATATTTGCTCTCCCCTCTCACTTCATTGGCCAATAAAACCATAACCCCTAATCTCTTCAAGATATACTGAGAAATGACTAGGCCAGTAGTGATTATGGGGCTGTAGGCTGGACCTTATTGGGCTCTATTCTGCATCTAGTATTAAGGGAGGGACAAACAACACATATTCCCTAATAGGGGAGTTCATAAAGACACTTATTAAACCACAAAAAAGTTGTCCCATTTAATAATTGCTATGTTGTAGTTTCCATTTAAAGAAACCGGAATCCAATCATAACAGCATGTTCTCTAGGGAATGACTCTGTAGTGCAAAGGATGGATGATCTGGGGATGCTTAGTTTTATTTTTCTACCAGGTATTTGCATTGCTAGAGATAATAGCACAGCTCTAGTAGATATAATCTTGTCTCTGTTTAGAGAGTGTAGAAATTATCTATTTGCAAAATTTAAAAAAAATCAGTCTTTATGAAATTTTATTCTTAAAAACAAAATGAGTTCAACATATGAACTTGTTTTCCAATTTGTTTAAAGTTAATTCCGTTATTTTTTCCTTGAGAGAGATGACGTGAACAGAAGTGAAAAGGGTGCTTTATCTCCTACATTGAGAAACTAGTTAAATGATACCCAGAAAGAAAAAAACATCAACTTTTCCAGCCTATTCACTTCATTCTCCAGTTTCTAAGACTCCTGCTGTACTGTGAGTTCCAACTGCCTCATTTTTCTTATCACTTATCACTTTTCAACATGCTATATAATTTACTTGTTTTTATTGTCTATCACTTTCCACGGTAGTGCAATGTTCATACGGGAAGGGATTCTGTTTTGCTCACTCAGGGTCTGAAGTAAAGCCGGTACGTAGGAGGTGTTCAATTAAGATTTGTGGAACAAATGAATAAACGAATGAATCATTTCTTCCTGCTCATGATATCCCAATCATTAGGCTGAGGTTTAAGAACATACTATTAAAATAGCCTAGAAAATTTTTTCTAGGCAACAGGGTTCAAGCAGAAGCAACATCTGAATTCCTTCGAGAAGGCTAGCGATGCATGGAGTTGAACAACAAAGAAAGCCTCGGATTCCACTGGCAATAATTTTGCAAGTGTATGGCAAGCACTTAGATAGGTGCCGTTATTTGGTTAGAAGTAAGGGATCTTGGCTTAGCAAAACTTCCAACGCTAAATATTAAGAATTTCCCCCTAAAGAAATGTGCCCTTACTGACTTCTTCCCTTGAGCATTAACCTCGGAATCTATCATCCACTTTGCCAACGAAGACAACAGGAAGAGGGCGGGCTAACCGTCGCGGTCACAGCCTCGGCGCTCCGTCCCCTCCGAGGCCAGCAAGCCGAGGCGCTGGGGGATACGGCCGCGGCGACAACTTCCTCGGGTTCTCGCGGGTCATCGTGAACTTGGGCACTGACACAAGGATCCACCCCCTCCCCACCAAAGTGCGGGAGGGAAAAGAAAGCCAGCCAGCGAGAAATTTTGTCCCGCAAGCCCGCCAGCAGCAGTGGCGGGAACCCTCAACGGCACCGGCCCGGCGTCGGCCTCGAGCGCTGGCAACCCCTCGGCCGCACGTGGCGCGTGCTGATTGGCTGCCGGCCGGGTGGGGTGGGGCACCGCGGCGCCTGGCGCCGCGCCAGCCTCGGAGGCTTAGGCCCCTCAGGCCTTACTGGCTCCCCGCCCCCCTCCGCCTGCCCCCCACGGGGCCCGGAGGGGCTCCAGCGCGCACAGGGTATTGGAGTGTCTGCGTCGGTCGTGGGCCACGGTGCCCCTCCCCTCCCCCCAGGTCTCTCAGGCCTTCCGGTCTCCACCGAGACGCGGCGTCCGCCGCCCTGGCAACCCCTCGCGGTGGGCGGCTGGGGGAGTCCCGCCGCAGCGAGCGTCGAAGACGCCGCGCAACCCAGTTTGGGCGGGAAAGCTGTTGCTCCCGCCCAGCGCCGCCTGCTGCACGGGACCCGGCCGCCCGCCGACTCCCGAAGCCCCCCGGCCTTTTCGGAGGTCCCCCGGCCAGCCTACACCCGGCCCAGGCCCGGCGGTCCCGCCTTGGCGACCCCACGACACGACCGGACGGGGCCTGCAGGCGGGCCGCTCTTCGCGGTGGTCGACGGGGCATCCTGTCCGCGTTTCTTCCCGACTAAATAGTGGGCGTCTGGGCCCTCGACCTGTCTTCAGCCCCTCAGGACCAGAGTCCGCGTTGCTCCTTACCCGCGCCATCCCGGGGCCGGAGGCCCTGCCTGCTGTACTCACCGCCCCGGACTCGGTCTCCATCTTCCTCCACGCGCTTCAAAAAGCGAGGGCAAGGAACGGAAACCCGAAGTCTGAAAGCACCTTCCCAGCACGGCAGCAACACCACGTTTCCCGACAGACACTCCCCCTGGCGGCGACGGCGGCACTAGCAGCTGCAGGGGCGCAGGCTCGGACCCGGGGCCTGAACCCGCCACCCGGGGGGGTGGGGGGGTGGGGGGTGGGGGGGTGGGGGGGTGGGGGGGTGGGGGGTGGGGGTGGGGAGGAGCAGCGACGGCGCCTCAGGCGGCGAGGCGGGCGGGCGCCGCAAGCCGGGGAGCGACGCGGGCGGGCGGTATCGGCTGTGGCCGGCGTCGCCGAGCTGGGCCGTCTGAGGGGAAGAGCGTGCGGCAAGTCGGGGTGGGCGTGGGGTGTGCGGACGAGGGCTCGGCTCAGGGGCCACTGTCGCCTGCCTTCGGACGGCTGGGGAGGAGAACGCGGACGGTTACGCAAAGCACCATGCACTGCGCGCCTCCCTCTCTTCTCCCCTTTGGGGGAAAGTCGGCGGCTGGGACTGGTGGGTGACGTGACCCCAGGCTTTACTAAGGAGCACGAGGCCGGCCGAGGGGCGACTTCGCGAGGCTGGTGCGGGGCGAGGAGGGCGGTTTCCAGAGGCAAACTCTGACCCCTCGGGCCTGACGCGCCAAACTCGGGGACTCCCGAGCAGCCTCGGACTCCGCGCTCGCACCTGTTGTCGCCGTCACTCATTCCGGCCGGCGGGCGGGGCAGCGCGGGCGACTTGGCTGGGACCCGCCGTGCAGCCCAGTCTGGGCCCCGGCGCAGGCCGGCGCCCCTCGCGGCTGCCGCGGGCCCCTCGCGGCTGAGCACTGCCCGGCCGCCGCGACAGCCTCGGGAGCCGGTCGGCGACGGGGCCAACGCGCGCGGGAGAGGGTGAGCACGGGGCGGCGCGCCGGGAGCGGCTCTGGCCGCTCAGCCGTAGCCTTGGGACCGTCTTGGCAGGACGAGTTCTTTGCCGAGGTCTGCGAAAGGCGGCCGAGAGTTCTACACGTCGCCGCTGTAATACGCAGTGTTATATCGTACGCACATACAGAATAGATGTATTGGCGATATAAAATATATCATCGGCCTGAGTAATCACAACTGAGTAAACGTGCGCGGTCGTGCTGGTGACCGTTACCTCCAGCATGGACCGAGCCTTCAGTCAGACGGCGATTAAGTCCACTCGGTCAAAACCTAAAGCTTTCAGAGATTCAACCGGGGTCTCCCTGACGAGAATTCACGAGCCTAACCATGCTGACACGTATTTTAAAAAAGTTGGTGGCGACACTTAAAATTTACAGTAGTAATAACCTCTGTCCTCTCATAACAGTTGGACTTTGGGTTATTCTACTTTCAAGAGAAAGACTTTAAACATATGCAGTATCACTCTATTAATTTTTATATGCTTTTACATCTTCATATTATTTACCAAAAATAGGAAGTATAATTTTTTTCATTCGATTCAGTTCAACTAAAGCATCCTAAAAGTCATTATACATTTCTGCATGCAATTTAAGCTCATTTCAGGTTTTAATTTCTGTGGAAACAGAAAACACGAACCTATTCAAATGAATACTCATATTGTAGAGCAGAATAACTTTGCTGTTCGATAATATTAAAGCTAATCTTTGGGCGTTTTTTTTTTTCAATAATATTGATGGATTTGAGTGGCTATTACTATCTTCATTTTTTGCTCAAGTCTTTTTTGACTGAAAACCTTTATTTTTAAAGACTGCCTTCACCACAGTAGGTGTTCAGTCTGTGACACGCAAATAATCAACTTAATTTAGGGAACAGTGGCTGTATTTCAAGGCCCAAGATGGTAATTCTTTGTTCTGCTTCTCTTTTAATTCTTTTTTGTTTTGTAAAGATATTTATTTATTTATTTGACAGAGCGAGAGAGCACAAGCAGGCAGAGCCCCAGAGAAAGAAGCAGTCTCCCCATCAAGCAGGGAGCCCATAGTGGGACTCAATCCCAGGACCCTGGGATCACGACCTGAGCTGAAGGCAGTCGCTCAACCAACTGAGCCACCCAGGCGCCCCTTCTTCTTTAATTCTTAAAGCAAAAGGATATTTTTGTTTTAAAACTTGGGTAAATCATGTAAAAGTATACAATTCAACTAGTAGACGTTTATCGTGCTCCTATTACGTGTGGTGCCTAATGTTCGATGCTATAAGAGAGAAGATGAACAAGATCAAATCTTCAACTTGAGTTTTTTTCAACCTAGAAGGGGAAAAAGGACTAATTGCTCAAAATAATAATTATACCTAAATGTGCTTGTAGTTAATAAGACACAAGCAGAATAAGGTAAGTGATGTATGAGCTGTGATCAAAGATTTTGTAGGAGTGCAAAGGACAGCATCATGGAGCACAATGTCTAGAGCTGGGTAAGGGTATCATCAAGGCTGAAATTCTGGTCTGGGTGGGAAAGTGGGAGGAAAGATGTAGAGCCCCTTTTATCTACCCAGCACTAGACTAGGCACATTCTTTTTTAGTCTTCTTAGTTACCATTCCTTTTGTCTGGAAATCTGAACCTTAGAGAGGTGAAAGTGACTCATGTAGTTACATTGCTGGTAACTGGTAGATGCAGTTTTCAAAAGTTGGTTCTATTTGACCCCATTGCCCATGCACTTTCACTCCGTGATGTTATTTATACTGTGGTAATAATGACTTAGAGTTTTATTCTAGAGACCTTTGCAAACAGAAGGCCACTGAAGGTTATTGAATCAGGAAGTTATATAATCAGAACCAAAATTTAGAAAGATAGCTTCAGACCAGAGAACAGTTTTTAAAGGACAGGAAATAGAGAATTGAATTAGGAGCATACTACTCTAGTGAAAAATAATGGGGACCTAAACAGAAGTGGCAGCTATGAGAATAAAATACTGGGGAAGGGTTAAGGAGAAACCAGAGAAGAACTGAGACTCTTGGACATGGTGATGATGGAGAGGGATTGGTGAGGATGGTTCAGAAGTCTCAAGTTTCAAATCCTGGAGATGTCATTGACAAAGATAAATATAAAAGTGCAACCCATAACAAACTGCAAACCTAATATCCCATTTGTTTATATTTTGTGGTAGCACCCCAATGTTTCTCATCTTTTCCCTTCACACAGTTAAGGGCATAGTTCTTGTTTCAGGGAATTATCAGAACCTGCCTTCCCCCTTGCTTGCGTTCCCTTACTGACAGGTCTTCTATTACTTCTTACGGACTTTTCTATACACTGATTCTAACTCCTAATAATCCATTTTAGGCAGCTTTTTTCTCAATAACACTTTGGATGTGTTCTCTAGCTTATAGACCTAGGTAACTATTTGTGGGCCTCCTATGGACCAGGCTTTACTTTACGGGAGTGGATATGGCAATGGTTCTTGCTCTCCAGCAGCTTGTGGTCTAGTGCAAGAAGGAGCTAAGTAAGTAGAAAGTTTATACACTCAACATGCTAAGTATAGCAGTAGAGTTGCCAGGTGCAGAGACAGGGGGTGACTAAAACAACATGAAAAGGACAGGTTTAGAAGATGCTTCTGCTTCCATTTTATTTCTCTCTTGTTCCCATGTCTGTTAACCTATTGTTGTATTTTGGAGGATGATTAGGTGCTTTCTTCTTCTCTATGCTGGTTAGATATTTGAAATAGGAAAGATGAGGGATAGGAGTTTTAGAAAATCTGTCTTAAGGAGCAGAGAGTCCAGTTCAGAGTTCCTTTTCCTGTATGGAATGTAATACTTACATTTAGAGAGGATATTATAGAGATGATCTAGATTGGAATAGTAAGTGATTTATTGGAAAATTCCTTATAAAATTGTTTTATTTGTTTATGCTGTTTATTTTGAGCAACTACTTAGACACAGGAGTATACAATATAGAACTCACTGTGCAGCATAAGGTAGGACCTCAGTAATTATATATATGGAATAGAGACTAAATGAACATACAACCCTCACACCACCCTCCATTTTATACCCATTCCTTACCATTTTACTCTTACTTCTGGAATAAGAATGGAAAACAGTCATTGTCAGAAAATCTTTTCTTGATTCGCTTACACAAGTATGGTTTAATAATTATACACATATTTTCACTTGATTTTCAGGGGAAGACCTTGTGGTTGGAACATTCCATCTGCAAAATCCTTTGAACATTCACAGATATTTCCTTAAGAGCAAATAATACCCCACATACAGAAATAAGATCTGTGCAGCAAGGCTTCAGTGCAAGAATGATTGCCCAGAACATATTGTCTAGTAATAGACTCAGTCCTGCAGTGTTTGCCTTGGCTTGGCCCTTTATTTTACCCTTACCTGGTCTCACCTTCTGACCATAGATGGCTGGCTGGCTGGCTTTCTTTCTTTCTTTCTCTTTCTTTCCTTTCTTATCTTTTCCTTTCGTTTCATTTCATTTCGTTTCATTTTGTTTCCTTTCCTTTTCTTTTCCTCCTTTCCTTTCTCTTTCTCCCTCCTTCCTTCCCTCCATCCATCCTTCTTTCCTTCCTGTCTGTCTTTCTTTCCTTCTTTCTTAGCTTTATTTATTTATTAGAGAAAGAGAGCCCCTCAGGGAGAGGGGCAGAGGGAGAAGCAGTCTCCCTGCTGAGCTGGAGAGCCTGTGGAGGGGCTCAATCCCAGGACCCTGGGATCATGACCTGAGCTCAAGGAAGACACTTAACCGAATGAGCCACCCAGGCACCTCCCCACACTTTCTTTTTTTAAGATTTTTTTTTGTTTTGTTTATACAACTGCTGTTTTTAAACCTCTTTCTATTCTTATCTCATCTTTAGATATGCTCTGTCTGGGAGGAAAAGGTTTTCCTTGACCCTCTTAGGGTCCCTGGCTGGGTCTGAAAATTAAATTGACAAAGAGTAACAGGAGAAAAGCAAACAAATATTACTGAATTTTTACATGTACATGGGGGCCTTTATAAGGGAATGAAGACCTAAGAACTGTTCAGATCAGAAAGCTTTTGTACCTTTTAGACAAACAATAAATTTATGAGAAATTGACAAGATGAAGGAGTTTAGACTAGAGGTAGTAAATGGTGAAGAAATAACTAGGAAGATAATGGTTAGTTTAACAAGATTAGTTTGCAGTTTCCTCTGATGCTCCCTCTTGGGGCTGATAAGAGTCTGTCTCCTGTAAAAGAATTTATTTCCTGCCTTTAGGCACAAAAGGGGGAGCTTTTTCTGTGTTTATTGCTCCTTAATTGCCTTCAACTCCTAATAATTGTAGGTCAAAGAGGCATATTTTGGGGTGACATATCCTGGTTTCCTTCAAAGCAAGAAGTATTTTCAGGTACTATCATGAACCTCTTAATTCATATTTTTCCCACCCATAGGCATCTTGGCAATAGTTCATGTTCCTAGTATCCTTCTATCCATGACATTTCAAACATCTTTGTGTAAATATTTAGTTGTCACTTGTCCTTTCCTCCAGCAAATATGTTGTTTTTGAGTAGTGGACAATTGTTGCCTTGGCGCACTCTGATCTTTTGAATCTAAGAAAGGCCACCATGTGGTGTTGTATAGATTACTCAACACATAAGGGTGTCTGGCTGAAGGAGCTAGTAGGATGAAATCCAGACCTTAGTGCTCCACTAAGCATATAGCCATGGGCCCCTCCACTCAATGGGAATGCATTTTTCTAATTCATAAAGAGATTTTGAATGGGCCAGTGGTAGCCCTACCTAAACATAGCTCCTGTACTATATGATAGCGTCAAGAAACCCTCGCTCTTGTTCATCATGTTTTACTATCATATTTTCAGACATGGTAACTGTTTGAGAGTCGGAAAAATATTCATCTTGGTGAAAGTTGCACATGGGTTCCTCAGGAAACGTACTCTGAGATTTGCCTGTAGAAGTTTTGGGGAATCCAAGTTTGGGAAGAGGACCTGAGAAGAGTGAGGGGAATAGGATTGGGCAGAGCAAGTGGAATTGTGATTTTTGCAACAGAGTCTCAGCAATACTAGGATGGCCTGCAGAGTTGTCCCTAGAGACTAGGGTCCCTTCCCTCTCCGCCATACTCTCTATCCTCATCTACCCATCTATAGATGTTGGGTGCAGGCTGCTCCCAGACAGGAGTCTGGACTTTGGACAAGATGACTTTCTTTGGCTGCGGGAAATTTCTGGAGAGGAATTTAGGTGAGAACAGTCCACATGCCCAGTATCTGGTGGAACAATGGCTTGGTCCTGAAGGGAGATTTGGGCCAACCACATATACAAAATTGAGTTCATAACATTGAATGACCTTTTCTCTATAAGAGGATTAAACAGGTTGAATTTAGTTTGCTTTTGGCTGAAGGAAAACATGACAAAAACAGAATAACTGAGGAAAAATTCAAACTTGTATTTTTCTTAGAGAGGATACCTCAGAGATTGCAGGAAGGACGATATCAGGAGCACAGATCTGGTAACCCAAGATCTGTTAATCTTGTGACACTGAAAGTTTAGGTTGCACATTGTGTTTAATGATTACAGGCTAAAAAACAGCTTTCTATGAGTTTGCCCTCTGTTGGTTCTTTCTTTTTTTTTTCTTCTTTTTCTTTTTTTTAGGATTTGATTTATTTATTTGAGAGACAGAGCATGAGAGGGGAGAAAATCAGAGGGAGAACCAGATTCCCTGTGGAGCTGGGAGCTCAATGCAGGACTCGATCCTGGGACTCCAGGGTCATGACCTGAGCTGAAGGCAGTAGCTCAACCAACAGCCATGCAGGCGCCCCCCTCTGTTGGTTCTATGCTCAAGAAAATATTCATATTGGTCATTATTGGAGAAATATAATTAAAGTGCAAAATCTTCGCCCCAGTCAGAAAACCTCTCCATAAAGGTAACAGAGACAGAAACCAGTTTCACCACTGAATAAGCATGAACATTGTGGTGCACATGACAGGCAAGAAATTGCAAAGAAAAAACAAAGGAATCTTACCCACTTATACTGCCAAGCAGACACAACCCATCATATCACAGATAGTTCATCCTAACCTTTCCTGATGATTAGAATCACCATCTTATTGGCTTTATAGAGAGGAAAAACAAACCTCATGTCTTTATAGCAGGAAGTAGTTTTGCAAACTGGAGTAAGGCAAACATCAAAGTTAGGCTCTTAACTTCTTACTGAAACTGGGAAATAGGGGAACTATCTCTCCCTTGATGTTTGCATTTTCGAAAAGGTATTTTTTTCTAAATTTTTATTTAAATTCTAGTTAGTTAACATATAGTTTAATATTGATTTCAGTAGTAGAATTTAGCGGTTCATCACTTACATATAATACCAGTGCTCACCACAACTGGATCAGAACAGATAACCCAAAGGTAGACTGAAGTGTATGTGGGAATTAAACATATGACAAGAGGGATAATTCAATTTAGTGAGAAAATAATAGATTACTTAATGAGGAAAATAAAAGTAGCCCACCATCTTATTTTAAAAATTTTATATAAATGCTTATATACATATATAAACTAAATTAAAAAATAAAGTATAGAAGGACCAAATACTTAAATGTTAAAAAAAACCTTGCAAGAAAAGGTAGATTACATGTACAAACTGGGGGTTGGAAGGTGTTTCCTAATGCTGAAAAGAGGAGAGACATATTTATTTATATAAAGATTAATAGATTATATAATAGATATCATAAAATCAATAAACAGTCTGGAAAATATTAAAGCTAATGACTTAATAAGGATAACATCCATAATGTACAGGTTGGGTTCTCTGAGAAGCATGTGGCATTAGAGATGAAAGATTTATTGGAAAGTAACACATGTGGAGGGAAAAGGGAGAAGTAGGATTGGGCAGGAGGAGTTCAGATACAGACATGACAAAAATCTCAAACAGCCCAAGGGGCAGCTGGAACAATGATTGCCTGTTGGAGCAGTCCTGCCATGGTATAAATGGCTAAGGCCCGTTGACTGGAGATTGCCCAGAGAAGAGAAGAGCTTGCCCTCAGCTATCAACACCTCACTCATTCACTGGCAATGGGCTGCTCCAAGAAGAACATGACTTTGGTTCAAAAGTTGAGGTGAACCCTGAGTAACTGAATAGCTAAAGGCTGTCTAGAAGCCAGAGAGTGAGCCTCTTCCTGAAGCAGGATCTGAGTGTGGCATCTCTGTGTTTGCTATAGAACGCTTACAGACTAAGAAGAAAAAAGGCATTCAGTCCAATGGAAAATTATTCAAGGCACATGTGTATACAGTTTACTGAAGACTGAGTCCAAATGACCCAGAAACATTTGAAATGATGCTTAGTAATCTGGAAAGTGAAGTTAATTTAACAATGGAAGCTAACTTTATGCCTATAAGATAGGCAGAAATTATTGAGAGCTACAATACCTATTAAGGTGAAATGTGAAATGTTGTGACTCTGGGAAATCCATCTAGCATTATCTATTAATATTAAAAATACATATATCATTAGACTCCCAAAATTCTATTCTTGGGAATTTATCTTATGGAAATTAAACAACTGGTTCATACAAATATGTGTGCAAAAATGATAATTACGATGCTGTTTGTAGTGATGAAAACTAGAAATAAATTGAACACCCCAAATAGAGCAATGCTTAAATGAATTATGGTATACCCATACCATGGATTATTTGCAGTCATTAAAAGAATGAATTAGTAGATGTTGTAAATAAGGTGGGGATTCTTACCAGGTATTGTTGAGTGAGAAAAAGAAGATGCAGAATAGTATGTATAAAATATGTCTGCCCACTTCTTTTTTTAGTTAATTAAACAATGACAAACACATACTTTCTCTACACACGTGCATGCACACACACATGAATGTACACCAAGGCTGAAAAATGCTTTTAACTTGGCAACTTAGGTTGTTAATTTGAGTTACCTTGCAAGGATTGGGAGGGTCGATGTGGGTGGAGGAGGAGAGAAATGTTCAAGACAGGTAAAAGGAAAAATTATACCAAAGAAGCATGCATTGATCACACTTTTGTACCTTTCTTGCATCGGTGTGTGAGGAAACACATTTATCCTCTTGTTCACATATGTGTAAGAAAGGATATTTTGATATTAAACATCCGTTCTCCTGGTAAGTTCAAAGATACATTGAATAGGAGTATGGCATTTTCAATCGATCATACCTAACAAGAAAGGCAGAAACAGCGGCTTACATAGCTTATAGGAAAGAAATAAATGAGAAAAATATGTCACAGAAATAGAAATAACTATACACAATTTTTGGATATCCAGAAATTTTTAGTTTTTACTAGTTTAGTAGATGCCAGGAATGTTTATTTGCTATATAAATCAAGTAATATCTGGCCATATGGGCCGATAACATTGTTGTAGAAAGTATAGAGTTTTCAGTAAACTTATGTATCTGTATCAGGAGAGACTCAGTTATACTACAGTAACACATGACCCCCAAATCTAAGAGGTAAGCCTCTTAGACATTGCTTTCTTGCTCATGTTATACATCCACTGTAGTTTGGCTTGAGCTCTGTCCCTTGCCATTTTCACTTAGGATCAAACCTCTATCTGGTGACCAATTAATTTTGCGGCAGAGGAAAATGAGATCATGGTAAGCATACACTGGCTCTTGAAGCTTCTGTTCAGAAGGGGCTTTGACTCATCTTTGATGGGCTAAAGCAAATCACATGACTGAACCTGCTGTTAACCAGTTAAGTGGCATAAGCCCTTCCACAGGGAGGATTAGTGAACATCTCCATGAGTATGAAGATTGTCTTTAAAATGAAGAGCGTTAATGAAATATTTCCATGTGAGTCATACCTAATGGGTGTCCTTAGTGATTGGTGAGTATGAAGAATTAAGATGAGAAATAAGAGGGGTGCCTGCGTAGCTCAGTCAGTTGAACATCTGGCTCTTGATTTTGGCTGAGGTCATGGTCTCAGGGCCCTGGAACTGAGCCCTGAGTAGGGCTCCATGCTCAGTGGGGAGTCTGTTGGAGTATTCTCTCTCCTTTCCCTCTGCCCTTTACCCCACTCTCTCTTTCTAAAATTGATAAATAAAACTTAAAAAAAAAAAGAGAGAAATAAGAGGGGCACCTGGTTGGCTCAGTCAGAAAAGCATGCGACTCTTGATCTCAGCTTTGTGAGTTTAAGCTCTACCTTGGGTGTAGATTACTAAATAAATAAATTTTAAGATGTGAAATAAGAGAAAATACTTTTTTCTAATCAAATGCTATTTTTTCTCACCTCCTGGGTGTACAGATAAGAAGTACTCCTTTTGACTTTGGTTTCAATCACAGACCACACACCATTATTTACATTTTCAGAAAACAAACAAAAAACCTGTTTAATCCATATTTTGAAGATAGGAAAAATATGGAAGAGGTAAGATTTTATTTTTTCATATATTTTATTTTTCTGAAGTTTAGAATTTACAGCAGTATGATTATGAGAAATATAATATCTATCAAAAATCAGAAAAATATCCTTTCCCTTAGAAATGATCATCTAAAAATAATGATGTTTAGTATTTTTTTCCTAGCGTTTAAGTATGGCTCATAAGGAATCTTCCAAATAAATTATATATTACAAGTTACCAGTTTAGTTACTAAAATCCCATTTTGGTTAGGAGAAAAATTAAAGAAAGCTCTATGATGTCTCATTACACTAAATGTAGTATTGCACAATGTTTGTTGTTTATTATCTTACTTCACAGTTTAAGTTAAATTTTAGTTCTTTGTTGCTGCTTTATATTTTAGATGATCCCTGCAACATGACTTTATCCACCCTAATCTTTAAAAAACAATTGTGACATCATCTGAAGTTTCACCAGTACATTTTATATAGAACAGAGAATGGCAAACATCCCAAGTGCCGTTCAGCAGCTGTTGCTCCTCTACTGTGGATAAGGGAAGAAGTAGTTGTCTCCATGGTGACCTATATGAGTCCGTGAGGGTGGGAACTGGGGGATTCTCACGGGGTTAATGACAGAGGAAATGCTAGCAATCCAGTTTTCAGTAGACATTTGGCCTCAAATGGAATTTTTTTTTTTAAAGGACTCACTTTTTTATGGCCTTTCATTTTGTAAAGGGGATAAACTTGCATTATGCTCAACGAAAGAGCTAGGTACCTGAAAACTTATGGGGAACTAAAACTGCCTTACAGAAGAGACTGTACTTTATTTTTGTTTTATACTTCAGAACATGCATTACAATTCTGTGTTTATTTAAATATTGCACTCTGCTTCTTTCTCCCAAAACACGTGAGGTAGAATGTAACAAGGGCTTATCAATAAGGTTAACAAAATAGATATAAGACTGAGACATCATGATCAAAGGAAATGAATTAGGGAAAGAAATATCACTCTTCACTTTCTTCCAATGGGTCCTAGGATGCTTAAAAAAGCATTAATAGACCTTATGTCTTGGCATAAATTGGAGGAAAACCCCCTGCCACATTCAGATGAATTAGATTTGGGGTATGTACCTGGATGGGGAGAGGAAGAGTCTCCAAACTTATATTTACTCCTGCATTGCAAGTGTCAGGCATCGGGAGTGTGTTTCATTTGAAGAGGTTTCTATTATAACTTCATACGTGAAAAGATCCAAGATGTCAACTAAAATAGAGAAAGAAGAGAAACAAGTTTTCATGTGGGCCTCACTGGTGCCATTCCAGGGGTAGATTTCATAAATGCCTCTGTGGTTTCTGCATTAGTGTGGACCATAATGATGACATGAGCTCCATCTTCAGGATCCATGACAAAGTCAGTTAATACATAGAAAATAAATCTACACTGACTTCCTCTTTTCTTTTCTTATTATTATTTTTAACACTGCCTATTTTAAAAAGACATTTGCCTTACACATACAGAATGTTCCCAGATGATTTGCCTGGGGCTCCTAATCTTGTATCTTAGACTTCGGGTCTACATGATTCCTGAGAGGGCAGTGTTAATGGACAGACACCCAGGTATTCTGCTTTCCTGCAGGTAGTAGAATTTCCCCAACATGGGAAGGAAGCAGTAGCCTTAGAACATTGAAGAACATTGGCTGTAATTAAAGATTTCTTAAATGTAATGCCTTTCATTACTTTGAGATTTATTAACCTGAGGAATCTAGATCTATTCTAAACAATTTGTAATTTCTCATTTTTGTAGGACCACTATCATGGAGTGGATTACTTGTACCTTTATGTAAAATTAGTTGACTTTTATGTTTTAGTTACTGAAATTTCCTACTTAATTGTTAACCTAAGGGACAAAAGAATATCTTTGAAGAAAAAAACCTTTGAATTTTAAGAACATGTATTTGGTTTTGCTTACCTTTTATTGCCTTCATACATATTTACTCTACTACAATATTTATATTACAAATTACCCTGCAAATTGTTTTCTTGAGTTAACAAGTTGAAATGATTAGTGTGTGTATTAGAGAGTGTTATGACTTAATATAAGGATATATATGACTCAGTTGAAAATGCCACACTCCTATTCAGTGTATTTTTGAACTTACCAGGAGAACTGACTTTTAATGTAAAAATACCCTTTCTTACACATATGTGAACAAGAGGATAAATGTGTTTCCTCACACACCGATAAATCTGTCAGCTTCACACTCCACCATGATGACATAGAGGTAATGCTGATGTCAAGAGGAGAGGCCATCATGCTGAATGTGAGTGGTTCCAGAACTGGAGAAGTGGCTCTTCAGAACAGGTGAAGTCTCCAGGACTTCACTGGACTCACACCTTCTGAGAGCCTCATCCTGGTTCCATCACTTCCTTTTGGCTCTAACTCTGAGCAAGCTCATTGACCCTTTTGATCCTTACCTTCCTTGTCTGTAAAATGGAGATCAGAATACTTCATAGAGGGTTATCTGGCATATAGAAAGCAGTTATCAGTTCTCTTCCCCAGCTGTGGTTTCCTAGTAGAGTACGGAAAGTCTTAATATTCTCACAGGATTTTTCCTAGGCCCAGGGTTCTGGGGTGACTTCTTTGGGCTGGAAGAACTACATTGACAAATCTGCTCATTGATTCTGGGCTAGGTATTTTTAGATTTGCTGGACCTGGTTAGGTTCATCAGTTGTCTTTCAGTCTAATTCTCAATTTCAAGTTATTCCAATTTATAAGCATCCTCCTACTTTTGCAACTGCTTGCTTTGGGTCTGTTCTGATTTCTGCCCTAGGATGGAATTCTAGGATCCCAGAAGATGAGAGGTACTATAGTGTGGGCAGTGACAGAGCCATTTTTTTTTTTTTTTAATAAGAAGTGGATTTTATTCAGTCAGAGGATTGCAAAGGTGAAGATTCCATCTACGGATATTTATTGAGCACCTACTCTTTGCCAGACAGGGTTCTGGGAGCTGGAGATAAAGCAATGAATAAGGACTTTTGCACATGGAGATGACTTTCTCAATTTTAGTGGGGGCAGAGATAGGAGGTGAGTAAGACAGAATATATAAGTAAACAATTCCATGGACAGGACAGTTTATTCATAGTGATGAAATTCTATGAGAAAGCAAAATAGAATAATATGAGTAACATGGTGTGTGTGTGAGGTTGAAAGAACTTGAGATTTGTGATCAAAGGAGACCTTTCCGTGGTGGTTACACTGGAATCACTATTCATTACTGTTATTCATCTTTTCTCTTCCCCTCACCCCAGCTTCTAATTTGCCAATCAAGTGATTGCTGTCTTATTTGGTGAAAGTTTAAGAAGCAAGAATTGTGGGCGATATTAATTTGGAAAGAGACAATTATTAATGGAGGGGTAGGAATGTGCCAATAGTTGCTGATTTAACCAAATCTAGTTAAACCTTTCAGTCTTGGGAATGGGGCCAGAGTAGAATCTGTCCCCAGGTAGAAGAAGATTCAATGGGTGGCTCTTTTTTTTTTTTTTTTTTAAACTGCAAATATGAGTATCAGGAGAAGCCTATTGAGTTTATACTAGAAGACAATAGTATGAAAGACTAGACTAGGGTCCAGCCATTTTCTCAAAGCAGAATGAATTACATAATAGCCTTTATGAACAGAGGCTCAGAACAAAGGATTTAATACGAGGTGTGTATGTGTGTGCATGTGTGTGTGCGTGTGTGTGTGAGAGAGAGTCTGAAAGAGAGAGAAGCTGAGACTGTGTGTGTGTGTGTTTGCCTCTACATAAGGGTGAGAGAGAAGTCTGCTAAAGGAGGGAAGAGGCGAAAGTCCAACTAGATAGCATCTAGTTGAAACAAAAAAATTTGTACACTTTTATGCTATACGTTCTCGCAGCTGCTGCTGCTTCTTTTGCTGCTGCTTCTTTTTTGAAGATCACTGACATTAAATGTTAATAAGGTGACACTAGTTTTAATAGTTTAAAAAACAAATTATTACCAGAATTGTATATACAAGCCAGTAGAATGGGAAGTCTTTGTAGATAGTATTAATATTGGAGAACAAGATAATGAGTAAGATAACTGCCATTTACATTTCTTGGAGGACAACCCAAGAATGGAATTTTTGTGAGGGTAACAAAGAAAAATGAAGCTCTGAAATAACCACATAAAGCCAAAAGTAAAACATAGTAGTAGTTGAATATCAAAGAAAAAAAATGATAGCTTAAAATAGGTTATATTTGTGAGGACAGCAAATAAAGATATTTCCCGTACAAGAGAGGAACAGATCCCCTGAACTAATTAGTGAAGATGAAAGACACGCATGGTTGTTTTAAGTCTGGGGGCCCTTTTACTGTCTTCTGGGGGGTAATAAAGGCAGGTCACTTGAAAAGGAAACTTTAGTTGAGTTTCTCTGTCTTTAACATATAAGAGGGAAAGAAGAGATTATTTGCTGTTACAGATGCAGTTCTTAGACTCTCACTAGAGGGTGGTGTTGCTTCTAAAACCAGAGGTTGCTAATCTACAGTACATTCATTACCGGGCTGCATTTATATTTAAAGAAAAGGTAGACTTGAGGTTTCTCAGACTTACCTAAAAGTTGGTAAATGTCAAGTCTGAAACTTCCCAAGGGCCTTATCCAGCTCTGACTGCTTGCAGACCCCGAGGAGGGAGATAAAGTAGCAGAGATTACAGGAGGAGTTAAGTAGCAGATTCTAATTTCAGCTCCTGCACTAAGTAGTAGACAGGAAACTAAAGCTTCCCAGGCCTTCAACTCCTCTGTAAAATAAAAAGGCTGCCTGAGACGATCCCTTAATCTCCTTGAGTCTCTAAACTTCTGAAATTCTAACAAATTTTGGGTCTAAAAGCCTGAAGTATTTCTGATGTTCTTGGCCAGCCAAAGGAATGGGTATCATCTCAAATTATCAAATTATTAATAATTAAAATATTAAAATATAATTAATGCTATACTATAATTAAAATATAATTAATGGTAGAAATAAGGTTTAATATAGATTTGGGTATTAAAAAGTATTTAAACGAAATCATCATCCTCTGTCCTGCTATGGAACCTCACAGCCATCTTTTACATCTACCTGAACATTCTGTGGTTAAATTTCAGTGACATCGCATTATCTAAAGATCTCTCTCTTCTTGGTTGCTTAACTGGCTGGAAACGAGCAAAATATGTTTATATAGGATTATCTAGAGGGAGGAAGTTGAACCGTTATCAAATAGGGATGTTTTAGGATAGGCTAAATCCCCCACCTCATTTTGTACTTAACCAACTCTCAGCATATCTATGCTCTGCTAGGAGACACTCTCCAGAGGGATTTAGCTGGTTTAGTTGCCCGCTACCCTCACCTTTTGTATCTGATTCCCTTGCCTTGTTATGTTTATTCGCAGTGCAGAATGAACGGAAGATCATTTTATGAAACCTGAATCAAATTATTCAGCTCCAGGGCCGCAGGACACCCTCGTTTACCTCTACGTGGACTTGACTTCAAAGGGTTGGTGGGAGAGGCTGCAAAGCCCTGATGGTGCGAAGCTGCGCTCTGTCACCCTCAAACACTTCGACACTCGGGCTCAACATCCCTTTCCTCCCCACTGCTTGGCTTTGCCTGGCCGAAGATTTCCTTCCCCCGCCCCCTCCCCCGCCCCCGGATTCTGTTGCCTCTTCAGGCCCATTTCGAAGATCTAAACTTCCTAAAGCGTACGCGGAGCGCCTGCGGGTGCGCACACGCGCGCTCACACCTTCGCTCGAGTACCCGAGCGGGGCCGGGCCGGCTCCCAGCCCCAGAACACATTCTTCCATTCTTCGCTCTCGGGCACACCCCTTCGCAGTGGGGATTGGTCGGGCCGACCCCTCCTCGGCGACGCGAGGCTCCTAAGAGGCTCAGACGCCTGCCAATCCCCACGGGCTGTCAAAACAAGTCTTCCCTCCCTGTCACAACAGAGCGGAGTGGAGGCCGCCGCCGCCGCCGCACTTCCTGGGGCCGCTGCGCCGCGCTCCGCGGGCAGGTGGCGGGTGCGACGGGCCGCGGGCGTCCGGCTCCGGCCACCCCCCCCACCCCCCAGGCCGCGAACGTCCCGGCCTCCGAGGCCGGCCCGGCGCCGGGTGCCTTTTGTCTGGCGCGGAGCGGGCGTCTGCATCACGTTTCGGACACCTCCCTCTCCTTTTCGCCTCTGCTCCCTCCCGCTCGCATCTCCTTCGCGTTCCCGCCGCCGTACCCCTGCGGACCGCCGGCCTCCCGGACCGAAGCCCGCGGACGTCTCCAGCCGAGCGATGTCTCCGCTCCAGAAAGTTGCCGCCGCCGCCGCCCCCGGGCGGTGAAACAAAGTCTGGCGCGGCCGCCTTCGGGTGCAGGAGCGCACTCGTGCCCAGAGGCTGGACTCCGCTGCCGGGCGTGCCGTCTCCCCCGGAGAGCCCGAAACGCCGGCCATGGCCGAGGGCGCCGCGGGCAGGGAGGGTCCCGCGCCGCCCGACGCAGCCGGATGTGAAGACGACCCCCGAGTGGGTCCGGACGCCGCCTCCGGAGAAGGCGTGGCTGGGGCCCCCGGGGGCCGGTGGAGGGACCGTCGCAGCGGGGTCGCGCTGCCGGGTGCCGCGGGGGCCCCGGCGGACAGCGAGGCGGGCCTCCTGGAGGCCGTGCGGGCGACCCCCCGGCGCAGCAGCATCATCAAGGTAAGCGAGGCCGCGCCGCCCCAGGAGCGTGGGTGTGGGTGCTCGGTGCGTCGGGGATCCGGCCAGGATGCACGGTGTCCGGAGGCATCGCGGGCTCGGCATTGTTTTCTCCCACCTCCCTCATTACCAGACCTTCCTTCCTCGTCCGGAGGTTCCCAGACTCAGCTCTTGGCCGTGAGAAGCAGAAGTCACTTTTTTTTTTTTTTTTTTTCCCCTGACAGCAGAGGAAAAGTTCCGCTCTGCGTCTTTGCGTTTTGATGGATGCTTTCCCTCATTTTCTCTGAAAGCTTCACTAAGCCGTTGATGGAAGGAAGAAGGAAAGAGTCAGTGTAAATGCAGACCACGGGATGGTTGTGCATTGCTCTCTAAAGAAAGGTTAGCTTCCCCCTACCCCCGCCCCCTCTCCCAGCACAGTAAAGGAAATGTACGGTTTATCCTCAAGTGGAAAAAAACAAAACAAAACAAAACAAAAAACAAAACCCACAAAAACCAAAAACAAAAAAAAACCCCAAAAAACAAAAACAAACAAAAAAACCCACCAAAACCCAAAATCCAAAACCCAAACAGCCCCCTTCCCAAAGACTCAGACGGTCCCGAAATCCCAAGAAGCGTGAACTTTCCCGGTAGACAAGCAGAGTTTTCAGTGGACCCTCTGGCTAAGCGGAGAGCGATGGTGGAGCCCAGAGTTTCTGCACTGCAGAAAGCGCGAGCGGAAAGCAATGAATCCCCCAAGCATCATCCCAGGTCTTTGCGGTTACCGCTGCATGCAGGGAAAATGCTTCCCCACCCCTTAACCACCAGACAAGATTTCTCTTCATCTGTTTGGCCAGAAATTTGTAAGCCTTTCTCTCCCTTATCTCGTTCTGTCTTCCTTCCACTTGGGGCTTACTTCCTGTTTAAAATTTCATCTTTTGGGTGCATGACATGTGGTAAGGTATCCTGGAAGTCGCTCTCCCCCAGGGTTTGGAAAAGGGCCTCTTGGCATAAATGAATGTGAGTAATCATGTACATGTGAGATTAAAATTGATTTTGGTAGAGAAAGTAGTCTGTATGAAACTATATATACATATACATACATATATATATATATATATATATATATATATATATATATATATGGTCCAAAGATGATAGTGAAAGATGGACTTGGAACTTCTTTCTTTCTATTTTCAGTTTACTTGGTGTGCTAATACATTCAAGACCCTTGTTCAGGGTTAAACTGTGTAACCACCTCATAATGCATGTCTCTTTCTTAGGCTCAAACGTCCATTGCCAATGTGAGAAGGCTGTGCCCACAGAACATCCACCCAACTCCAAGTATTGTCTAGGCTTTTCCCCAACACTGACACATGAAAGTTTAAAACCAACAGGAAGATTTCTATATAAAAAGAAGAGTGGGTGGTAGTTGCAAATGACTTATAGTAGTTTTTGTTATTTTGTGCCTTTTAGATTATGTGAAAAGGAATGTGCTATTCTGGGTGTGAATTTGGATAAAAAGGAAATGATCACTTTTTTTTTTCTTTTAACCCACGAGTCAGAAAGCATATTATTTTGAAACTTAAAAAACAGCACAATTAAGAAACAATTACATTTTGAATTCTAAGATATTGATAAAACACGAGGTCCTGTGTGTGTGAAAACAAACTCCCAAGGATAGTTTAAAACATATCACCATAAAAAACAGTGGCCTCCCTAGTGTTGTAAAAAATAAAAGTAACAGAGTGTAAGGAATATACAAATTCTTGCAACTCAATTTGCAGTTTTTAAGTTGTATTATGTGCTGGTTTATATTCTCAAAAGGGCCCTTGCTGATTAATTTTGCTTCTTTTGTTTTGAAGTTTATTTTTGTGGAAAAAGAGGGAGGCAACAGAATATCAACTTGATCTTTTTCCTATTTAATAGTAGAATAAGCATTTAATAAATGGCCTTTATAATTAAAGATCCTAGAAAATGAAGCACATTGTTGTTACTATTTTAAATTAGGTTTTATTGAAAAAGTAATATAAGCATATGATAAAAAAAAATCAAATGTTACGAAGGAGCACGAAGGGAAGACTCCCAGCCATTCCACACTCCCACTTACATGGGAGTCCGCCCCCATAGCTGCTAACACTTTCTTAAGTATCCTTCCAGAAATATTCCATGCATATGTAAGCATATGTATCTGTATATATCTGTGGTGAGTTATTGACGTTCTTGATTTATATAATAAAATTTAAAGTTTACAGGCCTCATATTCTCAAATTTGCTCCACATGTTTTTGATTCCCAGTGGGTTGTCCAAAATCATTGTGATGTGTCCGTTAATCTTCGGGAATAAACTGGAAGGTGAATTGATGGGTATGGGTCCTTAGGGTCTGTTCTCAGAGAACTTTATTCCCTTCCAGTAGGAAAAGAAGCAGGTGATGGGGTTCTGTTCCACACAATCTCTGAGATAAGGACCTTTCTGTTTACATCTTGAATCTGCTGCCCCATGCTTCACTTTAGCAAAGTAAAAAGGAGAGTCTCTAAAAAAGGTCTAGTTCATATAAGAAATGTATAGCATGTGGCCTATACTGAGAGAAAAATGCATTCTTCAGAGTTTGGCCAAGGATTCTTTTTATTTGCATTAAAACATACACAGAAAAGAAAGGCTTTAGTACATTTTACATTAATCAAACTATTAAATTTTCTCTGATGGCTCCAAATAGCCTTCACATAGTGATAATTCATTCATGACCATAACTCTGAGCCCCTGAAAGATTGTGAATCGTCAAATATTGAATTATTTTCAGCTCCGTTTAGGATATTGTTTCTATTCTAATTATTTGACTGCTAATTCTCTATTAACTTGAATATTAGACAAATCAGAATAGTGCATTCCTCTATCATGCCAGGAAACAGACTATCTTGTATATTAATAAAAAAGTCTTGTATATTAATAAAAGGAATGTTTTCAGTAAACTTGCCCTCTCTAATTTGTGAAAACATGGTTTTAGTTGAGAAAACAATTTCCTTCTGAGCTGACGAAGACAATAACAACATTTATCTTTTCACATCTTTGTAAAGTCTTCTTTCTACTATAGTGTTTCTTCCCTTATATGCCAACTCTAAAGTTTTTTTTTTTTAAGATTTATTTATTTATTTGACAGACAGATATCACAAGTAGGCAGAGAGGCAGGCAGAGAGAGAGGAGGAAGCAGGCTCCCCGCTGGATGTGGGGCTTGATCCCAGGACCCTGGGATCATGACCAGAGCCGAAGGCAGAGGTTTTAACCCACTGAGCCACCCAGGCACCCCCCAAGTCTAAAGTTTTAAAAAATTTAATAGGAGACTTAAACTAGGTTTTCTTTAACCCATCCATTTTTTCCCCCTGTGTTTTTCTGTGGGTTGATATTTGATAGCATTGCTGCTGAAAAATGATGCATGTTTTTGGTAAGTGCATTGTTGAATACCATCATATTGCAATAGACTACATCTTATTTGCTTCTTGATGACTCGTAGTTTAAAATGACAAATTATGGGGCGCCTGGGTGGCTCAGTTGGTTGGGCAACTGCCTTCGGCTCAGGTCATGATCCTGGAGTCCTGGGATCGAGTCCCACATCGGACTCCCTGCTTGGCAGGGAGTCTGCTTCTCCCGCTGATCTCTCTCTCCTCTCATGCTCTCTCTCTCTCTCAAATAAATAAATAAAATCATTAAAAAAAATAAAATGACAAGTTAGTTACATGCAAGTCTGATAATATCTAACAATTATGTACTATTCTGCATATGAATATATTTCTGTTTAAGAAATGAGGCCTTTTTCTATCTAATATTTGCTATCAACCTTATAGGTTTTAAATATTTAACACTTTAAATTGTAGTTTATGGTATTTAAACTCCATAATATTTTGGAAATAAAAGGCAGCGTAATTCATTCCTTATACTAGATGATGAGAACTGAGATACATACATGTTTTCAGAATAGCAGTTGATTTTTCTTTCATTATATGTAACATATTGAAGGGTTCTACTTTTTTCCTTTCAATTCTACTTAAGTATGAGTTCTCTAGAAAAAATCATCCTTTGGATCTCATGGACATAGGTTTGTGGGAGGAAGACAGGAGCTGGAAATGAGGTGCTGATACCTGCACTGAAGTAGCTAAAGTAACTGCTTTGGTGTTTTTTGTATCATTATTTAGTGTCATGCCATTCTCATTTTGTCATGTTCATTGTGGGACTGCTATAGGGGGTTTCCGAGCCATAGCTTCAAAGATACGCCTTGGGTACCTGTTGATACATAAAATTGTGACTATCCTCAGAGGGCCAAGAGGTGTTTTGTTCACATTTATGAAATACTGCCTATTATGAGTCAGGTACTAAACTAGAGGCTTTTATACATCCTGTCACTTAATCCTCACAGCAAACCCTCTAAAGTGGAGAAAAGAGGCACAGAAAGCTACTAGAACAATGTGGAGTTCGGATTCATACCTGTGTGGGCTTAACTCCAGAACATGTGCTCTCATGCTGACTCTCAGAGGCAGGGAGTCCGCAATCCATGAATACTTTCAATTCACAGCCTGTGAATCCAGTACGAACATATAATGGCAGAAGAGTCTGAATCTTGGGCCCTGTGGCTTGTGGGGGAAATGATCCTTTCTCTGCTCCCCCACTTCCCGACCCAGAACACCTGGAGATGGATGACTCTAGGGAGGGATGACAAAGCTTTCTGTCTTTGGTCATTTTGTGAGGCCTGCACTGTATTTTAAAAGGCAGAGCAATTTTGCAGGTGTTCTACCTGTCGTCCATAAATGGAGTGCACATCTGTTGTTTTACACCAGGTCACTTCTCCTATGTCCCTACAAACAGTCATGTTTGTGAGGGGTTGTACTCTCTTTTAGACCCATACAGAAAGGGAACAAGTATCTGGAGCATAGGAATATGGGGCTTTCAAGTTGGAGCTCTGAAAACATTTTGTATGACAGCTATGAAGGATGACTAAGTATGATTGAAAAATAAACTTTTTAGGCACACCATAACTTAAATAGGCTTCTGTAGATTGGGTTGGGAATTAATCAGCATTTGTAGACTTTTTAAAAAATTGCCTTTTGAAATATGTGTTAAAATTTCCAAATAACCAACTTATGGGTAAATTTTGGAAAAGCCACCAGCCTTTCTAGTGAGCCTGCCTTCAGTCAGGGGTGCTCCTCTCAAGGTATGATTCAGCTGTATAAATAGCACTGAACTTCTTAGGTTGATCTGGTTTATTATCCCAGCAACTTCAGATGCAGTGTTTACTTTCCCTGAAATTGCCATAGAAACACGAACACATTTCGCTTTAGAAGTGGTTGCCTCTCATTGTGGTGCCTTTCTGATCTGATTTCTTATAATACCTCTTAAGAGTATTAGGAATAAAATTTAGATAAAGGCCTTTGTCTTGTTTTGATGAAAGATTTTAGGAGTGCCTGCCAATTAGTGTTTGCTATTGCTATCAGAATTTACACTATTTGTTTACCTTCTTGGAAAATGTTTTAAGTTTCAAAAAGTGTAAGTTAATGATGTATTCATGGAGAGGAGACATATACATTGTGATCTAGACTATATAGGTTTTTTCCCCTCAGTTTTTTTTTTCCATTTTACAGTAGAGAACACAAGTAATTGAATTTTGTACTGTGAAATGTCAATTGAACATATATTGCCAAATAACACCTCAGGCACAGCAGGGTGTTATGAGAAGGTACCAGGAGAAGCCGACTTTGCCTTCAGTGTGAATGAACGAACAATCTGCCTCTAGCTAATGCCAGTGCAACTGGTCGGGCAGTGGACCAGGAGTAGCTCAGTCTCCCCTGCTCCTCCCTCACTTTCGTTCAGCTTGAATGACTGTGAACATCAAACATAATTCCATTTTTCAGGAGTAATATCCCAACTGAGATATGTATAAGATTGGATATTTAAAACAATTGTCCAACTGAAAATGACTAAACAGCAGCAAGAGGCAGAAACAATGTTTTGTTTCCTGTTGGGATCTCAACACCAATAAATGAACCATTGGTTATTAGACGGGAAGAGAGAAAAATCTGATTGAACTTTCTATCTAAATCAAAGGTATGAAATCAGTAAACTTTATTATAGTGAAACCTGTCAGTTCTATAAAATCTTATATTTTGATAAGTGTTCTAATAATGTCAAAAGCATTTATCTGTAGTTTTATTGAATCTTATTTATCTCAGCATTCTGGTTCCTATAATAGGGTACAAAAGACAAAATTTATTTTGATTATTGAGTATGTGAAAAGTGATCATGAAAATTAGCACTAAATGGTCAACTTCTATAACAATAATTTTTCTCTTATTTTAAGTTGTCATCAATGTAGTATGTATTTCAGCTAACACTTGATGGCAACAAAATAAATCATAGTATGACAAAGTATTGGAATAGTTCCTTGGATTTAAAATTGAATTTGATTTGTCATTTTATTTGTAACATCTTATGTGGATGTGTTTAAGAGAAATATAGTAGTTTATCTTCAATTGTACCATTTAACTCATTTTGCTAATAATTTGAGAAAGTGGGTTGTACATGGTGAATAGAAAGGAATCACTATTTATATTCTCTTTAACACCCTAGGAAGAAGAAGGCAGGTTAAAATCGAAAACAATGCAATCCATCTAAAACAAAACAACCTAAAAACCAAACTATTTTAGAAAGTGTGTTTAGTTTCCAAAGATCTCTTAAATCATATTTGTTAATTTACGAAAGTATGTAGCGGTTATGGGCAAAGATACCGTGTTTTTCCTTAACAATGCAACTTTGTATTCAAAAGATTAAAACACCTTTGAAAGATAACATCACCTTGTTAATTCTTTCATGTTGACCTGTCCAAGAGCCTTTTTTTTTTTTTTAAGATTTTATTTATTTATTTGACAGACAGAGATCACAAGTAGGCAGAGAGGCAGGCAGAGAGAGGGGGAAGCAGCTCCCTGCTGAGCAGAGAGCCCGATGTGGGGCTTGATCCCAGGACCCTGGGACCATGACCTGGGCCGAAAGCAGAGGCTTTAACCCACTGAGCCACCCAGGTGCCCTCAAGAGCATTTTAAAAGACGCTAGCTAAATCTGTATTAGACGAAGCATGGGCAATATGTGTAAGCTAGCTTACTTGAATTACTGTGTGGTACAATGTGATGGTTAGAAATGATTGTGAGAGAGTATGCAGAACACTTTCTCTGTGAGGTGTTGAGGGAGATCAACACATGTAAGGCAAAAAGAGACAAAAGAATGCCAAGATTTCAAGGCAGAACTCTATAGAGAGTTGGGCCCGATCACGTTGTAGGGACTTTCCCCTAAGGCACAAGTGATTTCAGACCAAAGTTGGCCAAATAGCTTGTGTGCTTAAGCCCACACCCCGCATCCCAGATCTGACAGCCAATAATGAGGGGAGCTCTCAGGAGCACAACTCTTAGGGTCAGAAAATAAAGAGTCAGAAGGGGGAGAGTGAGTTCCTTCCAAGTCTCCCTTGACTCAGGCTGAATTAGGGTCTGGCTCAGAAAAAGGGCACCTGTTTTGGAAGAACCAGTGCAAAAGGCACTATTCTGACCCCTTATAGGTCAACTCTTGATGTTGGGTTCAGGACAAAGAGAGAACAACATCCTATGTGCACTCTGACTTTTCTCTCCTTTGAAAGCTTTGCTTCCATAAAACATTGTCCGCCATTGTCCTTGGACTTGTAGTTTCTTAATTATCAGGACTAATTTTTGGAGGACAAGGTGGAGGAGGACAGGAGTTTGTTCTCCCCCTAGAGGCTGACATATAAGTTGCAAAGACATCTTCAGCATTTGGTGAACTCTTTCAAGATATTGGGAGCGATTGATTCTCTTCTATAATTAAATATTACATATTTAGAAATATTATTAATAATTCAACATATTTCTTTTAAAATTTTATCTAATAGATAAAACATCTTGAAGAGACGTGACATCTTGAAGAGATTTCTTATTGAGACATTTTCTTTATAATAATAGTATAAGCTTATGTAACTTCTATTATAGCTTCACATTTTTCTAAGCGCTTAACGTGTGTTAACTTAGTCAAATCTCACAATAACCACCAGGTGAGTATTTTTTATTATCTCCATTTTTATAGATGGAGAGATAAGTGACTTGCCCAAGTTCACATAGCTAGCAAATGGCTGAGCCGGGAAATAGACTCAAATAGCTTAGCTCTAGAAGTTGCCTTAATCTTTATGTTAGACATCCTCTTAAATAATATTGATTTAAACCTTAGCTACTGTGGGTGAAATGGCATTTTATGCTTACCTTAAAAACTAAGTTTAGCTAACAAATTTTAAAGAAGTGATTCTGAAAAAGTTTTGGGAAGCTCTTAAGGATTATTTGAATACATTTTTTTGGAATACATTTTTAGAGTTTTATGACCTTTCATGTAACATACCTATGACTTTATGTTAATATTGTATTCTGCCTTACCTTGAGAAGGGTGGAACTCCTATTAGCATTTTACTCTTTGACCAGAATTACCATCCTTACCATGAGACACAGCTTGTGATCCAACTTCGGTATAAATTAAAACAGGCTAAGGAATGGCCTGTTACTTAATCACTGCAACTTTATATGATTTATTTTCTAGTTTGATAGTTTTACCTTCCAACATCAATAAATCAATAAGGAGCATTTGAGTTTTTAACCCAAGGAAGTTGTAATTTTGTTAAGTGGTAGTGTATATGATGTCGTGTGATTGAGATTTCCTTCCAATTATGTTTGAGGTAAGTGTAGTTCTTCACACATAGGAGGAGCTTGGCATATATTCCATTATATTATATATTCCATATATATTTGGAATTCCATTAAATTGGAAGTCTATGTAGTCATTTATTTCATTTTAATTTTTTTGGTGGGAGATAGAAATTCTAAAGTCAATATGTGGGAAATTAAAATACATGATTATGTCAAGAAATTACTGTGCTTATGGCTGCTTTATTGTGTTAAAGGTAATGAGTCTGTTCTGCTGTTCAGAGATATAGTATGGTGACTGGAGGGTACCCAGAGGCTTGTCCCCATCACTTGGAGACTGGTTAGGTATTAAAAGCATAGTCAGCTCTTTTGTTGAAACATCCATATGTTAGTTTTTATTATCTATCTGTAGTTATGTTAAATTGTTATTATTTTTAAAGATTTTATTTATTTATTTATTTGAGAGAGAGGGAGAGAGAGAGAGTGATCATGAGTGAGGCAGGGGTGGGGAGGAGCAGAGGGAGGAGCAGAGGGAGAGGGACAAGAAGACTCCACACTGAATTTGGAGCCTGAGGCAGGGATTGAGGCTGCCTCAGCCAATTGTGGGATTGAGATCCCACAACCCTGAGATCATGACCTGAGCTGAAATCAAGAGTTGTCTGCTTTACTGACTGGCCACCCAGGTGCCCTGCAGTTATATTAAATTATTGAAAAGACATTGGACCTTGGCTTTTTCTTTCTCGTTCTCTTTTCCTATTGCAACATTTGCACTATAAGATTTGTTCACATTCTTTTAAAGCAGATTTTTTGGATAGTCTTTATCCAAGGACAATTTTGTCATAGAAGTAGCTGCATGGGCTATGAGAAGTCATACTCAGAAGTGTTAGCAGTTACGTTTGATGAGATGTTGAGAGTCTTGGAGTTTGGGAGAGAAGAGAAGGAGAAGGATCAGGGTGTGTTAGAGAGAAATGGAGTCAGATGGGACCATATTTATAAATGGACAGGGTAAACAGCTTAACGAATGTCTCTTTACCTGGATCATTCTACCAGAAGTTGTTCATTTGGGAATTCAGGTTTTTCGGATTTTGATGGCTTTTTGGTTCTTCTGGAGAGTGTTTTAACTAACTAATAGCTCACACTTTAACACACCCAACTGTAATTGCTGGGCACAAAGCCATTTGCACTGAGACATTCCTGGGAAGGATCTAGGAAAGATTGGTCAGGGTTGTTGGTCAGAATGCTTGCATTAAAGATGAGTTTCATCTACTTCACTGGTTTTCTAGCCCCAGTCCCAGGAAAGTCCAAGGAAATTCTTCACTGTTGTACCCTCAGCATGATAGTCTCACCAATACAGAGGAACGGCTTCTGACAAATGGGTCAATATAGAAGTTAATGTAATGAGATGGAGGTAGTTGGGAGTGCTGGAATTAACTATTACTCAAAACAAAAGGTCTGACGTTTTTATAGGTTCAGGGGACCATGAACTATTGTGTTCAGCCACCAGGTCTGGTCTTACAGAGAAGCTGCTTTCACCACTGCCCTTACCTATCTCTAGATCCCAGGCTAAATGAGAGGAGGACTGGGAGGGAGGAGGTAACTTGGAGACATGTGATGGTTCCTGAAGAATCTGTTCCTTTCACATTCCTCATTGGGGTATGGGGGGAAGAGCTCATGACCTTTTCTGAGGCAGAGGAAAAAGGACTGGAAAGAATATGTGATGGTGGTGACATCCAACAGTCCTCTCCTCTACCAAGTCTCCATATAAATTGGGACTGATGCTCATCTTCTCTCTGGAAGATACTCAGTCTCTCTCTGGAAGTCCCCCTGATACTGGGTATAGAGAAAGGGAACACTATAGAAGATGGCCAGGCATCTTGCTGGTGCCCCACCCAAAGAAGCCATTTGGGTAGAGGGACTCTTAACAAAATACTGGGGCAGGGGCAAGGTGAGGGGTAAGAGGAAGATATCAGTGTCCAAGTCAGACCTCTAACACCAGGATGATGAATATGCAAGGAAGGAGGGAACTGTGGAGAACCAGCAGCTCCAGAGAGTCTGCATTTGGATGCTTGCCTCACAGAGAGAGCCAAAGGCCAGGTTAGTGTTAACCTAAGGAAGAGAGAAAACTAACCCAGTGAGGCCTGCAACATCCCTCTGGGACTATCTGTGGAAAATCTTGGCCTCTCCTATCCCTCGGAGGGAAGAGCAGAGAGGAAGAGAAAGGGAGAAGTGGGTAGAGTAGACCCACCCCCAGCTCCAACCACTATAACCGCCATTCTAGCTTGCCTTGTGGGCAATGGGGTAAAGAAGAGGACTTTGAACACAAGACTGAAGTTACAAATGAATAGGACTGAGTTTTTATGAACTTGAAAGAACCCTTCTAAAATTGAGAGAGACTGAAACATTATGGAGTCTGAGTGAGCTATTGGTAATAATCAGAGTACCCAGGGGAAAAGAGGATCCAAGACGGTATAGTTGGGAAAAATAAAACTCACAGGTTTGTACTCTAACAATCTGAGACTGCTTAACTATCAATTACATTATTATAGAATTGGAGAGCTTAGAGATCATTTTTTAAATTTACCCCTTCATTTACTAAGTTTGGCTGTCCACCATCTCCTATTTATCCAGGGAACCATTATAGAGAACTATCTGTGATACCATGAATAGGGAATGGAGGATTCTTTAAAGATTTCGTGGTATGGTATACAATAACAGGCACTAATGTTATCAAGATCGTACATTATCTTTAATTCTGATAACGTGATAAGACATAGCTACCATTATCATTTCAACCCTAGAGAGGAGGAAACTGAGACTCTGAGAGGTGTGGAAACTTGTTTTAGGTCTCACACCTATTAAGGTGGGTGGAGGGCAGAACTTTTCCTCCTTATTTTCTTTTATTCACCAAACCTGCAACCCCAATACTCCCATTTTCCAAATAAACAGTGATTTAAGAACATATTGATCTGGTTGGAATGGGGCCAGGCAGAAAACAAGTTAAGGTGGTTCAACCTTGCTTTGTTCTGCAATAAAAGCAACCATCATTTATTGAGCTAGGTGCCCATACATCATTTCATTTAAGTTGGAAGTCAGAGGGATCTAAGAAACAGTACTAGATCAAAGGTGATTGTTTTGGCATACCTCCTAGATTGGGAGTTTGGGTTTCATACTCATCCAAACCTACATTTTAGAAACCCTAAATACATTGCTGCTGTAAGAAATTACCACAAGCTTAATGGCTTCAAACAACACAAATTTATTATCGTCTAGTTCTAGAGGTCTAAAGTCTGAAATATGCCTTACTTGGCTAAAATCAAGGTATTGTCAGGGAAGTGTTCCTTTTTGGAGGTTCTGGGGAAGATCTGTTTTTGTTTTTGTTTTTTGGCCTTTTAGAGTCTAGAATCTGCATCCTTTTTGGGGATCATGGACCCTTCCATCTTCAAATCCAGTGATGCCTGGTAGAATCTTTCTCACATCACATGCTCTTTGATTTTCTACCTTGCTCCCTTCTAATTCTCATGCCTCCTTTTTCCACATTAGAGAATCCTTGGGATAACATTAGGCTAACCCAGATAATCCAGGATAATCTTCCTCTTTTAATCTTTTATTTTAAAGTTGGTTAATGAGCAACCTTAATCCCATCTGTAGTGTTAATTTCCCTCTGCCATGGAAACTAATATATTCACAGGTTCTGGAGAATGGGACATAAAAATCTTTGGAGGCCATCATGATTCTATCACATCCCAGTTTTACAACTAAGTAATGCCTACAGTGATGGTTTTTTCCAGTTTCAGATGAATTTTATAAGATCCTTTCAACAAAACGATACTTTGTTAACAAATATGAACAGTCCATTGGGCTAAGATTCAGGATTTTGATAGTAGTTTTATTTTATTTTTTAGAAAGATTTTATTTATTTATTTATTTGATGGAGAGAGAGTGCAAGAGCAGAGGTGAGGAGAGGCATAGGGAGAGGGAGAAGCAGACTCCCTCTGAGCAGGGAGCCAGCAGCACAGGGGCTCAATCCCAGGACCCTGGGATCATGACCTGAGCTGAAGGCAGATGCTTAATGACTGAGCCACCCAGGTACCCCATCAGGCTGATTGCTATCTAGAGTTAGAAAGACTAAGTTTAATTACTATCTAGATATCTGGATTTCTATCTAGAGCTAGAAAAAGTAAGTTTAATTACTCATGTGACAAGTTTCGGCATATTTGAAAGGAGTTATGTGGATGTCCCCTTACACACTCCCACCATAATAACCCCTGACATTTATTGAGTGTTATCATGTCTTACTGTTCTAAGCACTTTACATGTATGAACTCACATAAGTCTCACTAGGGTTATGAAGTAGGGACTATCTACCCCATTTCATTAATGAGGAAATTGAGGCACAGGAAGGTTAAATAATTTGCCCAGATTCACACAGCAAGTAATCGGCTTGCTCGTCTTTATCCGTATTTTGTTTAAACCTTTGTTCTGAGTTCACAATGCTGGTTGCTATGTCACTTGTACTGTGGTCAACTATATTAGACTGTTTTACCTCCCTTTTTCTGGGTGCTATATTTCTTTTTTAATATTTTATTTATTTATTTGACACAGAGAGAGAGATCATAAGTAGGCACAGAGGCAGGCAGAGAGAGAGGGGGAAGCAGGCTCCCTATTGAGCAGAGAGCCCCATGTGGGGCTTGATCCCAGAACTCTGAGATCATGACCCTGGCCAAAGGCAGAGGCTTAACCCACTGAGCCACCCAGGCGCCCCTGGATGCTATATTTCTAAATGAATACAACCATTAGGGGAATTTTCCTTCTGAGGAAACAAAACAAAACAAACGTATTTCACTGATAGCAGTTGAGCAAATTATCTTTGTATTCCAGAGGGTATGCTCCTGAATTTGAGAGGATCTGATGGGTTGACTGAACACAGGCTTCATATGGGGGCTCCATTAAATTTAAATAGGCTATGTAAAGCTGTTGTACTTTTCTTAAATGGGTGAGTCATTGGTAAAAAAAAAATAGTAGTTAAGAAATATTTCCTTAAGAGCTGTGTGAAACAATGGAGATAATTAAGAATTAAGAGAGTAGCTTAAAGTTTCTAGAATTAGGTGCTCAGTCCAGGAGGTAATGTACCATTGTCTTTCCAGGGGTAGGTCTTAGAATTAGACTACCAGAATTGGAATCTTGATTCTCTGTTTATTAGCTGTGGTGACATTAGGCAGGTCACCTCATCTCTTTGACCCTCCTTGTTTTCTCCTGGAATGAGGCTCATTGTAGGAAAGTTTGTAAATATATATAAAACGTGAATGAAAACTTGACTATATATTGAAAAATATCATGTCTGACTTAGACTTAGGTTTTCTGTTCTGTATTCTGTGTTTGATTGTGAATTCCTTAAAAGCAAGAACACTTTGGAACTGTTTGATTTGTGGTACTCAGATGGGACCACAAAAAGAGAGAGTATAATGCTTTGTAAAGATGGGCCTTTTAATAAATAATGACCAATCTTAAAATAAATCCTTAAGATTAAGGAAAGGAGTGACTCATAACTTTGGCAGCTGTTTCTCAATTTATTGTGAGTAATAGTATGGTTAAGGGGCCGTGCTGTTTGTTTTTTTCCACAGCCTTTTCAAGCAAGGCTGCTAAGAATCCACAGAGCTTTCGCCTCATCTTCTGTCTTAGGTGTTACCATTTGCCAGGTTCGTAGGTGAGGTCAAGTCAGGTTAGAAGAGGATATGTAACATTTTCTGTCTCTACCCTTATACTTAGATTTAAACCATATCTTCTTTTATAATTATTGTTTTTTTGCATCATGTTTTTTTGTTGTTTACTGAGATATACTTGACATGTAATATATTAGTTTCAGGTGTACAACATAATGATTTGATATTTGGATATATTGTGAAATGATCACCTCAGTACGTTTGGTTAACATCCATCAGCACACAGAGTTAAAATTTTTTTCTTATGATGAGAATTTTTAAGATCTACTCTCTCAGCAACTTTCAAATATATAATAGAGTATTATTAACTATAGTCATTATGCTGGACAATACATCCCCAGCACCCACTTATTTTATAACTGGGAGTTTGTAACTTTTGACCACCTTTACCCATTTAACCTATCCCCAACGCCCCACCTCTGGTAACCACTAACCTGTTTTCTGTATCTATGACTTGGATCTTCATAGAAGTGAGATATTTTCCTTTCTCTTTTTGACTTGTTACACTTTGCATAATGCCCTCCGGGTCTCCATCCATGTTGTTAAAAATGTCACGGTTTCCTTTTTTTTTTTCATCACTGAGTGATAATATTGTGATATATATATGACATTTTTAAAAATCCATTTATCCATGGATGGGCACTTTGGTTGTTTTCCTGTCTTAGCTGCTATAAATAATGCTGCAGTGAACATAGGGTTGCATGTATCTTTTCGCGTTAGTGTTTTCATTTCTTTCAGATAAATACCCAGAAGTGGAATTGCTGGATCCACAGCTTCTTTTATTAAGGCATCCTGGGTATTTGGAATTTTGGCTGGAATCCTTGTGCAAACGAGTGCATTCAATCTGAAAGGTTGTAGTAAGAACTAAAGAGAATACGTTACTGCTGGATGACTTTGGGCCGAATCCCAGCACACCTACCAGTAAACTTAATTGAGGAGGCAGTGTTCCTCACAGTTTAAAGGCTGTAAACCCTTTCGGTAGAACAAATAAGCAGTATTATTTAGGCTATCAGCTATTACCTTGATTTTGGCAAAAGGAAATGAATTAGAGCCTATCTTGTAAACACTGGGAAATTACAGCAGACTTGGTTTATTCTCATTAGTCTCATCTCACCAACTCTGAAAGAGAGACCACATTTTAGATTTTTCTTGTGTCCTCTGTAGCTCCTACTGAACATTAGGCACAATCTTGATGTATTTCTCTCTCAGATTGAATCAAGATCATTTATTCTTTCCCATATTTCTGAAAGAATTCTTTACCTGAGTTAACATAGTTTACTGTTGCTAGGTTCACCGTACTTAACAGAAACTTAACTGACTTTTTGGGAGTCAGCTTGGGTGGGTGGGGAAGGGGACAGAGACTTGAGAATTTGATCTGTGATCCTGGAATCTCAGCTTTGCTACTTTTTGTGTGTTCATGTTTGTTTCTGTGTGTTCATGAGCAAGCTTTAAAACTGTTTCTAATCCTCAGTTTTTCTTTGGTAAAATGGGAGTTATGATGCCTGTCATTCAAGTTTGCTATATAGCCTGGAGGTGAGGAATACAACATCTATATAGATATATTTAAGATATATTTTAGGCTATACCTAACAAAGAGAGGAGTTGACAAGACATTTAACTAGATGATAGCAATGAAAAGTCTATAATTCTATAAAAATTTTTACAGCACATTTTATATGCTTTCCCAGCAGCTGTGGTCAGTATTTCTTTCTCAGTGGCTTTCCACCAAACCTCATAACAGCAGCATGCTAGTGTTCTAAGAAGCAATCCTATGGGCTGCCACCATCTCTTAATCAAACCATGCATGACATCCATTCAGTCAAGTTATCCTTCTGTTTTCATGAGATGCTTTGCCCACAATCATTTAAATTAATGCATGGGGACATGGGCCATGTCTGGCATCTGAGCCCTGCCACCTACACCTCATTCTCTGAGTTACAACTAAAATAAAAACAAAATTAATTCTTTGGTAATTATATATAAAGGGATTTCTTGGTTGTGACAAATTTTGTCTCTTTCAAGTATTGAAAATTAATTTGATATATAATACTACACATGAGAGGGTGGGGAGGGATGTGGGGCTAGTGTCTCATTATTCAATGTTTTGTTATTGTATCTTTAAATGTATACTTAATATCTCTTCTGTGGTGCCAAGGCCACTGAAATTTGACTCTACTAACAGCCTTTTTGGCAATACTCATCAATTTCTTTCATGATATAATAATTTGGCAAAGTTATTTTTAATGTTTGATTCATTCAACTGTCTGTTCATTGATACTTCTGCTGTTTGTAATAGAAATTTGAAGGTGTTAGAGACATGCTTTATACCCAGTTTATTAAAGCAAGAATCTCATATAGAAAAGAAGTATTTTAAAGATTTTTTTTTTTTAATTTATTTGACAGATAGAGACCACAAGCAGGCAGAGAGGCAGGCAGAGAGAGAGGGAAGCAGGCTTCCCGCTGAGCAGAGAGCCCGACGCGGGGCTCGATCCCAGGACCCTGAGATCATGACCTGAGCTGAAGGCAGAGGCTTTAACCCACTGAGCCACCCAGGCGCCCCAGAAAAGAAGTATTTTAAAAGCGGTGTAGAACTGAGCTCCAAGCTAGGTGCTTAAAAATGCTTATTGAATTTTGAATTCAAAAATTATCTACTGAATAGATACATCTAGCCCCATGTATCTGTTTGCTGGATATTTCCACATTCCTGGATTTGCCCTTTTCTGTGTTTCCCATCTTCCCAGTTGCCCTTGTAGCAATCTGGACATGATAGTTTCCTTCTTCTCTCCTCTAACATCCAGTTTGTTGTCATGTTCTCTTGGTTCTACCTCCTGAAGAGTTCTCACTGTTCCTCCGATTTCAGCTGCTTCTGTACTTGGCTTCTATCACCACCACATCTTTGTATCTAGCTTTTCTTCCAAACCACCTTCTTTCCCCTACTCCATTCAGCGTAGTAATAGCAGTAGAGTCTCATTTCTAAAAGGCAAATCTAGTCATATCAAAATCCTGCTGAAAAATTTTGATGACTTCCCACTGCCCTTGGAATAAAGTACAGATTTCTTTACTTGGTTCAGCAGGCCAGGTACAATGTGGATCCTGTTAATCTTTCCAACTCCATCTCCCACCATGTCCTACCTGTCACCTTCTATTCTATGAGATGATCTTATATTAGAGACCACAGTGCCCTGCCCAGAGCTGCTCAATATACATTAGCTATTCTTATTATTCTTGATGTGTCTTCTCCGAAAGTGGAACAACTGGGAAAAAATGTTTTTAGGAGCATTAAACAAGGGAGGTTGGAAGGGAGAGAAGCTCAGAATTGAAAAGAGGATATGTTAATATAGTCTAGGTGCCGGCCACTAAATGGAAAATGGATACCATGATAGCAATTAAGAAATTATTAAATCCATTAAATTTAAAATCCATTAAATTCCAAATGTTTTTTGGAAAACATTTTGGGGGTTGGTTTTGAACAATAATTCAGTATAGCATATAAAAAAGACTCTGTTGGATCTTGAAATTTATTGTTTCCTGAGATTATGATCTAGTTTAGCCAAGTTGCCAGGTAGTCACTCTTCAAGATTTACATTGTTTTCCAATGTCCCCAAATGGTTACAGTACCGTTGTTAAGTGTTTAGTTGGCTACAGAATTTCCTTAAATTGTGATTTTTAGTCAATGGAATATGATGACTCACAGGGAATGTAATGTTTTCTGTCTTAGTTTACTGATCTTTATCTTTATGTGGTCAAAAGTCTATGTTTCTGTTATTCTCACAAATTACCAAATGTGTTTGTGTAAAGGGAGGAAATAAAGTGTAATTTGGTTAACATTTTGTGTCTAGTATGACAAATATTATTAATAACTTGAGGCTGAATCATTTAGGTCATGATTTAAAGATAGAGACAAGTTTTTCACTACTTTTTTTTGTAGTATTACATACTTTGGGTTGAAAGATCCATTTTCATTAGTTTAAATAGATCGTTTGAAAATATCGGTATTTCAGGGATGGTTTATTTAATGAAGCTTTTTGCAAGAGATTGGTTGGTTTATCTGATGACTGTTGTCAAGTATCTTTGGAATAATATACATGCCACTTAAATGATTTTCTTATACTATTAACATGTTTCAATGATCAAAATTACCTTTGAGTCCAAAACTTAAGAAAACTGACAGTAAAACAAAACATTTTATTTAATAATTTTGAATTTTTAAATTAGATTCAAAGTTTTACTTTTTTGCTAATTCAATATGTTTGATTAAGTGGAATTGTATATCTAGCATGGGATTTAAAAAAATTCTTATGATTGTTGTTTAAACATTCTTATGAATGTTGATTATCATTCAACAGTCGAGTATGGATTTTTTTTCAAGTATGGATTTTTGTAAAACATTTAGTAATGGTGATTTGGAAGTTTAGAATAAATCTTTTAAAACTGATAGCTTTGTGATATCAGGGGAGACTTTGTAAAAATATCTACATAGTGATGTGAAATGCGCTTGTATGGACAGATTGCTATGATCAATTTTATAATTATGCATGTAAATCCATAATTGAATATTCCAGTCATTGCTATTTGGGTAAAAGCTGTTATGCCCTCTTAAGAAGCATACTGAGAATAGATGGAAACAGATTATCTTTAACTGTCCTAAAACAATTCTATAAATGGTTACCACTTTCTTTCAAAAGTTAGGAATCCTATTGAATTCATTTCAGTTCTTTACATAGTTGCCAGCTGACTGTATAATTACATGCCATACAACACAAAGCATGATTTATGGCACTATTGTTATAGAGTGCTTACTAAATAGAATGATAAAAAATAGAAAGTACAGTATTAGTAGGAATACTGCAGGTAGGGTTGTCAGACAAAATTTAGGACACCCAGTTAGATTTGTGGCTCAGATAAACAATACATAATTGTTCAACGTAAGTGTGTCCTATGCAAAAATTATTCATTTTTTTATCTGAAATTCAAATTTAGTTAGGTGTTCTGCATTTTTCTTTGTTAAGACTGGCAACTCTAGCTGTAGGTGGTTGGGTAAAATAAAGGTAATAGCAAAGGAACAGCTTTTCTAATGGAACAGAAATTTTCCTTAAAGTTCCTCCAAAATCAAATGAAAAATATTTTGGTCACCCAGCTGATAAGTCAGTTTGAAGCTTGAATTTGAACCTAAGGACTTAGCTTCAAGAGCCATGCTCTAGCACTGACTTTCATATATTAGTATTTATATTAGTGAAATTAAAGTTAACTCTGGTATTCTACTTTATTTCATCCTGTATTATTTCAAAGTTTAGCATCATCAAGGTCTTTAAAATACATATTTTATATTGAGAAATTAATTCAGTTAATACATTGAATTATTTTCTAAAGCTAAGTATTTTTGACGTGACAATTTTCAAGAAACATGTAGATTATTGCTATTCTGTTCTAAGTGGTGTTCATTAATTTAACCAAATGTTTTTGTTTGCTGGATGATTAATAGTGCTTTGCTTTTAATTTTTATGTTAAGACTGAATTACTGTTTTTGCACCAAGGAACTGGGAAGCAGCCATGATTTGGAGCTATGTACTGTTTTGCTTGTTTCTTTAGCTTGGCTGGCCTCTGTCTCTTCTGCTGTAGCCATCAATCATCCAGTTCTCTTTCCATGCTATAGGGCATATTTTTTTTTCCGTGAGTGACAGTGGTTTCCTTTTATGACTTAGTGCTCATTAATAATTAGTCAGGCACCACATATGAGATCTGAAAATAATTCATGATCTGCATTCATTCATTTATAAATATAAATGCATAAAACTTAACAGTTATAAAAGACTTGAAACTTGAAATTCTTAAATACAAAGATGAAAACATTGCAAGCTGTGTTTGTTAAAAGTAAGCTCTTGAGGGGTGCCTGTGTGGCACAGTCAGTTAAGTGACCAATTGTTGATTTCGGCTCAGGTCATGATCTCAGGGTCCTGAGATTGAGCCCCAGGTCGGGCTCCCTGCCCACTGTGGATCTCCTTAAGACTCTCTCCCCCTCTGCCCTTCCCCACTGCATGCTTGCTCTCTAAAATAAATAAATAAATCTTTAAAAAATAAGCTCTTGAGAATGAAATGACTTAGACTTGATTTTTATTTTTTAACATCTTTTTTTTTCCCCCTGCTGCAGGGGAACTTTTCCTCCTAAGGAAATAGTAATGCTAAGTTAGAATATTTAAGCATGGAGAGGAGACACTTTGATTAAATAGTAGAAAAATAGAGTAGGAACTATTTAGAAAGATTATAAGGGGCTTACTTACTAATTAACTAATTTAATTAAGCATGCTGATATTAGACTATGGCAATAAATGGACTAATTTTTTTTTGAGTTTTTCTTCCTGGTCTACATTTTATATTTTAAAAACAAACCCTGTGAAAGAACCTAATGAGATTCTAATGAGTGATATAAAATGCCTCAGTTGCAGTGATAACAATATTTGCATTTAAAAGTGTTTATCAGTATTTTGATTTGCAGCCTCAAATTATTTTTAAGCATCCCATTATGACAATCATATAACTGAAACATCTGTGATTTTTAAAGTCTTCTGGACTATGTATTAAAATTATAGAATTTGTAGGATATCTACAAAATGGGTATGATGTTGAATGCTTTATTTTTTATGGAGGTAAAATATGCATAACATAAATTCACCATTTTAACCATTTTGAAATGCACAGTTCAGTGGCATTAAGTACATTCACATCATTGTGCAACCATCACCACTGTTCCTCTTCTGAACTTTTGCATCATCCCAGCTGGAAACTCTTTTCCCGTTGAACAGTAACTCCCCATTCCCTTCTCCTCCAGCCCCTGACCACCACCCTTGTACTTCTTGTCTCTGTGATTTTGTGAAGATCATTCTTAATAGTGTTAAAAATTGATACCCACTATTAATAGGAGCTGTATGAGAAGATGGGAAAAATTTGGGACTGGAATCAAATGCTTTCTGCCATTTTTTATTTGTCATTTGGGTCAAATGATCTGACTTCTTTGAGCATCAGCTTCCTCACCTCTAAAGTAGAGCTAGTGGGGTGCATGGGTGGCTCAGTTGGTTGTGTGTCCAACTCCTGATTACAGCTCAGGTCATGATCTCAATGTTGTGGGGTTGAGACCTTTGGGGCTCTGTGCTCAGTGCAGAGTCTCCTTGACACTCTCCCTGTCCTCCTCCTCCTGCTCGTGCTTTCTCTCTCTCAAATTAAAAAAAAAAAAAAAAAAAAGAACTAGTAATTTATTGTGCTGTTGACGGGGGGCAAAGGTGAGATAATGTATGTAAAGCATTTGGCACATAATAGGCTTTTAATAAATAATATAATATATATAGAATGCTCTCAAAATATTAAGCTCATTTATTTATTAGCTCTCTGTAAGAGCTAGTAAAAAATAGTATAATGTTAGAGTATTATGATTGCAAATGTACTTATTTTCATCTGGTTTTTATATGTTACAAATGACATTTTTTTTTACCTTGGAAAATAGAAATATCAAATTACTGCATTTCACAAACTGAAGTTTTAAACAGTGTTTTGATGTATCTATAGATATAATTTTTTTATCTACTACTAGTAGAGAGGTAAATAGTGATTTAACTTAGGAATTTTTCATTAGCGTTTTTTTGTTTTTGTTCTTTTTAAATCATTCTCTATTTTTCCTATTCAAGTTAACCTATTTCAAAAAGTCCATGTTCTTTTGTACTGTTTACATTTGTCATTTCTGTCCTAGAGCAAGTAGAGGAAATAAAAAGTGGTTTAACTTAAGTTTGCCAAAATTTTGTTAGCTCTGGTAAAGATTTATAAAACAGTTCTTCTGTATTATGAGAATCAAAAATATGTTAAACTGCCCAAATAATCAAATTGTACACACTAGGCAAATTCCTATATTGTAAAGTTACATATTTAACTATTTTTGATTTGACCATCAACAAGTATTTACTTAGCACCTTTTTTTAAATAGCCTTATTTATTTACTTTAGAGAGGGTGGGAGGGGCAGAGGGAGAGGGAGTGAGGGAATCTTCAGCAGACTCCTTCCTAGGGGAGGAGCCCTACTTGGGACTCAATCTTATGACCCTGAGACCATGACCCCAGCCAAAATTAAGAGTCAGATGCCCACCAACTGAGCTACCCAGTTATCCCTACTTAGCACCTTTTTATGGTAATATTTTAGGGAGTGGTTTCTATGAAGGATTTAAAAAGGCTTAAATTATGGTCTCTTCCTCTGAAGAGTTTATAATCTCCTTGGAAGGGGAGGCCACCCATGCATTAAAGTTTAAGATTGTAGTTCAATAAGTTTGGGAGTATGGGTTTTGAGAGATGACAATTTAGGTTGTACCCATGTTGTATCTGAATTGAAGATAGGATATCCTAATTTAAGTGAGGCCCTGAGCCTTATAACAGAAGATGGGAAAGTAGCTACATAAAGAGTTTATTATGCACATTGAAGTGAGAGCGAGGTTCGTGGCTTATGGAGTCGAAGAACGAATCTCATGGACAAAAGAGAGTGAATAAAGCCTTAAAGTTTTATTAAGTGAGGATACAGGTAAAGCTCTCAGGCATGAGGGGATCCTGACAGGGTTGCCGCTGAGGACCTTTAGGTCTTTTATTGAAGGCTAACCAGGAAACTTAAACGTCTCTATTGATAGCACCATTGAGTAAGGAAGTAGTGATAACACCTTCAATGGCTTATTTCCTTTTCATGGTCTGGTAATTCTTTGTTGATCACAAGTAGCTGTTACAACAAAATTCCACCCCTGACACCTAGTACAGGATGATCTGGTTTATTCCCTTATCTCTGGTTTCCTTACACCTCCACATTTTTGGGATTTTTGTGAGCCTGATCCTGTAGCCCTTTACCTATCTCTCCCGGCCTATCTCTCCCTATTTCTCTCTCCCTACCTAGTCCCACTTGTCCCTTACTCAACATTAATGAAACAAATACAACCTTGATAGAATTCGTAAATCTCACTCCCTAAATAATAAGTATACTTTAAGTGTTCAACAAATTGATCGAGTTGAATAATTTTTAGCTGCTACCTCTCTCTGTGGTCTCCACTTGGTTAGCATTTTCTGAAAATCACTGGCTTCTTAAACGTAGAAGAATCCGTGTTTGAAGGCCATCAGTAATATATTAGGTGGCACCTCAAGGTCAGCCCACTTCAGGCCACATATCCTCATCACTTTCTCTGGACAGATGGATGCCAAAATTCCAATTTGGGAAATATATGTGTAGAAGATGGAGAGACAACATTGAGTTGGGTGGATGGGAAGGCTTTCGATAGTGTCCAGGGGATGAACCATTGAATCAACTAAGTGAGTGGAGAATTTCAATACACAAAGTTAGAGGGTAACATTGTCAGCTAAAATTAGATTGCTGGAAAATTTGGGGATTTTATTACAAAAGCTTATATCATTTGGTTCATATTGAAAATGGAAGAAAACAGGTATCATGTTTATTATTTAAAAAAAAATTAAGTAGGCTTTTTATCCAATGTGGGGCTTGAAATCATGACCTTGAGATTGAGAGTTGCATGCTTTACAAACTGGGCCAGCCAGGCATCCTCATCCTAACTAGAGTATCATGCAATTACATTTAGCAACACCAGGGAGGGGAAATAGTGGCAATATTTCTGTTTGAAATTCAGGGCTTCTTTATGCACTTACATTTTTCTTTTTCTTTTCTTTTCTTTTTTTTTTTTTTAAGGTTTTATTTATTTATTTGACAGACAGAGATCACAAGTAGGCAGAAAGGCAGGCAGAGGGCGGGGGGAAGCAGGCTCCCCACTGAGCGGCGAGTCTGATGCAGGGCTCGATCCCAGAACCCTGGGATCAGAGGCTTTAACCCACTTAGCCACCGAGGTGCCCCTGCACTTACATTTTTCAAAGGTTGTTCTAATCTGTGACTTTTTCAAAGACCAAAATGTAAATTGAATACAGCTATGGAATTTGCAGTTCTTGTATTCTTAAATTTGAATGTGATGCATTAAGATATCTTTCCTCTGTGGTCTAAACGGGTAGGTTGAATTAAAGATGATAATACCTAATATGGAAACTGGTCTCAGAGGAGGAAGCTGATTTCTGAGGAAGCCCTGAATTTGTTTGAGTTCTACTGTTACTTGCAGTGCTGGCCAATCCTCTTACAGATCGGATTTTAGTTTCTTATTGGCTATCTCAAGAGGCAGTTTGATAAACTGGTTTTTGCCTTCCTCACTTAGATGTGAGGGCCCATGTGATTCCAAAGAGTGTCTGGCTTCTCCAAAGAAAAGCACTTAGGCAACTAATGCATCATAAGAGTTCTAATGTTTTTCATTGTTAATATTTAAATTTTACTTCCTAGAGGCAGAAAAATCTATGTAGTTTCAGCCTTGGGCAAAGATAAAGTTGAAATTTTCAGGAATTAAATGATTTTCTAACTTGAGAAGTATTGGATCATGAAGAGCAGGAGCAAGCTCTCAGTTTCTTTTAGAAAAAAACCTTCATGAATTTAAAAACTCTTGAAAAGCCTTTTGTTCTTGCTAAGTACTTCTATACCAGTAGGACCTAAGTCTGGGGACACTGTTCATAGAAATATAAACACGTACATTACAGAATGATGGAAATTTGACTTTACTGGTTGAGCAGCAGTCAAGCCTCTAAGTACCCTTCCTGTTTTATAGGGGAGGATGGAGTTGGCAGTACAGAAACTGACTGACTTCTACATGGATTTGGCAGTAACATGATCCAGAGTGGGTCTTCCTGACCCACAGTAGAACCAATGGTTCAGTTGTAATTGACACATGAAAGTTTTTTCCCTGATTCATCTAAAGAGGCGACTTTAAGAATTGTCTTAGGAGCCTACTTTATCTTGGAAATATGACAACTAATAAAATTGTAAAAAGGAACAACCCACTGTTTTAGTTCATATACATTTCAGTAGAAAACTATTCAGTGTTAAAAGTATTACCTTATACATCCACTCTATTCAGTCTGATCCCTAATGCTGTTGTCAACTTTTGTAAAAGTTATGTTGAATACCACAGTATTTCTTCTTATGTCTATTTTTAAAGACTATCTTTTTCAACACTGCCCTAAATACTTAAAAATAAAAACATTTCACTAACACAGACTTATTAATTATCTACCTATCAATAGTATACAGAGTAGTTTTATAAAAAACTTTGAAAACAACCATAAAAAATAGTCCAGACTCAGAGTTAATGTCAAACAAACTTACACGCTAAATAATAATTCTAACAAGCTACCTTAATATCATATGGAAGAATATAGTTCATTAGGGAGTAAAGTGTTGTTTAAAAAAATGTTTTATATTTCATATTTTTAAGGAGCCTTTAAGCCAATTAGACTATTCAGAGAAGTTACCCATCTATTATTTTAAAAAATTGCCTTATTATATCCTAAAGCTGCATTTTCTTCCCTTTTTTTTTTTTTTTGTGGTTTTAACTTCTGTACACTATAGTTAGAAATACCTGTTAGAGATGAATTCTAGGAAAATAATGTAAACAGAACACAACCTAAATTTGTTTTTCTTCTCTACAAGAATTGTTTAAGGCCTGGCAGCTGAAGACTGTTCTCTTGTCTACAAAGTATTACAGTAAAAATGCAAGGTTATCTCTAAATACAAAAGACTCTAGATTTCTAAGGAAAGATTTTTTTTTCTTTGAGAGGAGGAGAAGGGGTAAAGGGGAAGAGAGGGAATCTTAGGCAGGTTCCACGCCCAGTGTGCAGCCCAACACAACCCTGAGATCATGACCTGAGCGGAAATCAAGAATCTGACACTTAACTGGCAGAGACACCTGGGTGCCCCAGGAAAGAACATATCTTTTTTTTTTTTTTTTTAAAGATTTTATTTATTTATTTGACAGAGAGAGATCACAAGCAGGCAGAGAGGCAGGTAGAGAGAGAGGAGGAAGCAGGCTCCCTACTGAGCAGAGAGCCCGATGCGGGGCTTGATCCCAGGACCCTGAGATCATGACCTGAGCCGAAGGCAGCGGCTTAACCCACTGAGCCACCCAGGCGCCCCAGGAAAGAACATATCTTAAGAAGAGTAAATGAAGTAGGTGGCTAGAGGGGAAGGGAAATTTCCCTATTTCACTCTGAAACTTGGCAGCATTTCAAAAACAGAGATCAAAATTTTGGGATGAATTAAAGATAGTTTGTTTCACCTTCTTTGGAAGCATTTCTGCATCCGATTTACTTTCCCCATATCAGATCAGTAAGGTACTTCATCTTCAGAGATTTAGAAAACCTCATTGGTTGATTAAAATGCAAACAGCAACCTTTTGGTGAGAAAATAATTTCAATTTTGTCAGCTTTGGAGATCTTTGGAGATACACCACTGGTGAAATAAAATATGTTTTCAAACCTGTATTTTTATGTGGATGTGTTCATTAACTTCTCTTTGCCAACTGAAGCCCACTCTTTCAAGCTACTTTGCCTTGTGTATTATGGGAAGACTGAGGGTGGGTAAGGAAGAGATTGGTACAGCTCCAGCTGCTCAATTTTATTTCAAACAAGTCCTGAGGAAAGGGAGAGTCCCACTTTCAGCCCCATTTTCTATAGAAGTGGGATGAAGAAACTCTCTTAAAATGTATGCAAAGGAAGGAGGGATAGGATAGAGGCCCATTTATATCTATCTGGACCCTGAGACCATCTATGGATAGGTAGGTTGGTAGCTAGCTAGCTATATGTATAGATCTGTAGATCCGTATGGACAGATACAGAGATAGATATATATGTATAGATGTAGATAGATATACATATAGATACATGACTGTTCAGCTCAAGGCAGATAGATGAGTGTGTAGGGGCTACATATATAAAGGATTGAAAAGCTAGTCAATTTTATGGATTTATTTTCAGATTTAAATCATTTAGTGTTTGTAGAAATTTCTTAAGAAAAAAAAATCAAGGGCGCCTGGGTGGCTCAGTGGGTTAAGCCTCTGCCTTTGGCTCAGGTCATGATCTCAGGGTCTTGGGATGGAGTCCCACATTGGGCTCTCTGCTCAGCGGGGAGTCTGCTTCCCCTCCCCCCACCCTGCCTGCCTCTCTGCCTACTTGTGATCTCTCGCTGTCAAATAAATAAAATCTTAAAAAAAAAGAAAAAATCAAGATGTAGGGGAAAAAATGACATAGGAGTTCTAAATTCTTGCCTTTGGGTGTATCATTTAGTCAGGAGAATGACAAATATTAATAAGATGGCATCCCCTAGACCTCAGGAAGGTGACAAATCCAGTAAAGAACACAGGATAATTGCGATGAAATATAAGATATGTTGTGATGCATGAGTGTCCCACAATTCACAACCTAATTGTTTCCTAATTTAATTTGACATTGGTAAGAAAGATGTAGTGCATATATTTAGGGTAAAAAAGAAAAGTTGCACAAATGTAGTGGTTTGATGATAAATGTTGGCAAGGCAGACCATATGTAGATGATAGGCCTCAAAGATGTTTTATGAGTTTAATATATTGATGATGAAAAATAGGTCCGTTCTTTGGGGAAGGATCTGGGGAATTGTGCAGTTGTGCTGCTGGTATGAGACTTATGGCTTCTTTTCCACATTTTATAACTATGAAGTAGAGGGCTGGGTCATTGAGCAAATGTGTGTTCTTTGGTTTGCATGAATGGTATGTACTTTGAATTCTCAAAATAGAACTCCAGTTTATTTTCTCAGTAGTCCCAGTGAGAAAAGCTATATTTCTTAAATATGGTCAGAAAGGACTTGGGGTGGAATGTTTACTGTAGGAACCTGTGATTGTCTGCAGGCACCAGCATAAATATGTTTCCATTCCTGAGCCCAGGGGAATAATCTCATTCTAAACCTGTGCAACATTCAGGTCAGTTTATTTCTAAATGCTTGTTTTAAGATTATAAAAACAACCAGTGAACATAAAAAAAGTTAGACAATATATAGAGTATATAAGGGACAGAAAGCCCCAGGTTCCCAACACCCCAGAGGTAACCATTTTACCAGTTTCTAGTGGTCTTTCACACCACGGATATTTTATTTTCATAGTGAGAATGGTTTTTCTTTTACCTCTGGACAGCATAAAGATAGTTATAGTTTCCCTGCAATGCAGTCAGTAAATGATCTTTAACTTTTCTTTCTAAGGCAACTTTGAAACATGAGTTTTGAGGAGCGGGGTTAAACCCTCTGACCAAAGAAACAGATGCTTGAATTTCTGTGAAGACACATTTCCCCTGATACCAACATTTGGAAGAACTAGACTTCATAGTCATTTTTCTCCTCCTGCTAAAACATGGGTGTTGAATGGTTTGGTTCTAATTATATTTTTTCATTTCATTTTTCATTTTAAAATAAACATGTTAGACCACCAGAACACTTCTCCCCACTCACAAGCCTCTCTCCCCATTGTATTGTGCTGAAAAGACGGCTGCGTTTAAGACAGTAGAAAAGTTGGCAGTGTCTGTCTTAGAATAAGCTTTCACAGGCAGCTTCAAACACCTTTGTGGTTAGGGTTGTATTTTGACAGTTGCTAGGTAGCTTGAATCAGAGAGTGCAGCTGTGCAACCTAAGATGATTTTTCTTATCCCAGTCTCTAAAGAGAGATAAATGAAATGAAATTATAATCGGACTTCTCGAGGGTTGAAGTTGACCAAACTACTTGGAACTCACATGGCAGAATGAAATGGACGAGTTCCACTAAAGCACATACAAATTAGAGTAGACGAGGGGATTTAAGTCGGATCAATGTAGGTAGGCTTAGTGTAAACAGATGAATTTCTGAAATTTCTGAACTGTTTCACTGGAAGGAAAACAGAGAGTTTGGGAGAGTATGGACCTCTTAGCCCAGGTGAGGGTTTGACATTCATTAACCAGGAAATTCTACATAACATGCTGCTTATGATGAAGAGTCATGGAGAAAGACTAAGATTTCTGAAACGGAAGAGTAGGAGAAACTGTAGAAATTCAGCTTACCTGGTAAAACGTGAACAATTTAGGATTTGAAACTTAGAAATGGGGTCTTGTGAAGGAGATAAGAGGGAAGCTTGTTGAAGCCTTCCTATTCTGAATGTTTTTCTTGTTTTGACAAGGACAACTGAGAGATGTTTGATGTAAAGGGGACAATCATTTGTTACACACTGTAATCAACTGCCATTGGAGAACAATGTTCACAAAAGAAACAGAGAAGGAAAATAAACAAAAACTTTGTGGAAAGGTATCTCAGGGAGATCCTTGGAAAGGGGCAGATTGAGAAGACAAACCAGAGCAAATGGAAACAGAAAAGGTCAAGACTTGTCAGGGCAAGCAGGACAGTCAAACCAGCTACCAGATGTGTTGCTGCGTGGAAATTGGTTTGGGCCTGATTCTTATGATGGTGTTTGGAAAGCCTGGAGTAATATAAGGCCGTGGGAATGGGAGAAATGCTGCCTGCCCTTGACACAGAACATCAAGAGAAGAAACATTCCTTTCTTTAACTAGAGGGAATGGTCCCATCAGCCAACCTGCATACTTGCAGATCTGTATGTCTTCTGTGTTCTGATATACTTCACAAAGTATCTTTTGCTGTAGGTGCTTGACTGAGTTGATGCTGAAGATTTGGTATTGAGGGAATTGAAGGGTAGGCCAGGCTCTGTTCCCAAGGCCACAGCCCATAGAGTATAACCCTCCTCCCTGCTGACTTTAATCCCTGGATGATGGTAGCAGTCAAGACAGTAGCAAATGTGGGGAACAGTAGGTTTGCAGTACTATTGACATTCTGCCATAAGTGTGGTTTAAAAAACTATAGCACAACAATAATAGGAAAGAAAATTGTTTTTCTTTTTTTTTGGGTGGGGGAGGGAGGGTCTTTCTTAAACTTTGCCTTGAATTATTTTTAAATTTTTAAATTTTTTTATTAACATATAATGTATTATTAGCCCCAGGGGTACAGGTCTGTGAATCGCCAGGTTTACACTTCACAGCACTCACCATAGCACATACCTTCCCCAGTGTCCATAACCCAATCACCCTCTCCCTGCCCCCCTCCTCCTGGCAACCCTCAGTTTGTTTTGTGAGATTAAGAGTCTCTTATGGTTTGTCCTCTCCTGATCCCATCTTGTTTCATTTATTCCTTTCCTACCCCCCAAGCCCCCCACATTGCCTCTCAACTTCCTCATATCAGGGAGATCATATGATAGTTGTCTTTCTCTAATTGACTTATTCCATTCAGCATAATACCCTCTAGATCCATCCACGTTGTCGCAAATGGCAAGATTTCATTTCTTTTGATTTTGCCTGGACTTTTAAAGGAACATTTACTCATCTTGATCAAACTAATTTTATGGGATGTCCAGTTGATACAGAAATTTAAAAATATATCAGTCTTCCCCACCCCCTTAAATACAAGAGTAATTAATGCTTAATGCAAGAGATTTAGAAAAACACAGTGGTAGATGAGTGGCATTTCAAAGTAATATATTCTTTTCTTAAAATATTCCATGGTGGGCTGAGTGGGATGAAGGGAAGAAACTTCACATTGAGGGGTTCAGGAGAGTTCAAAGAGTAACACAGGAGATTGGACACATCTCCTTTTAGTATGTGTGGAACTGGACTTAAGTCAATTCCACCAAATGTAGAAATATGTACTGAAGAAAGATCTCTCTGGTGAGATCATTAACATGAGAGTAGATTATCATTTGAGAAGCTGGTTCAAGTTTGCTCACTGCTCCTGAAGTGCCACTGACTGTTGAAGTGCCACTGAATCTGACATTACGGTCTCATCCAAATTTTCATTGCTTCCATTAAACACAAATGTGCATGTACATATTGGCTGTCAGGAAACCCGGCTCACTTACCAGGTACTGGCATTCCTTGGGCAAGTAATTGAAACTTTCCAAGGTTTAGCAGCATGACAATATAGAACCAGATTTGCTCCAAGGTCCCATTCAGCTCTAACCCTTTTATTCTAAGGCAACGATCTCATTCTGTCTCTGTTTAACCCCCATCCTTTCCCTTTGCCTTTAACATAATTACACTATTCTCAGTTCAGATGGTGAACTAAGTGCTTCTCCAAACATATGAGTTTAAGGAGTGTAGGAATGATTTGAGAAAGTATAAATCCAGCCTGGAATCCAGAACAGATGTTTGTCAAATTGTCTTAATATATATGTGTGTGTTTGTGTGAGGTAGAGGATACGTACAGAAGAGGAGAACTCATGAGCCAGCTTACAATTTTTAGTAATATTTGGAATGAGAAAGATTAGGATTGTATAGTACTTGGTGAGAATATGGGTTTCATAAAGAGAATAAACTGGCCATGCATACCTCAGGAGAGTTACTTCATTGCTTATAATTTTCTCTCCCATCTGATCCCGAAGAAGAAAAGTCATACTCTACAACAGCTATACTCAACCACTCAAGATCTTCATCTTCTCTTCTATGTGAGTGTAACTTTTGTTATGTGGAGATAGGGTGTCTGGAAACTTCAGAGTTTGGGATCCGTTCTTTACATAGAAATAAAGTAAAAAATTCAGTACAGACGTTTTTGGTAATGAAGTGGCATATGCTTGATATCAAGCAACAACCAGCCTACAACCTGAAGACTTCTTCCTCCTGCACACTGATGGAAGTATTGTTTCACAAGTTGCAAAGGAAAACACTGCTATGCCTGGCTGCAGGGGTCTTTATTTGAAGACACAGATGAAATAATAGGTGTTTATGAGAAGATGTGGTGCCTGAACCACCATGTTTAATGTCATTGCTCTGGAAATGTCTATGATCCAAGTAAGAACAAAAAAGACTTTTCCAATGATATCTAAAACATGGCTACAACTGAGAGGAGGGAGAAGAGTCAAGAATGGGTGAAAGTGATGAAAAGCAGCAGAGGCAGTGGGGGAAAAAAGACAGTGGTTCCAGGGGGAGCAGTTTCTTTCACCCCTCACCCTCACCTGGTGCAGAAAAAGGCCTGTCAGGAGAGGCAGGAAGGTAGGAGGGTATAGCTTTGGATGAAGTTCAAGGGACCTTTAAATCTACACAAGGTGAAAAAGGAGAACTGGCACTTGGCTCCTTTTACCTGACTCCCTCTCCCCAAGGTCTGACGATTATATATTAAGAGAGTTTTGGCACTAGTGTGAGGCCACGTGAAAAATCACTCATGGGTTGGCATTTGGATTTGCCATTAGTAGTGAAAGGTGAATGTAGAACAACTTCCAAATGACACTTCTCTTGTGTGTAAATAAGGATAGTTGGCATTTGATTTTGCTGTGTATTTCGAATCTGCAGCAGATGCAGTGAGTGAATTCAGTGATGGCTTTGGCCGTGTTTCTGATGTACTGGGTGGTGATAGCTGGAGATAGGAGAGACATAATAGCATGCAAAATGATGGCAACGATGTCATTCAAGGCAGGATGCCTCTTTATTCCTGGCAACCCCTGCTGCACAGCTGTAGTGTGGCAAGGTAGAGGAGGGAGCAGGGAGGATGAGGGAGATGGCATTGCTGAGGGCAAGAGCCCATCCAGCTTGCAAAACTGACACATCAGCTGGAGACTACCAGTCCTGCCTCGAGGTTGTCATGGGATTACATATGATTTTACCACCTTTGTAACTGTTATTTGTTTACTAGGCCTTTGAATAAATCTTCATACACATAGGGATTAAAAGATGGGTGGCCCTTCATAGGCTCACTCATCTGCCTTGGTGGTAGATTAAAACAGGAGATGCAAGTCTGTAACTATCCTTTTAAATCAGTTCGCCTTCAGGATTGATGGGTTGCATTGCTTCTTTTCATTTAAAAGTTTCATCTTTGCATTGATTGATTTCAATATTCAGATACATACAAGGATGTTGATAAGTGCAAGTCATTGATAATTATATTAGGATTCTGAAGTAGTGGGATTGTGGGTAGCTTCGGCCCAAACTCTTTGACCCTTTTATTTTGGCCTTGAGGATGAAACTAGTTAGTCTCTCTAGAAAACAGAACTATGCTTAAATTCCGGTGCGACCATTAGGACCAATGCTAAAAAAAAAAAAAAATGCAACCAAAACCTCCAAAACCCTCACCTTTAAAAAAAAAAGTATGTAAAATACGCATAACGAAATTTACAATTTTAACTATTTTTAAGTATATAGTTCTGTGACATTGACTACATTCACATCGTGGTATAACCGTCAATACCACCCGTCTCCAAAATTTTTTGTCTTGCCCACCTGAGCCTCTTTGACCATTAAACAGTAGCTCCCCATGCCTCCCTCCTCCAGGCCCTGGCAACCACCATTCTGTTTTATTTCTTTATGAATTTAACTATTCTACTTACCTCATACAAGCAGATTCATAAAATATTTGTCTTTTTGTGACTGGCTCCTTTTACTTAGCAAAACGTCTTCAGGGTTCATCCATGTGGTAGCATGTATCAGAATTTCCTTCTTTCTTAAGGCCAGGGGCACCTGGGTGGCTCAGTGGGTTAAAGCCTCTGCTTTCGGCTCAGGTCGTGATCCCAGGGTCCTGGGATCGAGCCCCACATCGGGCTCTCTGCTCAGCAGGGAGCCTGCTTCCCCCTCTCTCTCTGCTTACCTCTCTGCCTACTTGTGATCTCTCTCTCTCAAATAAATAAATAAAATCTTAAGGCCAAGTGAATTCCATTTCATTGGAAATTAGTCACTTGGAAATTTTGGTGACATACTTCTGGCCCCAGCATCTGAAATGTTGGGTGGCTCCTGTGTACAATTGGCCTGTGAGCTGGGAGGTTGCATTAGGGTGGGCTCTGTGTCCGTTCTGCATCTCATCTTTAGCTCTGAGCATGAGTCTTGGCACGAGTAGATATGCAGAAAATATTTGATGCAGAAATAGGGTATTCTGAACTGAAATGAGGTTGGAAGAACATGGGCTTCTTACGGATCCTGTATTAGGGATGGTTAACTGCAGTATGGGGTGGGGGTGAACTCTACATTTTCCCAACAAGTGAAGTACCAAGTCAGTCCGGGAGTTCTACATATTTATTGATTTCTTGCTGAGTGGGGCTTCTCTGTGCCCCAGCCTAATCTCTAGGAGAAGGAGATGAGCCATGTTTACTTCAAATCACCTTGGTTTCATGCCAGTCTTTTAAATGCTAATGTTTCTTTAGCTCCCAGGGGAAAAAAAATTCTTTTCAAATTAGCTTTTATTAAGGGTTACAGTGCTTGAAAGGGTGTATCTTGCAAGGATTTAAAATTAAGTTCCCTAGATGACATAATTTATATTAACATTTATATATTCAGAAATAGTTCATATGCGCATAATATAAAAACTTGTATACTGGGATGACACTTGTATGCTAGGACTTGTAGACTACACTTTTTGCTGAAGTGTAGAAGAGACAGGTTTATTTTTGAGTGTGAGTGTGAAGGAGAAAAGGTGGATAGATATGAATTATTTAAGGACCTGAAATTAGTAGCAGTCAAGATCTACTTGAGTATATTATGGAGTGGCTCAATTGGATGGCTTGACACTTTTTTGGTATTAATAAAATGCTATGCTTTCCTCCTTCCTTAGTCTCTTGGTTTGAAGCTTAAGTTAAATAGCATCCTGAAACTCATTTGTGTTTAAGATAAAAACGGAATTTTTACAGCGGGTCTTATGATCATTGTGAATATTCTTTTGGATAACGGAACTGGTCAGGAACTGGGATAAATATCCCTATGGTAGCGGAGGCCCTCTTTCAGCTAATATCCTGGGAGCAAATAACTTAATAAAGACTCATAACTATTCAGGTCAGTAAACTGATTTCCTCATTTAGCTTAAGGAAAATGCAGAAAGAATTTTGATAAACTGAGCTTAGAACTAAGAGAATGAGCTCTTTCCTTGCATTAGCGCTTCTGATTGGTGCCTGGCATTAGTTTCCACTCATCTGAAATGCTTCCCCTTTCTTCTCCATCTCACTAGATCCACTCTTCCAGGCAGCTTTGCCCTCTTTCCCAACACAGCTATTTTTTTTTAGAGCCTACACATGTTAGTTCTGCCATGTTTTAGGTTTTGGTAATGATCCTGTTCTTAGGGGTTTAGTCTGCTTGTTCATAAGAAATCAACCTTCATTAGCTTTGCTATGCCTTTGTCTGATTCTAATAATAGACCTTTTCTTTGCTCCTTGTGATTAAAACTTGTATTATTACCTTCCTTCCACCTTGTCTAATAGTCTAGTTATTCTGGGCCTGGGCTCCTACTTGTTTTCTCTGGAACTGCCTAGTTGCCTGGGTTTTAATTTACCTGCTGACATATCTTGCTAATGCCAAGAATTTTAGTTACTCAGACATTTAACTACTGGTTGCCTAGATAGATTTGCCCACTTGATGTTCTTTACCCAGGGACAAAATATCTTTCTACCTGGGAAAGTCTATTTAGTCTTTGTGTCCTAACCTTCCTTAATATGGCCATTTCTGCTTGAGCTGAGTCCTGATTTGGAGAACCATTCGGTGGCAAAATTATCAACATCTGTGCTTTTGATCACTGAACTATAAATGTCCTGGTTAACCTCTGTGTCTCAGCCAGTTGTTCAAATGTGCCATTTGAACACAATAAAATAATGTCATTTCAGAATGTTAACTCAATAAGGGTACCTGTTTTAGCCGGACTGCCTCTTTTTGGCCTAAAATAGAATTTAGCCATGTCTAAGCAAGGGTCACCAATAATTTTTCCCCATTGCTTAAGCCTTACCTTCTAATGTGATTCTAAACTTACCTTTAAAAGCACAGCAGGCATTTTTGATTTGCTCATTGTACTTTTCATTGTATTGATTCTAGAGAAAATATACATATGCACAACATTCTGTATATATTAGAAGTTCATGGACCCCTTAGAGGTTAATAGGTGCAGCTCCATAGACCACCATAATGCTGTGATGGAAAAGGTGGATATGGTCATTATACAAACCATGTAAAGGCAATCTATAAATGAGATGAAAATGGATTTTTCTGATTAAAAGTCTCTCTTGGGTAAAAAAAAAATGAGATGAAAGTTGAAATAAGTTAGGGCAGAATGATGCTAACATTTCTTTAGCGTTATGGGTTCTTGGATTTATGCTGTTTGGCTTGTTGTTACTACAGTGATAGTTTTATGAATGTTGCTTTTTAAAAACAATCTATCAAAAGTTACATATGCATGGAAGGAATGTGAAAAAAATAAGAAAAGTATTTATTTTGAATAGAATGTTATTGTCAAAACAGTTTTCATTTGTTGTATGTATGCAGTTACAAATGATATAAAAATGAATGTTGGCTAGGAACCATAGACCATATTTTATTTAAATCATTTGGAATTTTATTAAAATTTAGATCTGGAATATTTTAATTGGAAGTTGAAGAATTATAGCTAGCCCAGTGGTTTATATAATGCCTAAGATATGAAAACCTCTTTAAAGGACATTTCACTGATTTGTTGCCAAGTTTCTATAACCAACCTATAGATAAAGATAAAACGAGCTCTTATTTCACCATTATTTGCAGTTTTGTGACTTAGCATTTATTATCTACATGATTCTGTTCTTTAAACTACTTATTGAAATACATTTAGTTGGGGCTGTTTGAAGTTTTTTTCAAAGTGGTCCAACTTTGAGAAGGTCGTATGTTTAGAATTCCCACACTTTAAAAATATTTATTGAGGATCGAACACTTTTTAAAAATATCACTTTTTTTTAAAAAAAAGATTTTATTTATTCATTTGACAGAGATCACAAGTAGGCAGAGAGGCAGGCAGAGAGAGAGAGAGGAGGAAGCAGGCCCCCCCGCCGAGCAAAGAGCCCAATGCGGGGCTCCATCTCAGGACCCTGAGACCATGACCCGAGCCGAAGGCAGAGGCTCCAACCCACGGAGCCACCCAGGTGCCCCAGAAGATCACTTTAATAGAGGACAAAATCCGTAGTAGATTCATAGGCTTTTACAGCTAAGGGACCAGGAAGGTCTCCTGCACCAACTGTCTCAGGTGGAGACCCAGAGATGGCATGTGGCTAGTTGAAGTCTTTGATCCCTTCCTGCATTTGTGCGACACCAGGCTGCCTGGTGTGCTCTTAAATCACCACCCATACAACCTCTGCAGAGAGATTCAGCTATTTTCCTTTATTTCTTTTCATTTTTCTTCTAAAATTAAACCTTACATAGAGTTTGTTCTCTGATACGAGTAGGTACATTGAATAACTACAGCATAGCTGGCAATCAGACTTCTGACCTTGACATGGAAGTGCAAAACAAATGGTCAGCTGATTGGATTAGCTAAGTGTGGTGAAAAGCTAGGAATTCCAAGCAAACAGCCTATGTAAATGTTAAATGAGAAGAGATCTGGTTTCCAGGTTGTAGTAATGATTCGCTGGTTTCCTAGTGGAGGTCATTTGAAAGGAAAGGGAGCAGTGATGTCTGTACCTGGACAAAGAAGGATTAGAAATTATTAAAATCTGGCTTCACTTAGGGCTTATTCTAAATAAGCAAGTTTAGATATGTTCTTGTAGGCACTTGATATAAATACACTACGCGTGAGGAGACCATGCTAGGAAATGAACAGAAAAGTGCAGTCACAAAGGCATATACCTGATAGGAGAGCAAGATAGTTGTACTCCATGTTTTTGGCATTATAGAACCTTGCGTATGAGGAAGCTGGCATATAGTCAAAGAAGGGAAGATACAAGTGTCCCTGATTTAGGACATTTATTCTGCAGTTGATTCATCTAATCAGAGAAGTGGGTAGAAGCCAGGTCCTACTTGCCCCTACTTCACAGATCTGTTGAGCATACTTCATGGGATGAGAAATGCTTAGATGATGGGCTCTCTCAGAGAACTTCCATTTCCATAGGGAAATACTTGGAGTTACTGAAGTAGAAGTGTTTTCAATTTCTATATAGAACTTTGTGTGGAGTAGGTCACAAGGTAAAAATGAAAACAGAGTAGTACAAAGAGCTCATGTTTTGGAAACAGAGGAATATGAGCTTAGATCCTGGTTCTTCAGCTCACCATCTATGGGCCTTAAGACAAGTGACAGCCACTCAAAGTCACAGCTCCTTTTTGTAAAATTGATTAGTAATGTTAACTATTGAAGTGAATTTCCCATGAAATTAGTGAAACTTAGTTGTTGAAGTGACCTGGGAGGGGCATGAGCCATGTGTTTCCATGCCATATGTTTTAATTAAGCCCCTTTCCATTCTGATTTCTCCTCTATTATACCTCCTCTTGTGTGGGGTGGCATCTAAGTAGCCATTTGGGTTTAGTGGTATGTGTTTATATCCTTTGTATTTATAATTTTATATTATTTTCTTATTTTTTAAATCCTTGTATTATTTTTCTTCTTAAGGAGAACACACCAAATTGCATACACTTTATGCCTCACAAAACCTGGGTCTGCCCTGGTTCACCTCATAGGATTCTTACTATGATTAAGTGAAATAACCACGTAAAGCAGTGTATTAGTTTTTTGTTGCTATAAACAACCCACCTTCCAAATTTAGTGGCTTAGAATCACAGCAGTTTGCTCACAATTCTGTTGATCAGGACTTTGGCCTGGTGGTTCTTCTGGTGGTCTCTCCTGGGCTCAATGCTATCTATGGTAGCAGTCATTGGCAGCTTGGTAGGGACTGGATGGTCTAAGATGGCTTCACTCAGATGTCTTGTGGTTGTCTGGCTGTCAGTCGAATTACCTTGTTTCTCCCCTGGGGCCTTTCTAGGTCAGAGGTGTTCACATGGCACAGCATTCCTAGAGGGAGAGAGTGAAAGGTGCAAGGCCTACCCCTCTCATAGAACTACTTGTGCCGCATTCTACTTGTGAAAGCAAGTCACAAGGTCACCCAGATTTAAAGGGTGGAGAAATAGAGTCCACTTTTTGATAAAAGTAGCTGCAAAGAATTTGTGGCCATTTTCAATCTACCACAAACTCTGTGCCTGAAAAGTAAGGTGCTGTTATATATTAGCTTTCTTTCCTTCTTCCTCTTCCAACCTTATTTCTGCTAAAGTAAATAAACATGAATTGAAGAGAGGCTTCCAGGAAAGAAGAGGAAAATAAATAAGGCTTCCACCAATGTGTCTGAGATTTAATATTCTAAATTCCCTTTTCCCCAGTTTTACCGAGATATAATTGATATGCAGCACTGTGCAAATTTAGAGTATATAGCATAACAGTTTGACTTACATATATCATGAAATGAATACCACAATGAGTTTAGTTAACAGCCATCATCTCATATGAGATAAATATATATGGTGAAGATTTTAAGATTTATTTTATTTTTAAGTTTTTTTCTTTAAGATTTCATTTATTTATTTATTTATTTATTTATTTATTTATTTATTTATTTATTTCAGAGAGAGAGAGAATGCATGTGAGAGAGAGTACAAGTTGGGGAAGAGGCAGATGGGGCAAGAATCCTAAGCAGACTCAGGCACTGAGTACAGTATGTGGGCCTTAGTCTCATAACCTGAGATCATGACCTGAACCCACACCAAGAGTTGGACGTTTAACCAAAAGAGCCATGCATGCACCCCTAGAATTTATATTCTTTCCTTCTTTTTAAAGGTTTTTTTTTTTTAAGATTTTATTTATTTTATTTGACAGAGATCACAAGTAGGCAGAGAGGCAGGCAGAGAGATAGAGAGAGGAAGAAGCAGGCTCACCGCTGAGCAGAGAGCCTGACGTGGGGCTCGATCCCAGGACCCTGGGATCATGACCTGAGCTGAAGGCAGAGGCTTTAACCCACTGAGCCACCCAGGTGCCCCTCTTTCCTTTTTTTTAATTAAAAAATTTAAAAAAATTTTATTTACTTATTGGAGAGAGAGAGAGAGAGAGAGAGAACACAAGTGGGGAGAGAGGTAGATGGAGAGGGAGAAGCAGACTCCTTGTTGAGCAGGGAGCCCAGTGTGGGGATCACCACCTAAGCCAAAGGCAGATGCCCAACTGACTGAGCCACCCAGGTGCCTCTAGAATTTATTTCCTATGGATCATATAGCAGTGTAAATTATAGCTATCATGTTGCAGATTATATCCCTAGTACTTATTTATCTTATGAAGTTTGTGCTTTTTGACCATCTTCATTCAATTCCCCCTCCCTGTAAATTTGTAATCTGTTACTTAAATTAAATAGAATTTTAAATCTGTTCATGCTTTTTAAAAATAAAATGCTTAGAATTTTTATGGTATTTAATAACATATTCATATGGGACATTAAATGTTTTGCCTTTATTAAGTGTATATAAAAGAATTTGCTAAAGAAAATTTGGTTTTGTAATGAAAGTCTATTAATTATTGAAAATACAGAAAAAGAGATGTATTTAGCAGTTTATTAATAAAAGCTCTGACACTCTTCTAGTTTAGTGTAATTGTATACATGGCATTAAAACGATCCAATAAAGTGGGGCACCTGGGTGGCTCAAGTCAGTTAAGTGGCTGAATCTTGATTTTGGCTCAGGTTATGATCTCATGGTTCTGGGATCAAGCCCCAAGTTGGGCTCCATGCTCAGCAGGAAGTCTGTTTGATATTCTCTCTCTCCCTCTCCCTCTGCCCCACTTCCAGTCACACATGTGTGTTCATACTCTCTCTTTCAAAGAAATCAGTCTTAAAATAAAAAGAGCAATCCAATAAAGCCAAATTCTATGATTTTCCTCTGTAAATGACAGTTAATTATCTGCTTATTGAGTAATTAAATCAATGGGTCTAATGATAGATGAGTTACATGCTGTGTTTAATGATTAAACAACATCTATAACTTTTAAAAGCCTGTTAAATGGTTATGAGAGTCAACCAGGTCCTCCTGATGATGTATGATCATAATAATTATCATCAGAACTAAAAACAATCATTTGGAGAGCGAGTTTGAAGCACTTGTTTTTTATATAGTTGAAAACAAGAAATGTTTCTCTTATGAGTACTAACTTGACTTTATGACTATTGAAGAGACAGTAATGAGTGAAAAGAGATACAAAAATAAAAGGAAAAGGAAGTATAAGCTATTGGTTGTCTTTAGGTTCTTAGGTTACAAAGGACAGAAAATGAAAAATGGGAAATTACTTGTTCATGTGAAGGGAGAGTCAAGAGGAAGATGTTTAGGTAGAGCTGGATGCTGGGGGAACCTTGTAGGAAATCAAGACCCAGTTTTTCTCCTTCCATGATTTGTGTCTCCTTCATCTGTGCTGGTGTCAGTCTCAGGCTTGATATGGGAACAATTTGGCTGTAGTAGTTTTCCCTGTATCTTAGGTTTAAGTACAGTGGAAAAGAGTAGTTGTTTAGAAAAAGATCCTGAGATTAGCTCTGATTAGTTGTGCTGGGTTTGGCATCAGTCACACTTCTGTCCATCTCCAGACAAACTGGTATGACCAGGAGGATGGAATACAATAATTATCTGAGACCTCTCTCATGTTTCACATGCTTTTCTTCTGGAACTCATCCCAACAGCACAGCACAGACTGGGGTTGAGAAAGGGTAGATTGGGGGCTGTTGCTGAAGTGAAGATGAAGCTATGATGGCAAGCCAAACACTATCAAATCTATTATAAATGTTATGTGCATATTCCTGACAAATGGTAAAATCTCCATAATTTGAATTAGAGATAGCTGTAAGCAAAGGATATTTTAAGTACTTTTTGTGTGTAGTTATTTTGCTTTCATACCTCTGCTAAGTAGATACAGATAAGAATTAGCACTTTTTCCCAAGGCATTTATTAATGATTATGTTCCTTCCACCTGGTTATTTAGCAATAATAGCATTCCTATTTTTATGGATGGCAGACACTGTGTATGATAAAGAGGCTTGATACTATTTATAAAATATAGTATTGGACAAATTTAGAAGAAAATGTTCTCCCCATTAAGAAATTTTGTAAACTATGTTCAGAAAGTACTCAAAATAGATAACTATATTTATTTTATTGGCACAAATACATTTTTTAAAGATAGTCTGTGACAGTTTAGTCTGATGCCAGATAGATATATGGGATATATTATTTCATGCTTTTGGGAAGCTTGTTTATGATACAATTTATAGAATTTTTGGACACAACTGATTAGAATAGATATTTTAATTTATTTTAGCTATTGGTAAAATTCAAGTTATCATATGAATTAGTTTCTGCCAATGTGGCTTATTTAAGATGTTTAGAAGCTTTATAGCATAAGGTATCATGAATTTGCCTTTTATATTGTCACAGATTTGGGGCGCCTGGGTGCCTCAGTGGGTTGAGCCTCTGCATTTGGCTCAGGTCATGATCTCTGGGTCCTGGGATTGAGTCCCGCATCAGGCTCTCCACTCAGCAGGGAGCCTGCTTCCTCCTCTCTCTCTGCCTGCCTCTCTGCCTCCTTGTGATCTCTGTCTGTCAAATAAATAAATAAAATCTTAAAAAAAATATATTGTCTCAGGTTAGTGTATAAATAGGTGATCATGTATTCAATCACCTAAACTGGGACATTATTGTAAATGAAAGGGGAAAATTACACTGGGAGACCAAGTGTAGTCTAGACAAATCAGGGCTTATAGTTACTTTATGTATAAACAATATGATTTTTATTTACTGTAAACTTAATATTAAATTCTCTATATGAGGCTTAGCAAAAGGAAAACAATTTGTTATGTACAAGGGAACCCCCATAAAACTATCAGCAAATTTTTGAGCAGCACCTTTGTACACCAGAAAGGAATGGCATGATATATTCAAAGTGCAGAAAGAAAAAAAAAAAAAACAGCCAACTGAGAATATTCTACCTGGCAAGGTTATCATTCAGAAATGAAGGAGAGATAAAGAGTATTCCAGACAAGCAAAAACTAAGAGAGTTTATTATCACTAAACCAGCCTTACAAAAAATGTTAAAGGGGCTTTTTTAAGCTGAAAAGAAAGGGTGGTAATTAGTAATAAGAACACATATGAAAGAATAAATCTCACAGGAAAGGTAAATATGTAGTAAAGGTAGTAGATTAATCACTTATAAAGCTAGCGTGATGGTTGAAAGACAAAATAGTAAAAATAGCTATGATTATAGTAATTAGTTAAGGGATACACAAGATAAAAAATATGTAAAATATGACATCAAAAACATAAAACTTGGAGGGGGCGAGTAATGATGTTGACTTTACAATGAGGTCAAACTTCAGTTGTTATCAACTTAAAATAGATTGTTATACATACAAGCTGTTATATGTAAGCCTCATGGTAACCACAAAGCAAAAACTGATAGGAAATACACAAAAGATAAAGAGAAAGGAATATAAACATAGCACTAAAGAAAATCATGAAACTGCAAAGGAAGAAAGAGAAGAAGAAAGGAACAGAGAGGAACTACAAAAGCAGCCAAAAAATTTAACAAAATACCAATAAGTACATACTCATCAATAAGTAAATGTAAATGGACTAAATTCTCCAATCAAAAGGCATAGTGACTGAATGGATTAAACAACAAAACTCATCTATATGCTGCCTACAAGAGACTCACTTTGGATGTAAGTACACACAGAATGAAAGTGAAGGATGGAAAAAGATATTCCATGCAAATGGAAACAAAAAGAAAATTGGAGTAGCTGAGCTTATATCAGACAAAATAGATTTTCAAACAAAGACAGTAATAAGAAACAAAGAAGATTGTTACATAATGATAAAGGTGTCAACCCAACAAGAAGATATAACATTTGTAAATATTTGTGCACCCTTCATAAGAGCACTTAAATATATAAAACAAATATTAACAGATCTGAAGGGAGAAATAGACAGCAATACAATACTAGGGGACTTTAATAGCTCACTTACATCAATGGATAGATCATCCAGACAGAAAATCAATAAGGAAACATCAGACTTAAATGACACATTAGACCAGATGGCCTTAACAGAATGTTACATCCCAAAGCAGCAGAATGAATCTTCTCAAGTGCATATGGAACATTTTCCCAAGATAGATCATATGGTAGGCTGCAAAACAAATTTTAACCAAATTTTAAAGGATTAAAATCCTATCAAGTATCTTTTCTGACTACACTGGTGTAAAACTAAAAATTAATTACATGAAGAAAATGGGAGAATTCACAAATATGTGGATTAAAACAAAGTGCTACTGAACAACCAAACAGTCAAGGAAGAAGTCAAAAGGGAAATAAAAATATATCTTGAGAAAATAAAAATGGAAATGTAGTGTACTAGAATGTATGGGATGCAGCAAAGGCAGTTCTTAGAGGCAAATTCATAAAATATATGCCTACTGAAAAAACAAGAAAAGTATCAAATAAACAACCTAACTTTACACCTCAGGGAACTAAAGAAAGAAGAATAAACAATGTTTAAAGTTAGTAGAAGGAAGGAAATAACACAGATTAGAGCAGAAATAAATGAAATAGAGACTGAAAAAACAATAGAAAAGAAAATGAAAGTAAGAACAGGTTCTTTAGAAAGATAAACAATTATTTTTTGTTCAAAAATTATATATAAATAAAATAAACCTTTAAGTAGTCTCACCAAGAAAAAAAAGGAAAGAGGACTCAGATAAAAAAAATCAAATAAAAGAGACATTACAACTGATACAAAGGATCATGAGACTACTATGAACACTTATATGCTAACAAATTGGACAACCTAGAAAAAAATAACCTAGGGTTAATTCCTAGAAACATACAATCTACCAAGACCAGATCATAATGAAATATAAAATCTAAACAGACCAACTACTGAATCAATCACTAAATAAGCAAACTAATTACTAACTAAGGAAACTGAAGCAGTAATCAAAAACCTTTCAACAAATAAAAGTCCAGGATGAGATGACTTCACTGGAAAAATCTACCAAACATTCAAAGAAGAGTTAGTACCAATTCTCAAACTTCTAAGTATTAGAAGAATAGAGAACTCTTCCAAACTGATTTTTCAAGGCCAACATTACCCTGATATCAAAACCAGACAGGGCTCACACAAGACAAGAATAGGCCAATATCCCTGATAAACATAGATGCAAAAGTCCTCAGCAAAGTATTAGCCAACTGAATTTGCCAATACATTAAAAGCATCATATACCATCATCAAGTGGGATTTATTCAAGGGATACAAGGATGGTTCAACATTTGCAAATTATTCGGGTGCCTGGGTGGCTCAGGGGGCTAAGCCTCTGCCTTCGGCTCAGGTCATGATCTCAGGGTCCTGGGATTGAGGCCCGCATCGGGCTCTCTGCTCAGCAGGGAGCCTGCTTCCCCCTCTCGCTCTGCCTGCTCCTCTGCTTACTTGTGACCTCTCTCTCTCTCTCTCTGTCAAATAAATAAATAAAATCTTAAAAAAAAACATTTGCAAATTATTCAATATGATACATCCCATTAACAAAATGAAGGATAAAATTCATATGATCATTTCAATAGACACACAAAAAAGCATTTGTTAAAATTCAACACCCATTCATGATAAAAACTCTCAACAAAGTGGATAGAGAGGGAATGTACTTCAGCATAATAAAGGTTATATATGATAAGCCCACTGCTAGCATCATACTCAATGATGAAAAGCTGAAAACTTTTCCTTTATGATCGGGAATAAGACAAAGACGCCCACTCTACCCACTTTTATCCAACATAACTTTGGAAGTCCTAGCTAGAGCAATTAGGCAAGCAAAAGAAATAAAAGGCATCTAAACTGAAAAGGAAAAGGTAAAAGTGCCACTATTTGCAGATGACATGATATTATATGTAGAAAACCCTAAAAACTCCAACAGAAAACCATTAGAACTAATAAATTCAGTAAAGTTGCAGGTTACAAAATTAATATATCCAAAATTTATAGGATTTCTATTAAATAATAATGAACTCTCAGACAGGGAAATTAAGAAAACAATTACATTTGAAATTGCATCAAAAAGAATAAAATACCTAGGAATAAATTTAGCCAAGGAGGTGAAAGACCTGTATATTGAAAACTACAAGACATTAAAAGAAATTGATGGGGCACCTGGGTGGCTCTTTTGGTTAAGTGTTTGCTTTTGGCTCAGGTCATGATCCTGGGGTCCTAGGATAGAGCCCTATGTGGGGCTCCCTGCTCATCAGAAGAGTCTGCTTCTCCTTCTCCCTCTGCTCCCCACCACTCATGCCCTCTTTCTCTCTCAAATAAGTAAATAAAATCTTAAAAAAGGAAAGATATTGAAGAAGACATAAAAAAATGAAATGATGTTATGTGCTCATGGATTAGAGGAATAAATATTTAAAAAATTCCCAGAAATAGAGAGATTCCCAGAAATAGAGAGCCCAGAAGTAAATGTAGGTGTATGTTGTTAATTTATGTCAAAAGAGCCAAGAATATACAAAGGGTAAAGGACAGTCTCTTCAATAAGTGATGCTGGGAAAAGAATGCAAAAGAATGAAACTAGACCACTATCTTATAGTATACACAAAAATGAACTTGAAATGGATTAAAGACTTGAAGAAAAGACTTGAAACCATAAAAATCCTAGAAGAAATTGTAGGTGGTATGCTCCTTGACATATGCCTTGGACTTTTTGAATCTGATATGAAAAGCAATGCAAAAATAAGCAGAACTACATTAAAAAGCTTCAGGAAAGCAAAAAAAGCATCAATGGAATGAAAAGGCAACCTACTGATTGGGAGAAAATATTTCCAAATTATATATCTAACAAGGGGCTAATAACCAAAATATATAAAGAACCCATACCAAACAATCTGATAAAAAACTGGCAGAAGATCTGAATAGACATTTTCCCAAAGAAGATATACAGTTGGCCAACAGGTACATGCAAAGATATTCTACCTCATTAATCATCAGGAAAAATTAAATCAAAACCACAATGAGATATCACCTTACACCTGTTAGAATGGCTAGTATCAAAAAAGATGAGAAATGACAAGTGTTGGCAAGGCTGTGGAGAAAGCAAAACCTTGTGCACTGCTGGTGGGAATGTAGATTGGTGCAGCCACTATGGGAAATAGTATGTAGGTTCCTCAAAAATTAAAATTTGAACTACAATATGGATCCAGAAATTCCACTTCTGATATCTGTCTGAGGGAAATGAAAACACTAATTCAAAAAGATATATGCTTATTTTTCATTGTATGTGTCATGTTCACTGCAACATTATTTCTAAAACCAAGTTATGGCAACAATCTAAGTGTCCATTCATAGATGAATGGATAAAGAATGAAATCTGACCATTTGTGACAACATGGTTGAACTTTGAGGGCATTATGCTAAGTCAAATAAGTCATACAGAGAAAGATGAATATGATATATATGTATGTGTGTGTGTGTATATATATATATATATATATATGTATGTATAATGGCTGCCAGAGTTGAGGAGGGGTGGGGATGGGTGGGAAAAAAATTGGACTTATCAAAACGGATGACTTTTGTGCTTCAAAAGATCACTATTAGGAAAATGAAAAGAGAAGTCATTGGCTTAGAGAAAATATTGACAAATCACATTTTTAAATAATGGATTTGTATCCGTAATATACAGAGAACTAACTGAATGAGTCAATTTTATGATCTGTAAATTACATATATTTTTTAAAGATTTTATTTATTTATTTGATGGAAAGAGATCACAAGTAGGCAAAGAGGCAGGCAGAGAGAGAGGAAGGGAAGCAGGCTCCCTGGTGAGCAGAGAGCCTGATGTGGGGCTTGATCCGAGGACCCTGGGATCATGACCCAAGCCAAAGGCAGAGGCTTTAGCCCACTGAGCCACCCAGGCACCCCTGTAGATTACAACTTAATAAAATTTAAAAATTGTGCACTCAAAAACTTATCTATATAAGGGACAATGTCAATACTTTTTTATTCCGCAAATCACTCCAGTAAGTGAGCTGTTAGTCATATGACTTTTTGGCATGGACTCTTTTTCCCTTAAGAGATAATGTCATCTTACACTTAGAGATTGTGATAGTGTTGGAAGTCCCACTGCTTCTTTCTGCATTTTCTGGTGGAGTATTTAGTAAGACAGAGAATTAGTTTTTTGAGTGACAGGTTTAGTATGTCTCTGATCAGTTACTAGATTAACCTGGAGTGCACAAGGTAAACTATGAATGTAATGCCTGATAAAGATTTCTTGATAACCTGACAATACCTCAATAAGGCAGTGGTGTTTAGAAGAACACTTGAGATGGCTGCTACTGTTGTCCCCTCCTGGCACTGATGATTTCAATATATTACACAGAGGCTGTCTTTCCGATATCCTTATCTATCTGGGTGCCGTTTGATTTTTGAATATCTTGGTAACGGGGGCCAAAGAATGAAGAAAACAAATCTCATATTCACTCTTCCCTTTTTTGGGTGCCTGGGTGGCTCAGTTGGTTAAACAACTGCCTTTGGCTCAGGTCATGATCCTGGAGTCATGGAATCGAGTCCCACATAGGTCTCCTTGCTCAGCAGGGAGCCTGCTTCTCCCTCTGACCTTCTTCCCTCTCATGCTTTCTCTCAAATAAATAAATAAAATCTTTAAGAAAACCCCCCAAAACTCTTCCCTTTTTTGTTGCTCTGTTTCTGTTGTTTATGTTTTTTTAAAAGAGTAGAGTCTCTTTGTTATGTATAATTTCTGTTCTACTACAGCAATTTAGTAATATTTAGTAGTGTGAATTCATATGTCAACATTTTTAAAAGCCATAAAAGCATGTTAAAACCTAGCAATTACAAAAACAGTGGGGATCTTCCTTGTGAAAGTACAGGACACACAGTACTTACTTCTCAGTCCTTTGTATGCTCTTAATACTAATTACATCTTGATCCGAGTCACTTTACATTAAGCCATTTCATTTAAAGTTAGTTGGATCTTGAGCCCACTGCTCAGAGACCCTCTAATTCTGTATAATGGCTTGGACTTTAGTGCTCAATCAGTGCTAGAATCAAGGTAATAAGCAGTGTGCAACTTTTTGTAATTGAAGAATCTAAGGTAGAGCAAGGTAAAGTGGCGTATTGAAGGGTGGAGTTCAGAATAAAACCCGAGGTTGTAGTTGCCCATTGCAGTGCTCTGCTGGGACACCTCCTCCAGGCCTGCGGTGTTCGGTGAAATTGGAGAAACTAGCATGGGAGGCAGGTCAGACAGTTTAAAAGGTGAGCTACAAGTAGAATATTTTAAGGGGAATTTCTCAGCACTAGAGATATTCCAACTAGATTCTGAGTCTCTTTTTTAAACTATCAAAAAAGACCCCCAAACCAAAAAAAACCCCACAAACCCCAAGACTAACTTAAAAAAATTAGAGTAAACCTTACTTCTTGTTAAAAGTTTGAAAAATATCAAGATGTAAAAGAAAATAAAAGCTTCCACAATCCATCACCCAGAGATATAGCTTGTTTGTGTTTTTATATGGTTCCTTCTAATTTTTAGTTTTTTCCCCTTTTCTCAGAGTATATATATATAGGCACTTAAACATTACAAAGCAGGGGTCACATCACACCTAGTTTTGAAATCTGATTTCTAAAATTTAATGTACTGTTTGGCCTGTTTTGATTATATTCTTAAATTATTATCACACATACATTTTGCGTTGAAATGTGATATAGAGATATAATTTGTTTAATGATTACCCTACTTCTTTTTTAAAAAACTGATATAAACACTGTAATTCTGTGGCTGTTTCTATACTATACATTCTTTGACAGAAATATAATTTTTTAAGCTTTGGATGTGTATTGCCAAATTGCCCTCAAAAGTTTTTTCTCACGCATTTCCGGCACTGTATGAGAAACCAATTTTCCCGTATTCTCCACAACAATGGGTAATTATAATTTTTAAAACCTTTTCCAAATTTACTAGGCAAAAAGTGGTATGTTATTGTTTTAATTTAGATTTATTCGGTTTTTAGCGAGGTTAAATATTTTCTCATGTTTATCGCCAATTTGTATTTCTTCTTTTGTGATTTGCATATATAGAACTATGCACTTTGGGGGTTCAGTTCTTTTTCTTATTGATTTTTATAACCTTTTTGTATTAAGAAAAATAACTTTTTCTGTCTTACATGAGTGAATATTTTCCTCTATTTAATATTTGCCTTTAATTTAAGGGAATCTTTATTTTTATTTTTTAATTTTTGTTGTTCTTAAAAAGGTTTCATTTTTAAATAATCTTTACACCCTGTGTGGGACTTGAACTTACAACCCTGAGATCAAGAGTCACATGCTCTACTGACTGAGCCAGCCAGATGCTCCTTTAGGGTATCTTTTTGGAATAATGAACAAATGTTTTAAATTTTAATGGAGGCAGATCAGTCTGTTTCTGTATGATAAATTCTACCTTTAAATGTGTGTTGAAAAAAAGCCTTTAAAAATTCTTTTTTCAAAAAGCAGATATATACCTACATATATTTTTTCTAGCTTTAAATACACACACACACACACACACACACACACACACACACACACACACACACTTTTTACGTTTATCTCTTGACTCCATCTGGAATTTACTTTGTAGTATGATACGAGTTAGTTATATAAATTAATCTCCCTCCAAATTGTTAAATGTTAGTCATGGACTATATAATGAAAAATCCATTCTTCCCTACTGATTTGAAAAGAGAAATCTATCATATGTTATTTTTTATGTATAGTAAAATGTACTTTTGCTGGGGTTCCATTTAGTTCCATTGATTTTCACACTTTCTCTACTATCTAAAAATTGCCTATTATCCCAATTTTGAAAAGGAAGTCTTCTTTTGTGGCATGGTTAGTGAGGAGAGTAAGGGTGTTGGAGTGATCAGATGTTAAACCCCTGTTACTTCCTCTGATGAGTGGGGCCTAAGGTTCCCCACCTGTAAAACGGGGGTAATAGGTATCTGTCTACCTTGTAGGATACTAGACTATCAAGGATGATTTTGGTAAATGCTTAGTATGTTCTTATGTTACTTTTCTTAAGACACTGTTCAGACATCTATAGGGGTTTCCTTTTGCCTTCTCTGTTTGACTTACAAGGACCTATTGGTCTGGCCCTTCTCTATGCCTATGACTCTTTCCGTCATTTGTTCAATATGTCATCTTACCACGTGGCAGGCATGTGCCAGGCACCATTCTAGAGATTAGTGATAAGTGATCAAGAAGGCAAAGGAGACCTCTGCTTTTGTGGAACTTATCTTTTAGTGGTATAGTTAGATTAAATTAATTAATAATATTTCCAGTTGGGTTAAATACCACAGGAAGACAAAACAGGGTTTTATGCTTGAGGTGGTTGACATCTGAGCTAAGATCTCAATGAGGAAAAGGGCGAGGGAGCCTTGCCAAGTTCCAGAGAGGAGTAGTCCAGGCAGTGCAAACAGGAAGCACAAAGGACAGAGGCAGGAATAGAAATCAGTCCAGAGGGGCTGGAGCAGAGACAGTGATGGAAACAAAATAAAACAAAACATAGGAGATGGGACTCATAAAGACAGACAGGGGCTAGATCATGTAACTTCCCAGTCTGTATCCCAGGCCCCTTTCAGACCATCTTCTCTCAGACCTCTGCCCTGTCATGCCCCCTAGAGGCCTTTGCTCATACTGCTTTCGTTTTATTTTTATTTATTTTAAAAGATTTTATTTATTTATTTGACAGACAGAGATCACAAGTAGGCAGAGAGGCAGGCAGAGAGGGTTGGGCGGGGGGAAGCAGGCTCCCCACTGAGCAGAGAGCCCCATACAGGGCTCGATCCCAGGACCCTGGGACCCAAGCCAAAGGCAGAGGCTTTAACCCACTGAGCCACCCAGGTGCCCCATGCTGCTTTCCTTTTAACTGGAATGTTTTCTTTTCTCCTTTCTGTGTTTCCAGACTCTATCCATTCTTCAAAGCCTGGCTTAGGGTTCATCTTCTCAGATTTTGAATGAACGTAGCCCAATTGGTCTCTTTCTCTGAGTTCCTGCTGCTCTTTTGGCTGTATTCATAGTTTTATGTGTGGTTTTCCCTTTCTTCCCTCACTCCCACCGTCACCTGCTAAACCGAGATCTCCTTGAGGGTAGAGAGGGTCATCTGATACTTCTTTTGTGTCCCTCTTTACATGTTTGATATAATGTTGTGAATACCTTGGACACATCATTTGCTATTGTAGATAGAAGCTTAGGATCAGTGCACACTTCTTGAGTTTACCTACTTAAATCTTCAAAAACAATTTTGACTTAAAAAAACCCCAAAGATAGATGGAAAACTCTAATGAACACATTAAAATAAAAGAAACATATTGATGGAATCAAACGTCATGCTTCAAGTGATATATTTTAATATTTTAAATATTTATTGTAGAGTAACATGAGCAAACTTGAATAGCTAAGCAGAAATTTATGATAGCTTTTCTTAGATGCAGCACTAAAAATATCTTGAACATTTGCGTTGGCTGAAAATGTTCTGAAAAAGCTTCAGTTTTCATTATTTTTTAAAAAGAGAATTAGCTGTATTTCCCAGTACTTTCACATTGAATTAATTTGTCACTCATGCTAGTGGACAAACAAAAATAGTTAATTTACGGGAATGTTGTTGTGGCAGATGCTGCTAGCCCCCATCCTTTTCTCTGGGACCTTTCACTCTGCTCTGGTGGGCTTCCAGCTGTCAGGATCTGCTTCTCTGTTCCTGAGAGTTGCCCCCCGAAGGCCACTTTGTCCATAGTCAGCAGGTTACTTCTGGGGAATTAATATTCCCTCTTCCTCAGCAGGCTTCATCCTCTAACTCTCTAGGGCTGGCTCTCTCTTGCCGTCAGACGAGAGAATCTCTAGACTGTTGTTTTGCTCCGTTTCTCAAGGTTTCCCTAGAGAATTCACCTCCAGGCACCCACTGTAGTAGCTGATTGGAAAGCTCACCCTTTATTAAGTGCCTTCCCTTCCTTTTCTCTCTTCCCCATTTACCTATCATTGCCCCCTCCCCTCCCAAATAAACATTTTGCACTTGAATCCTCGTCTTGCAGTCTGTGTCTGGAGAACCCAAACTTAATCACAACATGACACATTATTGTGTTTATACTTCCAACACCTCCTGGATTAACACTGTGGAGTGCATGGTTCAGGAGTTCTCAAGTGTTTTTAAAGCAAAGGAAGGCCTTTCAGGATCGATAGTTCACACTAATGGATTGGAGGAATTATCTAGCATGACCCAAAATGCATTAACGAACACGGGAAATCTGACCTTTGGAAGAAGCCTCTGACTTGAGCCTGAAGAATAAGACTCCAGTTCGAGTGATGAAACTTCCTTATGCTCGGTCCACTTTGGTTTGCATTTGCTGTTGAGCTAGTAGTCCAGGGAAGAGGGGTTTTGCTATGGCTTTTTTACTCTTGCATTTCCCTCCTCGCTTGACTGATGTTGGCAATGATCTCATATTGTTATTTATTCCTAGAACCTCCCCAGTGTTACATACATACATACATAGTGAATACTTGTTGATCAGTGGGCTGCTATGTGCTGGACACTGTGCTGTCAGCAACGACATCAACTTTTGTTATGTCAGTTACTCTTAGCCTCTCTGGTTCTCTTTTGGGTCACGAACCTGCTGGTCTTTGTTGCTATCACCTTATAGAACATTGTCAAATATTGGCAAGATTAGCCTCTGATTACTTATTTTTGCAAACTAGAGGTAAGATAGTAGTGAAATAAGTATGACTTCTGACCTTTTGTTTCAACTCTCATTAGTTCTATGCAGTCTTTTTTTTTTTTTTTTTAAAGATTTTATTTATTTATTTGACAGACAGAGATCACAGGTAGGCAGAGAGGCAGGCAGAGAGAGAGAGAGAGAGAGAGGAGGAGGAAGCAGGCTCCCTGCTGACCAGAGAGCCCGATGCGGGGCTCGATCCCAGGACCCTGGGATCATGACCTGAGCCGAAGGCAGAGGCTTTAACCCACTGAGCCACCCAGGCGCCCCGAGTTCTATGCAGTCTTTTGAGTGGGAACCGACATACGCTAAAGGAGGTCTTACCCGTTTCAGGGGCAGCAGCCTGGCCCACTATTCCTGACACACCCCGGGCTGCACCTTGCTGTTCTGGCTGTGGTTTGCTGGAATGTCCAAGGCAGTAGTTCCGTGAAAGCTATCATCCTCTCCCCTGCTCTGCTCAAGGGTTTCCAGCATGGCTCACCATCCCCAACCAGATGTCCTTATCACCAGTTCTTTTCAGATGATGCTTAAAAGAATGCCACATTGATCTCACAGAAATGCTCATAAAGCATTTGAGAATTGTTATATGCCATGAATTGCTTGTCTTAGTTTGGAGTCCTATCTCTCTAACTGCCTTTAATCATGTTAGTGACAAATGTATGAGTATATTGTATACTCTAAAATGACATTGATTGATCCTATAAGTAAAATACCAAATGAAAGTTGAAAAAAGGGGCAAGGAATTTTATAATTGAAAAGACTCTCTGTCCCATTACCACTGCATTATTTGTTAGAAATGGGTATGGTCTTAGCTGTTATAACTCCTTCTGGAAGTTCTGTGAACCTTTTGTGTCCAGTCAAAACTCTATACTCTACATATGCTTGTGAATATTGCTTCAAGCTAAACAATGTTAACACATATATATATTTTCCATTTAAATATATTATTAGGCGGGCGCCTGGGTGGCTCAGTGGGTTAAGCCGCTGCCTTCGGCTCAGGTCATGATCTCAGGGTCCTGGGATCGAGGCCCGCATCGGGCTCTCTGCTCAGCGGGGAGCCTGCTTCCCTCTCTCTCTCTCTCTCTGCCTGCCTCTCCGTCTACTTGTGATCTCTCTCTGTCAAATAAATAAATAAAAAATCTTTAAAAAAATATATATATTATTAGGCATTCACTGGCAAGTAGACTGATTACGGATTACCGCAGCATCTTATCAGCTGTTGCTTATCTGGCAACCTCAGCTAGGTGGAATCTAGCCAAGAAACAGGTAAGAAGTTGAACTTACCTTGTGAGATGACCTAGAGATATTCCCGTGTCCATGCAATACCTGTTCTTACATACTTTATTCACTAAAGAGCCCCTTGAAAACCCCCATGCAAAATCTGTTCTTTTAAAATTTAATTAATTTTATAACAAATATAACAATAATTGTATTAAATATAATTATTATTATTTTATTTATTTTTACTTTTTAAATTTTAAGTCCAGTAAAGTTAACATATAGTGTTATATTAGTTTTAGGTATACAATATAGTGATTCAGCAATTCTGTACATTACTCATTACTCATTGAGATAAGTATATACTCTTAATCCTTTTCACCTCTTCACCCATCCTCCTCACCTACCTCCCTTCTGGTAACCATGAGTTTGTTCTCTATAGTTGGTTTGTCTCTTTTTTTCTTTGTTCATTTGTTTTGTTTCTTAAATTCTGCCTATGAATGAAATCATACAGTGCTTGTCTCTCTTTGACTGACTTACTTCACTTAGCATAATACCCTCTAGATCCATCCATGTTGTTGCAAATGGCAAGATTTCATTCTTTTTGATGGCTGAGTAATATTCTGTTGTATGTTTATGCCACATAATCTTCATCCATTGATCTATTGATGGACACCTTGGGTTGCTTCCATAATTTGGCTATTGTAAATAATGCTACAATAAACATAGGGGTGCATATATCTTTTCAAATTAGTGCTTTTCATTTTCTTTGGGTAAATGCCCAGTGGTGGAATTACTGGATCATAGGTTAGTTCTATTTTTAACTTTGTGAGGAACCTCCCTACCGTTACCGTTACCGTTACTGTACAGCGGCTGCACCAGTTTGCATTCCCACCAGTAGGACACAAGGTTCCTTTTTCTCTACATCCTCATCAATACTTGTAGCTTTGTGAGTTTTTGGCTTTAGATGTAGTTCCACTAGTTCGTCTTTGCTTTTCTTTCACTTACCTCAGGAGACATATCTAGAAAAATGTTTTATGGCCAATGTCAGAGAAATTACTACATGTGCTGTCTTTGAGGATGTTTATGGTTTCAGGTCTTACATTTAGGTCCCAGATCCATTTTGAGCTTATTTTTGTGTATGGTGTCAAAGTGTTATTTTGTATTTTACATATGATTTTAACAGGTGTGGTTTAGTTATATAATTTTCTGGTTGATAGCAAATGAAAAGAGGGAGAATAGACTACCAGAGAAAAACACCAAGAAATTACACTTTTTAATATTTTAACTAGGTTATTAAATTTTGTGGAAGAATGGGTTTTGGTCGAATATAATTATAAAACTGGTAACAGTTGTGTTAGAAGGCTTCTAACTGACCATTTATTGAATGCCTGTTAACATGTCAAGCAATGCCGTGCTCTCTTTACGAATGTCCTCTCTTTGCCTTTGAGATAGACATTATTATTGCCATTTAAAACAAATAAGAAAACTGAGGCTCATATGAGTGAAATGGTTTGTTCAAAGCCAAGTAGTCATTGACTGAACCAGAACTGATTTAAAATCCTCAGTCATGGGACGCCTGGGTGACACAGTTGGTGAAGCGGCTGCCTTTGGCTCAGGTCATGATCCCGCGTCCTTGGATCGAGTCCCACACCGGGCTCCTTGCTCAGCGGGGAGGCTGCTTCTCCCTCTGCCTCTGCCTATCACTCTGTCTGCCTGTGCTCTCTCTCTCTCTAACAAATAAATAATTTAAAAAAAATCTTAAAAAAAATCCTCAATCTTTTCTGTCATACCAAGTTGCCTCCATATAGAACATTTCCCTGATGAACTTAATGGAATTATTGTTTTAAGAGAAATACACTCCTTAGAGGGACTTAATTGTAACCTCCTGTGGCCCTCCTGAATTTATATCTTGTCCTTTTTGCCCTTGAATGGATTATAGAAATATTGATTATTTTGGTTTATATTTGTATGAACAACTTTCCTAGTTCGTGTAGATTCAATTAGTGACTTTACTAATACTCTTTCCGGCCGACACCTGATGCTTTTTGACTCATGGAGGCATATACTTGGTCTTTGAATGTTTGTGGTGAGGGATCATGTGAGGGAAGGAGTGTACGGAAAAGCAACAGAACCCCTTTCGAGATAATTGTGGCCATGGCAACTGGTGGTATGGTGATTAACGAGAACTGATAGTGATGTGAATGTAATTTATTTCCTGAGCCATCACTGACGCAGAGGAGCAAAATAATGGAGACAGGCATGACTGACAGAAGTTTTGATGTTACCCTAGTGTTTCTTTTAATCTCTCCCCAGCTCTTAATACCATTGATTTCTATCCATCATGTGAAAACAGTGGCAACAACCTATGGTGCGATGTATGGTGTGATAGTTAGTTTCATGGGGAGGCTTACGTAATTCAGAGATCACATGAAAGAAAACCGTGTTATCTTCTAGCTCTTCTCTGATTTAGTAAAAAGATTGCAAACATACATCTTTTTCATGGTGTTATTTATTAGAAATGATAAGTGATAGAAACCAAACTTTGTCAAACATGAAAGGTTATAACAATTACTTTGTGGCTGGGAGGCCAAGTGCTATGGAGTTTTTGTTTTCTTTCTGGAGTTAACTGGTTTTAGTACTTCCAGTAAACTTTAGCTAAAAATGAGTTTAAAAAAAAAAGTTAAATAGAGTTGGTTTATGCCAGAATGAAAATCAGCAAAGCATGAAGAAATTGGAATAAACTCTAAGGGGATGTCTTCCTGTTTCTGGGATCTTTGATTTGTTGTGAATTCTGAAGTGGTCACTTACTACTATCAATCCATTGGATTCCAGAGGGATTTCCTGTAAGAAGCAGTGACGTGCACACAGGCTCCAAACCTCTATCATGAGCCAGGTTGACGCTGTGTTTTGATTTTAGCATAAAATGTAGGCTAGAGTTCTATTTCAGTTATTTATTTTATAGTTCCCTTTTTCTGGAATTACAGCCCCATCCTTTACCTGTTGAATCAGAATCTCTTGGTTTATGGTCTAGAAATGTCCATTTTAAATATAATTCCCAGGTGAGTTTCATGAATGTTTGAAAACTGTAGCAAAAGTCTCCTTAAGTGTGATAGCACCTCCTAGTTATGTGGCACTTACAAGCTTCAGAGAATGGCACTCTGTTTGTTGGAGAAGAAAAATGAGTGAAAAGTGTCAACCTGAAACATGGAGCACTTTGAACCTTTTTATTTTATTTCCAAATAGAACGTTTCCAAATATTTCAATCCCAACTGCCGTGGCCTAATTGTGTTTCTTTAAGATTCATATTTTCCTTGTGACGTAATAGAGTTCTTTCTCCTCAGGTGTGGGATTGAAGTGGGGTGGATGGGAATGACACTTCCTAGAACAGAGATTCTTAAACAATATTAGAAAAATTTACCCTTTACCCTTCCTTTATGCTTCCCCCTCTCTCATTCTGATCATTCTGATTCACTGTATCCGGTAACTGATTCAAATGTGTGCTCCTGGGTAAGACATGTCTTAGTCTGTTCGAACCACTATAACAAAGTGCCATAGACTGAGTGACTTATAAACAACAGAAATTTATTTCTTACAGTTCTGGAGGTTCGGAAGCCCAAGGTCGAGTTGCTGGCAGATTCTGGGCATGTTTATACTTGCTAGCACAATAAACAATTTTCTGGGTTGAAAGACCCTTTTCCTGGTTTTTCTTCTTCTCTCTGTACCTTCACATGGCAGATAGAAAATGAGAGAGTTCTTTGGCGTCCTTTTTATAAGGGCACTAATCCCATTCCTGAAGAATTCCCCTTTATGACCTCATATAATCTTAATTACATCCCAAAGGTCCCATCTCTTGAGACCATCACATTGGTGGGTCGGCTTTCAATGTATGAATTTTTCAGTGTATGAATTTATAGGGAGTGCAAACATTCAGTCCTTAGTAGAGTTATTTTTCTAGAGATTGAGTATGTGACTAAGAGTGAATATATTGTATTTGTATAAAGTTCCATGTTTGGGGGGGGTTCTTGGGTGGCTCAGTTGGTTAAGCATCTGACTTTTGATTTTGGCTCAGGTCATGATCTCAGGGTCATGGGAATCTTCACCAGATGGGGCTCTGTGTTTTGCTGGGTGTCTGCTTGAGATTCTCGTCCTCTGCTCCCCAGCCCCAAATAAATAAATAAATAAATATTAAAAAATATCTATCCATGTTTGGGCTTGTGCTAGAGTTGGGAGTACTTTCTTGGATCTACCATGAAACAAAGAGACTTGACACTTACCCTCAAGTAGGAATGAGGAGATGCATTTAAATTTCTGAACCCTATTTTAGACTTATTCTGGAGATTTAGTTGAGGGATGTGAATGGCCTGTGGAGCTGCAAACTCACTGGCTTGACCCCAAGCAGATCTCATGTTGAGGCTGGGAAAAAAAATCCCTGGCCTTCTTCATAGCCCTGGCTTCAGATGTCTCTTGGACCAATTCTCAGGATGACGGTCATAAAAGCCGGGGGGCAGTGTAGCCTCCTGAGGCCAGAGGAGTAGCATAGGGCAGAGGTTCTCCTGTGCTTATGGGCAGTAGAATCCTACTTGGGGAGTTTGGTGAAATGGATTCCCAGACACCAAATTGGATCTTCTGAGGGTAGTATGTTAGTTTCCCAGGGTTTCCATAACATATTAGCCACAAACTTGGTGGCTTGAAAGAGAAGTTTATTTTTTTACAGTTTGGGAGGCTAAAATCAAGGTGTTGGCAAGGTTGGCTCCTTCTGAAGTCTCTGAGAGCATCCATCCCATTGCCTCTCTCCTAGCTTCTGGTGGCACCTGGTGATCCAACATGTTCCTTAGCTTGTAAATGCACCATTCCAGTCTCTGCCTCCTTCACATTCCTTTCTCTGCTGTGTGTCTTCTGCCCTTCTCTTCTAAGGACCGCAGTCTTTGGATTTATATACCTCACTTCCCCTAATCAAGGATAATCTCATTCTGAGATCCTTAATTATTTCTGTAAAAACCCTTTTCCCAATTAAGGTCACACTCACACCTTTTGGGTAGACATATCTTTGGGCGGTCATTATTCAACCCACTACAGGTAGTGTCTAGGGACTTGCATTTAAACAAATTTCCTAGTGATTCTGATACAGATGGTTTGAGGACTACATTTTGAGAAAAAGTGGGATGGACTTGTCAGTCTCTGGGGTTGCCCAGAATGGATTCTTTTGCACCATAAACACTTGAAATAGCAAATTGTTGTTAGGATTTTCTATCATAGTAGCTGTCAAATATTATTAAAATATTTATTTATTTATTTGAGAGAGAGAGAGAGAGAGAGAGTGAGTGTGAGTGCTGGGGAAGGGGCAGAGGGAGAGGGAGAGAGAGAATCCACAAGCAGACTCCTGGCTGACCACAGAGCCCAGCATGGGGCTAGATCCCAGGACCCTGAGGTCCCGACCTGAGCCAAAACCAAGACTTGGCTGCTCAACCGACTGAGCCACCCAGGTGCTCCCATAGGTGCCAATTATTGAGCACTGTTAAATGCTTTGATGTACATGATTTTGTTTAATATTCAAGTATTCTGAGAGAGATATTATGGTCTCATTTCAAATGGTTAAGGAGCCACCAATTACTTAAGTGACAGTGTGGGGATTCCAACACAATTTTTTCTGATGGCTAAACCAGATCACTGAACCACTTTGATATGCAATTTCTAAACACTTTCTTCATTTTAGGCAAAACCTCCCCAGGAAACCTTTGCAGTCTCACCGCCCTGCCTCTCCAAACAACACAAAACAAAAACAAAATCTACAATGGAAATTAAGTTAGGTGGTCTCCTCGGTGGCCCCTCCTCCAGTGTTCTGCGGCAGGCTCAGATCAGTCTGGTGGTAACCACTCAGCTGATAAGATAACTGGGACTGCAATGCAGATGTGTCTGACGAGGAAATCTGTGCTTTTCCCCCTGTACAACCTCATCTGCCACCCTACCAAGGCTCTGTGAAGCTCTTTAGCCAATCAACCCTGTGACCTTCCTAAGCACTTGCCTTCAGTAGGTGACAAGCTGGGACCGGTACTTAGCTCCTCTGACTTCTCGTTTGCTCAGCTGTGTGGCAGCTTTATTGTTATCAGTACTAAATTCCAGTCTGGGTTAAAAACATTTTGTGAACAATTCTTTGACTAATATTTACAATGCAGGAAGGCATAAAAAAGAAGTCAGTTGACCTGAAATTGTTAGGTTTTCCCCCCCCCGGCCCAATCCAAGAGCTTTCTGCTTAGTTCATCGGGTTCTTTAGTCACTTTATCGTTTAGGTAGCAAATTTCCTGCTCCACGCAAGGAGAGGAAGTTCTTTGAGTTAAATATAGCAAAATCAACATAATACTAATCACCTATCTAATTAATTCCTTTATGCTAAGTTGGAAGGCTTTTAGAATCTGAAATCTCTTTGCCTGCCCGTTTCCTCTCTCCCTCCCCATTTATATTCTCTCTCGGTCTCTGTCTGTCTCCGTTTTACCTCTTTAAACTGTTGGTAGACACCAATGCCAACCATACGTTTATACCAGACATATGACTGGCATCCCTTGTTGGGAGGTTTTGCACCCTAATGGGTAAGGGCTGGCCACAAATCCGGGTTTGTATTCTGGCTCTACCATTTACTAGCTTGTGACCTTGGGCAGGTTATTCAACCTCTTTAAACTTCGGCTTTTCCATTTGAGAAATGGGGACAATGATGATCATGGTGATAATGTTAATGCCCCCCTCACAGGATGACTAAGAAGATTAGATGAGGTAATCCTTACAGAGGGTTTGGGACATCATAAGCTCTCAGTAAGTGTTGGGTCCTTTTGTGATGATGGTTTTATAAAAATTATTTTATTTTTGCTGTTGTCCAAATTCCGCTTTCTCAATTCTGTTTAAAATATATAAAAAACGAACTTGAAAAAAATATTTCTTATAATAGAAAAGAAGCCAATGACTACAGGATGATAGGCTGAGTACAATTATTTGGAAAATAATGAATAGGTTCTTAATAGGTGGTAGCATCATTCCAGTGGACCTCACATGAATAAGCTCATTTAATCAGTGTAGTATGATAAGAACTGCTACTATTATTCCTTTTTCCTGAGGAGGAAACAAGCACAGAGAAATCCTACAACTTGTTCAGAACTTTTACAATGTACCATGTTACAGTAACTCCACTATTTCAACAGAATAATAGAGGGGGCACTTCCAATTACTTTTTTAAATTATAGAATTATTCAACATAGAGCTTATGTTTATTCAATAAAAATTGTTCCCTACAAAGTTATTCAAAAAACTCTTCTGTTAATACACACATCACAAACACATGTCCTTTGGGGGCCACAGGTAAAAAGCCTTAGTATTCTAATCTCTAGGTAGGAACCTACAGGCACAGAGTGATCTTTTCTTTCTGGTGGCTGCCAAGGGCACATAACCACCATGAACTCCGTGTACCTGGGCCCATTGGATGGCATGGACCCTGTAGTAAGACTGTGCCATCAAGCTGTGGTGGTCAAGTTCCTAAACTCTGTGGGGGAGAACTCCCTTGCTTGGAGAGGCTCTTTTGGGCTGTTGCTGCTCACAACCAGGCTATAATTGGCCTCTGCAAAGTAGCAAGCATGTGGGCTATGCTACCCCCCACCCATCTGGCTGTGAGTTTTACGCATATGCAAATAATGGAACCCTTATTTGTGGCTATCCCTGGGACTTATGAGTCACAACTTGTGCATCCATATGGTCTACAATGTCACACAGCCAGGGGTGCGGACGGGGGAGTAGAGCACTCAGATTCAGGAAGTCAGTCTTCATTACCTCTGCGCCTTACCACTGTATCAGGCCACCTTCCTCAAATTAGAAAATCTTAAAAAAATAAAACAAATAAAAGGCCTGAAATTGGTGTTTCAATCTTTGCCAGGTTCTTGGCACACCACAATCAGGGCTTAAATTGTGATACAAAACATTCTGGACAGTAGATTGAAAAAATAAAAACAAACCTTTGAAGTTCTTAGCATTTCTAGTTGTTTACTTGTTTGTTTGTTTCTTGTTGATCTCCCATGTAGTTCATTTCATTTTCATACTCAATTATTAACTGATAACACTTTCTTCTTACAGGAAATAATTTTTGTATTTGCTAGCATTGACATGAGTAACATGATACGATTAATATATCTGGAATGGTTCTCTAACCAAAATGTAAGCATGCTTTCAAAGCAAGCTTTTGAAATTTTACTTATAATTTTTTTTTGCCCCTTTCAAAGGTGAAGATAAATGGGTGAGCCATTTATTTGTTCATTTATCCAAGCATTTATACTTCATTCAGTAGGGAAAGGAAACTACATTTCTGAATATTGCAATTTGAAGACTGATAAAATAAAAATAACTTATGAAAATATGTTTCTTTTTAAAGAAAAAAGTAACATTATTAAAGTTTAGAATTTTTAGAATATATAGATAAGCAAAAGAAAAAAATAAAATAATACTCTCTTCACCCAGAGAAAACCATTGTTATACTTGTTTTTTAAAATGAAATGATTTTTAAAAAATTATTATTTATTACAAGAAAATATGTTGACAGAAAATGAGAATATCTGTTTAGACTATGATAAATTTTCCAAAAGAGGTCTGAGGCCTACAAACCACTAGAAAAATTTAAGAAAAATTTCATCTGAAATGTTAAAAAGCAAGAGCAAAACAAATTAAATATTGAATGTTTCTTACAGACTGTTTTAATTTTAGATTAAGTTAATGATTCAAAAATATTTTTATGTTATGTAGAATAGTTTTGTGTTGGGATGAAATTTACATATGATACACTGAAGTTTCCTATACATTTGTAGTGCAGAGTATATTTATGCTTGCTTTTTAGGATTTGGAATATAAATTTTTAATTGAAATTTATAATAGTCAGAACGGTAGTCTATAACAGTAGAATAAATAATGCCTTGCATTATTATACTGAATACTGTGCAGCAGTGAAAATAAGTGAACTATGGTCACGTAGAACAACATGGATAAATCTCACAAATATAATGTCTGAAAGAAGTCAGCACGTGTGATTGTATTTATGTAAAGTTCTAAGAAAGGTCTAATTAAACTGAAGTTAGGATATTCGGGATAGTTAGGAAGTCAAGTATAGTTAGGAAATCAGGATATTTGTTACTTTTGGGAAGACAGCAGGGGTTAGAGGTTGGGTGAGGCAGAGGAGAACATCAAAGTAATTAATTTATTGATCTGAGTGATGCTTACACGGGTATATTCACTTTTTAATTTTTTTAAAAAGATTCTATTTATTTGAGAGATATTTTGAGAGCACATAAGTGGGGGGAAGTAGCAGGCAGAGGGAGAAGCAAGCTCCCCTCTGAGCAGGAAGTCTGATTCTGGGCTCAATCCCGGGACCCTGAGATCATGACCTGAGCCAAAGGCAGAGGCTCAACCAACTGAAACACTCAGGCACCCTTAGGTACAGTCACTTTTAAAATAATTCATTGGGGGCGCCTGGGTGGCTCAGTGGGTTAAAGCCTCTGCCTTCGGCTCGGGTTGTGATCTCAGGGCCCTGGGATCGAGCCCTGCATCGGGCTCTCTGCTCGCAGGAGCCTGCTTCCCCCCCTCTCTCTCCCTGCCTGCCTCTCTGCCCACTTCTGGTCTCTGTCTGTCAAATAAATACATAAAATCTTAAAAAAAAATAATTCATTGAACTTCATTTACATTTTGTGCACTTTGCTGTATGTATGATATACTTCAATATAAATATGTAAATAATTATTAAAGAAATCATATTTATTTGATGTCTACTCTTTATAACATTCAGTCTGCATATTATTTCCTCAGGGAAACTGATCTACTTTACTGTTATTCATTCATGGTTTCCAACAATGCATTGTGGTTAAGAAAAAAAGTTGGACTGCTACCATTTGTTTTTTTTCCTATTGTGATAAAATTTCCAAATCACTAAAATATTTTCTAGAGAGTTGATAAATGTTATTAATTCTTGTGTACAACAGATGTGTGAGATAGGCTGGTATTGCTGTCTCCATTGTTCAGATAAGGAAAGTAGACACAGGGAGGATGAATGTTCGGCCAAGCCTGGATCTGGAATCCAGTTCTTTTGACATTTTTCTGTGCTGTCTGATTATAGAGCTCTGCTACAGTCCTGAATATCTCAGAGTTTCTAAAAACCTTGGACTATCAGGGAAAAAAGGTCTCCATGAGCACATACAGGCACAAAATATAAAAATGTTTTTGTAGAGTAAATTTACATTCGTATCTAAGAGTAATGCATAAGCACACTGCAAGGATGGGAAGGTACTGACTGATTCAATAAACATTTCTGAGCACAGGGGATTGTGTCCACCTCTATGGGGAACAGACCCAGAGATATGACCATAATACAATGTGATAAGTGACATGATGGATGTTTACACAAGACTTTGGGGACCACAGAGAAAGGGCCAGTAACCAGCTTCAAACGGAAAGAGTATCTGGGAAGACTTCTGAAGGAGGGGGTGCTTGAATCTAATCTTAAGTATATGAAGCTGTATTTAAAACTAGGTAGATCAGTTAGATTTCCTACATTTCTCCCTTGTGATATTTCCATTTCCCAATTTTAGGAAACTTCAGATTCTCAGACTATGTACATATTTCTGAATTTGAAACACCAGATTGAGTTTTCAAAAATGGCAGCTGGAAGGTAAACTCCTCATTAACCCTTTGTTAATCTCATAGGATCCAGCAATGTTACCACACCCTTGTGGAGCTGACTTCTTAGACTTAATTTTTTATTTATTTTATTTTTTTTTAAATTTTTATTTATTTATTTATTTTTAAAGATTTATTTATTTATTTGACAGACAGAGATCACAAGTAGGCAGAGAGGCAGGCAGAGAGAGAGGAGGAAGCAGGCTCCCTGACGAGCAGAGAGCCCGATGCGGGGCTCGATCCCAGGACCCTGGGATCATGACCTGAGCCGAAGGCAGCGGCTTTAACCCACTGAGCCACCCAGGCGCCCCTTAGACTTAATTTTTTAAAGCAGTTTTAGATTCACAGCCCAACTGAGAGGAAGATATAGAGATTTCTCTTCCCCAACACCGACATAGCCTCCCTGTGATCAAAATCCCTCACCAGAGCAGTACATTTGTTACCCTTCATGAACCTATATTGCCACATCATAATCATCCAAAGTTCATAGTTAACATTAGGGTTCACTCTTGGTGTTGTAAATTCTATGGATTTGTACAAATGTAATGACATGTATCCATCATTATAGTTTCATATATTTTCACTGCCTTAAAAATCCTCTTTGTTCTGTGAAAGGGGCTATTTTTGGTAGGAATAATTTCTTTAGTTTAATACCATATTTGCTTTATTTGTCAGCAAATCCAAAGTGCTGAGCTGTTAGGTTCAATGTTATTTAGATGTTTTATTTCAGCCAAATTCGAATACCATCAAATCATACATATTAAAATTCAAACTGCAAATAAATTCCATTGAGCTGCCTAGTGTCTTTCGATGGTAATGCTTTTTAAAAATAGGCTATGCCATGGATTTCATTTATAGGCATTTAAATGAGCTTAAATTCCCAGGGTGGGGAAGATTCATGTATATAACATATTGCCAAAACCAAAAATTGACATTTTTGTTTTTCAGATCTGATATCTGCGTCATCTTATTCTTTTTATTAGGTTTAGTACATGATCTCTTGTTCGTAAACTGAGGTCAGACCTAACCAAATCTCAGCAATGAGATTCAGTTACAGAAGGAGAATGTAATAGCATCAAAACCTTTATTCAGAAGTATTATTCTGCATTTCCCAATAGACATATCCTTACATCTCTAATGGCATTAACTAAGGTGGCTTTCTAAAATATTTTATAATTATTGCTAGAGTATTTAGATGATAAACAGGTAACTCCTTAAATCCTGTCTCTTTTTTAGTAGGCGTGCCTTGAAAGTTCAGGTGGGAGAAAGGAGGGCATTTGTGATAAAGCAGAAGAGGACTCCTGAGGGCTCTGTGTTTATTCATGGATTTTGAAAGTTGATTATACCCATAAAAAAAATAACAAAATGGAAAATATTGGCCATCTTACATGGTGAATGAGGGAAATATCTTTTGACAGTGATACTCTGACACTTTAACTTTTTCACATCACTGTATCTGCTCAGGCCTGACTCATTTAAAAATTATTGTTATCCTCAAACATGAAATATATAAAAACAAGAAAGAAAATGCATACAAATACACTGCCTTAATTTCTTAGAGCATATCCTGAAACAAATGTTCTTGGAGGCTGGCGTAAATTAAACAAAAATGAAATTATAGTGGTTTTGCGGTGGAGTTCTTAAATAAGGGCTCTTGGGTGGACTTGTTCAAGGAGTCCTTGATATCTTAAAATTTTGTGCAAAATTTGGAAAATCAAAGCATTTTTCTCAGGGCTAGGCTGAGTCCTCCACTTTTGTCAGGTTTTTGAAAGAGTTAAGAACCACTGATTAAACCCATATGAGCAGTGTGTATTTATTAGAAATAGTGGGTAGAGAGTTGGAAAATATAACAAGTCTGTAAAATACACCCGTGTATATGGCAACAAGATGAAAGGCACTTAGATTTCTGGGAATGCAATAAAATGATGCCTATGTTATTAAAATATTTGCATCGATTACTTCATTCTCTTGGTTGAGATGCAAAATTTTATTTTCCTCTGTGCCATGTTGTCTTGTTTTGTAAACAGTGAGAAATAACATTGTTCATTATCTGAGCTGTGTGTAAATTGAAGTTTGGACTTTTTTTTTGTTTATTCTTCTTCTGTTACCACACTTTGCTTGTACTGCATCACAGACTGAATGATGAATAAAGCAAGGGTGGCCTGGAATGAATGAGCTTATTAGATTTTGAATGGGTTACTTCATACCTCTGAGAACAATTTGCGGCTGTTAAGTACATTTTGCTTTTATGTTAAAAGCAAAGACAACTGTAATTAAGGTCAGCCTATCTTTTGGGATATCAATGTGTTTTAATGGATTTCCATTTTCTTGGGTACACGCAAGCATGATATCTTTTAATTCAGTGACGGAAGCACTTCAGAAACGATTTGTAATCCTGGATCTATGAAAAAAAATTTGCATGTTTGCGTGTGTGAAAAATTTGTTGAAAAAAGTATGGTAGAAAAGTAGTGTCCTCCTTAGGATCCAAGTGAAGTCTCCAAAACATCTTTAATCGTCCTTTGACTAGACTCCCACAGTGATCTCCAAGACTGTGCATTACCAAGTTGGCGGAGGGTGAGTCAAGGAAATATTTTACTTCTTTCCTTCTCCATAGTTTCCCTGAGATCTCAAACTGGCAGCCAGCTGGCTGAATCTGCCCACAGACTTGTTTTATTTGGCCCATGCAGTGCTTTTAAAAATTTTTTGCCAACATTTTAATAGGAAGGTTTCACATACTAATCTGCATTTCTGGCTTGTCTTGAGAAATCAGGAGATAAGGGAACAATTGGCTAGAGCTTGGGGGCAGCTGGCCCCCCACCCCCTGGGCCACAGTCTCCTTCTGAAGCTCTTTCAAGCACCCCTACTCTGCCTGATAATGCACTTGTGCAGTTGTTTGCCTGCTGGACTGCTGGAAGCATCTGAGTTTGAGACTGATCTAAGGCTGCTTTGAGACCACCTTAGTTTTCTGGTAATAACCAGGTTTTAGATAACAGCTATCTTCTTCATCCTCGGGAGCCTTACTATTTATTGTAACCTTGCCATATGGCCATCAAATCTAATAATTTTCAGGTTCAAAGGATTTAGAGTTCCTAATTTGGGTCTAGGATGGGAGATAAGATAAAGAGAACATAAACTCCTAAAATGATTATCTTCCCTAACAAACATCCAATTTCTGTTGTTGTTGTCTACCAAAATGGGTTGGAAGCTATAATCTTAGTGGTGCTATAACTAAAATTGTGTTTGTTAGTTTTGGAATTTCACTTTTTTTCTTTTTCTTTGGAACTTAGGAAAAACAGTTGAATCATTTGAAAGGCATTGAAGCATGCAGATTCCTAGGACATGATAATTTCTTTATGCTTTAAAGTACAGTGGACATTTAATAGGAAAATTTAATAGATTTTGGGTTGTCTTTTTAATTCATGAGGCTGCAAACTTCTAATTTCTGAACTCTGAACCAATTCTGAATTCTGAACCAATAATTTTGGTCAAAATGAAGGGGTAGACAAATTCAGGCAGCCTTTCTCTCCAATTCTTCCAAATAACCCTTTCTGATGGAGACAGAGAAATCTTGCCAAAACTCACATTCAGCTTGTTGGAAGGCTAGCCTTTAGCTTGTTATCAAAGGTCTATGCAAACCATTTAAAAAATTTAAAAATCGCAATAAATTCTGAAGTTTAGTTAAGATAAAGGGGCTGAAACATAAAGTGTTTATAATGTCATGAATGTAAAGGTAATTAGTATTTCATTTTTAAAAGAAAAATTAAGAACTTTCTAAGTATAGTAACTCAGAACAGTTGTATCTCCTTCAAAACAATTTGGTTTTTATATACTGCTAGACTAGCAATGCAGTAGAAGCATAATAGCATAAATACCCAGGATTTGAACATGGGGATGGGCAAATGTTTTATAATGAGAGAAAGAATTATTGTCTGACTTCAGGAATAAAAGTTCCACAGAACTATGAATGCCCAAATCAACAACATTTTTTTACATCTATAAATCACTTTGGCAATACTTATTTATGTATACAGAAGTGATCTAATGATTATGAAATTAGGTGTCTTGGGTTTTTTTCCTCTTTCTTTCTTTTATTTCTCATACAGATAGCCGAGGGACTTTGAGCAAACCACTTTAACTTGCTAAATTTCCCTCAATAGTGAAAATTTTGGATATGTAGTAGAATGTTCTGAGTGCAATTTATACTATTTCTGTGATTTAAAAAAAGATTTTATTTACTTATTTGAGAGAGAGAGAGAGAAAGAGCATGAGCAGTGGAGTAGGAGAGGGAGGAAACAGGCTCTCCACTGAGTGGAGAGCTGGATATGGGGCTTGATCTTAGGACCCTGGGATCATGACCCTGAGCCTAAGGCAGACGCTTAACTGACTGAGCTACCTGGGCGCCCCTATTTCTGTGATTTTTTAAGACTAACCAGAGGACACATCTATTTTTATGTGCAAAGTAAAAACAAGATACCTTAAGAGAGTTGAATTATTTTTACTACTTTTCACTCTTTAAATTTGTATTATTGTTTTACTTGTCTTCAGATGTTCTAATATATAGTCAGAAGCAGAAGAAAAACATTGACTTCCTTTCCTCGCTATTAGGAGAAAGGCAATCTACTCCAAAAGAACTAGAGGTGAGACTGTGACTGGTTAAGGTTTTGTCTAACACTTCTGGGGTTTATCATGAAAAAACATTTATATATAGAAGGAAAAATGGAACATTTATAGTGTATGCAATTTAGTCTTGTTTTGTTGCTTCACTCATGAAATGTTAATTAAGTACATTTATAATCTTGGTCTCATTTGTCCTACAAGGACTAAAACATGGACTGTGTCCTCAGAGAGCTTAAATCTCCTTGAAAGTCACTCATACTGCTCCCTTATGGGAACATCGCCTGGGAATATATTTAAAGGCTAGGTATCATGGTCAAAGGCAAACATTATTAGTGCCTGATGACTTATTGGGTGGAGTAGAACCATATCTGGTTTATTTATTTATGCTGGTTTATTTCTTTAAAATTATGCACATCTGAAAATGCCTAAATGTGCAGAAGTGTGCTTTTTAGAGGTAAGTCAATCTGAACGTGGGGCTATAATAGCAAATTTAGATTGTTAAATCACCCTGTGGTTTTTCTCCAGAATTATTGGATTAACAGTTCTCTGCCGGTCTGTGAGCTCTCCAAGGGCAGGGACTGTGCTTATCTCTGCAGAACCTCCACCCCCTAACACATTTCTGGGAGTATAGAAAATGCTTGCTGTGTCTTTTCTGCCTGACAAGTGATTGCGTAATCAGCGGCTAGAGTTTCTGTTGCTCCTCTGTGTAGGTCTCTGCACCCTGTAAGGAATGACTTTAGGAGAGACAGAGGTTAACTCAACAATCATGCAAATAAACAAAATTCTTGCCTTACTCATCGGATTTTTTCTCTTTTATAAGAAAGACAGCCCTCTTGGTTTTGTGAGCAGAGCACAATTTGTGAAATAGTCCATCATTTTCAGCGCTAGGTTGTGTGTGTGTGTGTGTGTGTGTGTGAAACACATTGATTGCCACCAATCATGTGATCTTGGCAAATCACTTAACATTTAGACTTCAGAGTTATTCCTCTTTGGATAAAGTCTTGATTTTAAAATGCCAGGCTTCAGATTCATAACTGCTATGGTCCTTTGAAATCTCGGTTGATTATTTGAGTGCATAAATTCACGTTTCTACTAGTCTGCATGTTCCTGGAGGTCAGAGGCTATCTTACACATTTTGTGGTGTGTATTAAAAAAATTTTTTATTATAGAGAATTTTGAACACACACAGAAGCAGACAGATCAGCTTAATGAACCTCTTAGGATTCATCATCCAACTCCAATAATCTATGCATCAGTTTACGGCCAATCCTGTCCCATCATATCCCATCCTCTTACTCTCCTTTATTTGGAAGCAAATCTTAGAAATAAGTCATTTAATCTGTAAATATTTCATATTTGTGTGTTTTTCCTTTCAGGCATCTAATACAGAACCTTGCATATATTAGACAACAAAATGATAAGTTTTGAATAAAAGAATGAGAGTGGCCTGGGAAAGGGGAAGAAGTTAGGCTCCCCAACCAACATCCAAAATTATACGTATTTTAAACATTTAATAAAATTTGTTAACTTTGAATTTCTCAGAGTAGAGGAGGAAGAGAAGCCATAGCTTCCAGTTTGGAAATCCTTACGTGGTTAGAATATTAAAGACTTTCTTTACATATTACCTATTACCCTTCATTAGGGAGCCTTCCATGCTCCAAGAAGGTAAGATACATGCCAAAGATCAGTAAATGCATCCAACTTTATGGGTGCATCCTGAGAAACTGTCTTGGCTGTAGTAGATGGTACAACCTAAGGCCAGACTGTGATTATCTAATTCATCAGGGACTTGAAAATTCATAGGAAGTTCTTGACCGAGCTACTTCTCTGTATTTTACATTTTCTATTACCTGTTTCCTATGTTCTCTATATTTCCTTTATAGCAGTCCTTGTCTCCTAACCCCCTTTCTTTTCATTATTTTTCTAACAGTGCTGAAGTCCCCATGGAAGTTTTTCTCAGAGCATTGAATTAGACACAATACATTTTAGCCAAAGTATGTGTGTTTGCTTTGGATGTATTACTCCCAAATGTGTAGGCAATGTAGTTTGTGTAACACCATGAATAAAACAAAAGCAAGAATAAAAAAGTCACAGTTAAAAATTTCCCTTTAGTATACACTAAAAGAGTTGACAAAAATGTTCATAGCAGCATTACTTATAATATTTAAAACTGCACACAATTCAAATGTCCATTGACAGAATGGATAAATGCAATATTATGCTGTAACAAAAAAGAATGAACTATGGCTACCTGGAACAATGTGGATGGTTTTTCAGATATAAAGTTAAGGGAAAGACTTTATATTCCGTTGTTCCATTTATAACCAGGCAAAATGAATCTGTGGAATCACAAGTCAGGATAGTAGTTAACTTTATAGGAGGATGGGCGATGGCTGACAGGTCCTGGGGAAGATTCTGAGTACTGGAAATGTCCTGTAACCTGGCCTGGGTGGCGGTCACACAAGTGTGCTCATTTTGTAAAATTTCATCAAGCTGTCCATTGAAGATCGTGTACTTCACAGTAGGTATATTATACTTCAGTGAAAAAGTAAAAGAAAAAACCTTTTCTTTTGACTACTTAGGAATACCTAAGGTCTACCTGACCTTATAAGAAACAAGATTTGCCTCACTAATCTGATTTTCTCTCTTCTATAGAACAGAACGGGTAGATTGAGATTGAGGAAGAAGTGATAGATGCGTAATGCTTTTACTGTACAAAACATTTGTTTCTCTCCTTCATAAGATAATCATCAATAAACTTGGAAACTGTGGTCAAGATGAACTGCAAGTCGAATCTGCTGGTGTTGGGAGCTTTGGAGACCTTATCACTGTTATCTTACAAGGAGCATTATTAATGGATCATGTGAAGGAAGGCCCTGGCTCAGTATTGGAGTATGGATTAGAATGTGGAATTACAGAACCATAAGATACCTGGGAATAAACCTAACCAAAGAGGTAAAGGATCTGTACTCGAGGAACTACAGAACACTCATGAAAGAAATTGAAGAAGACACAAAAAGATGGAAGACCATTCCATGCTCTTGGATCGGAAGAATAAACATTGTTAAAATGTCTATACTGCCTAGAGCAATCTATACTTTTAATGCCATTCCAATCAAAATTCTACCAGTATTTTTCAAAGAGCTGGAGCAAATAATCCTAAAATTTGTATGGAATCAGAAGAGATCCCGAATCGCTAAGGAAATGTTGAAAAACAAAAATAAAACTGGGGGCATCATGTTACCTGATTTCAAGCTTTACTACAAAGCTGTGATCACCAAGACGGCATGGTACTGGCATAAAAACAGACACATAGACCAGTGGAACAGAGTAGAGAGCCCAGATATGGACCCTCAATTCTATGGTCAAATAATCTTCGACAAAGCAGGAAAAAATATACAGTGGAAAAAAGTCTCTTCAATAAATGGTGCTGGGAAAACTGGACAGCTATATGTAGAAGAATGAAACTCGACCATTCTCTTACACCATACACAAAGAGGTAAACTCAAAATGGATAAAAGACCTCGACATGAGACAGGAATCCATCAGAATCCTAGAGGAGAACATAGGCGGTAACCTCTTCGATATCAGCCACAGCAACTTTTTTCAAGATATGTTTCCAAAGGCAAAGGAAACAAAAGCGAAGATGAACTTTTGGGACTTCATCAAGATCAAAAGCTTCTGCACAGCAAAGGAAACAGTCAACAAAACAAAGAGGCAACCCACGGAATGGGAGAAGATATTTGCAAATGACAGTACAGACAAAAGGTTGATATCCAGGATCTATAAAGAACTCCTCAAACTCAACACACACAAAACAGACAATCATATAAAAAAAAGGGCAGAAGATATGAACAGATACTTCTCCAATGAAGACATACAAATGGCTATCAGACACATGAAAAAATGTTCATCATCACTAGCCATCAGGGAGATTCAAATTAAAACCACATTGAGATACCACCTTACAACAGTGAGAATGGCCAAAATTAGCAAGACAGGAAACAACATGTGTTGGAGAGGATGTGGAGAAAGGGGAACCCTCTTACACTGTTGGTGGGAATGCAAGTTGGTGCAGTCACTTCAGAAAACAGTGTGGAGATTCCTCAAGAAATTAAAAACAGAGCTTCCCTGTCATCCTGCAATTGCATTACTGGGTATTTACCCCAAAGATACAGATATAGTGAAAAGATGGGCCATCTGTACCCCAATGTTTATAGCAGCAATGGCCATGGTCACCAGACTGTGGAAAGAACCAAGATGCCCTTCAATGGACGAATGGATAGGGAAGATGTGGTCCATATACACTATGGAGTATTATGCCTCCATCAGAAAGGATGAATACCCAACTTTTGTAGCAACATGGACAGGACTGGAAGAGATGATGCTGAGTGAAATAAGTCAAGCAGAGAGAGTCAATTATCATATGGTTTCACTTATTTGTGGAGCATAACAAGTAGCATGGAGGACAAGGGGAGATGGAGAGGAGAAGGAAGTTGAGAGAAATTGGAAGGGGAGGTGAACCATGAGAGAATATGGACTCTGAAAAACAATCTGAGGGTTTTGAAGGGGCAGGGGATGGGAGGTTGGGGGCATCAGGTGGTGGGTATTTGAGAGGGCACGGATTGCATGGAGCACTGGGTGTGGTGCAAAAACAATGAATACTGTTACGCTGAAAAGAAATAAAAAACTAAAAAAAAAAAAAAGAATGTGGAATTACCTTAGTATGGTGAGAGAAATTCAGAATGAAGTTCAGTTTATATTTAATTACAAGACAGTGCTTATATATATATATGTAGCACTTAGCATAAATATAAAGAAATATTTTATTTTATTTTATTTTTTTAAAAGATTTTTATTTATTTATTTGACAGAGAGAGATCACAAGTAGGCAGAGAGGCAGGCAGAGAGAGAGGAGGAAGCAGGCTCCCTGCTGAGCAGAGAGCCCGTTGTGGGGCTCGATTCCAGGACTCCGGGATCATGACCTGAGCCGAAGGCAGAGGTCTAACCCACTGAGCCACCCAGGCGCCCCAAAGTAACATTTTAATACAATATAAATGAATCTAGAGCTAAGTGGATCAAGTGAATATAGTTAAAGATACATTGCCTTTAAAAGAGTAAAGCAAGCATAATATAATACTGAAATCATACAAATAGTAACACTTTTATATAGAAGATAATTCTTTCTTATATCAGACTGGCAGGGCTATTTTGGGGTACCATGTGCACAATTGATCCTAGATATGATTATGCTGTTGGAAACATTTGACTCTGATGCTTTCCTTCCCCTTTTCTTTTTCAGTAGAGGATGGTATAGTGTTCAAATATAAACTTTGAAGTGGGACTGCCTTTGGTTTAAATCTTGCCTCTGTCTCAAGCTGTTTGACTTTGGGTAAATAACTTCTCTGACATTTAGCTTTCTCATCCTTAAAATGGGGACTCTACCTAACTGGGATATTTAATAGGCATATCACATCTATCTTTACATCTCCATATCATTTAGGATTTTGTTTGGCTGCATGATCAGAAAACTCAAACTAACTGTAAGTACACAAGAACTTAATTCCACTTCAAAGAAGCCCAGAGATAGGCAGTCCAGCACTGGTGTGTGTGCTCCCTGAAGTCACCTGCAACCTAGGCTCCATTTAAACTCTTTAATATGCTATACTTAACATGTGAGTTCCATTCTGAAGGTTTCCTCATGACTCAGATGGCTGCTGGAGTTCCAGCCATTTTCCTCATTATAGGCAGCAAGAAGGAACGTGGAGCATAGGACAAAAAAGTTACAATTTCCAGCTGAGTTAGCTCTCTTGCAGTTGCCCTAAAAATCCTATAAATACTTCTCCTTATTTCTCGTTGGTCAGAATTTAGCTACATAACCTTACTTAGCAGTTGAAAGAAGATGGGAAATGTAGTTTTTTGGCTGAAATAAAATTGGGGTTTGGTTATTTAGGAAGAAGTAGAAAGTACAATATGGGTGGTATTTAGGGGTCTCAGCCACAATGTTCATCTTAGGACACCCCTCCCCTCCTCTCCCTATCTTTGTAAATGGTACCACCATCCACTAGAGAGCTCAGTCTGAGAATCTGGGATTAATTAAATTTATTCCCCATATCCTAATTATCACCAGTTCCCACCATTCTGAAATATATCCTGAAATTTGAATTTTCTCTCTGTCTCTACTATAAGACCCACAATTCAAGCCACCATTCTCTCTCATCTGGATTCTCTCAGTTGCTCCGTGACTGGTCTTTTTTGCTTCTTGTCTTGCCTCTCTACAGAACATTGCCTGCATAGTAAAGAGAATGATTTTCTCAAAAATTAAGTGAGATCACTCCTGCCTAAAGCCCTCTAATAGCTTCCCGTCCCGATAAAAATAAATGTCATTTTTTCACCTTACCCTACAAGGCCTTATACCATTTGTTCCCTGCCTCTCTAAGCTCATTGTTTACTCCTCACTCTTGGTTCTCATGCTGTAATCACAGTGGCCCACTTTCTGTCCCTTGAATGTACCAAGTATGTGCTTTCTCAGACTTTTGCCCCAAGACATTCTTCCCCATTTTTGTATGGCCAACCCCTTCCCACAGTTTGGGTCTCAGCTCAAACATCCCTCCCTCAAGTAGACCCTCACTGACCACTGAGCTAAAGCAATTCTTTCTAGCCCATTTTGACCATCCTCTGTCTCACAGTCTAATTATATTTAATTCAGTGCTTGACATGTGCCCGGGCCCTGCTCAGCTAGCTAGACAAAAAGTGTGCTCATGTGCAGAACTGGCCATGGTGTGGGGGAAGAAGCACTCTCAGACACTCTCAGTGGAGAGTGTATTGGTTAAAACCTGTTTGAAGGGCAATTTGACAGTATCTATTAGAACTGAAAACTATACCCTCATGAGGGCAAATCTGTTCTGAAAATTAAACCACAAAGCATCTGATTCCAGTTTTTATTCTTCTCCTTTTTTCTTCATGCCCTTCAGTTTCTAGAACAAGGCCTCAGGCTTAACCTGGTGCATCTTTGGGGAATATTAATTTTATTTGAAGGATTATGAGAAAACAATATTTTTCTATCAAAAGAAAGTATAGACATACTAATAGTGTGAGGGCCTTCCTGGTCACTGGGGGACTGAGCTCAGGATTTTTGGCATTAGGGGCAATTTGGTGGAGGGGTTCCGGAAGCACTGCTTAAGATGTTAGCTCTCGACTGGATGTTTGCATTTTCATAGATTATTTTTTAATACATCATGAAGTGTCCATTGAGGAACCGTCCTCCCTGGGTCTAGCAAGAGATGCTGGGCGATAAGAAGGCTTTCTGAACTGTACATTTGTATTTTCCCTTCAGTAGGCAAAGTGCTTTAACATACATTATTTTATCTCATTGGATTTTTATCTCAGCCAAGTTGAGTGTAAGCATGGAAGCTGCCTGTAGCCCACAAGTAACCTGCAGTCTTGCAAAGGATTCAACACTTCAATTCCTTTAAAATACCTTTTAAAATAACTGAAATGTAAGTCCTGCTCCCAGGTCAGACTCCTGAATGCTCATTTCCCTGCTCTATAGGGAATTTCTTAGGTGTCTTTCCAGAAATATTTTAAGCACTCACACCGATGTCTTAGTGTATAATTTCCTCTCGTTCTTTTTTCATACATGAGAAGTATACGTTATTCTGCCTTTTTTTTTTTTAAAGTGTAGTATTTTACACTGAAGTGTAGGGTTCTATTGTATGAGGTACACAAAATATTTGCTTCTGGTGGGTGAGTATTTGGATTGTTTTCAGTATTTTGCTGCAGGAGCCAATTTCTCAGGAATTCTTTACATGATGAACAGTTTTATTCCTTTTCCCACGTAAATAAAATAAATAACAAGTAAATTCCTAGGAGTGGAATTGTTGCATCCAAGACTGTATGTCTTTAGTTCCGGTAAGTACTGTAAAATTGCCCTTCAAAGAGGTTTTAACCAGCTCATTCCCAGTGGGGAATAGTATAGGAGAACAACTTCTTCCCTACACCATGATCATTTTAGCACATGACTGATTTTTAAAGTTTTATTAATAAGAAAGTGAGAAAAAAAGTTTAATTTTACTTGCCCTTATTTAATTGACTTGAGATTGAGCCTTTTTACTTAATGTATTTTGAAGTTATTTGCATTGAATTTTTTCTGTAAACTCTCTGGTTATCTTTCTTTTCTACTCTAATTTTCTAATGAGTTATTGGTCTTTTTTCTTTTTTTAATTTTATAGACCACAACATATATTATGGATAGGAAATTAGTGCTTTTCTGTCATATAGGTTTTAACTGTGGTGTTTATGAGCAACCATCTACTTTAAATTAGGTGAAATGTGCTTCATTTGAAACATTAAAGATTTATGAACTGGCAGAATGTCAGAGAGAGAGCAAGAGATTCACAAGAAAAGGTCAGGAGGTTGAGTCATGAATCTGGTGCTTTCTAGCCCTATGACTTTGGGCAATTAATTAATGTCAATGAGTCTCAGTTTCCTCAACTATAGAGTGGGGATGATTATAATACTTAATCACAGAGTCATGGAAACTTGGTCATACGTGTGAAAGTGCTCTATAAGTATACCAAGAGAATATTGGCTTTTATTACTGATTTGATAACTAGACTGTTTTATACATTGGAATATGATATTTAGGAAAGTGGAATTTCTGCCTTCTGTTATTTTTTTTTTTTGGAAAACAAAACTAATTATTATTATTTCTCAGATAGTTTTCTGCATTTAGCTCATCTCATGATTCTTGTTGATTCAGTAGTTGGAAAGGCAGTTTTTTTTCTCTAGCCATGGGACTAGAAAAAAAGTATGGTTTAACAATACTAGTGAGTAATAAAGGATGATACTAATAATGAAAAGTGAAATAATTAGGTTAACATGGTAGAATTGTATCTTCTTTCCTTTTTTAAAATTTTAGTGGAAAAATCTTCTAAAATGCAGTTCTTTTATTTGTAGCTTTCACATAAAAATAGAGTATTTTCAGGTTAGATATGTGTGGAGAGAATGTATAGAATTAGAGCTTAAAAAGTTTTGATCTGGAAAGAACTTAGACATCACCTAGGCCAATGCCTATTTCTATGGATAAGGAAGTCAGATATTCTGAGAAGCAAACTAACTAACAAGTCATGTGGTCATTGCAGAACAGAGGGAAGAACTTATCCTGTCTCTTCTCTCCCCATTTAGAGATCCTTTCACTATCTTAGGGTATTTTGGACCCATTGGTTGCATGTCTGGATGTTTGGGGCTTATAACAATAGCTGTACTTCTAAACTTGTCAAAAAAGCAGCCAGCCATGTTTCTTGAACCTAGAGGGGTAATAAGTTATAGTCATATTTTGCCTTTCTGGAGAGATCACTTTGAACTAGGTTTAAAAAAAAGCTGGCTTTAAAAAATTCTTTTTTTTTAAAGATTTTATTTATTTATTTTGACAGACAGAGATCACAAGCAGGCAGAGAGGCAGGCAGAGAGAGAGGAAGGGAAGCAGGCTCCCTGCTGAGCAGAGAGCCCGATGTGGGGCTCCATCCCAGGACCCTGGGACCATGACCCGAGCCGAAGGCAGAGGCCTTAACCCACTGAGCCACCCAGGCGCCCCAGCTTTAAAAAATTCTTAAAATTTACACTGAATTTTAATATTCTAGCAAGCCTCTGAAAGATTTTTTTCCCTGTTTACTTTATGTTTAGTGTAGTAAGGGCATTTTAGAAGAACCCAAATAGGAAATGTGTTCAAGTTATTAAACTATAACTATACATATTTTTCTGTTGATGTGATTCAAACAGAATATATATTTAAAGCATTTAAAATTAATTCAAACTGTAATAAAATCCTAGTAGTGACTAATAAAATTATTATTATTATTATTTTTTTTTTTACAAATCTTTGCTTTGCTTTTGTTTTAGGTTAGTTGTTGAAATTAATGAAAAAAAAAAAAACCTACCAAAATGACACGTTCTTCCTGTTGTTGGAGGTGTGACTTTAATTTATTTTAGTTATTATTTCTTTAAATCATCTTCATACCAGGTAAAATATTAATTGAAATGAATTTTATTTGTAGGCTTTCCTTATAGTAGAAGAGAAAAGGCTGGAGGCATCCCTCCACTCTGCTCACCCACCCTTCTCAAGCAGAAGTAATTTAGTAATAGTAACTGAAAGTCATTGACATTAGCTAGCACATCCAGTTTTGGTATCATGCTAAATAGAGTAAAACATAGTATTTAACAAATTCATCTTGGACAGTGAGCATTCTGAGAAGTGAGAAAGAACCAACGGGAAAGTGAGATGGGGTTGGAAGCTGATTTTCACAACTAAAAAAATTGACAACAGATAGTTTCTTTATGCTGAGACTAATTGATATTGTCAAAATTGTTTCCATTGGAAAGCACCATTTTTATTAGGGAAGCATTATGTAATAAAATATTAAATATTTTTCTAAATCCTAGATTAAAGTAGGAACATTGGTGAGAGCCAGTTGCTAAGAACTACCCATTTCCTACTTTCTCCTTAGCAACAACATTGCCAACCTTTGGATAGTTGCCAAACTGTGGATCATTGCCAACCTTTGGAAATCTCTGTTCTTGGGAGCTGGATAAGTCAAGCTATCATTTACTATAACAACATTCATTTCATAAACACTTAAAATGGGAATAGTTATAAAAAATGTAAAAAAGTTATACATGCTAATTGTAGAAAGTCCAAATAATAGATATAAAGAAGAGAATAATGTCTTTCATAATCCCACCACTCAGAGATAACCCCTGTTAATATTTTGGTATAGATTCTTCCAGATCACTTAATACTGATGTTTGCAATTTGCCTCTTTTTTGCTGTATATATCCTGGATGTGCTTCCAATCAATAAATGATCAGTGTCATCATTTTAATGAATACATAACATTCTACTGCATGATTGCACTATAATTGGTTTAGGTGGTTTCTAAATGATGGAGTTTAAGCTTGTTTCAGTTTCTTTTTTCCTAGTATAAATAATGCTGCAGTAAATCAGCAAATACTGAATACATACTCTGTCATACAATGTGCTGGAAGTTGGGGATATGAGGATACATGGTACACATTTATGGTACACATGGTACACATTTCTTGAATTCCTACTCAAAGGGGAAACAGGCATGGTAACATGTAATCGAAATACTTTGTAAGATGGACAAAAACAGCTGTGTATGGGGCCAATGTTGATATTAAAGATGGGGTGACTTCCTCTGCTTGGGTGTATCAGGAGAAACTTGACCAAGGATGAAAGACTTAGGCTGACAGGATGGGCAGTTGTTTCCTAAGAATCACCTTGGAGAAGTGGTTACATTTCTCCTTTCCAGTTTTATTCCTTAGAGAATGTGATCCAGAAGGTCAAGGGGCAGCCCAGGTGGTTCTGTTGCAAGTGGTCTCTTTACACGTTGTGAAATAGGTGTAAAGCACGTAAAGGGGCAAAGGTGGAGCACACGGTTGGAAAATGACAGAGGATCTTGATTATAGGAGTAAGGGCTTTAGACTATTTGGTAGGTGATAGGAAGTCATCAAAAGTTTTTTTTTTAATATTTTATTTATTTGACAGACAGAGATCACAGGTAGGCAGAGAGGCAGGCAGAGAGAGAGAGAGGAGGAAGCAGGCTCCCCGCTGAGCAGAGAGCCCGACTCGGGGCTCCATCCCAAGACCCCGAGGTCATGACCTGAGCCGAAGGCAGAGGCTCATTGAAAGTTTTGAACATCGTTATTAGAACTGTGTTTTAGGTAAACTAATCTGACAGTCAAAATATTATGGAAGTGTTTTCCCAGCTTCTTGTGTAGAAGAAATAAATTCTTCTTGGTTTCCTCTTTAGTTTTATCAATAATAAATCAGAACTAAATGCTGGCTGGGCAGGGATCAGTTTCTCAAACTTTAATGTGGCTGTGAGTCACCTGTAATCTTGTTAAAATGTGGGTTCCTAATCAGTAGGTTGGATGGGGAAGTGCACTGACGTTCTGCTTCTCTAACAAGCTCCCAGGTGGTGTTGATGGCCATGATCTGTGGGCTACATTAGCATAGCAGATATGTTCATAGAGAGTGTTGAATCAAGTAAGGATTTCTGTTTTAATCTTTACATGTCAATGTACCTTATGATCTTAGGACTTCAGCAAGTTCACTTTGTAGTCTGTCATGGTAATAAGGCCAACAGTTATATTTCAGTAGAACTCCTTTATCAGTGCAAGTAACTTCCTGTTTACTCAGGATTTATTGCAAGAAAGCTGCAGTGTAGAGCCAAACAAAATATATATATTTAACTCAGTCAATTTTTGAGATAAATGTTAAGCCTTTCAAATAACTGGAAAATACTATTGAGCTTTTTCACAGAGCCAGTGGTTTGAAGCTGGTTAATTGTATTGAGTCACAAAGGCTTTTTGCTTTTTTCTTGATATAGTGGTGCCTTAATCAAATTCAACTAAGATGAATTAAACAGTAGGATATAGAATATCTGTAACTTAAAAATACCTCTTTTGTTTGGCTTCACGACACGATCCTCTCTGTCATTGGATTTGAATCCCTTCTGGTGTATAGATTCTGTGTTGGTTAGAGAGGTACCATAAATATCTCCTGGGGAAGAACAATTAAGAAACCTATTAAGTAGTATCTTGCTTAGTGTTCAGTAAACTCACTGCCATCGTCTATTTCCTGTAGGATTTGAGGGTAGGGGAGGTGGCAACTAGATATATGCAGGGATCATACAACTTTACATTCACATAGCACTTTAGGGTTTATTCCTAAAGTCAAGTCCTTCATTTGATCCCCATAACAATCACATGCGATTGGCAGGGCAGGCATCACTATCCCCATTTTACAAACATGAGAAGACGGGCTCAGAGAGGTGAAGCGATTTACCTAAGATCAAAAGCAAGCCATTGCCAATGCCTGGTTTAGAGTTCAGTGTATTATGCATCTTAGCATGTAAAACACAAACTCAAAGTTATTTTTTTTTAAGATTTTATTTATTTATTTGACACAGAGAGAGAGAGATAGTGAGAGAGGGAATACAAGCACGGGGAATGGGTGAGGGAGAAGCAGGCTTCCTGCTGATCAGGGAACCCGACATGGGGCTCGATCTTAGGACGTTAGGATTAACGACTGAGCCACCCGGGCATCCCTCAAAGTAAGTTAGATGCTTAAATACTCTGGGTTAGCTGGGCTTACAGTGGGTACTTACCACTGACATTGTATCTGTTAGAGAAACGTTCAGCTTTGCAGCAACAGAAAGCTTGAGTTGAGGTGGCTTAAACAAATAGGCATTCAGTATTTTCTTCTCTCAGGAAGCCTGGAGGTAGGCAGTTACTGCTGCTGGTTCTGCTTTTCAACAATCCACTCTTTCTGACTCTTTACTCTGCTGTTCTTGTTTTCATAGACTTTTGTTCTCATGCTTTCTTTATAGTTGCAAGATGTTTGTTCTAGCTTTGGGCAGAAAGGGGTTGGAGTGTGTGTGCAGTTGGTGTGGGTGATGGTGGGGTGGATGCTAGCTTCATATATTCCTCTTTTCAGGAAAATGAAAACTTGCCCAGAAATTCTACCAGTTGACTTCTATTTAAGTTGACCAGAGAATTGTGCCATGACCCTGAGTCCCCTATCAGGGGATAGGACCCGGAGTCCCCTAAAAGTCAGTGTTTAGCTTTGCCAGTTTTAAGAATAGAGACAGACAAAGGAGAAAGGTTGTTGGCAATGGGTGTTGAATGAGTCAGCTTACAGTGTCCGTTACAGTCTTAACAGTAATTCCATTTGGAGCAAAGAAGATTGAGTGAACATCTCTATACATTCCTGCCACTGCATGAATTTTGTGATGTTTACTTCCTGGTGCCAGGCAGCTTTTTCCTGATTACCTCCTGAGAAAGTCAAATTTTTTAAAAAATTTATTTTTAAAAAAGATTTTATTTATTTGTTGGAGAGAGAGCCCACACAAGCAGGGGGAGTGGGAGAGGGAGAAGCAGGCTTCCTGCTGAGCAAGGAGTCCAATGCAGGACTCGATCCCAGAATCCTGGGATCATGACGGGACCTGAAGGCAGGTGCTTAACCGACTAAGCCACTCAGGCTTCCCAAGAAAGTCAAATTTAAATAACATCCGTTTCTTTTCTTTTCTTTTCTTTCTTTTTTTTTTTTTTTTTTTTAGTGTAATTACATTGGGTGGGGCTGTGGGTGAGACTTGTGTTGTTTTTTTCTGCCCTGTGGTTCTTTCCTAGCTTATGTATTTCATGAGATTCCTTGTGAGGTAGTTACCCATCTACTTTATCATCCTTTGTCAACATTTGCTTTCTACATGCTTGTAAATTAATGAAGAATAGGAATTAAAATGTTTTTGTCGTCTCCAAGAACGGTTATGTAGGATCAGCAGGACTCGGACTGTGTTGTTTGCCCAGGAAGGTTTTTATGAAGAAGCACAGGCCTGTTGATGAAGCTCCCTTCCACTGTAGCAAAGTGATAGTGGGTTTGCTTTTCCCAGGTTCATGGAGTAGAAGGAGAAGGATTGGAGTCAGAAGGACTAGCGCTATAATCCCAGTCGCCTCTAAAACCACAGCATCCTCAATTTCAAGTGAGGGTGACGCTGTTCATGCAAAGCTCTGAGGACTCGTGCATGATACATGTGACCAGCAGCACCACAGCCCTGGGTTAGAGCAGGAGTTTGTGGCGTTTCAGGTTCTCTTTCTCTTTCTAGTTCCTATGTTGCCTACAACATCCTGCATACAACATGCTGCAGTTTGGGGAGCCCGGGGGGCTCAGTTGGCTCAGCATCTGACTCTCGATTTTCGCTGAGGTCATGATCTCAGGGTTGTGAGATGGAGCCCTGATGGGCATGGAGCCTGCTTAAGAGTATCTCTCTCTGGGGCCCCTGGGGGGCTCAGTTGAGTAAGCGACTGCCTATGGCTCAGGTCCTGATCCTGGAGTCTGCTTCTAAGCAGGGAGTCTGCTTCTCCCTCTGACCCTCCACTCCTTGTGTTTTCTCTCTCTCTCTCAAATAAATAAATAAAATCTTAAAAGAAAAAAGAGTCTCTCCCTTTGCCTCTCCCCCCACAACTCTCTCTCTAAAAAATAAAGCAATAAATAAATAAATAAATAAATAAACAAACAAACCTTGGAAGCAGTTTATCTATTTCCCTTGATAAAAAGGTTTAGTGTTTGTTTCTTACAGAAAGGGGAAGTAATTTAGAAATTTTGGCCTGGTGGACTTCCCTTCTGAGTCAATATGCAGCAATCCTGTCTAATGAAAGAAAGACAAGTACCCAATTAAATTATCACGAAGTTATCACATTGGAGAAAGGATACTTTAGCCAGGATACAAGTGTGCCCTCCAAATGGAATCCATGCTTAAAGAAAACCCTTCTTTCCCTTCATCCTACCCTGTAAGCTATCTTGAGTCAGAGAAAGTACAAAGTGCCATTCTAAGAGCCTTTTGAAAGGAGACTGCTAATTTGGGTGTGTGACTGAAGGATTTTATCCCCATTTTTTTATAGGTTTTATAATTGTTTTTATGTTTTTTATTTTTTATTTTCTAATTTTGTTTTTAAACCCAGCCACCCTATCCCTACTCCCTCACTCCCCAGCAACCCTCAGTTTGTTTCTTGAGATTAAGAGTCTCTTATGGTTTGTTTCCTCCTGATCCTGTCTTGGTCCATTTTTCCCTCCCTACCCTTGGCCTTGCCTTTCAAATTCCTCATATCAGAGAGATCATATGATAATTGTCTTTCTCTGATTGACTTATTTTGCTTAGCATAATACCCTCTAGTTCCATCCATGTCATTGCAAATGGCAAGATTTTGTTACTTTTGATGGCTGCCTAGTAGTCCATTGTATATATATAACACATCTTCTTTAGTCATTCATCTGTTGATGGACATCTAGGCTCTTTCCATAGTTTGGCTATTGTGGACATTGCTGCTATGAACATTTGGGTGCATGTGCCCCTTCGGATCACTACATTTATATGTTTAGGGTAAATACCCAGTAGTGCAATTGCTGGGTCATAGATTACCTCTATTTTCAACTTTTTGAGGAAACTTCATACTGTTTTCCAGAGTGGCTGCATCAGCTAGCATTCCCACCAACAGTGGGAATGCACTTTCTCCCCTTTCTCCACATCTTTGTCAACATCTGTCGTTTCCTGACTTGTTAAGTTTAGCCATTCTGACTGGTATGAAGTGGTATCTCACTGTGGTTTTGATTTCTATTTCCCTGATGCCGAGTGACGTGGAGCACTTTTTCATGTGTCTGTTGGCCATTTGGATGTCTTCTTTAAAGAAATGTCTCTTCATGTCTTCTTCCCATTTCTTGATTTCATTATTATTATTTCTTGATTTTCTTGATTGCATTATTTGTTCTTTGGGTGTTGAGTTTGCTAAGCTCTTTATAGATTTTGGATACTAGTTCTTTATCTGATATGTCATTTGCAAATATCTTCTCCCATTCTGTCAGTTGTCTTTTGGTTTGAAAAAGCTTTTTTTCTTGATGAAGTCCCAAGAGTTCATTTTTGCCCTTGCTTCCCTTGCCTTTGGTGATGTTTCTAGGAAGAAGTTGCTGTAGCTGAGATCAAAGGGGTTGCTGCCTGTGTTTTCCTCAAGCATTTTGATGGATTCCTGTCTCATGTTGAGGTCTTTGACCCATTTTGAGTCTATTTTTGTGTGTAGTGTAAGGAAATGGTCCAGTTTCATTCTTATGCATGTGGCTGTCCAATTTTCCCAACACCACTTGTTGAAGAGACTGTCTTTTTTCCATTGGACATTCTTTCCTGCTTTGTGGAAGATTAGTTGACCATAGAGTTGAGGGTCTATTTCTGGGCTCTCTATTCTGTTCCATTGATCTATGTGTCTGTTTTTGTGCCAGTACCATACTGTCTTGATGATGACAGCTTTGTAATAGAGCTTGAAGTCTGGGATTGTGATGCCACCAACTTTGGCTTTCTTTTTCAACATTCCTCTGGCTATTCGGGGTCTTTTCTGGTTCCGTATAAATTTTAGGATTATTTATTCCATTTCTGTGAAAAAAATGGATGGCATTTTGATAGGGATTGCATTAAATGTGTAAATCTACACATTTATGCTTTAGGTAGCATATGTCTATGCTTTAGGTAGCATAGACATTTTCACAATATTTGTTCTTTCAATCCAGGAGCATGGAACGTTTTTCCATTTCTTTATGTATTCCTCACTTCCTTTCATGAGTACTTTATAGTTTTCTGAGTACAGATTCTTTGCCTCTTTGGTTAGGTTTATTCCTAGGTATCTTACGGTTTTGGGTACAATTGTAAATGCCATCGACTCCTTAATTTCTCTTTCTTCTGTCTTGCTGTTGATGTATAGAAATGCAACAGATTTCTGTGCATTGATTTTATGTTCTGCCACTATACTGAATTCCGGTATGAGTTCTAGCAGTTTTGGAGTGGCGTCCTTTGGTTTTGCCACATAAAGTATCCTATCATCTGCAAAGAGTGAGAGTTTGACTTCTTCTTTGCTGATTCAGATGCCTTTTATTTCTATATGTTGTCTGATTGCTGAGGCTAGGACTTCTAGTACTATGTTGAATAGCAGCAGTGATAGTGGACAGCCATGCCATGTTCCTGACCTTCAGGGAGAACCTCTCAGTTTTTCCCCATTGGGAATGATATTTCCTATGGGTTTTTCATAGATGGTTTGAAGATATTGAGGTATGTACCCACTATCCCTACACTGGGAAGAGTTTTGATCAAGAAAGGATGCTCTACTTTGTCAAATGCTTTTTGTGCATCTACTGAGAGTATCATATGGTTCTTGTTCTTTCTGTTATTAACGAATTGTATCACATTGATTGATTTGTGGGTGTTGAACCAACCTTGCAGCCCAGGAATAAATCCCACTTGGTTGTGGTGAATCATCCTTTTAATGTATTGTTGGATCCTATTGGTTAGTATTTTGGTGAGGATTTTTGCAGCCGTGTCCATCAAGGATATTGGTCTCTAGTTCTTTTAATGGGGTCTTTGTCTGGTTTTGGGATCAAGGTAATGCTAGCTTCATAAAATGAGTTTGGAAGTTTTCCTTCCATTCCTATTTTTTGGAACAGTTTCAGGAGAATAGGTATTAATTCTTCTGTAAATGTTTGGTAGACTTCTCCTGGGAAGGCATCTGGCCCTGGGCTCTTGTTTGTTGGGAGATTTTTAATGACTGCTTCAATCTCCTTACTGGTTATGGGTCTGTTTAGGTTTTCTGTTTCTTCCTGCTTCAGTTGTGGTAGTTTATATGTCTCTAGGAATGCATCCATTTCTTCCAGATTGTCAAATTTGCTGGTGTATAGTTGCTCATAATATGTTCTTATAATTGTTTGTATTTCTTTGGTGTTGGTTGTGATCTTACATCTTTCATTCATGATTGTATTAATTTGCATCCTTTCTCTATTCTTTTGGCTAAGTCTGGCCAGGGGTTTATCAATCTTATTAATTCTTTCAAAGAACCAGCTCTTAGTTTCATTGATTTATTCTACTATTCTTTTGGTTTCTATTTCATTGATTTCTGTTCTGATTGTTATTATTCTCTTCTCCTGCTGGGTTTAGGCTTTCTTTACGGTTCTCTCTCCAGCTCCTTTAGGGATAGGGTTAGGTTGTATACTTGAGACCTTTCTTGCTTCTTGAGAAAGGCTTGTGTAACTATATACTTTCCTCTCAGGACTGCCTTTGCTGTATATACCAAAGATTTTGAACACTTATGCTTTCATTTTCATTTGTTTCCATGAATTTTGTTTAAATTCTTCTTTAATTTCCTGGTTGACCTGTTCATTCTTTAGTAGGATGTTCTTGAGCCTCCATGTATTTGAGTTCTTTCCAACTTTCCTCTTGTGATTGAGTTCTAGTTTCAAAGCATTGTTGTCTGAAAATATGCAGGAAATAATCCCAGTCTTTTGGTACTGGTTGAGACCTGATTTGTGACCTAGGATGTGATCTATTCTGGAGAATGTTCTATGTGCACTAGAGAAGAATGTGTATTCTGTTGCTTTGGGATGGAATGTTCTGAATAGATTTGTGAAGTCCATCTGGTCCAGTGTGTCATTTAAAGCCTTTGTTTCCTTGTTGATCTTTTGCTTAGATGATCTGTCCATTTCAGTGAGAGGGGTGTAAAGTCCCCTACTATTATTGTATTATTGTTGATGTGTTTCTTTGATTCTGTTATTAACTGGTTTATATAATTGGCTGTTCCCATGTTAGGGGCATAGATATTTAAAATTGTTAGGTTTTCTTGTTGGACAGACCTTTTAAGTATGATATAGTGTCCTTCCTCATCTCTTATTATAGTTTTTGGCTTAAAATCTAATTTGTCTGATATAAGGATTGCCACCCCAGCTTTTTTTTTGATGTCCGTTAGCATGGCAAATTGTTTTGCACCCCCTCACTTTAAATTTGGAGGTATCTTTGGATCTAAAATAAGTTTCTTGTAGACTGCATTTTGATGGGTCTTGTTTTTTTTTTTTTTTTCCAATCCATTCAGATATCCTGTGTCTTTTTATTGGGGCATTTAGCCCATTTGTATTCAGGGTAACTATTGAAAAATATAAATTTAGTGCCATTTTTTGCCTGTAAAGTGACTGTTACTGTATATTTTCTCTGTTCCTTTCTGGTCTGGTACTTTTAGGCTCTCTCTTTGCTTAGAGGACCCCTTTCAATATTTCCTGTAGGGCTGGTTTGGTGTTTGCAGATTCTTTTAGTTTTTGTTTGTCCTGGAAGCTTTTTATCTCTCCTTCTATTTTCAATGACAGCCTAGCTGGATATAGTATTCTTGGCTGCATATTTTTCTCATTTAGTTCTCTGAATATATCATGCCAGCCCTTTCTGGCCTGCCAGCTTCCTGTGGATAGGTCTGTTGCCAATTTAATATTCCTACTCTTGTATGTTCCAGAGCTCTTGTCCTGAGTTGTTTTCAGGATTTTCTCTTTGTTACTGAGATTTTAAGTTTTACTATTAGATAGCGGTTTGTGGACCTATTTTCATTGATTTTAAGGGGGGTTCTTTGTGCCTCCTGGATTTTGATGCTTGTTCCCTTTACTAAATTAGGGAAATTCTCTGCTTTAACTTGCTTCAGTATACCTTCTGCCCCCCTCTCTCTTTCTTCTGCTTCTGGAATCCCAGTTATTCTAATATTGTTTCATCTTATGGTATCACTCTTCTCTTGAATTCTCCCCTCATGGACCAGTAGGTGTTTGTCTCTCTTTTGCTCAGATTCTTTATTCTCCATCATTTGGTCTTCTGTATCACTAATTCTCTCTTCTGCCTTGTTTATCCCAGCAGTAAGAACCTCCATTTTTTATAGCAACTCATTAATAGTTTTTTTTTTTTAATTGCAACTTGGTTAGATTTTTGTTCTTTTTTTTTCTCCAGAAAGGGATTTTATTTCTCTGGAAAGGGATTCTCAAATATCTCCCATGCTTTTTTTGAGCCTAGGTAGCACCTTGATAATCTTCATTCTGAACTCCAGTTCTGACATATTACTGATGTCTGTATTGATTAGGTCCCTAGCTATTGGTACTACCTTTTGTTCTTTTTTTGGTGGTGAGTTTTTCTGCCTTGTCATTTTATCCAGGTAAGAACAGATGAATGAGAGAACAAAATACTAAAAGAGTATCAACAATCCCAGAAAAATATACACTTACCAAATCAAAAGAGATCTGAAACTGGGGGGGAGAAGTGAGGGGAAAACAATGAGAAAAAAAAAAAATTAGACTGGTGAATAGAACAGAGCCACATACTTGATTTTGGGTGTATTTTGGTCTGTTAGAAGAAACTACCTCCCAAAATATGAAAGAAAGAAAAACTTATATATATATATAAATATAATATATAAATAAAATATAATATAAAAATTATATATATATAAGTTTTATATATATAAGTTATATATATATGTTTTATATATATATAAGTTTATATATATAGATATATAAATAAGGGTAAACATGATGAAGGGATGGAATATGAGTGTAAAGATGAAAAGTAAAAAAATATTCTAAAAAAGGAATTGATAAGATGTTGTTTGAACAAAGTAAAAAGAGGAAAGAATATGATCAGGCTTGAGACTAGAACAATGTTATGTGCTAGATTTAGGGTATATTTTGATCTATTAGAAAAATTGTATCCCAAAATTTTAAAGAAAAAGCCCCCTGTATGTATATAATAAATAAAGTTAAAAACAATGAAGGGATAAAATATGATTATAACAATGAAAATTAAAAAAGATTTTTTAAAAGTTGTTGATAAGATAAAATAGTTAAAAACATTAAAATAGGAAAGAGGGAGAATTAAAAAAATAGAATAAGAAAAAAATAAAATTAAAAAAACTTAACTTTGAAAGACTAAAGGATCATGGGGGAAAAAAAAGCCATGAATTCTATATGTTGCTTTCCCCTATCTCTGGATTTCCATTGCTCTCACTGATGGGTGAACTTGGTCTTGGCTGGATGTTCTTGTTGATCTTCTGGGGGAGGGGCCTGTTGCAGTGATTCTCAAATGTCTTTGCCTGAGGCAGAATTGCACTGCCCTTGCCAGGGACCAGGTTATGTAATCTGGTTGGGTTCACTCTTGGGAGCTTTTGCTACCTGAATGCTTTCTGTGGAGTTTTGGATGATGGGAGTGAAGATGGCGGCCTTCTAATCTCTGGCCCCGTAGGAGCGGAGAGCTGGGGGCCCCACTCCTTAGTGCACCCTCAGAGAAAGGCAGTCAATCCCTTTTCTCTCCCTGGTCTCTGGCCACACTCTGAGCTCACCCAGCCTGTGATCAAGCATTTCTATGTCTGGCACACAGCCCACTTTGGAGTTTCCAAGTCAATCAGATTCCTGCCACACACTCTCACGCCACTCCCCCTGGTGGAGAAAGGAGGGGGTCTCCATAGGTCTGACACTTGTAAGGTCCCTGCTCAAAAAGCAGTGGTCAGACTGTGCCCTGAATCATGGTTTAAGATAATCCCAAACTGAGGGCCGACTGAGGGCCCACTGCTTGGCTCCATCTTTGTAGCTGACTTTCGTGCTCCGATTCCTGGGAGCTCTGCCTGGTCTTTTTGTGTCCCCGCACGCACCCCTGGTCTTTTTATGTTCCTGTAGGTCCTGAGACTACACTGTCCCGGCAAGGGCTCCACCCCCCACTTAGCCTCTGGAGTGATGTCCCTCAGTGGAGCAGACTTCTAAAATTTCAGATTTTGTGCTCTGCTGTGCTCTCACTTACCAGGAGCTGGCACCTCCCCCCACCCGTGGTCTATCTTCCCGTTGCCTTGGATTCACGTCTCCGCACATCCTCTCTTCCTGAAAATGGTGGATTTTCTGTTCCTAGAATTGCTGCTCTTCTTTTCTTCTATTTCCTGTTGAGTTTGTAGGTGTTTAGAATGATTTAATAACTATCTATCTAGCTGAACTCTGGGACCTGATGATATCTCAGTCTCTTACTCCTTGGCCATCTTACTCCTTCTCTTAACCTAATTCTTAATTAAGTCAATGGGGGTTACTTTCTGAGACAGTGATTATGTGATATTTATAAAGGAAGTTATAAAATGTAATTAAAATGTAATTAAATACTCTTAGCACTTTGGTTTGCTAGTTCCAATGAGCATTTTGGCAAATTTCATTATATTTGAGCAGTGTACTTTGCAAACATTTTTTTTTTACACAACTTTCGTAAATAGCCAATAAACACTTCAGTAATAAGTTGGTTTGCACCATAGAAAGGTCATTTGTATTTAATAGAATCAAAGTGTGAGACTTTGTGGTTTAGTGTCATAGAATGATCATGAGAACGACATGCGAAATATGGACAGTGAGTGAGAAGGCATAAGGAAAAATGAAACACGTCACTGAGCCATAAGGTGTGGTAGCTGAAAGCTTGTTGAAAGCCTGTGATTCCTATTGACTTGGTCATCTTTTGGTGATAATGCTACAAATAACAAGGTTTATTTTTTTCAGCAATTGCTGTTTTTTTTTTTTAAGGATTATATATCACTTGTTTTACAGGCCAAGATGCATTTTTGAAATAGCTAGTTGAGATTAGCTAAATTTGATGAACAGAAGAAATCAAAATAGGTCTCAAAAAAATTGAACCTATGACTTTGATCTAGTTATCTAGGCTTTCACTGAATGAAGTGAGGCAGATTATAAACTACATGGTTTAGTGGAGGCATTTTCTCACACTCTGAATTTTAAATTATTGGAAGATATTATTTTATCTGGTGTTCAAATACATATTAAAGGTAACCCAAGTGTAATATATACTTTAAAACTCCTAAACTCCTAATCCTGTTAAAAAAACCCCTTTTTTATGGACAATGTTAGATATATGCATAAATAAATAGAATAGTATAAATAAAACTTAGAGAACCATGTAGTGGACACCGTGCATCCATCCCCCAGGTTCAACAATTTACAGCCAACTCATGACCTACTTTGTTTCATTGACTCCTCTTTCCAATCCTCCGTTTTCCCAATCCAGATTATTTTGAAGCAAATTGTATCATTTCATCCATAAATATTTCAGTATGTGGCTCTGACAAATAGACTATTCCTAATATTAAACACTTTAAAATGGCTTTTTCATATGGTCGAAGTGTAAAACATGAGAATGACACTTGACATCAAGGCTATTAAATTTCACATCCACATGGTTTTCACACATCTATGTCCAATCTTATTTTCTGCAAACTACCACTTTTGCTGCTTGATGTTTGGTGGTCTTTGGGTAGCTATCATTTAGTTAAAATGTTAAAACAGCTTTCAGTTTTTTCCCTTTCACTGGATGCCTTTTTTCCAGATGGAAATTTTTGTTTCTGCTGAGTAGTTGATCTTGTTTTATATGGAAATATTATCTCTGAGAATGGTTCCACATGACCTCTGATTACTCTCCAACAGTCCTCTTCTGTCTTGAAACCACCTCCTGGATTTGAGAACAGATGGAAAGGAGATAAAAACCCTTAAATTTAAGGTTTGGGATTTTAAGTAGACATGCTATTTTCATTTGGAAAACTGTATATTGCTTTCAGAATTTTCTGATCAAACTACAAGAATAGTTGGACATTTTTATAATAACTCTTTTGGGGACAGGATTATGACCCTCTTTTTTGGGGGAAGGTTAATTCTGTTATGTGCAGTATGTAGTTGTGTTGGATTAGAGGATTTGATTTGACATGGATGTATTTGCAGATTTTATGTAAGGACACACATTATAATGAAGTTTTACTTTTGTAGAGAAGAATGGAGGCACTATTGTGTGTTTGTGTTTCAGATTGTGGGTCTGGTGTCAAATTGCTCAGAGTTTGAGTATCTGTTTCACCAATTAATAGCCATGTGTACTTGCCTCAGCCACATGACTTCTCAAAGCCTCAGTTTCCTATCTGTAATATCAAGATAATAAAAATACTTACCTACTGTATACTTTTTGTGTATGGGTTGAATAAGATAAAAATAAACTAAAAATATAATTAATTTGGCTTAAATTCAATAGAGATATTTATTTGTTACTGAACATTTTTGTCATGCCATAATTATTTGTTGAAAGACATAAAACATAAAGACATAAAGCATAAGGATTATTGGTTTCTAGATGTCAGGTGAATTGGCATTATAAGTTTAAAAGTGGTAAGAGGCAGGAGTTCCTGGGTGGCTCTGTTGGTTGAGCATCAGATTCTTGGTTTTGGCTCAGGTCATGACCTCAGGGTCCTGGGATTGAGCTGTGTGGCAGGCTCCAGATTGGCTCAGCTTGGTGTCTGCTTGGGATTCTCTTCTCTCTCTCTCCTTCTCCCACTGCCTTCCCCCTCCCCCTGCTCACTCTCTCTAAATAAATAAAATCTTTTAAAAAAAAGTAGTAAGAGGCAAATAAGTTATTCTGAGGTCTGTTAGCTACTGAATATTTTATATGAGAAGTTCTGTATACTTCACATCTGTGATCTCTTCAGCTCTGGTACTGCATATACAATGTTGACTTCAGGAACAGGTCATGGGAGCTGAAGCTGATCTTTGTCATCTTAGAAGTGGCCCTAGTTTGCCTTAAATCTCATTTAAATTCATTTGAGAAGCACTTAAACATGTTTATATTTTCGGTTTGTGCCATGTGTTTTAGTAATGAGTTCAACAGGTTTACCATCTGTGTGCAGAATGACCAGGCTTTTCAGCTGAAAAGGTTTCTGTTCTCTTTGAGGAGGTACAGCTTAGCTGCAGTGTTCTCGAATTTGCTCTCTTGGGAATAGGGCTTGATATCCTACTCTGAACCCTAAGCCTTTGATTATGTAGAATTTCAGTCCTTGGCTGGCTTGTGGTTCCTTGGGACCTTTAGCCTTAGCTTTGCCATGGGCTAGCTTACCATGCCCAAGGGTTTCAATAGGCCAGAGAACTGAGGAACACACGGGAACAGGGAAGCAACACTGAAACAGAAATTGGAGAGATACCTACCTGCTTCATGGAGTTGCCAGATCCGATTCCTGGGTCCTTGTGTACTTATAGTTCGTCACTCTCTAAGTATACTTTGTTTTATTTTTGTCAGGTTGGCATTTCACACCCCAGAGATGCTTACTGTGTCATTTGCAAAATTTGAAACATCAGATTACTCAGTCTCTTCTAGTCCATTTATAAAATGTACAGCGAGGCTGGTCTTGGCATCACTCCGAGAACCCTCGTATTTTTCCTTCTTCCATCTGAGAAGTACCTGTTCATCCCGAACATTGTGTATAGAACATTTTCCATATATCTATAATGTATTAAAATAAGATTTGTGTGTGTGTGTTTCCTTGTGCTTTGATTCCAACATCCTGGATTTAAGTCTGAGCTCTGGCACTTAAAATTGGTCACATTTACCTCTCTCAGCTTGTGTTTCCTCAACCATAACATAAAAATAACAATAGTTACTACTTCATGTGATTGTACATATCACACACTGCACTGCGAAGCGTTCAGCACAGCGCCTGACATCCCTTATGGACTCAAAAAATATTACAAGTTTTGTTATAGTCATCACCACACCAACATAGCCTCTTTTTGACCAGAATAACACAGCACGTTTCTTTCTCCTTTTTGTTATATTCCTATTTGCTCTTCAGTATTTATTGAGTGTCTAGTGGACAGCTCAGGGACTGTTTTCTCAGCACTGAGAATAATATTGAACAAAACAGAGTCTCCACTGAAGTCAAGCTTTTGCTTCCACTACTTTGGTAAAATTGCATCAACTAACATCTCTAGTGAGCTCCCCCCCGCCCCCCAATCTGTATGATTCTTTCATCCTGCTTTTATTTTATGTGTTCTAATATTTGAAGCCAATAATTATTCCCTTCTTTAAATTCTCTCTTCCCTGAATGCTTTAATCTTTTTACTTAATCTTTTTATTCTCTTTCTAACTTTCTGACTCTTCTCTTTGACCCTAGATCTAATTTCTTCACCTGCTTTTTAAATTATTCCCTAGGTTTCTGTTCCTGATTTATTTTCTTCTCCCTTTCTCTTCTCAGAGATTATAAGCTGATATGCTGTTCACAAATCTGGTATGCTTTTGTGCTTTCTTGGCTTGAACAGAATTTCAAAAAAATTTTTTTAATGAGTTCTTAACTTACACAAATTGAGAGATTTCATATAACAATTTGAATTTTGAAAAATTTAAATTTACTTGCTTTTAAAGAAAGCACTTCATTTCCCCCTCAATAGCTCCTACTACTATTTACATGTTATGAGACAAAAGTATTTTTCCTTACACCTGATGTTCTATAGGCATCAGACTCAATCTGTTCAAATTTGAACTCATTATATATTTTATTTTGTCTTTTCTAGTCTGGTTGATAGAGTGCTATTTACTGAGGCATTCAAGCCAGGACCTGATGAGTGAGAAGTTTGTGATAGGACCCACCTTACTGAACTTGGATGACCTTCCCACTACCCCTTGCTGTCCATGGCTCCCAGGATTTTCTCATTACCTCTATCCCCTATCCTGTATCATGGGATTCACCCCGGTAGACAGATCTCTAGTTCCCTGACATGCTTCTTATTTTAAATATAATGTATGTGGTTTGTTTATCACATTATTAGTAATTCTAACCTGAATTTGATTCCTTTAAGAATCATTTATTATCGCAACAAAATTTACTGAGTGCCTAATAAACAAGTCAGGTACTTTTTCTAGCATGAGGGGTAGACTGTTGAGCAAAATAGATCCTCTGCTTTCATGGCACTTACATTCTCATGGAGGAGAAAGACAATACATAAGTGAGTATAATGTGAATAGTGATAAGTATAAGTAAGAATTCGTAGACACCTGTCTAATAATTTATGTACTTTTAGGTTGTCATTTTATTTACTTAGACAGACTAAGGCCAAGAATAAGAATAAGATTTTGGAAGAACTGAATTACTCTCTCACAAAGTCATATGTCACATATAGGATACTCTAAATCCAGGATCTGGTTCTGTCCTTCTGGAACTATCGGAATGACTGCTAGAACTCAGCAACTATTAATTTAAGAGCATAGTGTAGTTTAGATTATTTTTCATGTTATATGACCATTTCTACTGGGAAAGTCATCTAAAAAATAGTAGAAAGCTTATGAGCTTTAATTAAATGAAATCTTCAGCCGATATAATCAGATGAGCTATAGAGTTTCCTGGTTATCTGTTGATATTCCTTGACAGACCAAGCAAGCTTCTGCCTCAGGGTCATGGCACTTACGTACTTTCTCGCAGGAATGTTCTAGGTTTCTGTAAGCTTTGCTTCCTCACTTTACTTTTCATCAGGCTCCCTAAAACAGCATTTTCTAGTTTTTTACCCTGCTTCATTTTTCTTTATAGCACCAAGCAGCTCCCAATACACATATGTCTGTTATCTGTGTCCCCCACTAAAATGTAATTGTGTTTTGAACATTGCTATATTCCTAGTGCCTAGAGTAGTGAATGGTATATAGTAAGTGGTCAATAAATATGCACTTTGTGAATAAAATCAATGCTAAGGAGTTTTCTGACTTTGCAGAGGAAATGTTTTAGGATGTATTAAATATGAAAGATCGAATTCTAAGTTTAAGAGAAATGGAGCTAAATATCATGATTGCTTTCATAAGGGGAGTAAGGCAAATACTGATTAACATGAAATGGAATGGACCGTTGGAGGAAATAAAGTAAATCTTATTTGGGGAAATTAAGAAAAAATGAGAAAAAGGAATGTGTCAGGCAATTTAGTGTTATTCATTTGAATACGTTGTCCAAGAGTACAAATATTCAGAAACATTTTAGTGGCGAAGGTGCTATGATTCTCCTGAGTATGTGAAAGAACAAACAGTCCTTGGATCTTGGGATCATTGTCTAACTTAGCCCTGATACGAAATCTCTGAAGAATCTGAGGAAGATAAATTGAGCTGCTGGTGTCTCATTTCAGTTTTTATTACTACCTTTTAGTCTCCTGTACTCTTATTGGTAAGTTTTTATTTCTCACCCAACTAATATGTATTGGTTGCTTACAAAGTGAAAACATTGCTATAGATAACCTTTTTCAAAACAAGAAAAATGCTTAATTTCCAACAACCAGTAAAACCTAAGGGCTGAAGGATGCTTTGGAAGGAGCAAGAAGAGAAAGGTGATTGAAGAGGATATCCTGTCCCTACACTTAAAGTTTCCACATCTACAGTGATTTTTCTCCAAAGATTATAAACATTCTTTTTTAGCCCTCCATTACCAACCTCTCTTTTATTCTACTTTATTGGCTGCAATTTTGAAAAAAATTCTCTAAACTAGAGAAATAGAAAACTGGGTTAGGTGTACAGGCATACAGATGTGATGTCTTTGGGCATTAAATCTGACCGACAGGGAATTTATCCAATAAAGGTACATGTTTCTAAAGTGTATGCCTTCCATGGTAGGGAATGCAGACCAGTAGTAATTAAGCTTTTACTAATCAGAATCTAGAAACCATACGTGAGGAAACTTTCAATCTATATAACTCATCATTACTCAGTCAATACAGGTCGAATGCTCATTACATGTTAGACGTTAATAAGGTATACAAAGTTGAGTAAGAAATAAGTTTATAATGTGGCAGAAAGGATAAAGCAAATATACAAATCATTTATACTAAAATAAATGAATAAAATAGAAGTTGATGAGGTGCATAAGACAAAGGGATTTCTCCTAGTCAAGATTTAGAAAACACAAGAGGCAGGAAGTGATTTGTGCTGGATCTTGAGTAAGATTTTCTGATGAATAGATTGGCAATCCATAAGAGCAGAGGCATGCAAGTGGAAAATTATGGGTCACATTAGGCAATAGCAATGTTCCAGAAGAGGCAGAAGAGGATGCAGTCAAGAACCAGGGTGGACAATTTATCTGGGATAAGAAAGAAGGATTCTTCCAATTTAGAGACAGAAGCAAAGACCTACTGGGTGAATCTTAAGAGCAATTTGAGGTAGAGGAGATCTTTTTCGTAGCTTCGACCTCATCAGATTAGGAGGCAAGGTAATCTTTTGAGAAGAAGAGGGATGAAAGTTACTCACTGGGTGAATCCTAAGAGTAATTTGAGATAGAGGAGGTCTTTTCATAGCTTCGACCTCATCAGATTAGGGGGCAAGGTAATCTTTTGAGAAGGAGAGGGATGAAAATGATCTTCAGATCCATTTATTCTAAGAACTTTACTTCAGAGACATGTCTAGAGAGGTTATGGCCTTGTCCAAGGAGACTGTTTATACAGGAAACTAGAGTCCAGGTTTTATGATTTCAACTCTAAGTGTTCTTTCTTGGTAAAGGTCAAAATCCCCCAAAGACCTATATGCTGAAAATAATTTTCTAATAAGCATTTCTCATCAAATAAGTAACTTTGATCTGAGAACGTGATAATTCAGGCTATAAAAGAAATCAGATGAACCCTTATAAATATCTCTTTTTAGAGGAAAACAAAGGAGATTTATTGCTTTCAGCTGAAAAACCACAATAGAAGCACTGTGTGCTAAATAGAGACAGCCTCTAGCTATGGTTCAGGAGACTACTGGGTTCTACTAAGTAGCCCCATTTTCTTTATCATCACACTGTTTTTGTCGACCTGGTATCTAGCTATTCTGGTACAACCAAGAAAGAGAACACAGTCTGGTTCTGTGAACCCTGAAATCAGTAGTTCCAAACGATGTCTTAGTTTTGATTACTTTCAAGGATTTTGTGTAGTTGGAAGTTAGAGAGGCAAAATGGTTTCTGGTCATTCATGCTACTTGGTAATCCAAGGATGAGCTGATAACATCAATAGTTCTTGGACTTTAGGCAGCCTGGAAAGTTTGGGGTTGGCAACTGATGGTTTCTTTTTTTTTTTTAAATAATTTTTTAAAAAAGATTTTTATTTCTTTGAGAGAGAGAGAGAGAGCGTGCACATGTGCATACGTGCACATGGGTGTGGAGTGGGGCAGAGGGAAAGGGAATCTCAAGGAGACTCTGTGCTGAGTACAGAGCCTGAGTCAGGGCTTGATCTCACAACCCTGAGATCATGACCTAAGCTGAAACCAAAAGTCAGATGCTTAACTGACTGAGCCACCTACGTGTCCCGATAGCTGTCAGTTTCAAGTATGAATGCAACATTGCATCACTGGCAACAGAGGAGGGATTAGAAGAGAAAAAGGAGTTAAGGTTATAGAAGAAGAAGTTTCAGTAGACAATATATCCCTCTTCTTTATATCTGGCAGAGTTCTGCAATGGTTTTGTAGGCTGAAGGATTATTTGCACAGATATAAAAATGAACTTATTGGGATGGAGAGCAGGATGGACTTACCACCCTTGTCATTTAAAAATAGCAAATGCCAAGCTTCCATGTGCATGCATGTGCATGCTAAGAGATTGAAAGTCTCCCTGAGATATTCCTTGGGCCAGCAAATGGGGAAACATTTGAATGAGTCCTGGGGAAGGAACCATTCTGAGTCTACTGAGCCGAGACTCTGCAAGAGTGGTGTTTTTGGTCCTGCGATTTCCCAACCAGGATTTCAGTTACGAGATTTGGTTTCAGAGACAGACCTTAGCATCCAGGGCAGGAGATTGCTAATTTTGCCATAGTGTTACTATTGACCTAGAGGAAACTACATTTTTGCATAGAATTTGCATCTAAAATCTGTTGATATGGTTCATGAGGTTTTACAGGCTGTGGGACAGTTAATCTAAACAAACCATTTACGGAAAGTACCCAAAAGAAATTTTGATTAGTGGGTTGATTAGCTAATAGCATACTAACTGATATGAGCATGTTTTGGTACCACTTTTTCTCCCATTAAGGGAGAAAAAAGACGGCCACTAAAGCCATCAGTCTTTTTTAGTTAGGAGAAGTCACAATAATTTTCTAACTCATGCTTGGGAATCTTTTCTTTAAGGACCAGATCACAAATATTTTATGATTTATAGGCCTTACGGTCTCTATTGTAAGTACTTAAAGCTAGGTTCTATTTTAATGCAAAAGCAATCACAGACAATATGCAAGCAAATTGGATTATGTTCCAATAAATCTTTATTTATCAATGTGGGTGGTGGGCCATAGTTTGGTGACTGTTGCTCTAGTCCAATGACTGTTTTTTACTAAATCCTGGAAGTTTCTGGCAAAAGGTTACACACTGGAAGAATTGGAAATTAGAAATTAGAAATCTAGACATCTTCTTTTCTTTTCTTTTTTTTTTTGACATTTTCTTTTCTACTCCATTAAAAATTAAAAAATTGGCTTTAATTTTTAAATAATTACAAAAGAATATCCATTGGCTATGTAGAAGATGCAAAGAATAACAATAAAATGAACACCTGTGTTACTGTCAAAAGCCAATTCTAAAAAAAGAAGACATTACCACTTCTTTTGAAGCTTTGTGTCTGCCCCACCCCAGCTCCTTACCTTTTTCTCTTCACCCTGGAGGTGTTTACCTGACTGAATTTGGTGTTTGTTATTCACTTATTTTTCTTCATGGTTTTACTACCCATGTATTTATATCCTTCTTGTAGTGTTTAAAAGTCATTCTTAGATGGTTTTATTTCATTTCTCTTGTGTTCTAAAGTTTAGAAAAAGATGGCCAAATTTTGCTTAGTGAATAGTTACACATTTCTGTTTTGGTTTATTCTTGGCAATATGCTGAGAAGGCCCAGGAAACCAGAGTAGAGGACCTAGATTATTTGATTTTAATTCACTTCATGGCCAAATCTTGGGTTTCTTGTGACAGAGCAGAGAACGTTACAGGCTGACAGACAAGTATAGGAGGTTAGTGGCTGTCTTCTCCCACCCCCCTTCCTCAGGAAATTGCTGTAGTAAATCAGGGCTGTTTCTAGGAATGGCAAGGTCTATTTAGTCTGACAGTGATTTTATCTTTGAACTAAATGCATACGATAGTACCATAACTTTTCCAAATTATAGGATGTGGAGAAATTTTTTATGAAAAATTTTGTTTTTGTGCATTTAATAAAAAAGGTCAGTCTCAAGTGTAATATTTGGCCAACAATCAAAAACATAACTAGTGCTATTTATGCATATTAGATATGTGAATATTTGCTACTAGAATATGATCTAGATGGATATATTTCCTTGCTTTCTAAGTACCCAAAACTTTTCCAGAACCTAATTTTTTCAGGGCATGCCTTTGATGACTCTGTATAAAAGCATTTTGTGATCTACTTATACAAATACTCCATCCATTTCCCTTTCTCTCCTTCCTTCCTTTCTTTCTTCCTTCCCTTCTTTCTTTCTTTCCTTCTCTCTCTCTCTTTTTCTTTCTTTCACATCTGTAGATAATTTAGCTGGCTTACTATAGGTTATTTTCAAGAATAGTGAAAAATTTGAGCTAATATATCTAATATAGCTATATAATATATAATATAATATATAAAATAATATATAAATATATGTACTTATATATATAAATAATATTTTAAATATTTTAAATGTTAAATAATATATAAATGTATATATAATAAATATATAAAATAATATAATATATAATATATAAAATTTATATATATAATATATAAAATTTGAGCTAATCTATCTATCTATATATCTTTGCCTGGTTCCCCCTGCAAGATGACTGGTGTGTGGGTTATATCTCTGACCATGGCATGGGATGAAAAGAGCTGGGCTTTTGCTGTGAGAGGTTAACACCATTCTCCAATGTCTCTCCCAGTTACCTCAAAATATTTTTTCAGATTGCCATACAAGTTGCTACTTCCCTGGACTATCATTTCATATTTCAATTATTTTAATGCCTTCCTGTCCGGCCTGCTTTCTTCTTTATCAGTGGTTCTCAGTTCTGGCCATATTGGAATCACCTGAAGTCTAAAAAAATACTAATGTCTTGTCCATCCCACAGTGATTTTGATTTAATTGGTCTGTGGTACCATCAGGGCAAATTAAAATCATATTACATTAAAAATAAAATCATATTACATTTTTAAAAGGTCTCTAGATGAGTCTAATGAGCAGCTAAGGATGAGAGTCACTGCTCAAGTCTAAGAGGGTTGTCTGTTTTAACCTATCATCTGATGTGAGAGATATTTGAAAGGGAGAATGGATACAACTTGGGGAATGATTAACATGTTTGGGATCAGGAAGTAGGATGTGCATAGGATGTTGTTTAGGTTTTGGGCTAGTTCAACGGATGAACGATGGTCCCATTTACTGAGATAGCAAAAATAGGCATCATGCTTAGGGGAGAAAGTGATGATTCAGTTTTGGTTTGAGAATTTGAGCAACCCAGAGGACATCCATTTGGAGATAAGAAAGAACATCTGAAATATTAAAGCTGACCAAAATTGGAATAGGGGTTTATTCTCTATTGCGAAATATATTAAAGACTCCCTGCCAGATGCTTATCAACTTTTGCTCAAATATTTCTGGCAATAGAGAACGAATTACCAATTCTTTTTTTTTTTAAAAGATTTTTAGGCAGAGAGGCAGGCAGAGAGAGAGAAACAGGCTCCCTGCTGAGCAGAGAGCCCAATGCGGGGCTCGATCCAAGGACCCTGGATTATGACCTGAGCCGAGGGCAGAGGCTTTAACCCACTGAGCCACCCAGGTGCCCCTGAATTACCAATTCTGTCTTTGAACAGCTACTTTGGAAGTTGTTCCTTATACTGATCACAAATCTGTCTTGCTTCTTAACCTCTATCCAGTAATCCTCTCTTTCCTTTGGAGCTATTCATAATAAGTCCACTTTCTCTTCCATGCCTGAGAAGAAATTTATTCTCAAATGTTCTTTTCCCTGGGCTCCAGGTTCCCAGTTCCTCACTTAACATGCTTGAAATAGTCATACTGTCTAGCATATTCTCTTACCAAGCCAGCTAAAACATGAATGTTAAATACCCTAAACTTGATTAGTAAAGGGAATAAGCATTTCTCGATCAGTTTCCTTCTAGTGACATTAAATATCATAACTCTTTAAAAAAACTCTGTATATGCTTACAGTGTAGAAGAGGTGATATTCTTCGCTGAACTATATGTTTTTCTTTCTTTCTATACCCCATTACATTTAGAAAAATAATTAGATTTAAGGATAGAAAATTTATATGAAATATGTTACACTTTGTTGAATAAAAAATCACTTATAACTATCTTAAGAATTTATCTCAGTGTGGAAAAATACTTTACCTCTTTGTTTCAAGAGTGAAGATAGTGGTCATTTAAAAGCCTGTAAATTTATAGAAAAGTATAATCACTTTAAAAAAAGGCCAAACGTGAGACTTTTGCTATTTCTCTTATGGAAGATTTAATCTTCAAGGATTAATGTGGCATTCAGTTTCCCACTGCTTCTATTCCGGAAGGTATGCACACATTTGGATAAGTGATCTCCCTTTTCTTCCCTTGGAAACTGTTTTGAGCTTGGAATTTGCTGTTTAGATCATGATTCATACGTCAGAGAAGAATTAGAGTCTCCTTTAGGTACTTGGCAGAGCCAGAACGTGTTTCCATATATAGCTGAAAAAAACCTTTGTCGCCCATTCTGGCTTGTGAGAATGTTATTAAAAGTTCATTCCTGAGTGCTTTTTTGCCAAGGAACAGCAGTGGGCACTGAAAATTTTGTGCCTGGAAGAATTAAGGTTTGCTCCAACATAGAGGCTTTGCTGTATGTTCTGGGAACCTTTCCTAGGTGTCCTCGGTCACTCCCCTCAAAGCACTTAGATGCACATCTGTGGGTGGCAACTGTTGATTCTTTCCTGGCTCACTTCTTAGTCATGGCTCGGGGGAAGCCCTGTGAGCAGGCTTTACAGAGACGAATCAAGGCATTGCCTAATCTCCTGAGTCATGGCCAGAGGCTCCTCGCTTACTCTCTGAGGATGGGATCTGTTTACCTCAGAATTGCCTCTCTGAGAGGATATTTGGAATTTTGGATGGTGGCCTGGAATTTTGGAGAGTGGAGTTCTCTAGGGAAAAGTTGTGCTGGTAGCAGTCAGCTTATAAAGTTTATACTGTCTGCCCTTTGATAAGGGTCATATGATGTAGTAAATGTTCTTTGGGAAAATGAGAAATCCAGTAGATCTTCAGTTCTGGCTCTGCACATACTGTGACCTCCAGGCATCGGTGTGGGGAAATGTACCTTTCCTTCCAGCTCCACCTGCTCCATCTGCCAGCCTTGGGGCTCATCTTCAAGACAAAGTGAAACAGGCCTGTGTGGAATCTTGGCCCTTACTCAAAGTAGGGCTTTGGTCAGGTTAGTTTGCTTCTTTGGGCTCATTTTCCTCATCTGTAAAAGGGGCTTAACAATGCTTATTGCCCAGGGTTTTAGGGGAGAATTAAATGAGGTTAGGTGGGTTAGTAAGTTTTCTCAGGAAAGCACTTTTTTTTTGTGTGTTTTGTTTTTTGTTTTGTTTTTTGGTCAAAAGGATATGAACCTTGGAACCATTCACATTCAGGTTCTACGCTGTTCTGTTCTTCCCTAGCTGCATGATATCTAACTAAAGACATCCAAGCATTTACATTCTATAGTTCTTCACTTCATTCTGTATAAAACTGTATCAGACTCGGAAGGCTGTTGAAGATTTAAGTGGACCATCCTGCCCATCTTACTTGGGCGACACTTAGAGGACGGCTCAAGAAGCATCAGCTCCTTTCTTACTCCCTTCTCCAAAGGCCGTTCCCGAGCCCTCCCTCTACCCCACCATTGTTCCTTGTCTTGCCCTTTCAGTTTTTTGTTTTTGTTTTTGTTAATAATCTTACTTCATAACTTCTTTTATGCTGCTTCTCATTGGAAGTCTGTCTCTTCCCTACTTTGTGGCAATTCCTTGGAAATGGAGTCTTCATCTCTTTGTTTCAATAGGCCTTAGGTATTAAACCACATTTCTTTCTTCCCAGCAACCTAGAAAAATCCCCTTAACTCTGAATTTTGGCTTAATTCAGAGTTAATTTCTAAATCTTTTCTGCCAAGTCAAATATCCTGCAATAAATTACTAGGAAAGTAAATAGCTTTGTGTTCAATGTAATATGTATCACATTTGGTATTTACTTTTAAGTCCAGTAACTTTGTGTCTTCGTTGTTGGTATGCAAACTTGTAAGAGAGAGGTTAGAATAAAGCCTATCAAGAAATAAAAGCTTTACATTTTGATGTAAAATCAATGGACATGGTGTTCGTTTAAAACAAACTAAGCTTGCACACATTGTAAAATAAATTATAATGCAGAATGTTGGTGTCTTGGGTACAACGCACCTTATTTGAAAGTCCCAAGAACACATATTTGTGATATTGATTCACTGATCTTATTAATAATAGTTTAGCAATTTGGAAAAGAGAAACTTCTGAGAGAATATACAAAAATCAAATTTTTGTCAAGAATAGAAAAAAAGGTTTTCTTAGAGCAAGTTTTCTTAAACTTAGGCTGCAATACAATTTGGAACTGCATGACACAGTATATTTTATTTGCCTTTTGAAGGTCATCCAGTGCTTGCAGGCATCCTGAATGTTAGGTGGGCAAAATCTGGGAGCTCCTGATACCCCTTCCCCCTCTTCTCTCTCTAGCATTCTACTTAATTTGTGTGGAATGCCAAATATCCTGAGTCTGGTATCTGAACAATTTTAGAATATAATATTGATTGAAACAAGGATAGTTTTCAGTAAAACACTGGGCATTTGCTCAATGACCTGTAGCACTGCCTGTGCCTTTGTCCCAGGCTCCAGTATCCACTGCCCCTGAGTCCCTGCCAGAACACACAGAGAAGCATTCCAGACCCCCCTAGAACGCATTCCTTGCATGCATAGCAATCTCTGGAAAGTTATGCTTTTGAAGAAAATAGAGGGAGGTGTTATGGCTTCATGCATCCTAACAGCTCCAGGGTTATTCCCTACTACCAGAGCCTTCAGAGGCCTCACTGAAAATAAATGTGAGTTGTGCCATTGGACACTGCTACAAGGGGTATTGAAGACACATTCATTCCCTTGCTCTCTCACGCAGTGATATTGAAGAAGTTACTGTCTGTGAACAATCAGTTTGGTTTTCTGACTAGACAAGGAAGAGTAAAACCTTTCTCTTTTTCCAAGGACCTTCAGATTTTGGTTTAGGAAAGGTCCTTTGACTTCAACAATGTAAGCTTAAATATGTTGAAATGGAATGTTGGGAGCAAAGCTAAAACTGTGTACTTTAGCATAAAGGATAGGAAGTGAACAGCTTTCCCTATGGTGTGACTCCATGGGTCTTCCTCACTCTTTCCTTCTGGAGGCAAAGGTAACTTGGTTACTAGGCAAAAAGTGCCTATGTGAAGACTGGGAAGGTTTTCATGTATGTGTTAATCATATTTGGTACTCTCAGTGCTACTTTGCCAAGTTGGAGTCCCATACCCTAATGTGGTTGGTAATTATGTTCTCCATCAATGACATTCAGCTGTAGAAAAGACTGCTTCATAGTTAAAGCTTTCTTAGCATAAAATGCAAATGAAATAAAAGCAGGAACAAACAGTAACTGGTTTACAGGAGTGCTGCAGACTGACCCAGGCCAGTGTGTTATGGAGGACTACTAGGTTCTTTCTGGTAGAAAGCAGCTATAGTAGTTAGGGACAGGCACAAGTCAGCTTCTCTGTGACACTCCCTTGCCAGGTTACAGTGAGAGTAAGACTTGAACAAATTCCATCAAACACAGAGACAAGTTTTAGATAAACATTTATTATTACACAATTCATTCAACTTGTTGATGAGTTGCAAGTAATCAGGGAAGAAATGTTTTGTCCACATACTGCATGACAGCTTTACTCAAGGCAAAAAAGACAATATTCTAAGGTAGGGGCAGGATTCAGTTAACTCCTTCCCAGAACCCTCCAAACTTATGGCTGGACACAGGATTGTTTAGGGATAAGCCTTCAATGCCACCTCGGAGGGTGGAGGTGAAGAGTCTTTCAGGTGCCTCTGCCCTTTCCATGCAAAAGTGCAGAGTATCTCTTAATATTTTTTAACCAATTCATATACTTGAATGTCATGAATTTTGCCAATGACACTCCATTTTTAACACCCATTACACTAAATAATAAGCCATTTTTTTCTTATGAACACTCATTTCTAACATTCATTACGCTAAGTAGTAAACCCTCTAGTTATGACTAGATTTAAAGAGACTGGGAGAAATGAAGAGTTTGGAAGTATTTGTGGTAGCCACTGATTGTGTGACCCTCCTGATTAAACGTTAACTAACCTTTCCAGGAGTGTGTGCCACTGATTCAGGTAACTGACACACTAGCTTAAGTTCGTTCACACATTCATAGTGTTAAAGCATCTGAGAGTAATTTACAACTCTTGTGAAATGAGCTATAAAGAAAAAGGGAAAAGTGAATGAAAGTAAATATCTGATTGACATGTTTGTGGAAACAAAATGTAAAAAAAATAGTCCTATATGCAGTTGTTGACACATGTCCTCAGCACATGAAAGAGATATTGTGAAACAGATTTATCAGATAAGAACCCTGTATGTGTCTGGGTGACTTATTAAGTCACTTAATTCAATAAATTTTTATTGAGTACCTACTTTGTGCAGGGGATAGAGATGAAAGGGGCAGTTCTTGGTTTCAGCCCATCTTTACTGGTACAGATAAGTCATGATGTGAGGCAGTTGCTGCAAAATTCCAGTATTCCAAAATTCCAATATCTATTTATTTTTATTTTTAAAGATTTTATTTATTTATTTGAGAGAAAAAGAGGCAGAGAGAGCTTGAGTGAGGGGAGAGGCAGAGGGAGAGGGAGAGGGACAAGCAGACTCTCTGTCAAGCTGGGAGCCCGATAGGAGCTGGATCCCAGGATCCTGAGATCATGACCTGAGCCAAAGTCAGATGCTTAACTGACTGAGTCACCCAGGTGCCCCAGGGAGACACCGCTTGTTATAAAAGAACAATAGGCCCTGATGTAGTATCTGGGAGAAGCAAAATAGTGGCTGAGCTGAGTTTGCTGTTTCCTCCTAAAGTAACCCGGAACATGACTCATCTTGTTGGAAGTAAGAATTGGATAAAGGAGCATTTATTTAAAACATTGTCAGGACATGGAACTCTTCCCAGGGAGCCAAAATACCATTTAGAGTTCCAGAGATCCTGAGTTCTTGTTTTGGCTGCCCTCCTTAGTTTGCAGCTCAGGTAGGAACAATCCCGTCTTCTTAATGAGATTGAAATGATTAATAAACTTGGAGCTCTGAAGGGATTTAATCTCTAACTATCTGTTAACTTTTTTTTTTTTAATGTTTGGAAACAATAATGATTCATATTTTTTTAATGTTTGGAAGCAGTAATGATTCACATGATTAAAGCTGATCTTAAGGATCATCCAGTAAAAAGAGTCATGGAAGCTTCAACAATGCACTATAAAGCAGCAGAATTTGTATGTATACAGTCCCTTTTTACGGAGAGCCAAGAAGTTGGACTCTTACTTCCTGACCATATTTAAACGGAAAATGCGTTCAGGAGGGATTTCAAGTGTCAAATGAGTAATAAAGAGGAGAAATAGAGGATGCTCTTTCCAGGAGCTCTGTGGGTATGGGGAAGTTTTTGCTTAAACTCAAAATTTTACTTTCTAGAAGATTAAAAAGAAAAAAAAGTCTTGGTGATGGCAGGATATGAAGTGCCCAGTTGAGTGGTGCTGAAGGGCTAAGGAGAGGTGGGTAGAGCATCTCTCTTCTCACAGCTAGGACTCCTTTCATGGCAGTGACTGGCTGATCCTCCATGAGGATTTCAGACGCTGGTATTGATTTCCAGCCCAGCAGTATTCATTCTCATGAGGCGCAGACACCCTCCTGTGTCTGACAAGGGGGTGATTTCCCCCGAAATCGAAGCTCCAACTCACATGGCTAGAGGGGCTTGACAGTGGGAGGCTGGGAGATATTGAGGGGTTGCTCTTTGGCCAGTGACAGTTCCTGAGGTATCTCAGTTGCTGTAATTTTTAGACTTGGCATATGATTTTTGGCATACAATGGAGAAATGGCTAAATTAGCATTCAACAATGTAGCAGCTTTAGTTGGGGTAGCCGAGGAACCTCATAGGCCAAAGTCTGTGCTGCTTGTGGTTTTTTGGAAGTGCTGGGACTTGGAAATACTGAAACCTGCCTTGGTGCTAAGCAGGACATCTTTGAGGCATGGAAATCTGTGCCTCTCTGTACTTCACTCAATAGCAGGACATTTCCAGTTAAGATACATTATTTTGACTGTTCACCAGTTGTTTGTGGAGATGAATGGTTGTTTCATTCCTGTTTCATAGGTAGTGATGATTTTAAAAATAGTTTTTAGGGCGCCTGGGTGGCTCAGTGGGTTAAGCCGCTGCCTTCGGCTCAGGTCATGATCCCAGGTCCTGGGTTCGAGCCCCGCATCGGGCTTTCTGCTCAGCAGGGAGCCTGCTTCCTCCTCTCTCTCTGCCTGCCTCTCTGCTTACTTGTGATTTCTCTCTGTCAAATAAATAAATAAAATCTTAAAAAAAATAGTTTTTAAAAATAATCTGATTTAGTGTCTAAAATGAAATATTTTAAGAACTGGGAACAAATAGAAGTTGTTTCTAGCTTTTTAGCCTTGAGTATTTAGGCATTGTGGGAATTCCATAGTGGTTAAGATCACAGACTTTGGAGTTAACCTCCCTGCATTCAAATAGTGGCTCAGTTGCCTATGAACTATAAACGTGGGCAAGTTTTTCAGTGTTTCTTAAGCCTCAGTTTCCTAATTTAGGGGACAGGGATACTGATAGTACCTTCCTTTTAGGGTTATTGTGAAGAATAAGTGAAATAATCCATACACTGTACTCAGAGTATCTGGCACACAGCTCGCAGTCAAAACGTATTAATAATATCATCATTATCATCATCACCGACTGAAGCAGTTTAAACAGGATGAAGTAATAGTTAACAATGTAGGAGTGAAGGCCAATTCAAATTGCATATTGCATATTAGATGCTGCCCAAAACTATAGTGAAGGGAAAATTGAGGGGGGACTCTGATGCCCAGTGCCTAGGAAAATAATTCATGCTAAAAAGTTATATACTGATGGTAAATTAGCATATGAGAAGATGCTCCAAATCATTTGTCATAAGGGAATTGCAAGTTAAAACCATAGTATGATACCACTACACATCTTTTAGCATATGGCAAAAATCCCCCCAGACCTGACAACACTATTTGCTGGCAAGGATGTGGAACAGCAGGAACTCTCATTCGTCGCTAATGGGAGACAGTCTAGCAGTGTCTTACAAAGCTGAAAATGCTCTTGTCATGCAATCCAGCAACTGCACTCCTGGGCATTTACCAAACTGATTTGAAAACTTACATCTATGTAAAAAACTGCATGTGAATGTTTATGGTAACTTTCACATATTTATGGTAGTTCTACTAATAATCACCAAAAACTGGAGTCAACCAAGATATCCTCCAGTTGGTGAATGGATAAACAAACTGTGGTGTGTCTATACAATGAAATATTATTCAATGATAAAAGAATGATCTACCAAGCCACAAAAAGACGTAGATTAATCCTTAAAACATATTGCTAAGTAAAAGGCTACATACTGTATGATTCCAATTAGACAACATTCTGGAAAAGGTAAAAAAACTGTAGCGACAGTAAAGCTATCAGTGGTTGCCAGCAGGCAATGGCTCTCAGGATCCAATAGGTGAGGCACAGGGGATTTTTTTAGGCTGGTGAAACTATTTTGTATGGTGCTGTAACTGTGGATTTGTGATACTGTGCATTTGTTAAAACCTATAGAACTTTATAGCACAAGGAGTGATCCTTAATATGTGAAAAAAAATCATTTAGGAGGTCGGGGGATCCCAGGATTGAATGTAGATTGTGACAAAACAATTTAACTGTATTAAAAATGTCTAAAACAGCTTCACTGAAGGGAGTGATGGAAAAGGGTGCTGACCTAAGTAACTTTGGGAATGAGTGTGTAAGACTAAAGGCAAAAAAAAATTGTGCATAAGCACTGTACTAGGTTGAAAAAAGTTGTTTTTCATGGGGATGTGGGAGAACAATTCTGATACTGTTATGTATGTGTACTGGAGTGGAACAATTAAATAAATGAGTTGTAGATGGTGGGAGCCAGGTTTCTCATTGTTGGAGTGGGAGTTTACAAATAAGCCGGGAGAGGAGGCTAGAATAATTCACGTCCTTATGGATGAAAGTTGGAGACATCAGTACGATCTCATCATGTTTAGCTTAGTGTAGATAGAGAGGATACATAGAGTAATATTTATAGCTATGTCTGTATTCATGTGGGTTGATTTTTGCACATGTATCTCCTTACTCCGACAGCTGAGAGTACCTACAAACAATGACACTCTGGTAGGAACTAGCACACCTAGTGCCAGATCTTGGTATCTAATACCATTCTCTAGTAAAAGGAACCAGGGTTCCTTAGAGAGATGGATAATTCCGGAACTGGGCAGGGTGTATGCAAGCGAGGCCTATAAGCATCTTACAGTACTAGAAAGTAAGGAAGTGCTCAAAACAAAAAAAAAAAAAGCAAAACAAAATGACAGTAACAAAAACAAATCGCAAAAAAAAAAAAAAATTTCCCCAACAACAACAAAAACCCACAATGAGGAGTTATAACAAAGGGACACAGGAGCCAACCAGAAGACTCCCAATTGCCAAACTGGAAGTATCTGAGTAACAAAATAAAATGAAAAAGTATAGGGTTATAATTCATAATATCAATATATATGAGTTCATACTGATATTAAGAGAACAGTATTTAAGGAGGATAAAAGTGACTTAACAGTGAAGAGACCTGGAGAATATTAGCCAATATGATCAAGATCAGCACCAAAGTGATAAGTCATTTGATAGTATGCATGTATTTTGTATATGATGTGATAAAAATGGTACTTTACTTCTATAATCTTCCTCCTCAAAACCTATAACTCTAGTCTGATAATGAGAAAAACATTAGGCAAATACCAATCAAAGGACAGTTTACAAAATGCTTGACTAATACTCCTCAAAACTATCAGTGCCATCAAAAACAAGGATTTCTGAGAAAGTATCATGGCCAAGAGGAACTAAGGAAACATGAAATTAAATGTAATGTGGTATTTTAGAGGCACCTGGATGGCTCAGTGGGTTAAGCGTCTGCCTTAGGCTCAGGTCATGATCTCAGGGTCCTGGGATTGAGCCCTGCATCGGGCTCTCTGATCAGCATGGAGCCTGCTTCCTCCTCTCTCTCTGACTACTTGTGATCTCTCTCTCCGTCAAAAAAAAAAAAAAAAAAGTAATGTGGTATTTTAGATGGGATCCTGAAACAGAAGAGGCATTAGGTACAAACAAAGGAAGTCTGAATGAAGTACAGACTTTAATTAATAATAATGTATCATTAATGAGTCATTAACTATAAAAAATGTACCATTCTAATGTAAGATGTTAATAGAGGAAGCTGAATGTGAGGTATATGGGAACTCTGTACTAAGTTCATAATTTTTCTATAAAATGGTTTTGAAAATTAAAGTTTATTATAAAAATAATTGGTTTAGTTAAAAGAATTTTATTATTTTATTTTATTTTTTCAGTGTTCCCAAATTCATTGTTTATGTACCACACCCAGTGCTCCGTACAATATGTGCTCTTCTTAATATCCACCAAAAAAAATTTTTTTTAAAAGGTAAAATCATGATTTTTATGGAGATATAAAAATTAGAGTGTTGAAAATTTTGTTTAACTGATTATGAAGGAGCCAGGGAGATGCTCTAACCATTTAAAAAAGAATCTAAGTATGAGACACATTTATAGATCAAGAATATTGAAACAATTGTGCAAGTAGAGGCAAAACTAGCTTTTTTTCAGCGTGAAGGAGATAAGTCAATTTTTTAAAAAATATTTATTTATTTATTTTTAGAGAGAGAGAGAAAGATAGCGAGTAGTGAGGAGGGGCAAAGGGAGAGGAACAGAGAGAATCCCAGGCAGACTCCCCACTGAGTGCAGAGCCCCATGCGGGGCTCAGTCCTACCATCGATGGGATCATGTCCTGAACCAAAATCATGAGTCCATTGCTCAACCTGTTGAGCCACCCAGGCACTCCAACATAAGTCAATTTAACCTCTACTGGACAACATAGAATTTACTAGTCTATAGATAAGAATTTGTTTTGGATTTCAGTTATCTGCAACTTACAGAATTATAAAATAACACCCATAAAATCAGCATCAGATAACCTAGTGAGGTATTTCCTAGACAATGCATACTTTTCTACTGAAACAGTTTTTTCCCCTCATGGTGCTTTCATCCTATATACCATTTACCATAATGGTTTTTCAACATAACTCAAAAATATTGATGTTATTCTTGGAGGTTCGACCTTCTTGCCAATTCTTAATGTTTTTCCTTTTGTCTTTGAAACATTTATTCATTGACTCCCTTTATGGTTGTCATTAGTTCTATTCCAAAATATTTTGGCACTCTGCCTTTTTGGCACATGGTCAGGTTAAATTTCCCATCCCTTTTGAAGTTTGGCATAGCCACATGACTTATGATGACCAATGAAACGAGAGAGGAAATGACTTATGTTCCTTCCTGGAAGAAATTTTAAGAACTGGTATAAGGTCTGTACATTTTCTTTTCCTGCTTTTCATGAGTGAGGAAATATGTATCTAATTTCTGTATACCTTTTATTTTTTTTTAAGAGAGAGAGAGTGCATGCAAGGGGTGGGAGGGGCAGAGGGACAAGGAGAGGGAATCTTAAGCAGGTTCCACACCCAGTGCCTAGCCTGATGCAGGGCTCTATCTCCTGATCCATGAGATTATGACCTGAGCCAAAAATCAAGAGCCACTCAGCTCAGGTGCTCTTCTTTATATCTTCTCTATGCCTAATTCTCTGAGTGGCTGTGAAGAGCAGAGCCTCCTTGATGACCTGTATTAGACTTGTAGCATGAATGAAAAATAGACTGTCACTATGTTAAGTCACTAGAAGAAAAATTACAAGTCTTTAAGTTAGATTGCTTAGGTTTGAATCTTGGCCACACCATTTACTAGTTTAGTGGTCTGAGGGAAGCCCCTTAACCTCTCTGTGTTTTAATTTCCTCATGTGTAAAATGAGGATAATAATGTCTATGATGTAAGATCATTGTGATGGTTAATTGAGATAATATACACTATCCTTTGACACAAAGTTAATAATAGCCGGGTTCTTATTTATTCTTTGGTATTTTGGTTCTGTAACTCAAAAATTGTCATTGGCCTCTCAAATTATACTTTTGAATTTATATATTAGGACAATATTGTTGAGAATAGTACAGCTATTCCTATAGGGCAATCTTGTAGAGACAACTTTTCCACTGACTATCTCAGAATGCTCCCTGGGAGGCTCGCTTGTATCATCGTTCCTGCTAGTGCTTTTTATGTTGAGAGGTTTGTGAAACATGAGGAAATTGGATACCACGCTCTAGTATGAGATGCTACATCAGTGACAGCAGAGGACAGAGAACCTGAGGAAGACTGAAATGACTTTCTTGGCATTGGAAATTATTTTTCTTTTTCTAGCTCCTGAAATAGTATCCTTATCTTTTGAAAAATTATTATTAACCAAATGACTGCTTCACTTTCTTTTAACATTTCTGCTAAGTGAAGTAATTGAAATTAATGAAATGATTATAAAACAATAAGTATACAATACAATATGATAAAGTATCTAAGGTTGCCCACATAGGTCATGCATATTCAAATTACCGTAGTTATTATGGACATACTTGGTATAAAAAGACACACCTGTTATCATCTTGTGCCCTCTAGAAAAATATATATCTCTAAGAGTGGAATGAGTTGGGATATTTTCTATAAATTTCTTGCAGACATTTTCCAAAAATGGAAGAATACCCAGCATTATTTGCAAACCAATTTAATGTTCACTGTGAACCAAAGCATGCAAGCCCTTTGTGTTTTGATTTATGAGTAGTTTAATTTCCCAGCTTAATGAAAAAGGATATAGAAATGAAATTAAAGTTGCATTTGTGCCTTTGGTATCTAGTGATTTTATTTCTTTTGAAAATTTGGTTTATATTGAATAATAGCAAGTGTCTTAGTCCATTTGGGTGGCTATAAGAAAGCCATAAACTAGGCAGCTTACAAACAACTTTTATTTTAATTTACTTCTCACAGTTCTGACAGCTAGGAAGCCCAAGATCAAGGTGTGGGCAGATTTGATGCCTGTGAAAGGCAACTTCCTGGTTCATAGAAAGCTGTCTTCTTGCTATAACCTCACAGGGCAAAGGGGTGAGGGAGCTCTTTGGGGCCTATTTTTATAAGGGCAATAATCCCATTCATGAGGACTTTGCCCTCAGGACTTAATTGCGTCCCAAAGGTACCACCCAGAAATACCATCACATTGGGTGTTATGTTTCAACATATGAATTTTAGGGGCACGCTCAGATTATGTTAGGAGTCTGTCTTTTGTTGGGTGTTATAATGGCATGGGACCTATGAAATACAAAAATAAGAGGCACCTTTAGTAACTGGGGTCCTTTTCAAAGTCTGGGGGTGGGGGAAGCTTTTAGATGTGGTAAGAATGCCTTGATTATCAATATTGGCATGCAGAAAACATACTCATATTTAATTCTTACAGATGTGGGGCACCTGGGTGGCTCAGACATTAAATGGCTGCCTTCAGCTCAGCCCCTGATCCCAGGGTCCCGAGATCGAGCCCCACATTGGGCTTCCTGCTCAGTTGAAATCCTGCTTCTCCCTCACCCACTCCCCCTGCTTGTCTTCCCTCTCTCGCTGTCTCTCTCTCTGTCAAATAAATAAATAGATAAAATCTTAAAAAAAAAACCTTACAGATGTAAGCTTCTAACAAACGCAAATTAATTAAATAGGTAGAAGTTGAAAATAAAAATATAAGTAGAATTTTAATTTGTTAAACAAGCAAATATTCCTTTAGTTTATGCTTGGAGACTTACCAACCAAGATGTCTCCATTTTTTTGTCACTTAATTTTTATGCATTCTCCACTTTTGTTCCCACTTGTGTACTTTTTTTTTTTTTAAAGATTTTATTTATTTATCTGACAGAGAGAGATCACAAGTAGGCAGAGAGAGGGGGAAGCAGACTCCCCACTGAGCAGAGAGCCCTATGTGGGGTTTGATCCCAGGACCCTGAGATCATGACCTGAGCTGAAGGCAGAGGCTTAATCCACTGAGCCACCCAGGCACCCCCCGCCCAAACTTGCGTACTTTTGATCATACTGTCTCTCCATATGAAATGAACTTCTTGGAGCTTAAGGTCTAATAGAAGTTGTGTATCTTTTCCAAAATATCAATTGACTTCTCTGGCCCACACTGATCTTAGAATTTCTACAGATGTTGAAGTCATTATTTTATAATTTAAGTTATGCAATCTTGCATTATTATCTCTATAGTTTATGTTTCTGTGTTTTTTTTCCCCTTAAGGAAAGCACCCTCTATCCAGAATTCTGGGCACTGATAGAGATACCAAGTGCAGGATGATAGCTAAATTCTTAATTGCTGGAGATTAAAAGCAGTTATATTACAAAGATTTTTTCAGGTGAATCTTCATTGGTATTGACAGTGAAGGGAGCTCTGATGTATTCACTTTATAGATCTGAGTTAATTTTGGTCATGGTATATTCTAGTAACAGCAGCAATAAGAGTAGCAGCTGAAATGTATGTAGTGCCATGCATTATGTGAAGTATGTGACACACGTCACTATTTAGTTCTCACAACAACCCCATGAGCATCATCAACACTTTATAGACAAAGAAACTGAAGCACAGAGGGATTATGCTCTTTACTGCAGGTCCCACAGAGCTGAGACTGATTCCAGAGCCACACTGTCAAGTACTATGCTGATCCGCCTGTCACCATGGGGCAGGCGGCAGCTCAGTTAAATATGCTTCTCATTTTGTGGGTTATGATTAGAAAAATATTCATATTCTGAGGATGTAAGTGGTTGTCTAAAAATTCTGAGTACTTAGAGATTAAACATTTAGGGTTTCCATAATAATTGGGGATGATCTAGAATTGAACATGGAATAAAGTGAAGGGAATATAAATTTCTAGCTCTGGTTTTCCAACCAATTTATTGAATTAATTACAGCAGTAGACCATCCTGAGATGTAACGTAAAACAGCTACTTTTAAGATGGAGATGTGCTTATAAATAGAAAGATTAAGAATCTGTCTTGATTTTTCCTGATAGACTTTTGTGGATAGTGATGTAATTCTTAATAGTCTTAATAATTCATAAAAATGAATTTATGAATGTACTGGTTAGGAAATTATGAACAGCACATGCAGTTTCTCAAACTGAAAACATTTAAGTATTTAGGAAAAACATCTGCAAATGTTTGAGTGATAAATTAAAAAATATAAAACGAATTTTTCAGAGTTGTGAAGGATTTGTTTATATGCTATAAAAGTATGTTGGGGGAAGTTTTAAAACACAATTGGATAAAAAAATCACTTAGCTTGAATTTTGGGTGGGGTGGCTAAGTTCTAGCCAGTGGATTGCTTAATCAGTCATCAGTGTTCAGCTTCTGGGAAGAAACTTCTTCCCAAGTGAATACGATAGACTCTTGGCTTTCCCAGATTGGTTTCCAGTATTTGGGAATGGACCTTAAGTTCTGCAACGTGTTGATTTATAATTATGTCAAATTGTACTTATGACACTGAGAATGCAAGGCTGGTGTGTTGGAGCCACTCACAGCCAAGGAGAGTCTGTACCCACATCTTTCAAGTGCGTATTTTTTTAAAGATTTTATTTATTTGAGAGATAGAGGGAGGGAGAGACAAGCAGAGGTTGGGGTGGGGGAGAGGGGGAAGAAGATTCCCTGCCGAGCAGGGAGCCTGACTCAGGGCTTGATCCCAGGACCCTGAGACCATGACCTGAGCCGAAGGCAGACCCTTAATTTACCGAGCCCCCCCGACACTCCTCAAGTGTGTATTTTATTGAGGAAATCATAGGCTCTTTTGATAACTACAAAAGCCCGAGAACATCTGTCATTAATGGTAATGTTTACAAGTTCTACTTAAGTTACATTTTTTTCCATTCACTCACTCTGTCATTCATTCTCTCACTCATCCATTCTCTGAGACCTCCTCTGTGCCTGCAAAACCTCCTGCCAAAACCTTTCCCACACCTTTGCCATTTGCCTCCTCTCATTTTGATTTCTCTTCTAACCAATGACCTGGCTTTTCCTCTCAGTCTCAAATGCTCTTAAGTATAATATTTCAAGTTGTTTCTTTCATAGCACATCCATTTTCCTTTCTTCTGTATTCCAATCATGTTCTGAATCAAAGTCAGTCTTTTTTGGAAGGTCATCTTTTATTGTATTCAAACTGTGTTGTCTGCCTGTTACGGCTTTTGGTTTGCTTTTGCTTTCTCTCTCATCTTCATGAATCCCGTTTTCTCTGTCATCTTTATGGACCCTTATTTGCTGCTTTAGAACATGTGTGAACTTCCTGTTTGCGGCATGTTCCAAATAACTTGTCAAAATTCCGTGGGCATTTTATGATTTTTTTTTTTAAACCTCTAAAATCTTGCATGGAGTAAACAGTATCAGGAGCCCCCCAAAACAGAGCCCCCATGCAAACCCTGTGGCAGAGGTCAGAGTTGCCCTCGGATCCTGCAATGAGAACTCAGGAATAAGTAGTGTCATCTGAATAAAGAGATTTGGACAATGTCAAGCACAGGCTGAACCCACTTCTGGATCTGGCACTGCCATTTTACCTTTCCTAAACAAAATAGCAGATTTCTGTTTTCTGATTCTGGTTTCTTCTTTTAGGATATTCCCATGTTAACACTCTTCATCTCTTTGTGTAATGTTTCCCAAATGTCAGCCATTCACAGTCATGTATTTCGTTACAAGTTTTCAAACTCAAATTATAATTAACTTGATATTTTAAAAATTTGTCTAACCTAAATATATTCATATGAAGTTTCTCTTTCTAATCATTACCATAAATTAAAAAAACCCTCACTATCAATTGCCATAAATGTAAATGAGATTAAAAAAACAGTCTTTTTATATATCCTACTATTGGCCTGTGCAGGTGCTAAACCTGAGCTTATTCTCTTTTTATTGAAAGGGGAGAGCAGGAAGTATTCTGGCTATCGGTTGCTGCCAAACAAACCACCCCAAATTTAGTGGCTCAAAGTAACATTTTATTATTACCTCTCATGGTTTTGTGGGTTGACTTGGGTCATCTGATTGTTGTCACTTAGTGGTCTCTCATGTGGTTTCAGTCAATAGCTGGGGAAAGATTCATCCGAAGGTTTGATTGGGCTGGATGTCACGATGGCTCTCGCATTCAGCTGGGCAAGAGAGGTTGCCTGTTTCCCGAGACTTCTCCTGGGACTATTTACTGCAGCTTTTACCCATTGCTTCTTTATGTGGTGTGTCCTTCTCACACATGGTGGCTGAGTTCCAAGAGTAAGTGTCCAAAGAGGTCTAGGTGGACACTCTGGAGCTTCTTTTGACCTAGCCTCTGAAATTGCCTAACTCCTTTCTCACTTTCTATTGGTTAAGAAGTCACTAACTCCAGTCCAGATTCATGGCAAAAAATGGCAAATCATTTTTAATTTATCACAACTACTGTTAGAGTGGTGTTAAAAACTGGCATCAAGCTTAGATGCTCTCCATGATGTAATCAGGATTGAAAATGAATCAAAGGCTTTCTCCCTGTATAATTCAATGTTATTTAATTCTGACTCCATTTATCACCTAAACTCATCTTGGTGCTGGCAGTGCAGGGAGCCCCTCCCCAGTGTATTCATCATCTTCTGTGTGTCTTTTGCCTTTGAGATTTCAAGTATTAATTTGCTGGTATGTCCTGGTGTTCTCATTCTGAGGGTAGCCTTCTGCCTTTTGCTAATGCTAGTAATACAAAGAAGAGAGGTAGAACACCAAAAGGAGCATTGTAATGAACAAAATTAGCTTTTTCAAAGCAAACATGCAGATATTATGTAAATCAACTTGGAGATCATCTTTATAAAAATTCTGAGGAAACAGCTTCACTGGTTTCTAGATACATAAACTTCTCTGGCTCATTTGGAAGGATTGTTTTTGAGAGGAGGATTCTCAGTAGACATCTTTCTTCTTGGGTCAGACTTGTGATTCAAATATGTGTAGGGGGAATATTAATATTTTTCTCAGGGGACATATTGGTGGCACGATTCTATTTCTAAGATAAAATAAATTGAGTACCACGACCTGTGTGTATTACAGAAAATTTTAAGGTTGTGCAGTTTGTTGGGAATAATAACCCACACCAATACTTATAATCAGCTTTATTGAAGTGAAGGCAAGCACTTGTGAAAATTAATAAACAAATAATGTGCAATTTATTTTAGGAAAACACATAAAAGGACCTTTTTTTTTTTTTTTTTTTGAGAAATGCACAAACTATTAAGCTTCAATTTGGAACCAAAGGTCATTCATACCAATTGGTGGTATGAGATTTTTTTGAATTGGTGTATTGCCCTATATCTGCATCTAGTTATTATGTGCATATATTTCAGCTAAAGATATGCAGATTTAGAACCTTCCTTTCATATAAGTGTCAGTTTTTCCTTTAGCATTGCTCAATAAACATGCTGAATGATATATTAGTTCATTTTGAACAAGCAATTTTTTTCTAATTTACATTATTATTCAGTACAAATGGCTTAACTGTCAAGGTTAAATCTTCCTGGCTCTGTACTCAATGACATTAAGCAAGTAAATGTTGTTTATTTGGTAGTAAGCCTTAACTGTAAAGAGGTGTTAGGAGCTTCCAGGCTGTTTCTGATATAAAAATTCTCTTGACCCCATTAGATTTTCAAAGAAGCAAGATAGATAATAGCTGATGCTTGAGATATGTTCTAGATAAATATTTGAGATGTTCTGAGTGGAGTCCAGGCTAACATTATTGTCACTGGTATGGTTTTTAGTTCTGAAGATTTCTGAAATGGATTATTTTTTGAAAGTTGTTAAGTGTTGATAGGGAACTCTTTTTTTCTTTCCTAAATTACACTAGATCCTACAGTTTGAAAAGTATTTACGGACACAACATGATGAAGCATTAATGATGGAAAAGTATCTTTGAATTTTCTTTTTATTTGCATGTGTGCTAATTCACTGATGAGTCACTGTCTCTACTTTTGCTTAATTTCAAGATTAAATTCATTCATGAACATGATATTTATAGTTTTTAATAGCTTAGATGTTACAACAGTAAATGAAATAAAGGATCCATAATTATGTACACATCTAGGCACAATAACATAAAAATAAATAGACCTAGAAAAATACCTGGAGAAAATATACCTATGTGTCCATAGTCATTGTCTTAATATATTTAGATGATATCTTTTCTCTTAGATGATGTTTTTCCTTTATACTTTTCTTTAATTTTAACCTTTCTGGAATGAGAACACTGTAGCATGGGCATATGTCAAATAACTAAATGAGATATTGTAATTGCTAATGTTTATTCTTCATCTTAATTGTTGGTTTTAAAATTAGGTTCATGAATAAACAAAGAAAAGTTTCTAGGTCAGTCATTTTCTGGCTTCGTTTGTGCCATAGTGACGTTTATTATATACCTTTTCCTCCTTTCAGTTTTATACATTTATGTTAGTGGTCTTATAAATACTCCAAGGGGACACAGCTCCATCTTTCAGGTAATGAAACAGTATGTTTCTCTACTGGTGAACAGAGATGCTTCCCCTCTTTTACTCTTGGTTCTGTGGCCAGGAAAGCCCCCATTTTTCACTTGGAAATGATGCACCTCGGATATTAGCAGACTCACTGTGACTGACTGGGCTCCTCAGCAAAAATGCCTTCTCTTAATCTTGTCAGCTTTCAGGAGCTTCAGAAGTTTAGGTAGAAGGGATGTGAGTGGTTGAAGTATATTTTATAGGAATAATCAAAGGGTGAGCACTTTATACGTTTTGATTCTGAAGTAAAGGATGGAAAAGCTATGCATTTGGACTCTGGGCAGCTGGAAATTCTCGTGAAAAACCATGGAAAAGGCAAAAACAGTGCCTAGGTAGCTAACAAAATAAATGATACAGAATACTTTTTCTGTGTGTTTTTCCATCTTTGTTTCTCATTCTTTGACTTGCATCATCTTTTATGCTTTCTCTAATCCATCATGTGAAGCTACGGAATAATGGAAAAAAAGGAAAACAATATGCCTAATGCCTGTCCATTTACTGAATCAAACTTACTGCCTAAAGTTGTTCCGTTGCTATTTTTGTCCTGTAATAAACATGTCTCATTGAGTAAGAGAGAAGAGGAAGTCATCCCCATGGGGTGAATCTGCATAGAAGAGTGTATAGTAATTTGTGCTAATGACTACTGGTCATAGAACTTCTGGAATAGAGAAAAATTCGTTACTATTGCTTTAGGTAAAAGCAGTAAAAGTAATTGAAAGTAGTTTGAAATGGAATATGTGCCACTTGGGTGCTTTTAACCAGATCATGCCTTTATAAAGAGAAGATAGTGGCCTTTTAGCATATGACTTACCACATATCTTAACCTCCCATTTTAAAGAGATGCTTTTGGAAATATCAGTCAAGGAGAATCTTCAATTACTACATTGCTTCAAAAAACCATACAATTTTGGTTGTTAGAAACACGATTCCAAAAGATGTGTTTTCACAAACTAGAATACACGCAAACTCTGTGACTGAACTAAACCTCACATGCTTTGCAGTTGAGCTGTTGGGTGCGGTATCTTGAGAAAAAGATGTTTGGATTCTTTTATATTTAATGACTTTGTGTGAAAAATTAAGGGTTTAAAAATAAAATGAAGTAACTCAGTCTTTTATTTTCCTCACTAATAGTTTACTGTGTGAAGAGACTTTCTTTTCCTACTATGCTTTATCCTTTGATACTTTTCATCTTGCAAGCTTAAGAGAAGTGATGTACAATTCATAGATCCATAGTTTATCAATTTGTATCAAACAGCTGCTTTTATCAGTGGCCAGGCCGGCTGAGCTACAAAGTACAGACATTGAAATTTCTGAATTCTGTAATCCAATAGGTCATTTGCCTCTGTAATTTTTAGAGAACCATTTTTGCACCACCCAGACACATTTTGAGGGGCGTTTGCAGTTTTATTAATCGCATTTGTAACTTACAGAAATTCTTACCTGAGGAGAAAGATGGGTAAAGTTCTTCAAAGTTTTTCAAAGTTTTTTATTCTATCTGGAAAGGGTTTAATTGACTTATTGTATCTTCTATTCTCCTTTTCTGTAGAGATAGTCTGTTGAATAATGTAGAAAGCCACTCTTTGTGATATTCACGCTTTAATTATCAAAGTTCTGAGGCAGCAGATGCTGTGGGCATCAGGGTAATGAAGGACAGGTTGGCAGGGAAGGTAAGTGAGGGGTTAGGGCTAAGTCACATTCTGTGCTTGCTCTCTTAAATTTCGCATGGATAGATTCTGACTGTGTTGAAAATAAGGGCCACATTGACAGGTAAATGAAAGTAGGTGGTGTCTCAGAAGAGAAGGTACAGACTAGGCAGTGTCTATTGCCAGCTGCCACACCCAGGCTCTCTTTGTCCCTATAAAAGTGTTTAGATCAGGTCTGTGGAAGTCATTCTCATTCTATTCTTTCCAATGCCCAACTCACTGCAGAGCAGCAGTCTGGAGGAGTTGCTATAATTTATACTACTCAGAGCACATTTTATTTTTTAAAAGAGGATTAAAGTCATTAACCTGGAGTAGAATTACAGGGGGCTCAGCTGTTGCTTATAAGGCTCAGCAACTTAGAAGGCTGGTCCTTAATGATGTCACTAATCTCTCCACCCAAGTTCCACCCATTTTTTTCTCTTTAATGGTAGAAGCTACCAGTACCTTTACACAAATGGCCCTGGTGGATTTTGTCTTCCTGTTTAGAGATGGCCTTATTGAGTACGATTTTGGGGGTATTAGAATGGACTTCTTGCACTTTTCCAACTAACCTATCTACTAACTAACTAACAACCAACTTCTCACCAACTGAGACCATGGGACAGGTCTAAAGCCCCTGTGATGTATAAACGACTATGTAAAATTCTTTCTTGAATGTTTCTATTACTACAAGGTCAGTTGAACAAGGCGGGGAAATGAAGAAGTTTAACCAACTGAGCCACCCAGGTGCCCGGGAAATGAAGTTAAAGATGTTTGGGGAAGTTATTGAAACTACAGGGCTCTAGTTACTTTACATGTATATTCCCAATTTTGTTGAGGGCTAGATTGTTAAATATATTTCGTGGACCAAATTGGGCTATTTTAGAATAAATTCTCTCGAGTAGTGAATGAAGAAGACATGTGTGACTTAAGGATCCAAAATATTTCCAAGTTTGTTTTAGGCTTCTGGAAGTCTCCCCGTACTTTCCCTGTTTGACCATTGCTACTCATGTTGACTGCAGGGCCACTCCACAGTAACGGATTACACAGAGTCACCATCTGGTGAGATGTGGGTAGTTTCAGTGCTCTGGACCTGTGAAAGGGGGTTGTGCTGAGAACTAGGGTATTTAGCTTGTGATGGTTTAGGAATTGTTATCCTGAGACATCTCTCTGCCACACCAGACAGAGTTATTCTCCCTTTCTAGATACTTTTGGCTTTCTTGATAACTCATTATAGTGTGTGTGTGTGCGTGTGTGTGTGTGCGCGCGTGCGCGCATGCAGAAAGGTGTTTTTAATATAGTTTAATTCGAGAGGTATTCCTTAGTCATCTACTACGATTAAGACACTGTTTGGGGCACTGCAGGGATTTGGAGGGAGGCATAGAGACAGTGGCCTTGAGTTAGTATCAAAGTGGGGTGAGGAGATGGGGCTCACAATGGTGAAGAAATAGAAGACAGCATTTTAAGCATTTTGCTATATTAAAAGAAAGGAAGATCTCATCCACTAGGGAAGCTATCCTGATTTACTCACGTCTGCTGGTTTTTGTTTTGTTTTCTCCTTCTCCTGTGGTGAGGCTTAGGATCAATCTATAAAAAGTGAAAAATTAATAAAGGAAGTATTTTAAAGTACCTGCTTTTAGGAACAAAGCACATATGAGTGGAGCAATTACAAGCTCTTTAAAGGGCTTGCCCTTGACTTAAAAGAGAACTTTCAAAATGGGCACCATTTCTTAGCTGATTCTTAATTATTCAGGAGCTCGTTATCCAGTTGGAGAATTATCTAAGTTGCCCTCTTTTTCTCCTCCTTTTATTTTTGCCTCTCATCTGATCTTTGTGTCCTTTTTATATATTAATTCCTCCATAGCTGGTAGGAAGGAGAATAAAAAGATTAATTGCAAACCTTTAGGTAGATTGGTTAGGAAAGGGCTCTGATGTTTGGGTAAAATGAGAATAATTGGCAAATTGCCTATTTGTTCTGGTCCGTTATCATCATGGGTAACGACTGATGGAAACCAATGGAACTGGGCCTGCTGGATGACTTAACATCAAGACGCAGGAGGAAGGTTCTTAATGTTCATACTTTTTCTTTGTTTTATACATTGTGCCAATAGCCTGCATCATATAATGATTTTGTAAAGTCTTTATGCTTTTTTTTAGTACACTATTTAAATTTTGGAGTCTAAAATAAATAAGCTGGATTAAAATGGTTATAGCTGCAAGGATACATGCTGTGAGATGCTTCCAGAAATCCGTAAGTTAAATATGAGTATTTTGGCTCTAATGCACCTTAGCCAATTAGAGTTTATGGCAGCTGTCATTTAATATTAGTGTCCTATAGTTAAAAGATGAATACTTTAAAATGAATGTGTTTATGGTTCCTTAAGATAACTCGTTTGGCTGGCCAGCAGGTGGTTTTTGTTAGGATCTGTTCTAGGATATAAATGGACAGGAAGTGGTCTTCCAAGGTATTTTTCTTCAGCTCTTTTAAAAAAGTAATGTTAGCAAGGGATAGTAAGATAAAATGCCTATTGGATCCCTGAACCCACTTTCTTCTTCTTCTTCTTCTTTTTTTTGTTTTAAGATTTTATTTATTTGAGAGAAAGAGAGAGAGAGTGTGAGTGCACAAGTAGGCAAAGCAGGAGGCAGAGGGAGAGGAGAGTCAGGCTCCCCACTGAGCAGGGAGCCTGACATGGGACTCCATCCAGGGACGCTGGGATCATGACCAGAGCCGAAGGCAGACGCTTAACCCACTGAGCCACCCAGGTGTTCCTCCCTGAACCCACTTTCAATTAGTTCATGGAAATGTATAAATGTGCAGCTGGGGAGTGTTCCTTAGAGCTGAGAAGATTACTGTGCATGCTTTTGACTTCGTGAAGGCAGCACATCCACAACACCTTTCCCAGAACCACGGCAATCAAGTCAGAAGCTTCTCTTTCTTATATTCAAAAACGCTATCAAAATGATTAATATAATTTGAATGAGCACTTTCAGATAAGAGAGACATATGTTAAAATTCTGACCTCTGGATAAAATTTTATAAAGCCCTTTTCTCTCTTGTCTTACCTCCTTTACTAGCTCCTTATATAGATTGCAGTCACCAACACCCTAAGATGTTCTCTGCCATTTTGGCATCTAAATATCTCAGAGATTGTTTGGATAAAGACATTTTAGAAATAAACTTTAGACATGGAATTTTGAAAACACATATGAAATATATGCAATTACAATGAAAGATTAAACAGAAATCTCTGAATGTTTCACATAAGGATTAAAGAATTTGAGTCAATTAACCCCAAAGGGAAAGGCCATAAAATAAAACCAATAGACAGACCAAAAGAATTGTGATTTTTCCTTGTGGAGGAATGATTCACTTGGCACCCCATACTGTTCCCTAAGAATTTAGGATGGTATTTGGATGGTTGTGCTGGTTTTGTACTTTATACTGGGGATGTGTTAGGCAATGATTCCAAGGGTGATGATTGAGTAGAGAAGTTACTTTCAAATTACCTCTGAAACAAACTTGTTTGAATTCAAACTCATCCCTTCATTTCTGATATGACAGCACCATGTTTATATCTCATATGTATTGCAAATTTTCCATATTTGAATTTCTTGATCTTCCCCTAGAAATATGCTTCTCTTCTGGTCTTCATAAGTAAATAATACCTCTATCTTCTTAGAAACTTGGGAGCCACCTTTGACGACTCCCTCCACGTTTAGCGTATCATCAATTCACCTTGACTGCACTTTCAAAATATGTCCTTTTTAAAAAGGTTTTATTTAAATTCCAGTTAGTTAACATGCAGTGTAATATTAGTTTCAGGTGTTATAGTGATTCAACATTTCTGTACAACATCTGGTGCTCATCACAAGTGCACTCCTTAATCCCCATCACCTATTTAACCCATCCCCCCAAAGTGTGCCTCTTTACTCCCCCAACTTCCCAACCCCACCACCTGAGCCTGGACTTCTGCAGTAACCTCCTAAGTGATTTTATAACTTCCACGTTTTACTTTTTTTATTTAATGAAGTTTTGTCTTTTAAAATGTACAGCTGGTGGGATCTGTTCGTGCATCTTCACCGGCAGCTGGGGCATCTCTACCCTTGGTGTTTCTGGTGTAAATTACTTGAGCTCTGTGCTTTGAAACCAGTTTAATAAGTCCTTTACTAAGGAACTCCTGAAGGTCTGCCCTGGCCAGAGGACCTTGAATCCTTAGTCTCTCAGAAACAAAGCTAGGGTTATAAGCTTGTAGTTGGGAATTTCCTTGTAGAGTTTTGTTGCTTTGTTAAACAAGACCAGATTATTGAGCTTGTCTCCAACTTTGCCTTTGGACCACTTCTTCTTTTGACTTTGCCCCCAGATTTGTTCACTGGGTCTTTGTCTTTTTGGCTTTGACTTTCTGTCATATTTCTTCTTCTTGTTGCCTTTGGGTGACATTGTGAAGCTCAGAGAGCAGTGGCCACCCCTGCAACCCCGCTAAGATGTCAGACAAAAAGAAAGCTAACTTCCATGTTTTTCTTTCTTCAAACTCTTCTCCACACAGTGGTTAGAACTGGGATAAGCCATACCACTGTAATGTGGTATCCCCAAAATAGAGTGTTTCAACCAAGGTAGACATTTAATTCTCTCTCAAGTAATATTTAATCTAAGTGGGAGTTTTCAGCTAATGGTCTGTTCTTCTATTGTCAAAACATGGTTTCTATTTTGGGCCATAGACTCCACTTGTTACTATCTTCTAGCAGCAGGTAGGAGGGAGAGGTCCAGGGGAACATATATCTTGTTCTTTTTGGAGACTGCCTAGAAGCTTGGAGCATTTATATAACTTCCTGATGGTCACACAACTATTTGATGACAGAGCTGATGGATCTGAGGTTTGTGTGACTCCAAAGCCACGATATCACTCTTATGGGGAAAGAAAACCTATAGCTGTTGCACTCCAAATTAACATTGAACCTATTAAAATTCATATTTTGAAATAATTATGTAAAGTTCTAATTATTTAGAGTATGACACTATTAAGAGTGAAGATAAATAGATGTAAGAATATTTGAAAAGTATATCTGTGGATGATAGGAAACAAATATATCGCCACTATAAGGGAAAAATACTCACCTTCTACTGATGGTATTGGAAACAGAGGTGAGAAAGAAAGTCTCTCTTGTGGGAGTTCTTAACTGTGTGGAGCAAAGTCCTCAATAAAATAAAAAACTTAATTTTCAATTCCATTTCTTGGTTATATTCATCAAATAGTTCTAGTAGAGAGGTGTTACAAAATGTAAGTGGCTCCTCTCTCAAGTTAACATCAAGTAGAGAATAGGGGAAGTCAGACCTCAGTATACCGAAAGCTATGGCCTTAACCCTGGGTGCTGATCTCTGGCTACATCCATGCCTGGTATCAGTAATGGGGATGGATCCTATATTGGTTCACTAGAACTGCTGTAACAAAGCGTTACAGTGTAGGTGGCTCACAGTTATTTTTTTATTTTCTACGATTTCATTTTCTCATGATTCTGGAGGCCAGAAGTCAGAGATCAAGGTGTCTGAGGGTTGGTTTTTTCTGAAGCCTCTCTTCTTGTCTTGTAGATGGTAGATGGTAGTCCTTCTTTCCTGCTCCTTCCCGTGGTCTTCCTTCTGTACCTGTCTGTACTTAATCTCCTCTTCTTCACTTTCTTCCCTATTTTTATAAGGATGAGGGCCCACCCCCGTGACCTCATTTTACCTCTTTAAAGAACCCATCTCCAAGTACAGTCACATCTGAGGTACTAGGTATAGAACTGCAACACATGAATTTTGGAGAAACACAATTCTGCTCATAACAAGGGAAAAGAATCATTGCTTTTAAGCCCTGCCCACAGGTGGTCCTGTGTAGGATTCTCAAGCCTTTAGAATCATCTGAGTAGCTTTAAAAAAGTGAAAAACGGGGCACCTGGGGGGCTCAGTCATTAAGCATCTGCCTTTGGCTCAGGTCATGGACCCAGGGTCCTGGGATCAAGCCCCATGTCAGGCTCCTTGCTCGGTGGAAAGCCTGCTTCTCCCCCACTCCCCCTGCTTATGTTCCCTCTCTTGCTGTGTCTATCTCTGTCAAATAAATAAATAAAATCTTTAAAAAAAGGAGAAGTAAAAAACACCAATACTTAGGCATCGCCCTCAGAGGTTTGATTTGATCTGTGTGGGATGGGGTATTAGTTTCTAAAAGCTTCCTGGTAACTTAAATGCGTGGCTGGGCTTTGAACACCACTGTCCTAATGGTTATATTTCTTAACTGTGTAAATGAAAGCACATTTCTTATCTTTCTCTAAATTTTCTTTTTGAAAATTCATTAAGAAACACAGCTCCTTTTTAATGAAAGATGTGTATTCAACAAAGTAATATTCAGGTCTAAAAAAAGAGCTAAATACTTCTAAGGTGGTATAGTTCCAAATGTCAAGAGTGGGTTTTGCAATATGCATTAGGCTTACTGTGTTTTTCTGCTTAATGAAAATAAATCAAAGAAACTTGGGCATATCCCTCAGAAAGCCAATGAAGTTAGGTAACTGACACTTTAATGATTAAGTTGACTAAAATGTCATACCTTTTAGTGAGGAATGTTTTAAAATGTAACTTTGTTTTACTTTATTCTTTTTTAGTTCACAGAATTTCCCTCTCAGCAAATGGAAAGTTCATTTAAATTTTTATTATTGCACTATAGTTGACATACAATGTTATATTAGTTTCAGGTGCACAACATAGTGATTTGACAATTCTCTACATTGCTCAGTGCTCACCACGGTAAGCGTGGTCACTGTCTGTCACCATACAACATTATGAAAATATTATTGACTAGAATTCCAATGCTGTATTTTTTTCATCTCTGTGACTTACTTATTTTATAACCGGAAGTTTGTACCTCTTATTCACTTTTCCCTATTTCTAGTGAGGAAATTTCTTGATTAAAGAAATGTTTTTTGGCTTTCAGAAGGAGGCTAGATTTTCCTTTCCAGATGATATCAAAATCTGATAGAAATACATTGATTTAATCAGGCCTATTTCTGTGTTTTGAAGTGAAGCCACTTATCTGGCATTTTTCATTACAGCTTGACAACAGCTGGCTGCTTCCCAGAATGCAGTACTGTGACAGAGATTATTTTATGAAGTCATGGATCAGCTGCTTTTGTAACTTGCTTTAATTGATTATGTGTACATTATTTCACTCTCTGGGCTTAAAAGAAGACTGCACTTGAGTGAGGAAACAGTTGATAATTGATAAAAGACCATTTCTATTATGCTATGTTACACTGTCTTTCCCATTGTGCCTTAATAATATATTTTGGTTTCAGTTTTTTTGAAAGTTTTTAAATACTGTTTTTAAATACTGTAATTTCTATTTTGACTGAATCGTGTAGCTTTAGGAGCAATATTTAGGATCACAAAAACCATTTGAACTATAGAAAATACTGTTCCAGTAGTGTAGTTGATTTTTATTTGTCCTTTCTCTTTGGTGATTTCTGACAGAGATCTGAGGAAGTGAGCTTTTTCTTTTCCTTAAGGATTTTGTTTATTTGAGGGAGAGAGAAAGCATGAGCAGGGGGGAGGCAGAGGGAGAAGCAGACTCCTCACAGAGTAGGGAGCCCAATGTAGGACTCGATCTCAGGACCCCGAGCTGAAGCCAGATGCTTAACCATCTGAGCCAACCAGGCATTCCAGAAGTGAGCTTATAAGTAAAACTAAACAACAAGAAAAAACCCTAACTATTACTGCAAGTGTGCAGTACATAGTCACTTCCTAAAATTGTGGGGTACCCATGTCTTGCTGGAACTATAAGAATTCCAAGGGCTGACATTAAACTAGACCTTAGTATATCGATAAGCATAGATACCTCAGTTAAGAACACTTAAGAGTGCAGAAATTCACTAGCACAGACCCCAAACTGGGGAACCAAATAATATGTTTTTCTTTTATTCATACTGAGGCCTGACCTGGGGCACAAGTGTCCACATAGAGTGAGGTAGTGCTTTTCTCAATGAAAGGTGCTACTTTTGGTTAAAAATCGAATAAAAAAGAAAGAGAAATGAGGTTTTGCGTTTCAGTTTTAATCATTTTTCTCATGGAACCGGGAGTGGAGATTTGGTCAGCAACTCAACGCTGCTGTAATTCTCAGTTATTGTGTGGATTGTTAGCCCTCACAGTTCTGTTTTCCCTCTCTCTGCCTTTTGCTAATGGAGGAAATAGCAAAACCTCGTAGATACGGCTCCTGGCAAACATTGCAGTTTGGCCTCCCTCATGCCTTTAATATTGTTTTATCTGTATCTTGGGGATCACCATCCATTGGCTTTAGACTGAACTACTCATAAAGATGTCTTGGGAAGCCTTTAAAATTGATCCCTCAGTTTTATCCTGGACTTAGTGAATCAGACTTTCTGAGGATGAGAATGTGGAATCTTTGACCCTCTCCTGGGTGATTCTTGGTGTGGCCAGTTTTTCGCTGGTCGAGGAATGGTCTCCGGGTACTTGTGCTCTGTTCTTTGCAGAATGACTGTTCTCAATTCCTTCTAATCCTCTACGTTTCCAGTCCTAACTTTGGCTTCAGAAGATGACTGGGTTCTTCCTTTCATTCGAAAGTAAGTCCATTCTGAAACTATCCCTCATGTTCCCTTTGTTTACCTCAGAAACATGTCTCTAGTTATCGTCTTGCTTTGAATTTCACAGAAAAGGGCTCCCTGATCAAAAAGTAAACTCTACTTTCTTTTCAGTTTATCCATTATCATCTTTTTTTTTTAAGATTTTATTAAATTTCTTTTTTTTTTTTTTTTTTTGAGAGAGAGGGAGGATGAGGAGGGGTAGGGCAAAGGAAGAGGGACAAGTAGAATCCCTATTGAGCAGGGAGCCAAAAGCCAGTCTCAATCCTAGGAGCTTGAGATCATGACCTGAGCTGAAATCAAACCTTTAACTGACTGAGCCACCCAGACACCCCTATCCATTTTCATCTTTAATTTCCCTTCACACCACCATCTAATGTTTTTTTGCCTGCCTGCCTTCCTTCCTTCCTTCCTTCGTTCGTTCCTTCTTTCCTTCTTTCATTCCTTTCTTCCTTCCTCTCTCTCTCTTTTTCTTCCTTCCCTCCCTCCCTTCCTTCCTTAATTGCATCACTTCTCTTTGCCTTTGCACAACACACGTTTCCCCTATCTGGAAAATTCTCCCTCCCCTCCATAATCCCTGATACTATTGAGTTTCTCAGTCTTTTCCCCACCAAAATTTCAGAAAGAACGATGTATTTCCTCCTTGCCACTAAGCTTCAGGGCTCCTATTTTTATCACTCTAACCCCCCACCAGAGGGAAATTTCCTCTAATTATGAAATCAATTTTTTTTTCTAGAGGTTAGATTGACATTTCAAAGCAGGAAATAGAAAGTATGAAGAAAACTATAAAAAGAACATTTTTTTTCTATCTTCTTTAGAAAATAAAATTGGAAATTCAAAAAGGATACATAAATTTTATCTATTATGAACATTTGATGAGTAAGAATTGTTGTCCCAATAAAGATTCTGGCTTCCCCCAAAAGATAAGGTTGGAAGATAAATCTGTCCTAATTTATCCTTGACATAGTCATCACAAATAATCTTGTCTAATGATCCATAACTAAGGCTTTGACTACAGTACCTGATAATGGATACTCAGATAGTTTACTGCAAGGTGTTTTAAACAGATCTCTCCTGATTTGGATTCGTCTTGTTACAATGCAGGAATCCCATTATTACTAGAATATCAGAAGAATTGCCACATTCTCTGGAGTTGCCCATGATTTATAAACTATTTTATTTTTCTTCATTGCTTTATTTCTTAATTATTTAAATTAAAAAAATATGGTGACAGTATGAAAATTATTAAGTCAAATATTTTTATAGAGTATATGACAAAATATTCTTTTTTCTCTTCTCTTACCGCCTTGTTTCACTTACTGGAAGAACCACTTCAATGTGATTAGATATTTGTTCTGGCACTTACTTCCTTATTTGAAAATAATATACCTCTTGATTAATCATTTTTACTTTCTATCAAGCTATATGTGTATCTTTACTTACTTATACCTCTTCTTTAAGTTCAAAATCCCTCATAAATTGCTGTTATTTCCAAGCATGCCCTGATTTGAAGTGTGTATACTACAAAACCGCATTAAATAATTTGGTTTATGTAGTAAAGTAAAAAATTTCACTTCCTCCTTATAATTTATTATGTCTAAATTTTTAGAAACCTCTTTTCCCAGTATCTTCTTATGACTATGCCAGTGCTTTCCGCAGTTGAGTGATCTCCTGTGTGACTGCATTTCTTTTATTTTTTGTTCTTATTTTTAGCTGGAGTTAATAATTACCTCATTTTTTCCCCTTTAATGTTCTTGGAATGCTGTGTCTTCTCCTATCCTCTAAGAGTTCTGCAAAATATCTCCAGTACTGTCTTCTGTATGCTCAAGTCCTCTGTCTCCTACCCCAGTGTGCACTGTGTTCAAAGGGCCTGAGGCACAGCTGTCACTCTGGGAGAGCCCACTGCCTCTTCTTGTTTTCTAAATCCATATCCTCTTCCTTTTTAGTTTTTTTTTTGGTTTTGGTAAGGCATAACTTGCAGTGGCTTCTTGAAAAAGTGTGTTTGGGAAGTGAATTTTTTAAACTTCGCTTGGGGACTTCACCACAGGATGATTAGAGGAGTTAGCTAGATCTTTTGTTGAGGGGTCTACCCACCCACAAAATACCATTAATACATAAATCTTTCCTCTTAGGCAGTTTAGTTTCACCAGAGAAGGTTCCTCAATCCCTTGACAAGGGAAATGCAACCTGAAGGCATTCTCTGTGATTGTTGCACAGATTTTCACATATTACACTCATTTTCAGCATTGTCCCCTTCACTTGCCCTCTTCCGTGACTGCTGTGCCTGAGTCTGAAATCCCCATCATTTGCTTTCTCTGAAAAAATAAACCTCAGATTTCTAGTGTGTACTGAAGGTTAGAACTTGGGAGCTGTGGTGTGCTGGGAGATGTTTAACAACTAGCTCTCTAAAAAAAATCAAAACAAAACAAAACTCTGATTTGTAGCATTTGCCAGCTTCTCCAAATATTCATCCTGTAGTTGCTTTCCAGCTCAATATGAGGTCACTGCAGAGTTCACTCTTGCAAGCTGGTACAAACCAGCTGCAGCCCGCCAGTGATTGAAAGAGTCTAAAAATCCCTTCACTTTAGCGAGGGCCCTAACTTTCATCTTCTAGAGCACCCAGCATCTCTGTTTCGTGAGCATTTCCAGGGGCAAATTGGCTTGCTTCTTGTAGCCGTTGGCTTCACTTTTCTCCTCTCCGCTAAAATGTTCCCTCCATCTGCTTTCCACCTTCAAATGTTGGATTGTAGTCACTTCTTCATTTCACAGAAGTTGGAGTTTGTGTTCTTGTTTCCTGTCATCTTTGTGGCTTCAGAATTTTGAGAGCAAAAGGGGGCAAAAATGCCTTTATGTTGCCATCATGAAACCAAAAGTTCCACTCATTTTTCTAAATAAAAGCTAGAATGACAAAATGACACCTGATGTCATTAATAACATTTTGAATAATCTTGTCTAAATCTTTGAAAACCTAACTTATAGCATAAAACTTGGAGAAGGAATTTTTGACTTTGCTACATAGACCGAATTATTCAGTGCAGCTCTGTAGTACATACAGTTCAGATCAGGGCACGCTTGGACATTGCAGCAATTTGTGGTGGGATTTTGAACTTAGAAGATGTGAAAGAATGTGGATTAGGGGAGATATAGATCAAGTGTTGAGTTATCTTGTGTTGGACCCTCATAGGTCCTTTATCAGATATTGGAACCAAAGGTAATACTGAGTTCTGAGGAAGGTAATTTTTGGGGGGGAAATTGGGTGAGGGTGGGGTTGGGGCATATCAATTCAATTTTCAGATTAGAAGTACAGAATTAGAAACATAGAATGTCCTTTAAAAATAAAGATTTTATTTATTTATTTGACAGAGACACAGTGAGAGAGGGAGCACAAGGAGGGGGAGTGGGAGAGGGAGAAGCAGGCTTCCTGCTGAGCAGGGAGCCTGATGTAAGGCTTGATCCCAGGACCCTGGGATCATGACCTGAGCCAAATGCCGACGCTTAACGACTGACTCCCCAGAAACATAGAAAATGTCCTAATAAAATGTGTACCCCTTTTAGATGTTAATAGCAAAAACATCCTGTTTTTGTTTGTTTGTTTGTTTGTTTCTATTTTGGGGTCAACAACGATCTATAAGACAGGATAACATAGGGGTTAAGGCATAGAATTCTCAGTGTTTCGGTCTCAGGGTATGAATCTGCCAAATGCTAGTAGTCATGGGACTTGAGCAAGTGTCTTCATCTCTTGGTGCCTCAGTATTCTCATCTGGAAAGTTAAGATAGGACTAGAACCTCCTCAGAGACTTGTTTTGAGGACTAAGTAAGTTAACATATTTAAGGCACTTACAGTGTGTGAAGCATAGTAAGTGCTTGATGAGCAGTAGTTACTGTTACTCTTGCATCTGGCATTAGTAATAACCAAATTTGCACTGGTTAATACTTATCTACCTATTAAAGCAGACATCAATGTCACATTAAAGTCATACTGTTCACGTTTTACTGGAGTCTGTTGTTTGTGATCCATAGTTCTCTTGTTATTCATCACCCTCCCAATAATTTAATAGAAATTCAGCTCTAACTATGTACAGTTTTACTGTGCTAAATGCTGAGGTTATAGAGTTTCCCAAATGAACTCATTATTTGGAGAAGAAAAATAATATTAGAACCTTTCCTCATTCTTTTTTTATATTTTTAAAAAAGAGTTTAGGGCACCTGGGTGGCTCAGTGGGTTAAGCCGCTGCCTTCGGCTCAGGTCATGATCTCAGGGTCCTGGGATCGAGTCCCACATCGGGCTCTCTGCTCAGCGAGAAGCCTGCTTCCCTCTCTCTCTCTCTCTGCCTGCCTCTCCGTCTACTTGTGATCTCTCTCTGTCAAATAAATAAATAAAATCTTAAAAAAAATAAATAAAAAAGAGTTTATTTATTTATTTGTGATAGAGAGAGAGAGAGAGAGAGAGCATGAGCAATGGGGAGGAGCAAAGGGAGAGGGAGAAGCAGACTTAGGGCTCGATTCCAGGACCCTGAGATCATGACCAGAGCCAAAAGCAGATGCTTAATTGACTGAGCCACCCAGGTGCCCCAGAACTTTTCATCACTGGTCACACCAAAATAAACTCCAGATGGATCAAAGAGTTATACTTAAAAAAGAAAAATAGAGCCACAGAAATACAGATAGGAGGTATGGGTGAATATTTCAATGTATTTGATGTACAGGAAGCTTGTCTATTTTTTGACATAAAATCAGAAACATTAACACAAAAGATGGGTACATTTTCTAAATAAAAATTTAAGGGGTACCTGGGTGGCTCAGTGCATTAAGGCCTCTGCCTTTGGCTCAGGTCATGATCTCAGGGTCCTGAGATGGAGCCCTGCATGAGGCATTCTGCTCAGCAGAGAGCCTGCTTCCCCCTCTCCCTGCCAACCTCTCTGCCTACTTGTGATCTCTCTCTCTCTGTGTCAAATAAATAAATAAAATCTTAAAAAAATAAAAATTTAACTTGTGACTGAGGGAGGAATCATCAAAACAAAGTCAAGAGTGAAATGCAAACTAGGAGGAATAATGATAGCACATAGGATACATATGATACATAAGAGTAAATTTAATTGCCAATTAACTGGAAAATGGCAAACAACCTAAAAGAAAACTACAAGAACAGGCCATTCACAGAAGATGTTATAAATGTAAAGAGGTGCAAAATTCTTCACTAAAATTTAAAGAAATTTAAATCCAACAAAAGATATTTTTCGTTTGTTGGGAATGGTGGTGTGGGTAGAGTGGGAGGGGACACACATTTGAACAGAAAACCACCATTTCCAGGGTCCTGAGTCAAGGGAGAATATCCTTTGGGGGTGGGATTCTTTTGGCTTCTGACCTGAGTGCCCAGCCTCCCCTCCCACCGCCCCGCCCCTTATCTCTGCTTTCAATGTACCCTCTAGAGCGCTCTTTCCCTGCCTGTTTGTTTCCTTGGAAAACGCCTTGCGGGTTACCTGAGATCTAATGAGGCTTCCAGCTGTACATTAGTCATACATAGCAATTACTTCACTTTTGTATGAGCCAAGCATGTCCAACATTTAAAATAACTGCCTTCTGAAGAGCTAGAGTTGGCTGGTGTGTGGCCATTTGGTTTGATTTTGATACTGTTTTCTGAGACCTTCTACTGTAGATCCCTGTGTACATCTTCCTCAGGGACCCTGACTCTAGAGGAAAACAAACCAAACCAAACCAAACCGTCAGAGCTTCTGGGGGAGAAAGGGACTAGACTGGTTTGTTTGTGGGCTCATTTATTCAATAAATATTTATTGAGAACTTACTATGTGCTAAGTGTCAGATACTACTCTAATCATTGGGCATATAAGAGTGAACATAAGTTTCTGTGGAGCTTATTCTGGGTGGGGGGAGGGACAGACAATTCACAAAATTGAATAAAAATTTCATATGGCTGCTGTGAAGAAAATAAAGTCAGGTAACAAAGAGTAGAAGGCTGCCTGGGTGGCTAGTAGGTTAAGTATCTGTCTTCGGCTCAGGTCCTGATCCTGGGGTCCTGGGAGGGGTCCTGGGTTTGAGCCCTACATGGGGCTCCATGCTCGGTGGGGAGTCTGCTTTTTTCTCTCCCCACCCCCTCCTGCTCCTGCTTTTCCTCTCTCTCTCTCTGCCAAATAAATAAATAAATAAATAAATAATAAATCTTTTAAAAAAAGAGTAGAAGTGTGGAGGTAGATAAATGTATACAAATGTACACACATTACGCACACACACACACAATAGTAGTTCTCAAAGTTTAGTGTGCATCAGAATCACCTATAGGACTTATTAAAACATTAAGATTGCTGTGCTCCCTCCCTCAGAGTTTCTGATTTAATAGGGGCCTGATGTGGGGCCTGGAAATTTACATTTTTAAAAAGTTATCAGGTGTTGCTGCTGCTGCTGTAGAGATAACACCTTGAGAACCCCTGGTGTATGTTATTAGGTGGTCCCAGAACGCCTCCAAAGAGGTAATATATTTGGTTGATGAGAAGGAGCCAGTGAGATGAAGATGGTCAGTGTAGGAGGTAAGGGGTGGGAGTGAAGAGCTTTCCAGGTAAAGCAGAGAAACTGGTTTGAAGAAAGCAGAGAGGCTCATGAGTCTAGTAATGAATGGAGGGGACACGGGCAAGAGAAGCAGTCAGAGGAAGACGTGGAGAGAGTCCTCAACTCTGAAAGCACACTTAAAAAACCCACAGTAACAACACAACAATAAGCCAATGCTGGAGTCCACCTCCAGAGACTTTGATTTAATTAATCTGGATGGCACTTAGGTATTTTTAAAAGCTCTTTATGTGTTTCTGTTGAGCAGCCAAAACCGAGAATGATGGATACAGGCCCTTTGTAATTGTGTAAAAGTTAAGATTTTGTATCAAGTGTGATGGGAAACCATTGAGAAGTAGAGGACATACGTGGGTTTAGTTTCTAGATGCTAGAATGGATTTTGTAAGGGGTTAAGAGTGAATGAGGAGCCCAGTTAGAAAATGTTACAATTGTCTAGGTTAAAAGTGATATTGGCTGTGTTTACACGGTAGTGGTGGGTATGGTGAAAAATGGGATGCAGGATGGTGGATGGGATTTTAGTTAGAATAAAAGAGACTTGCTAGTGGATTGGATATGAGAAGTGAGAGAGAGGGAACATCAACTGTGATTCTAAGGCTACCTTTCAACTGGGTGAAAGGTGACACCATTAACTGTTAACACTGGGATAGATAACAGTTTTGGGAAGAAATAAGAAAGCTTTTATTTTGGTTTTATTAACTCAAAGATTACTTTAATAAGAGTGAAGAACTGGATGAGTTTTAGGGAAAGAGAGTGGGAATGAGGGTAAACCCATGCCTTGCTCCTTTGACTGGACTGTTGTGATAGCTGGCTAGGAAAGGATTATTGTTCATGTAGATTTCACATGCTTCTTAAAAACAGTAACCTCTCCTCTAACTATGTGGTTTTTTAGATGGGTGAACACAATCATGGCAAGAACTTTTTAGAAAACCTGTGAGCTTGAGCTGGTGGGCATGTGGTAGGCCCTCAGTAAACATTTGTTGAATTAATCAACGAACAGTGAGCGAACTGGGGACTTTTCTATATCAAGCCTATTTATCATTTTGGTGGGCGATGTGTATTCAGATTACATTGTGTAGGGAATATAAATATCCAGTGGTTTCCAGTTAGATTATCATAAAATATTTAACTGATCAAATGAATCCAAAAGGGCAGAAGGTTTTTGGTGTAAGCTGTGTTGAATTCTTTGTGATACCCAAGAAAAAGGGATAATAAATTGAATCTCCTAAGACCTGTCTGGATTTCTAGTTACATGTCTCTTTGTCTTTTTTATTTTTCTCATGAGCCAGTGTCACCTGTGGTTTTAGCAGAATCAGATCAGATTTGGAACCCGCCTTCATAGAAAGATATCTTGTTTCTCTGTATGTCATGATGAAGAGAGGTTTCAGGGCAGTGTTCCTATAAGCCAGCTTGGTGCAGTGTGGAATGTGAGATCATAGGTGACTTATCTGAGATTTCAAAGATAATCAACATTTGCCTATGAGTGCCTTTTCTGATGAACCAAAAGTCAGAATTTGTTTCTGAAAAGGAGGGTCAGTTCCTACAACTAGAGAGATCAGAGAAGAAGCTGAGAATGGTTGCCAGACTGTATTCAGATGCCCAAACTTGTGAATGAACATGTGGAGTCCCTCCCTAGTTCAGGCTGCCCTGTCCCTAAATCATGGAGTGGAGAGCTGCTCAAACTCATTTCTCCTTATTAGCTCCATTTAGGGACAAATTATTCCGCTTCAGTCTTGCAAAATGGGAAAGAAGTTGAATCCATATCTTAACAACTATCATCTAAGTTCTGAAGGGAGGGACAAACTCTGTTTGTAAAAATAGCTTGATAATTCACTTAGGAGCACAAAGTGAAACAGGGGAACATGTTGGAGGCTCGATCCAAGGTTGAAGAGGAGAAGGGGTAAGTTGACATCCTGCTACGAGGAGAGTTTGTTGCACTCTTTCCAAAGGGGTAAATTGAGAGAAGAGAGAGAAGCTTACAAATGCTGCACAGCTGGGTGAAGGGATTTGTGGAAATGGTACAGTGGTAGGATGGCCAAAAGATAACTTAGGAAGAAATGCTCTGTGTTCAGTTTGAAATTGTTTGCTTTGCTCTTGTATATACTCCTTTTATATCTCTTTTGAAATAATTGACAAAGACTCTTATATTCATGGAAGTTTTATGTGAGTAAAGCTTGAGTTTGGCATTAGGTCAAATGGTGGAGACAGACAAGTCTGTGAAGTAGGAGTTGAACTGACTTGAGAATGCAAGTTCTGTCTCATCCTTACACTCTACACACCTAACGAATCCTCAGAAGTTTTGCACAGGACTTTGGTGGGAGACCCAAACCCCAGTTGACTCTTGAGTTGTGAAATTTTGGATAGCAAAGATGTTTTCTCTTGAGAAATCTAGGGTTCTTTTTCTTTTAAATTGATTTGGGCCCCAGGGGCTCTTCTTCAGCTTTACTAGATGTTTCATTAAACCCATGACCCTGACTCATGAGTTTTTCCACTATTTGCTTCTCCAGCTAGTGCAGTCTCCTTTGTCTGATCTCCCTTTGTCTTGGATCTTGTTCTCCTTCCCTTGCTCCTGTGGCTTTGTGCAAGATCAATTCTTCAGTTCTATACCTGGGTAGGGAACTATTGTACCCTGTCCAGCACCTGAACCTGGAAGACCTCTGATCACTTGGAAGGAAGATTAGACATGACTAATATTCTGGGGATTGTTTACCTGAGTGTGAGTATGGGTAAACATTTGTTTTCCAAAGATCATGTTTACCATGATCACATGGATTTAAACAGGTAAGGATTTATGGCATATCAAATGATAGCAAGAGACCTTTTCACTTAAGAGAGGAAGAAGACAACAAAAGATTCATTATTAGCCATCTTGTAAACCCCAAAACCAGTGCCTTGAAAATATTTTGTGTACTGCAAATATCAAAGTCAGCACATATGTTTTTAGAGGAAATAATTAAAAATGCTAATATAAGATAATTTAAAAATATTTTAATCTTTCTACTGAGTCTATTTTGCTACTTCAGAATTTGATAAATATAAGGAGGCAGAATTGTAAGCTTGGAAAGTGGTTTGTATGTGCACACTGACCTTTTGACTTCACTCTACCGGTTGCTTAATATTCTCCTATAAAGAAATTGTTTCCAGTAATAAAATTGCGTTGCAAAAACTTCTTAGGTTATCTGAGACCAAAATTAGACATCTAGAATAACAAGAAAATAATTCTTGCCTAAGGGCTGCTTTAGACAAGAGAAGCACAGTTGTGAAGTCATTGTAAATGCATTTCTTCCTGTAGAATTTGCTACTTAGGAGGTTCATTGTGTTTCAGCAAGTCTAGAGTGGGAATGGTGGAAATAGAGGCCTGAGAAGATGAAGGATACAATAGGGTACCTGACTTGAATGGTTATACATTTTATGGCCTGCAATTAAATTTGGTGAGGGTTTAGTGACAAAATGAACAAACATATATGTTTTCAAACCATGCTGATTACTAATATAAAAATTGCATATAAATACCTGTAGTGGATTGCCTTTGTTGTCTATCCAGCACTATCCTCAGACTTTCTTTTGGAAACAGTGCCTCCTTACGTTTGGGGATGGCTCAAGCTTCCAGTGGGCACTGCCTTGTTCTTTATATGATTCTTTCCTATTCTGTCATTTCTCTTATCACCACCGTGGGCCACAGTGGGCTGATCAGTAGTGGGCATCTGACTCCAGCTGGTCCTTCCCCTGAAATTTTCAAATGAATTAGGAAAAATTTCCTTTGGGCTGGGGGAGTTTATAAAGTGTGAATCCTGGGAGCTTCTGATAGCTTTGTTTGCTGCCCAGAAAAGGAAACCAATCTATAGTGAAAGGATCAGACTGTGGAAAGAAGCATCTTCTTGTAGTTTGAGTGTTAGTCCCTTAAAAACATAGGTCCTTTAGTGTGCTTCCTATGTACCCTTACTCTTCTGAAGCTGATCTAAGCTTGGTTTTTGTCACTTAGCAAAAAGAATCCTGATGAACACACAGGCACCTTATGCAGGAGAGTTGTTTTATTAAAGGCTGACAGTCTGGCATCAAAGTAATTCTGAGGTTTATAACCCTCTGAACTGGTTGGTTGTTGGACATGACTGAGGAACATGAACTTGGGTCGGTAGGAGTCCTATTGATTAAGTGATTGATTGTATTCTAATAAATATTTAATGGGCCACATCACCAGTCAAGAGACCTAAAGACTAATCAGGCTCTTTTGGTTGGTAAGGACAGTTGTCCAAACTCATTCTGTCTGTGTGATGAGTGTTCATGATCAATTTGCTGGGACTGATTGGATCCTATCCTGTGTCTCCTGCTTGAGTAAATAGATCCTTTCTCAAGCACGAGTTAGGACAACCTTGGAGTATACCCTTGAAGCTGTTTATTGGCAATATAGGCAAGTAGTGAAAGTTTATGTCCTATCTTAAACTTTCCCAGCTCTAAGTCCATACTTTCTTGCTGATGAGCCAAAGAATGTGATAAACTGCTCTCTGCTGAAGTGAAATTCATTGATAATGACTTATTTTGTTTCCCTCTCCAATTAGTACTTAACTTTTAATTCACTGGAGCAAGCTACTTGTGGATTTAAGGTATGATAGTAAGAGAGGGGGAGAAATGACTTTTTTTGGTGGAAGGAGCACCCAGTTTTCAGTAGGAGAAGCCATGAGGTTTATCAATGCTGAAATTCTTTCTACTGATGAGCCTCTCATAGAACATTCCCCTTTTGGTAAATAGTATTTTATATCATGTATGTATTCTGATGTGGATCCTACATTCTTGCTTTTCTGGGAATGAATCCTATTTCCATATAGTATAATAATGTGTACCATTTGTAGAGAACTACCATGTCCTAGATACTGCTAGAAACTGATAGGTTGGCTATTGTGGACATTCGGGTTCATGTGCCCCTTCAGATCAATACATTTGTATCTTTAGGGTAAATACCCAGTAGTGTGATTGCTGGGTTGTAGGGTAGCTCTATTTTCAACTTTTTGAGGAACCTCCATACTGTTTTCCAGAGTGGCTGCACCAGCTTGCATTCCCAGCAATAGGTAGGAGGGTTCCCCTCTCTCTGCATCCTTGCCAACATCTGTCATTTCCTGACGTGTTAATGTTAGCCATTCTGACTGGTGTGAGGTGGTATCTCACTGTGGTTTTGATTTGTATTTCCTTCATGACAAGTGATGTGCAGCACTTTTTCATGTGTCTTTGGCATTTTGTATATCTTCTTTGGAGAAATGTTGTTCATGTCTTCTTATTTCTTGACTGGATTTTTTGTTCTTTGGGTGTTGAGTTTGATAAGTTCTTTATAGATTTGGATACTAACTCTTTATCTGATAAGACATTTGCAAATATCTTCTCCCACTCTTTCGGTAGCCTTTCAATTTTGTTGATTGTTTCCTTTGCTTTGCAAAAGATTTTGATCTTGATGAAGTCCCAATAGTTCATTTTTTCCCTTGCTTCCCTTGCCTTTGGTAATGTCTCTAGAAAGAAGTTTCTGTGGCTGAGGTCAAAGAGGTTGCTGCCTGTGTTCTCCTCAAGGATTTTGATGAATTTCTTTCTCACATTGAGGTCTTTGATCCATTTTGAGTCTATTTTTGTGTGTGGTATAAGGAAATGGTCCAGTTTCATTCTTCTGCATATGGCTGTCCAATTTGCCCAATACCACTTGTTGAAGAGACTGTCTTTTTTCCATCAGACATTCTTTCCTGCTTTGTCAAAGATTAGTTGACCATAGAGTTGAGGGTCTGTTTCTGGCTTCTCTATTCTGTTCCATTGATCTATGTGTTTCTTTTTGTGCCAGTACCATATTGTCTTCATGATGACAGCTTTGTAATAGAGCTTGAAGTCTGAAATTGTGATTCCACCAACTTTGGCTTTCTTTTTCAACATTCCTCTGGCTACTCGGGGTCTTTTCTGGTTCCATATAAATTTTAGGATTATTTATTCCATTTCTTTGGAAAAAGTTGCTGGTATTTTGATAGGAATTGCATTAAATGTGCAGATTGCTCTAGGTAGCATAGACATTTTCACAATATTTGTTCTTCCAGTCCATGACCATGGAATGTTTTTCCATTTCTTTGTGTGTTCCTCAATTTCTTTCATGAGCACTTTATAGTTTTCTGAGTACAGATTCTTTGCCTCTTTGGTTAGGTTTATTCCTAGGTATCTTATGGTTTTGGGTGCAATCATAAAAGCAATCGACTCCTTAATTTTTCTTTCTTCTATCTTGCTGTTGGTGTATAGAAATTCTACTCATTTCTGTGCATTGATTTTATATCTTGCCACTTTACTGAATTCCTGTATAAGTTCTAGCACTTTTGGAGTGGAGTCCTCTGGGTTTTCCACATAAAGTATCATATCATCTGCAAAGAGGGAGAGTTTGACTTCTTTGCTGATTCAGGTGCCTTTAATTTCTATTTGTTGTCTGATTGCTGAGGATAGGACTTCTAGTACTATGTTGAATAGCAGTGCTGAGAGTGGACAGCCCTGCCATGTTCTTGACCTTTGGGGAGAAGCTTTCAGGTTTTCCCCGTTGAGAATGATATTCGCTGTGGGTTTTTCATAGATGGCTTTGATGATATTGAGGTATGTACCCGCTATCCCTACACCATGAAGAGTTTTGATCAAGAAAGGATGCTGTACTTTGTCAAATGCTTTTTTCAGCATCTATTCAGAGTATCATATGGTTCTTGTTCTTTCTTTTATTAATGTATTGTATCACATTGATTGATTTGTGGATGTTGAACCAACCTTGCAGTCCAGGAATAAATCCCACTTGGTCTGGTGAATCATCATTCTAATGTATTGTTGGATCCTATTGGCTAGTATTTTGGTGAGGATTTTTGCACCCGTGTCCATCAAGGATATTGGTCTGTAGTTCTCCTTTTTGATGGGGTCTTTGTCTGGTTTAGGGATCAAGGCAATGCTAGCCTCATAAAATGAGTTTGGAAGTTTTCCTTCCATTTCTATTTTTTGGGACAGTTTCAGGAGAATAGGTATTAATTCTTCTTTAAATGTTTGGTAGAATTCCCCTGGGAAGGCATTTGGCCGTGGGCTCTTGTTTGTTGGGAGATTTTGGATGACTGCTTCAATCTCCTTACTGGTTATGGGTCTGTTTAGGTTTTCTATTTCTTCCTGCTTCAGTTTTGTCAGTTTATATGTCTCTGGCAATGCATCCATTTCTTCCAGATTGTCAAATTTGCTGGTGTACAATTGTTCATAATTTGTTCTTATAATTGTTTGCATTTCATTGGTATTGGTTATGATCTCTCCTCTTTCACTCATGATTTTATTAATTTAGGTCCTTTCTCTATTTTTTTGGCTAAGTCTGGCCAGGGGTTTATCAATCTTATTAATTCTTTCAAAGAACCAGCTCTTAGTTTCATTGATTTGTTCTACTGTTCTTTTGGTTTCTATTTCATTGATTTCTGCTCTGATCTTTATTATTTCTCTTCTCCTGCTGGGTTTAGGCTTTCTTTTCTGTTCTTTCTCCAGCTCCTGTAGGTGTAGGGTTAGGTTGTATACTTGAGACCTTTCTTGCTTCTTGAGAAAGGCTTTATAACTATATACTTTCCTCTCAGGACTGCCTTTGCTATGTCTCAAAGATTTTGAACTGTTGTGCTTTCATTTTCATTGGTTTCCATGAATTTTTAAAATATTCCTCTTTAATTTCCTGGTTGACCTGTTCATTCTTTAGTAGGATGTTCTTGAGCCTCCATGCATTTGAGTTTTTTCCAACTTTCCTCTTGTGATTGAGTTCTAGTTTCAAAGCATTGTTGTCTGAAAATATGCAGGGAATGATCCCAATCTTTTGGTACTGATTGAGACCTGATTCGTGATCCAGGATGTGATCTATTCTGGAGAAAGTTCTACGTGCACTAGAGAAGAATGTGTATTCTTTTGCTTTGGGATGAAATGTTCTGAATAGATCTGTGATGTCCATCTGGTCCAGTGTGTCATTTAAAGCCTTTGTTTCCTTGTTGATCTTTTGCTTAGATGATCTGTTCATTTCATTGAGGGGGGTGTTAAAGTCCCCTACTATTATTGTATTATTGTTGATGTGTTTCTTTGATTCTGTTACTAACTGGTTTATATAATTGGCTGTTCCCATGTTAGGGGCATAGATATTTAAAATTGTTAGGTCTTCTTGTTGGACAGACCCTTTAAGTATGATATAGAGTCCTTCCTCGTCTCTTATTATAGTTTTTGGCTTAAAATCTAATTTGTCTGATATAAGGATTGCCACTCCAGCTTTCTTTTGATGTCCATTAGCATGGCAAATTGTTTTGCATCCCCTCACTTTAAATCTGGAGGTGTCTTTGGATCTAAAACAAGTTTCTTATAGACTGCATATTGATGGGTCTTGTGTTTTTTTTATCCATTCTGATATCCTGTGTCTTTTGATTGGGGCATTTAGCCCATTTACATTCAGGGTAACTATTTTTTTTTTTTAAAGATTTTATTTATTTGCTTGACACAGAGAGAGAGAGATCACAAGTAGGCAGAGAGGCAGGCAGCGAGAGGGGGAAGGAGACTCCCTGCTGAGCAGAGTCCAATGCGGGCCTCAATCCCAGGACCCTGAGATTATGACCTCAGTCGAAGACAGAGACTTAACCCACTAAGCCACCCAGGTGCCCCTCAGGGTAATAATTGAAAGATAAGAATTTCGTGCCATTGTGTTGCCTGTAGGGTGACTGTGATTGTATATTGTCTCTGTTACTTTCTGGTCTAATATTTTTAGGCTCTCTCTTTGCTTAGAGGACCCCTTTCAATATTTCCTGTAGGGCTGGTTTGGTGTTTGCGTATTATTTTAGTTTTTGTTTGTCCTGGAAGCTTTTTATCTCTCCTTCTATTTTCAATGACAGCCTAGCTGGATATAGTATTCTTGGCTGCATATTTTCCTCATTTAGTGCTCTGAATATATTATGCCAGTCCTTTCTGGCCTTTCAGGTCTCTGTGGATAGGTCTGTTGCCAATCTAATATTTCTACTGTTGTATGCTGTGTTATACACCTCTTGTCCTAAGCTGCTTTCAGGATTTTCTCTTTGTCACTGAGATTTGTAAGTTTTACTATTAGATGATGGGGTTTGGACCTCTTTTTATTGATTTTTGAGAGGGGTTCTCTGTGCCTTCTGGATTTTGATACTTGTTTCCTTTGCCAAATTAGGGATATTCTGTTATAATTTGCTCCAAGCTACCTTCTGCCCCTCTCTCTCTTTCTTTTTCTTCTGGGATCCCAAGTATTCTAATATTGTTTTGTCTTGTGGTATCACTCTTCTCTTGAATTCTCCCCTCATGGACCAGTAGGTGTTTGTCTTTCTTTTGCTCAGCTTCTTATTCTCCATCACTTGGTCTTCTATATCACTAATTCTCTCTTCTGCCTCATTTATCCTAGCAGTAAGAACCTCTGTTTTTTATTGCACTTCATTAATAGTTTTTTTTTTTTAAATTTCAACTTGGTTAGATTTTAGTTCTTTTGTTTCTCCAGAAAGGGATTCTCTAATATCTCCCATGTTTTTTTTGAGCCCAGCTAGCACCTTGGTAATCATCATCCTGAACTCTAGTTCTGACATATTACTAATGTCTGTATTGATTAGGTCCCTAGCTGTTGGTACTGCCTTTTTGTTCTTTTTTTGGTGGCGAGTTTTTCTGCCTTGTCATTTTATCCAGGTAAGAATAGATGAAAGAGAGAACAAAATACTAAAAGAGTATCAACAACCCCAGAAAAATATACACTATCCATATCAGAAGAGATCCAAAACTTGGGGGGAAAAGAAAGGAGGAAAAAAGAAAAAAAATATATTCATTAGACTGGCGAATAGAGCAGAGCCACATATTTGATTTTGAGGGTATTTTGGTCTGTTAGAAGAAACTACCTCCCAAAATTTTAAAGAAAGAAAAACTTGTATATATATAAAAGTAAGGGTAAACATGATGAAGGGATGGAATATGAGTGTAAAGATGAAAAGTAAAAAAAATTCTAAAAAAGGAATTGATAAGAAGTTTTTCGAAAAAAGAAAAAAGGAGGAAAGAATATGATGAGGCCTGAGACTAGAACAAAGCTATATGCTAGATTTAGGGTATATTCTGATCTATTAGAAAAATTGTATCCCAAAATTTTAAAGAAAAGGAAACCTATATGTATAGAAGCAATAAGGTTAAATACAATGAAGGGATAAAATATGATTATAACAATGAAAATTTAAAAAGATTTTTGAAAAAGGTATTGATAAGGTAAAATAGTTAAAAATGTTAAAATAGGAAAGAGGAAGAATTAAAAAAATAGAATAAGAAAAAAGATAAAATAAAAAAATTAAGTTTGAAAGACTAAAGGGTCATGGGGAAAAAGCCATTAATTCTATGTGTTGCTTTCCCTAGCTCTGGAGTTCTGCAGTTCTCATTGATTGGTGAACTTGGTCTTGGCTGTATATTCTTGTTGATCTTCTGGGAGAGGGAACTGTTGCAGTGATTCTCAAATGTTTTTGCCCAACGCAGAATTGCACTGCCCTTGCTAGGGGCCAGGCTAAGTAATTTGCTCGGGTTCACTCTTGGGAGCTTTTGTTGCCTGAATGCTTTCCGTAGAGGTTTGGAGGATGGGAATGAAAATGGTGGCTTTCCAGTCTCCAGCTTGTAGGAGCTGAGAGCTTGGGGCTCCACTCCTCACAGTGCACCCTCAGAGAAAAGCAGTCAATCCCTCTTGTCTCCCTGGTCTCTGGCTGCAACCCAGACCTTACCCAGCCTGTTACCAAGCATCTCTGTCTTTGGTGCACAGCCCCACTTGGAGTCTCCAAACCCAGCAGATTCCTGCCACGAACTCCCACGCCACTCCTCTCAGAGGAGTAGGAGGGGGTCTCCCCAGATCTGCTGCTTGTTGGGTCCCTATTCATAAAGGGACGGCCTTGGATCATGGTTTAAGGTAACCCTGAGCTGAAAGCCCACTTCTTGGCTTTGTCTCTGTGGCCAGCTTCCCCGCTCTGATACCTGGGAACTTTGGCACACTGAGGCACCCCTGGTCTTTTTGTGTCCCCATGGGTCCTGAGACCACACTGTCCTGGCGACAGGTCCATGCCTCACTTAGCCTCTGGAGCAATATCCCTCAGTGGAGCAGACTTATAAAAGTTCTGATTTTGTGCTCTGCTGCTCTACTGCTTGCCGGGAGCTGGCCCCTCCCCCTGTGGTCTATCTTCCTGTTGCTTCAGATTCTGAAAAATTCCTTTTGCTCTCCATGTCCTACCTTCTGGAAAGTGGTCAATTTTCTGTTCCTAGAATTGCTGCTCTTCTCTTCTATCTTCTGTTGAGTTTGTAGGTGTTCAGAATGGTTTGATAACTATCTAGCTGAACTCCTGGGACCTGATGATATTTCAGTCTCCTAGTCCTCCACTGTCTTGCTACATTTGAAAAATATCTTAAGGATTTTGGAATAGCATGTCAAGAATTACTATATTAAAAATAGGATCAGTTTCTAATTCCTATGGGGAAAATATATATATATTTTCCCCATATCATTTTCATATATATATAAAATGTTCATTTTCTAGGTATATCTGCTAATTAATATCAGAACATTCTACATTTTAGGAACAGGTACCACTTCCATTAATCCTTTCCTTCCCGTGCCTACACCCATTTCCTTAATTTAGGCATTTATCATCACTCTTTTAGATTATTGTAGGAGTCACCTTGCTTTTCTTCTAGCTCTCACCCTTTTCTAAATACTACTTTGTACCAGTTGGAGCAAAGCAGCTACAATCAGATTAAAACCTTAAGTGGCTTCCTATTGTCTAGCAAATAAAACCCAAACAACGTAGCTTAGCACTGAAGATCCTTGATGATCTGGTGGGATTCCAGCCTTGTCCCCCATTATTCTCCAGCCAGTATTCTGTGTCCTAGTGGATTCAACTACTTGCTTTACTTGGTTGTTCTTCTGTTTTTTCCTCCACAGGCATTTGCTTGTGTTGCTTCTTTATATTTTGGCTTCCTTCCATCCTATAATCAAGTCAAGCTTGATTGTCCAGGCCTTCTCAAAAACTGCTAAATTCATTCATTCTTTCTAATTCACTTCCATTAAAGTAATCTTTCTTTCCTTTAACTCTGCTAGAATACTGAAACTCAAACATTATTATTATTCCTTTGTGTTGCTATTGTTTCTTATATACATATTCTTTATGTTCTGTCCTTTGACTAGATTCTAATTTGTTGGGGCATAGACCATGTCTTTTGTTTTATTTTGGTTTCATTTTTCTTTGAACAGTACCTTGCATGGGTTTGGCTTTGGCAACTGTTAGTTGAATGGGCCAGTGGATGAAGGGTCTGGTAAAACCCCTTCCCCTGCTGCTTCTTTATTCTTGTTTCCTTCTTTGATTTAGAAATCTCTCACTAACATGAAGTTGGTGAGTTTTGTGTGATACTGGGTAAATGTAAATGTGTTAGTCTGCCCTTAGGCTGATAAATTGTAACCACTGGTATTCTAGTCCTGAATCTAGTCCTCAGATTATTGATGTTCTCCTATTTCAGATCATCTCCTCTATAGGGAACAGCTACTTCACTCTTGGTCTTTCTGCCTCCGTTCAACCAGGAGACTCCCTTCTGGAGAGCTCTTCCTCCTGATTTAAGTGCTAAATGGAAGAATAACAGTTTTTATACCCAAAGCCCATTTTCCCCATGTCCTTATTTTCTTGGGCATATTCCCTCTCTTCTAAGTCAAATCCTGCCTATCATAATTATTGACTTCTCTTATTTTTATTTTTCACTTTCAATTAATTCCTTAATTGTGCCACATAGGTTCTGCAATATATTTCCCATGTTTTAAGCTGTCCTAAAGCAGATCTGTTAGAAGACAATTTTTAACCTTCTCAAATTCATGCACAAAGAGACCCAAGTTTGTATACAGTTCTCAGTGATTAAAAAGACTTCCATATTTCTGGCTTCTCTCAATTTTCTCTCATATGGCTTCCCTTTACTTGTGTACTAGCTCCTGTATTTGGGTAGGTTCTGTTTATTAGCTATAACTGCTCTCTGGTTAAGAGTTTGGTGGGATAAAAGATTAGAATACAAGTGAATTGGACTTGGAGGGGGGCATGGGGATCACTTAAATATTCCATGAGTCCATATTATTTCTAGCCTGCTTTTTAAACTACTGTATGTATATTTTTCTTTAGATAGTATGATGATTTGTTAGTGGAAGAATGGTGGATCAAAGCCATTATGTTGGTGTTAAAATTTAATTCAAGAAATAATTTATTTTGAATAAGTATAATGGAGGCTGTCTGAGCTAAGAACTGGAGAGCTAAAACATAAATAAAATAAACATCAACCCTTACAGAAATAGAGAAGAGATCAGTAGATTGCAGAAAGACCATACTATTTAAAGTATTTGTCTTCACACTACATGGTGCACATATACAACAGATTCTCTGTTATGTGTTATAGTCAAATGTGGTATTCAGGTTAATCAAATGTTTTAATCTTTAGAGAGTTATTATAAATATACCACACAAATCACCAAAGTTACAAAGAATCACCAGTTCCAAAGAAATCACCAGTTACAAAGAATTTTTATAAAATGAAACACTCGGCATCTAACCACATTGATCTTTGCTTTAGAAAGTAATTCAATGGGGACGCCTGGGTGGCTCAGTTGGTTGGGCAGCTGCCTTCGGCTCAGGTCATGATCCCTGCATCCTGGGATCGAGTCCCACATCGGGGCCTTGCTCATCAGGGAGCCTGCTTCTCCCTCTGCCTCTGCCTGCCATTCTGTCTGCCTGTGCTCACTCTCTCTCCCTCTCTCTCTGACAAATAAATAAATAAAATCTTTAAAAAAAAAAAAAAGAAAGAAAGTAAGTCAACAAGTGCCTGGGTGGCTCAGTGGGTTAAAGACTCTGCCTTCGGCTTGGGTCATGATCCCAGGGTCCTGGGATCAAGCCCTGCATTGGGATCTCTGCTCTGTGGAGAGCCTGCTTCCTCCTCTCTCTCTCTCTGCCTGCCTCTCTGCCTGCTTGTGATCTCTGTCTGTCAAATAAATAAATAAAATCTTAAAAAAAAAGAAAGTAATTCAAGATCTTAAAGTGCCACTGTGCTTATCATTATAAATATTGATTAGCATGATACTGAAATTGTGCCAAAACACCTGTGATGAGACAGTTTAGTAGTAATCGCTGCCGTTAATTAAATGCTAATTACATGTACGTGTTTACAACATTTCTTTTTTCAATCCTCACATCATCTTTATCACTGGCCCAAGGTCACTCACATAGCTAATAAGTGGTGGGGTTGGGCTTCAAACCCAGGGAATTTGCCTCCAGAATCCATGCTTTTAAACACTAATCTGTATTGCCTCTTAATTATTTCACTGTTTTCAAATTTCAGTGTGCATTAAAATAATCTTAGGGAACTTTCAAGATGCAGATTCTTGGGCCCCATCCTGGAGACCTGGATTCAATAGATCTGGAGCTAGGCCTAGGAATCTGCACTTAAACAAGCATCTACATGATTCTGTAGTGCTGCAATTACACTCTGAGACATACTGTCTCAGGTTGTTATAATGTATATAGATATACATATACATACATAGGCATATCTGTAATGTCTTCTCTCACTCCACCAGGATTACTGGTCTAGCACAGTATACTAGAATATATTCTAGGCAGAGTTAGAACAATTCTTCCCCCCTACCTGCCCCCAAATTAGCTATGTGACTTTGGCCAAACTATTCATGTTAGTCAGTGTTCTTTGAGAAACAGAACCAGTAGGATTTGTGTATATATATGTAGAAAAAGATTTATCATAAAGAATTGGTTTATATGATTGTGGAGGCTAGTGAGTCCAAAATCTGTAGTGTGGGCCAGTGGGCTTGGGACCCATGAGATAGTACAAAGTCCCACAGCAATCTTCTGGAGAATCTTCCAGAAATCTTCTGGAGTCTTCTAGCTCAGGGAGGCCACTCTGTTCTTTTCAGGCCCTCACATGATTGCATAAGTCCCACCCATATTACGGAGGGCAACCTACTTTACCCCAGAATCATGGATTTAAATGGTAATCTCATCCCAAACACCCTCCAAGTTGAAACATAAAATTAACCATCATATTACTTAATTTCTCTGAGTTCTGTAGGTAAAATCTCTTTGGTAAAATCATCAGGAACTGGAACCAGGTGATCATAACTATATAAAAGAGGCTCCAAATGGGTGATAAATGGGACACACCCTGACAGCTGGTGGCTTTACTTTGACTCACCCAGAGTTGTCTTAGTCAGTGTTTTTCAAAATTACTGGTAGTTGCTGACAAAATTTACAAGAAAATCTGTATTTGTTTTCTTAAAAAAAAAAAAATTGACAACGTTGCATGGCCACAATGTAGCTGAGTCACAGATGTCACTTTTAGGGGAATTTGCTACCTCTTTGTATCTCACTCCCTTTTTCTCACTCAGTCAGTCCATGGCTTTTATTTCTGTGAGCTGCTCACAGAAAATGCTGAGCCATTTGAGTTTTTGACCATTGCCTTCCTAGCTACTAAACATTTGTGGCAGCTCTACCTCCCTGTTTAAAAATGACAAAGGGAGAAGTAAGATTTCTGAAACACATGAAAGCTTATACCAGGAAATCACTCTTTCTTCAGTGTGTGCACCTTCAGTGTGGCTTATCACCTCTCCCAGGGTTACCCTCTCTGGGCCTCTCAGATCCCTAACTTCTTTTGAATGAGCAACAGGGATACTTTCATATTCTCATACACCTTCTTGGTAGGAGATGATAGAAATTGTGAGGTGTGTTCTTCAGTCACTGAATGGGGTCAACCATATTAAAAAGATGGAGGCACATTGATGTGAAGAGAGAAAGAGAACCTGCTACTTTTGTACGGAGTTGAAATGGTTTAAGAAGCAGTTTCAAATGTGAGGGTTATCTTTCCAAAGCAAGACTGGCTTTGTAGGGAAATAGGATGGGCAGTTGTTTAATAGTAAGATTTCAAAGGTAAAATAGCCTTATAACTTTCCCAGCTGCTCTCTGAATGCTGAAATTACTTCAACCAGGACAAAGTCTTTTATTCCACAATGGGAAAGAAAGCAGAGACCTTTGAAAATAGCAACACAGGGCCTAAGGAACAAAGCTGTGATATTAGATCCATATCGCAAATACATTTTGATGGGGGACTAGGGAAAAGATGAAGCCCAGGGGCTTTGTAGGTCTGAAAATAGTTGAGGGAAAAAGAGTACGGTAGAGAATTTACTTTACAGACTACTTAATATGGCTGGCCCAGCCACATCTTTTTTGTTTTGTTTTGTTTCTTTAAGTAAACATGCCTATGGCCACTTTTTTTCTTTTTTTTTTTACAAAATTTGTATAAATTGCCTTCAGGACCTTGAAAACTAATTCCATCAGGCATATGGTTTGCAAACATGCCCTCCTTTTCTGTGTTAAAAAATGTATTTCAGATGTATAGCCCTATTATGGTTTCTCTAGAAGTCATCCTTCATAAAAGTAATTCAGGAATGTTAGAGTCTTTGTCAGTTTCTTGGCAAACAGTATTCGATTATATATTCATGCTCCTCCATAGGATGCACAATATTAGAATGATTCTGGAATGTTTCCAAATTTTATTTTGGAATTCAGCATTTGGCCATCTTTATTAATCCCAATCAATAATAGCTTATAATAATCCTAAATGTGTTAGCTATAAATCACTGCTGTATTCCATTCAGCAAGAATGTTCTTGCTGTTCCTTTTCCCAGAGTATATATTCAAATACTGACTTTCATGTGCCAGGGTTTTTTTTTTCCTCTGATATTTGGATTCCTGTGGATAATTTGTAAGAAGATCATCCAGAGAAAGAATGCCTAGGTTTTAATGGCTAATGTTGGATTTTCCACTTGGGAGGCATATACTTGCCTCTAGATTTTCCATTCATAGAATTTCCTATTACTTTTTCTTTTCCTTTCTATTAATTTTGAACATATTAAGGTCATCATTTACTCTAGCCAGTTGCTTATTTTCATCTTGAATAGATTTGTAGTTTTCTTATTTTTAAATCCACCTAGTAGTTTATTTCTAAATCCCTTTTCCTTAAGTCATAGAAAGAGACATATTATACTTAGCAAAAGGTTTATGCTTCCTATGCTGTCTTTTGGAGTAATTTTAGCAAATTACTGACTGTAGCTCTTAGAAGATTGCTTATCATGCCATTCTGTAGGAACTGTAGTCTTGTTTGGCTCAGAGACAAAATAAGTTTAGGTTCTAGGGCTATGGAAGTTATTTCCCTCCGACCAGGTAATAAGCTCTATATGAGAGGTGGTTTGGAAATGAAATTTCAAATCTTGAGGGGTTATTTCTGATCTACAAGGATAGGTGATAACGGTGCTTTCTCTTGGCTCAAAGGCTGGGATAGGATACTTCCTGCCTTTTCAATTCAGGTAAATGTTGGAAAGTAGCAAGAATTATATTGTATTTTGGAAAAATAAATAGATGGAGGAAGACTGTATTTGTTAAAAGTACCCTTTCTATTATAATTAGAAACATGAATAATTAGTATTTGAATAAGAGAAGTGATTGAACTGTGCTTGGAATTTATATGGCCTAGTATATAGTCAAGTTTTTCTTTTTAAATGAGAGAAAAATAAATTTTAAAAGACTCCATGTTCTCAAAATAGCTTGCAGATAATGCCTTTATCTCTGTTCTTTTCCTCCTTCTTTTAAAGATATATGAACATAAAAGAAAAGACAGTATATGTATTGACAGGTAGGGTGCCAGTGGAAAGACCACCCAGGGGCTCCATGAGCAGACTGCTGAAATTTAGGTCATCACGTGCATTTCCAGGCATTTAAAGAGAAGTAATAGACATATGGGTTGTCTGTGTTTAACCACTTGATTAATCACAGGTGGGTTATCCATGGTGGTTTTGAAATCTCCAGTTAGTTTTTTTTTCTTCAACTCAGAGTTCTTCTGAACCACATGTTATTCTGTGCTAATGCCAACTAATTTCTTATTCCAGGCTAGGTCCTCAAGTAATGTCATTTGGGACAGAACCAAACTTGGAAGACGAGGTTGCTTGGAAACTAGAGGGGCAGAGAGTTGAGCAGTTTCTAACATTGCAGAATCCCAGGGAATACTGGTCCTTGCAGCTATGGGAAAACCTGCTCTTCTACTCTGTGGGAGAATCTCCCTTTATGTTAGAGGCTTTTTTCACTTTCTATTCACTCATTGATAACTGTCCTGAGTTTCAAAGTAACTTGGATGCTATCAGCACTCTAGGAAGGAGGAGTCTTCAGTCACTATGTCGATAGGCACGGATGTTTCTCTTTCTTCGTCCAGTGAAGATCAGGGATCTAAACTTATTTGAAAAGCTAAAGACGCACTGTTTGTTCCCATTGGAACAGCAGGGTTTGCAGCAATCATTGCATATGGATTATATAAACTGAAGAGAAGGGGGAATACTAAAATGTTTGTTCACCTAATCCACATGCATGTGGCAGCCCAAAGCTTTGTTATGGGAGCAGTGACCCTTGTTATGGGCTGTTCCATGTATAAGGAATTCTGGACGAAGCCTAAACCTTAGAAGAAGAGAAGCGATCTTGATTTTGTTGGTGGTGCTTGCTTTTTAGTTAGGTATCTCATATATTGAGTTTATATGTTTATGTTGAAAATAAATCACCTGAATGTGTCAGACAACAGCATGGTAATTTAAATATTGGCTTCCTTTCTTGCAGGCTTGATTTGCCCGGTAACAAAGTTACTAGTGACCAGTTATTTAGTTAGGTCATTCAGGGGAGTCAGATTAGCACATGTCACGTTCAAATGTATTTGATAGTGATAATATATGCTCTTTCTTAAACTCTTCTGATAAAATTAATTATAAAGAGGACAATTTACCCATCCTTAAGTACTCCCAGCTGCTTTTGATATTATGTAGGAATCCTGTTTAACTTTTTTTCTGCCTGTTTTGCAGACTGATTGAGTATTCCAGTTTTTAGGGCTGGTTGGCTCCTGACCCTTTCAGAACAGTGCATGGAATATTATTAATATATTATATTAATTGTATATTTATATGAATTTTATTTATAGATAACATATATTCACATAAATTTTATATAAATTAATGTAAGTAGAAATATTTATATATTTATATATAATTAATATTATTAATATGTTATAAGTGTTCCCACAACTGAAAATATGTGTATTTAAACCAAACCTAAAAAGGTGATAACAGCTGCTTGGAAGTAGTGTTTATTTCAGAATCATACTTGTAAACATGAGAATAACTTACCTTGGATCCCAGTTAAGCTTTTTCTGTAATTGCAGAGTTATATTTATGCTGCTGTTATATTAGGATAATTTTTAAATGTCATCTTGAAATAGAGATGTGTATTCTAAGTACTAATGCAAAGGTAAGTGAAAAACACTTTTTAAATGTATGAAGTTTGTTTATTTTCTCTGTAAGAATCATAAATGTTAACAAATTACCTATAGTTGAAGTGAGTAATGATTTATAAGCAAGGAGGTTTGGTCAGACATTATACTCAAACTTTGGTATACTCCAGAATGCTTTATTACAGTTGTGAAGTTTTCTTGTCTAACCTGAATTTACATTCCATGGTGATAACATGGTAAATGTTGTGTTGGTAAAGTAAGTGAACACATTAAAAAAAAAAAAAAGATGTAACTTGGGTATCGTTACATACATACTGACAACTGGAATAAATTCTAAGCTGAGTAGTTAGAATTGAAATAGTCTACTCAACGGGGTAGAACACTGTTTTCCATTTCCTTTGTTAATTTATTTGGGGGGTTTCTTTAGTGACTCTGATGATTTGCATACATATTCATTATCTACTTGACAGTTAAAACGTTGGTCAGAAAAGTTATCTCTCCCTCATGATCCTAAATGAACAGGTAAGAAACCCAGAGGTAAAATTATGTCTTCTCTCTTGGCTTATTTTTAATATTAATACAATGTCAGTGCTCTTTAAATGCTGAACTTTGTAATGCATGTGTACTTTGAATTATTTTGTTCAATAGAGAGAAGGGTAGAAAAAAATTATATGCTTCTTCATGTAGCTCAAAGGGCTGATCCATCAGAGCTGGAAAAATTATAGTCACCTTGGGTGACTTTCAGTTTCTCCCTCATTCTTGTAAGGCTCACTCTTTCACACACTAATATTCTCTAACAGTTTCCCACTGGTGATGCGTGTCTGGCTAAGTAATTTCTAGTGAATGTAGCCATTATTGAGCTTAATTTGTCTTTCACTTATTATTCCAGTGGTATTCTATTACATCAAGATAACTTACAAGTCTAATTTACCTATGTGGATATTGCTTTTGTGCATTACATCGTGCTCTAGAATTTCAAGGCTCTGAAATTATTTTCTGCTTTTTCGGGTTTCAAAAATCAAATTGTTTTCTGTTATCTTTAATTTTCACAAGGAAATTGAATTCAGTTGGATGGACCTCTGGCCTTGGGGGAGCTAAGCCCAAGTGGTCACATAAAATTCAGGTCACATAAAATTAGCCCAAGAGGCTAATCTAAAGGTCCCAGCAAGATGAATACATAACATAGAATTATCAGAGACCTCTTAGTAATGATAATAATGAGAGCAGCTGTCATTATGGCGATACTTACTAGGTTTTGGATTCTTTGTGTCTATTATCCTCAGGTAATCAATTGGGAAGGTAGGATACAGTTCAAACTCCTTTTCTTTGCATTGAAGGGCTTTCAGCATATCATAGCAGCAACTTAGTTTTCTAGTTTTCATTTCCATTCCTTTACTATCAATTATCATATCTGGTCAGATGGCCTATTTATGGTTCCCTACAAACACACCTTGCATTTAAAAAAAAAAAAGGTTTTATTCACATATAATTCACATAACCATGCAACTCACCTATCTAAAGTGTATAGCTCAGTGCTTTTTAGTATATTTATACAGTTGTGCAACTGTCAGCACAATTTTAGAATATTCTCATTGCCTTCTCCCCAAAAAACCCCATGCTCATTAACAGTCCTTCCCTTCCTCTCCTTCACCCACCCTTCTATACGCTACTAATATACTATCAGTCTCTATAGATTTGTCTGTTCTGGTCATTTCAAGTAAATGGAACCACACCATCCGTGGGCTTTTGTGACTGGCTTCTTTCGCTTAGCATGATGTTTTCAGAGTTCATCCATGTTGCAGCCATGTGTCAATACTTCTTTTTATTGTTAAATAATATTTCATTGTATGAATATAACATTTTTTATCCGTTCATCAGTCGATGAACATAGAGTTTGTTTCTACTTTTTGGGTATTATGAATATGCTGCTATGAATATTCATGTTCAGGTTTTTGATTGAATACATGTTTTTATTTTTCTTTGGCATATATCTAGGAGTGTAAATCCTGGGTCATATGGCAACTCTGTGGTTAACCTTTTGAGGAAGTACTAGACTTTTTTCACAGCAGCTACCACACTTTACATTCTCATCAGCAGTTACTGAGGATTCTAATTCCTCCACATTCTTGCCGTTATTATTATCTTGACTTGTCGTTATCTGTTTTTTTTTTTTATTATTATATCCATGCTAATGGGTGTGAAATGGTATTACATGGTGGTTTTGATTTGTATTTCCCTGGTGACTAATGATGTTAAGTATCTTTCCATCAGTTTATTGATCATTTGCATATCTTCTTTGGAGAAATACTTATTCATAGCCTTTGCCTATGCTCAAAATAGATTTGTGTTTATATTTGTGTTTATATTATTGAGTTATAAGAGTTGCTTATGTATTCTAGATAATAGCCCCTAATCAGATATGTGAACTTCAATATTTTCTCGTCTTGTGAGTTGTCATTTCAATTTCTTAATGATGAAACACACAAGTTTTTAATTTTTAATGAAATCCAATATGTCTATTTTTTTCTTTTTTTGCATGTGCCTCTATTATCATAATTAAAAAGCCATTGTCTAATCCAGGGTCATGAAGATTTATGACTCCATTTTCTTCTAAGAACTTTATAGTTTAATCTCTTATAGTTATATATTTTTTATCTATTTTTCAATAATTTTTTTTGAGAGGGAGGGAGTGACAGACAAAGAATGGGGCAGGGCAGAGGGAGAGAGAATCCTAAGCAGGCTCCACACTCAGCACAGAGCCCAACACAGGGCTTGATCTCACAACCCTGAGATCATGACCTGAGCCAAAATTAAGAGTTAGATGCTTAACTAACTGAGCCACCTAGGCACCCCACTAATTTTTGTGTATGGTGTGAATTAGGGGTCCAATGACATTCTTTTGCATGTGGATATCCAGTTGTTTCTCCACAATCTTACATTTTTGAATTTTTATTTATTCCCAGAATGCTCTTCTGTTTTCTTCTTGGCAGTTGAAATCCTTTTGAGTCAGCTGACCTTTTGCTTCCTATAAGTCTTTTGACCATCTCAACTTAAAGTGATTTCTCTTCTTTTAACTTGTTATCTTTTCATGGGTATGTACCTTTTCTCTCTGCTTAAGTAGAGCCCAAAACTATATCTTATACCCTTTGTGACCTACAAAATATCAACTGATCGGTGTCCCTTAATGCCCTGTCAAAGTCAGTGGAAGACTGGAAGAGTAATGGGCTTTGGTTCTATAATTCTGATGTTCTTAATAGTTTCATGTGTGACTATGTTTGAATTACAGGAGGTTATCAGAAGTGTTATAGCCATTTCATGGTGATATTCTGTAGATTATAATAACCTTATTGACAATAATGTTAAGTATATTAACAATTCTAGTATATACTGCATTTTAAAGAATAATAATATTGACATTTATATAAAGCTTTCAGGATCTGGTAAATAATTGTCTAATATTTGCTTTTTCTGTGAAAAGAATTTGGGAATAAGGTCTCTTCTCATGAAAAATTCTATGTATTATTATGAATATCTAATGTACTTTTACCTTCAGTGATTGACAGAATAAGGTACAGTTTTTGTAGCACAGTTTTTGTAGATTAGTGGCTATTCTGCAAATTTTTTTTTTCTTCCTGAATTATACATTGGTGACCCTGCCTTTTTATGGTATAATAGAGAATTCCCTGCCATTTGGTTTCTCAGTGAGGATGTGGGAATAAGGCTGTATTTCATGAGAAATTCTGTAGGTGGTTTTGCATATCTGATATGCTCCCTTTAGTGACTGATAGAATGGGATATGTCTTATGCACATACAACAAATCAGTAGGTATTCTACAAGGTATACTTATCTCTTTCTGAGGTTTATGATACTCAACCACCCACCTATGCAGACATGAGGACAGGTCTTTCATGAGTTATTCTTGGGAAGGTGGTATCCACAAGTCCTACATTCCTTGATACTTTAAAATCCATTAATCTCACAATTCTGTAATATATAAAATATTCCCAGAAACAACTAGCTCCTTTCCAAATGGCCATGGGAGCCTATATGAGAGCAAAAGAGGTCTCTCAACCAACCAGTGTCTCAATAATGTTACAAGATTTTACTTAGGAAATTGAAATGTCTTTTTGATACTATGTTTTTTCATTGCATTTCTTGTTCTGTTGTAGGTTTCCAGAATAGTGCATGTTAGTAACTGTAGGTTTCTTCCTTCCTTGCCCCTTTTCTGAGGTACTGAAATGGTCTGGGTGATCTGATGACTGGTTCAGAGATGGCTGTTTTATTATCTCAGAGTGAGTGGTTTAAAAAGACAATTTATACAAAATTACTCTCAAAGTGTATGTGTGAGTTTAGTATATATTGTACTCTGCATTTTTATAGGATGTGTGCAGGGGCAATTTGTACTCTATAATAGAGATGAGATATCTGGTTTCTCAAGGCTAACCTCTGAGTTAATTAGGTGGAACTGTCTTCCAGATGTGTCAGATAGTTCTAGGCAGGCAGGAACTATTTATAGTTGCTTCTCCATTGGTGCCAGAGGTAAGTTTGCCTTCCCCTGAATTCCCTCAGCATTTTATCTGTCTCTTGCTGCTTTAATCACATTCTACCCCCTGTTGTAATTTAGCTCTACCTATGTACCTTATCTCCCTGTTTCCTTTTCACATAGTTTGACTCATGATGTTCACTTAATAGATGTGGTAATCACTGGTGTTGGACAGCAAATATTCCAGCTCTCGCTTTCTGGGCAGGCGATAGGATCATACTTCCTACCACCTTTGGCTGCATGACTTGCTTTGGCATAAAAGTAATGTATGTCACTTTTAGGAGAAAGCATTTAATAGCCAGTGTTCAATTCTACTTTTCCTTCCTCTTAACTGTGATTGTGTGATGGGATGAAATTGGAGTCCTGAATGACTTCTAAGACCAGAAACCCTACTGAGCTGCAAAAGACATGTAGCTTGGGTAAGAAATGTATTTTTTTTTTAAAGATTTTATTTATTTATTTGACAGAGAGAAATCACAAGTAGGCAGAGAGGCAGGCAGAGAGAGAGGAGGAAGCAGGCTCCCTGCTGAGCAGAAAGCCCGATGTGGGGCTTGAACCCAGGACCTGGGATCATGACCTGAGCCGAAGGCAGCGGCTTAACCCACTGAGCCACCCAGGCGCCCCAAGAAATGTATTTTTAATGCTTTAAATAGCTAGGATGTTGGGGTTGTTTGTATACATCATAACCTAGCCCATTCTGACAAATGTACTAGGCCTGTACTTCCAAAACGATAGCCACCAACCACGAGTGGCTATCAAACCCTTGAAATATGGCTGTCCAGTTGGAGATGTGCTGTAGGTATGAAACACATACTGGATTTTGAAGACTTAGTATTAAAAAAGTATGTAAAATATCCTATTAGTAATTTTTCAATGTAGTTTACATGTCAAAATGATGTTTTGGGTATAGTGGGTTAAATATATTATTAAAATTTATTCCCCCGTTTACTTTTTTAAAAATTATACATGCAATTGCATTATCTTTCTGTTGGCCAGTGCAGCACTCAGCCATAAACTTATTAAAGGCAGGAGCTCTATCTTTCACCCTCGTTCTCCTACAACATCCCACAGTACCTGGGATATGGATATGTTAAATAAATAAAAGTTTAATGAGTGAACTATGTCTCCATTTATATTTAGTTTAACATTAATGCAATACTCACCATGAAGCTTATTTGTATTTTTGTGTTTAATAATTTCCTCTTTTAGTTCCTTTAGCTAAAGAATAAAAATGCTCAATCTTTTTAAACCATTAGAAAATTGAATACTAACTATACTTTTATGTAATGTTTGTGTTATGTTAATGTTTTAAAATGTTTCACACTGCAAAAATGCTGGAATTATGGTCATTAAATACATGGCCTACAAAACTTTAGCATGTTTAATCCCAATGGCCAGCATTTTTTTTATCATTGTAAAAATAACCAAGAAGTCCCTATTTGTTTAGTCATATTGTGACCTTTATTTATTTGCCAATGTCATCCATTTTTGTAATTTATATTATCATTTTGCTTTTTGTATGAGGCCTTATGCTACAAGTCAAAAGGAAACAGGGAAGAGCAGAGCACCCTGAGGACCTTCTGCGACATCAAGTGTGGATGACTCCTCATATGAGGAAGCAGGGCTTTCAGGTTCTAGATGAATGAGACAGAAAACAAAATAGGTGATGAAAGGAGGCCTCAAAAATAACATGTCTTGGGGTGCCTTGGTGGCTCAGTTGGTTAAACTTCTGCCTTCAGCTCAGGTCATGATCCCCAGGTTCTGGGATGGATCACACATCAGGGTTCCCTACTCAGCTGGGAGTCTGCTTCTCCCTTTCCCCCTGTCCGTCCCCACAGCTCATTCTCTTTCTCTCACTCTCTTTTTCAAATAAATAAATAAAATCTTTATATAAAGAAAGTAACATGTCTTTAAAAAATGGAGTGGAGCATAGGTAACATAGTCAACAGTATCGTAGTAGTGTTGTATGGTGACAGATGGTAGCTGTGCTTGTGTTGAGTGTAGCACAACTTAGATTTAGGTTTAAACATAGACTTGTGGAGAAGATCTAACAATTTTAAATATCTATGCCCCTAACGTGGCGGCAGCCAACTATATAAACCAATTAATAACAAAATCAAAGAAACACATCGACAATAATACAATAATAGTAGGGGACTTTAACACTCCCCTCACTGAAATGGACAGATCATCCAAGCAAAAGATCAACAAGGAAATAAAGGCCTTAAATGACACACTGGACCAGATGGACATCACAGATATATTCAGAACATTTCATCCCAAAGCAACAGAATACACATTCTTCTCTAGTGCACATGGAACATTCTCCAGAATAGATCACATTCTCGGTCCTAAATCAGGTCTCAACCGTTATCAAAAGATTGGAATCATTCCCTGCATATTTTCAGACCACAATTCTCTGAAGCTAGAACTTAATCACAAGAGGAAATTTGGAAAGAACCCAAATACATGGAGACTAAACAGCATCCTTCTAAAGAATGAATGGGTCAACCAGGAAATTAAAGAAGAATTGAAAAAATTCATGGAAACAAATGATAATGAAAACACAATGGTTCAAAATCTGTGGGACACAACAAAGGCAGTCCTGAGAGGAAAATATATAGCGGTACAAGCCTTTCTCAAGAAACAAGAAAGGTGGGGCACCTGGGTGGCTCAGTGGGTTGGAGCCGCTGCCTTCGGCTCAGGTCATGATCCCAGGTCCTGGGTTCAAGCCCCGCATCGGGCTTTCTGCTCAGCAGGGAGCCTGCTTCCTCCTCTCTCTCTGCCTGCCTCTCTGCTTACTTGTGATTTCTCTCTGTCAAATAAATAAAATCTTAAAAAAAAAAAAAAAAGAAACAAGAAAGGTCTCAGGTACACAACCTAACCCTACACCTAAAAGAGCTGGAGAAAGAACAAGAAAGAAAGCCTAAACCCAGCAGGAGAAGAGAAATCATAAAGATCAGAGCAGTAATCAATGAAATAGAAACCGAAAAAACAATAGAACAAATCAATGAAACTAGGAGCTGGTTCTTTGAAAGAATTAATAAGATCGATAAACCCCTGGCCAGACTTATCAAAAAGAAAAGAGAAAGGACCCAAATAAATAAAATCATGAATGAAAGAGGAGAGATCACAACTAACACCAAAGAAATACAGACAATTATAAGAACATACTATGAGCAACTCTACGCCAACAAATTTGACAATCTGGAAGAAATGGATGCATTCCTAGAGACATATAAACTACCACAACTGAACCAGGAAGAAATAGAAAGCCTCAACAGACTCATAACCAGTAAGGAGATTGAAACAGCCATCAAAAATCTCCAAACAAACAAAAGCCCGGGGCCAGATGGCTTCCCAGGGGAATTCTACCAAACATTTAAAGAAGAACTAATTCCTATTCTCCTGAAACTGTTCCAAAAAATAGAAATAGAAGGAAAACTTCCACACTCATTTTATGAGGCCAGCATCACCTTGATCCCAAAACCAGACAAGGATCCCATCAAAAAAGAGAACTACAGACCAATATCCTTGATGAACACAGATGCAAAAATTCTCGCCAAAATACTAGCCAATAGGATTCAACAGTACATTAAAAGGATTATTCACCACGATCAAGTAGGATTTATTCCAGGGCTGCAAGTTTGGTTCAACATCCGCAAATCAATCAATGTGATACAACACATTAATAAAAGAAAGAACAAGAACCATATGATACTCTCCATAGATGCTGAAAAAGCATTTGACAAAGTACAGCATCCCTTCCTGATCAAAACTCTTCAAAGTGTAGGGATAGACGGCACATACCTCAATATTATCAAAGCCATCTATGAAAAACCCACGGCAAATATCATTCTCAATGGAGAAAAACTGAAAGCTTTTCCGCTAAGGTCAGGAACACAGCAGGGATGTCCGTTATCACCACTGCTATTCAACATAGTACTAGAAGTCCTAGCCTCAGCAATCAGACAACAAAAGGAAATTAAAGGCATCTGAATCGGCAAAGAAGTCAAACTATCACTCTTTGCAGATGATATGATACTATATGTGGAAAACCCAAAAGACTCCACTCCAAAACTGCTAGAACTTGTACAGGAATTCAGTAAAGTGTCAGGATATAAAATCAATGCACAGAAATCAGTTGCATTTCTCTACACCAACAACAAGACAGAAGAAAGAGAAATTAAGGAGTCAATCCCTTTTACAATTGCACCCAAAACTATAAGATACCTAGGAATAAACCTAACCAAAGAGACTAAGAATCTATACACAGAAAACTATAAAGTACTCAAGAAAGAAATTGAGGAATACACAAAGAAATGGAAATATGTTCCATGCTCCTGGATTGGAAGAATAAATATTGTGAAAATGTCTATGCTACCTAAAGCAATCTACACATTTAATGCAATTCCTATCAAAGTACCATCCATTTTTTTCAAAGAAATGGAACAAATAATCCTAAAATTTATATGGAGCCAGAAAAGACCTCGAATAGCCAAAGGAATATTGAAAAAGAAAGCCAAAGTTGGTGGCATCACAATTCCGGACTTCAAGCTCTATTACAAAGCTGTCATCATCAAGACAGCATGGTACTGGCACAAAAACAGACACATAGATCAATGGAACAGAATAGAGAGCCCAGAAATAGACCCTCAACTCTATGGTCAACTCATCTTCGACAAAGCGGGAAAGAATGTCCAATGGAAAAAAGACAGCCTCTTCAATAAATGGTGTTGGACATTGGACAGCCACATGCAGAAAAATGAAATTGGATCATTTCCTTACACCACACACGAAAATAGACTCAAAATGGATGAAGGATCTCAATGTGAGAAAGGAATCCATCCAAATCCTTGAGGAGAACACAGGCAGCAATCTCTTCGACCTCAGCCGCAGCAACATCTTCCTAGGAACTTCGCCAAAGGCAAGGGAAGCAAGGGCAAAAATGAACTATTGGGATTTTATCAAGATCAAAAGCTTTTGCACAGCAAAGGAAACAGTTAATAAAACCAAAAGACAACTGACAGAATGGGAGAAGATATTTGCAAATGACATATCAGATAAAGGGCTAGTGTCCAAAATCTATAAAGAACTTAGCAAACTCAACACCCAAAGAACAAATAATCCAATCAAGAAATGGGCAGAGGACATGAACAGACATTTCTGCAAAGACGACATCCAGATGGCCAACAGACACATGAAAAAGTGCTCCATATCACTCGGGATCAGGGGAATACAAATCAAAACCACAATGAGACATCACCTCACACCAGTCAGAATGGCTAAAATTAACAAGTCAGGAAATGACAGATGCTGGCGAGGATGCGGAGAAAGGGGAACCCTCCTACACTGTTGGTGGGAATGCAAGCTGGTGCAACCACTCTGGAAAACAGCATGGAGGTTCCTCAAAATGTTGAAAATAGAACTACCCTATGACCCAGCAATTGCACTGCTGGGTATTTACCCTAAAGATACAAACGTAGTGATCCGAAGGGGCACGTGCACCCGAATGTTTATAGCAGCAATGTCTACAATAGCCAAACTATGGAAAGAACCTCGATGTCCATCAACAGACGAATGGATAAAGAAGTGTGGTATATATACACAATGGAATACTATGCAGCCATCAAAAGAAATGAAATCTTGCCATTTGCGACGACGTGGATGGAACTTGAGGGTATCATGCTTAGCGAAATAAGTCAATCGGAGAAAGACAACTATCATATGATCTCCCTGATATGAGGGAGAGGAGATGCAACATGGGGGGTTAAGGGGGTAGGAGAAGAGTAAATGAAACAAGATGGGATTGGGAGGGAGACAAACCATAAGTGACTCTTAATCTCACAAAACAAACTGAGGGTTGATGGGGGGAGGGAGGTTGGGAGGGGGGGTGGGATTATGGACATTGGGGAGGGTATGTGCTATGGTGAGTGCTGTGAAGTGTGTAAACCTGGTGATTCACCGACCTGTACCCCTGGGGATAAAAATATATGTTTATAAAAAATAAAATTAAAACAACAACAACAACAAAAAAAAAAACAAAAAAAAAACCACATAGACTTGTGGAATCACGATATTGTACACCTGAAACTAATGTAATATTGTGTGTCAACTATACTTCAGCCAACCAACAAACAAAAGAATAAGCTGAGACATCTAGGGAAAAAAAGGGTGGAGGAAAGATGCTAGAAAATATTATAAACAATAAATTAAAGCTATTGACGTAAGACTGTGTGAACATGGAGTTCTGGAGGGACATATACTAGGCTATTCTATTGGCTCAGGAGCCATACGCGAAGGAGAGATAGATGCCTCCATCGAAAGACTGTAGGATCAGCAAGGACTTGTCCACAAACCAATTTATGTATAATTTGCACAAAATCCTATGTTATGTGTAAATGCATAGAAGTACATATGACATGGTGGTTACCAAAATATTAATGATAATTCTCTTTCTGAGTTGTAGCTGAATTTCAGATAATTTTACTGTTTTTGTTATACACTTGACTTCTTTTCACAAATGGGTATTTTGTTTAATCAGTAAATAATCTGATCTGGCATTTTTGCACTTATAACAAAGTTTAAAGTTTGTTTAATCAGACAATAATAAAGACAATCAGAAGTTGTCTCTATTATTTATGTTCCATTGAAATGACTGTCAAGTTATTATACATAAAAAAGAGAAGTAATTAGAAATGTATTAAATTAATGTGTCCATTTTGGTTATCAGGGCTATTTTAAATGCACCTATTAATAGGTGTGGTAGTCTCTTGCATGAGTTAGCCTTCCATTTCCTTCCTAACTGACAAAGCAAAATAGCTGGTTCAGATAATGGAAGCATCTTATCTGAAACTGGACATTTCTTCAGAAAGAAAGAAAGTGCTTTTGTGAGATTATAAAGAATTTGGGAATTACGCCACGAGGGCACATGCTGAGTAATGTCAGTTTTTGAGGCAGGGTGCCAGGTTTTGTCAAAGAAAGGCAAGTATGGGGTTTGTTTTGCAATATCTGGAAAATTTGGAACTCTTATTTCTTGGAAAATCTTTCCAAGATAAATTTAGTGTGAAGCCATTCTACTTCAAAAAACTACATATAGCAAGAGGAAAGTAAAAACAAAGTGCAACAAGATGTTAGATGAGAAAAGGAGGTTTTTCTTCCCCCAAGGAGATTGTGACCTTGTTGAATTCAATTTCATTCTGATAGCCTCATAGAAAACATCATCGTAAGGTTAATTTTGCTGAAACTCCTGAGCAAGGGCAAAGTAAAAAAAATCATTTTTCACCATCAGTTCACTTTTCTTCATCTTTAAAAGTGTGCAAAAGATGAGGTGTTATGTATTCAAAAACATTCTGAATCTCTGGAGGATTCTGAGCAAGTCATTGAAACTTTCTGGGGTCTCATTTTTTCTCATTTGTCTAATAGGGAGGATTTGGATGGTAAAACCTGCTATGTTTTCTGCTAGGTTTTATTTTTTAAAAATAAAATGAAATTATTTTCTTGATTTTTGACATATTTATATACTGTTTGGTATATATCAGTAACAAAATTTTTTTTTTTTTTGTTAAGGTCTGGTTCTTCTATGATGTGAAAAGCCCTGTGGGTGAGTTTATGGCATTGCCTAGAACTATGACCATCCCCACAAGTCCCTTTGAGTTTTCCACACACTTTGAAAGCCTTTGCTTGGTTGCCACAAGGGTCGTGGTGATTGACAGGATGAATCCAACCAAAATGGGTTCATGTCTGTATCTACAAGATGGCTGTACAGACCTGGAGACTCAGAAATATTTACTCCATCTCCCGATAAGTATCCCTTGCCCTCAGTTCTTCTTGGAGCCATCCTGCTAATGGTGACTCTGCCTGCCTTGGGTGGGAAATCTGGTCAGGTTCTTGAAGAAACACAGTCTGGGCCTTTATCAGGAGCAAGTCTCAGCTGCTTTGAGAGGCTCCAAGCCAAACAGTGCATGTAGGTGTGAATTATGAAGCTGTAGAAGACAGTAAGTGCAATTTGCTCTGGGACCATTTCTCTCCACCCCTCTCCATCAGCTTTGGAGCTGGTACAAGTCAGTCCAGCAGATTTCTGAACAACTTTTGAATTGAAGATAAATTCCAGATGAACTTGAGACTTGATTGTCTGAAGTAGGGTATTTTAAGCCTGTCTGATGAGTTTACAATACTCCAATTGAAGAGAAGTTGTGTATGGTTTATTCATTAATTCTACATTTATTGAGTGCCTACCAAATGCCATCTTGGTGACTACAAATATGAAAAAACAAAACAGAATAATGCAACAGAGAAAGACTAAGGGATATTAATTAAGGAACTAATTAAGATTAGTATAGCTTCATTGAGGAGATAGCATTTTCTCCCTGGTGAAAAGAAGGAGTCAGCCATAAAAAGGTCTGCTGTTAGGATATTTCAGGCAGAGGAACTAGCCTCTGGAAAGGTAGGATGAGCTTCATACATTCAAAGAACAGAAAGAAGGCCATTGCGGCTATAGTGCAATGTGTACTGGAGAGAAAGACAGCAGTTGAGGTCACAAAGATGTGCAGGTGTGAGGTCAGGTGAACCTTGTAGGGAAAAGTTTGAATTTCATTGTAAGAGCATTGCTAGGGTTTAAGAAGGAGAAGGACACCATCTGATTTGTGTTTCTCATGGTTCTTCTGGCTATTCAGTGGAGAATGGATGGTTGGAAGAGTATGGAGGAGGATTAAGGAGTTAGTAATCCAGTTATTCAGGTAAGAGATGATGGTGACTCAGATGAGATTAGCAGCTATTGAAAAGGAGAGAAATGTTATGGCTTTCGTATATATTTTAGGGTAGAGTCCATGGGGCTTGTTAATGAATGGTTTTAGGATAATAAGAAAAAGCACAAATCAAGGATGATTTCTATGTTTGGGCTTGAATAACTGGGTGGATGGTGGTTCCATTTACTGAAGATGGGAAGACCTGGAGAGGGACTGGTTTGGAAGCAAATGAAGAATTCTGTTTTTGCTGTTAAGTTTGAACAGCCAATTAGATATTGAAAGGGTGATGTCAGAGCAGTCATTTGGACCTCAGTGGAAAGGCCCAGACTGGACATTTCAATTTGGGAATCAGTGGTACTGACCTAGTATAAATTTTGAAAAGTGAGATAAAATTATAAGCCAGTCCTATAATTTATCTTGAGTGTGTGCTACTTTCAGTCAGGGGAAAAAAAAAAAAAAAAGATCTTTTATAGAATGATATGGTAATTATTACTTATTGCTTAGGCTTTTTGTAATAGTTGATTATCAGACAGAATAACCACATCGCTTTTATCTGATAATTAGAGTTAATTTGCAAGTACTGATAATAGGCTGATTCACTGAATAAACAAAATACAGAGCACAAAGTTTTTCTCTACAATCATGTGGGTGAAGTTTCTCTTCCTGTCTTTGTAGGCTTGGGGTGGCTGAATTCTTGAGAGTTTAATTCAGAATTTTCATTCTTTTTCATTGGTAAGCCATTGGCTTTCTTCTCTAATAGTATTGTGTACTTCAGGAGAAATGCTATTGGGGAAAATTCTTACCCCCGCCCCCGACTCCCCCTCATCTAAGCTGTACCTTTGAAGGCTGTTTTCACTGGCATACCTAGAAGCTTGAAGCCAGGTGTGATTATAGAGATGTTTCACCTTATTGAGTGTCCATTGAGTGTCTGTTATGATGCTGAATATTTTGCATGGGTTATCTTGAAATTTCACTAATGCCCCTGCAATGTTGGCTTTTTAATTTCCATTTTAATGGTGAGTAAACAAAAGCTTAAAGTCACATGGCTAGTAAATGGCAGTTAGGATTCACATCTAGGTCTGTCTGGTTCCAAACTTATTTACACTTTTTTATTCTGCCAGGTTGTTAAGCTACCAAAATTCCCCTTAGTTTATTCTCCCAGCCCTGTTTTCCCCTATCAACACTAGCCAACTACTCAATTAGCTACCACCTACATTTCTTTTTAAAAAATGGTCACTGGAGATGCACATGCCTCACCTCTGATACTTCTGATTTCTATCTGTGGATTTCAGCCCCTGCCATACCTGCCTTCTTCTCAACCATGCCCCTCTTCTACATTCTAGGATTCTGTTAGTTAAGCAGACCTCACGTTCTTTAGCCTTTCACTTCAACATTTCCCTATACTCTTGCCAAAACTCAATCTTGGCCTCATTCTAAGTTTTAAGCTTCTGAGCCAGATCCATCCCCAGTGCTCACTTCTTCCACTTTCTCTGGCTCTCAGATTGAGGAGCAGGAGTCAGCAAATTTCCTGCTTCCCATCACACCCAGACTATTGTTTGCACATTGTCTCTCAAGAACTTGTGTTTTGAACTGTCCTCTATCTGGTATACCACACTTTTTCTATCTTATATTCAACTCACAACTTCTGCTTTCTTCTCATGCCACTGAGAGCCTGTTTTTGCAGACTTCCTCTCGTTCTTCTAGCAGCTTAGGAACCTAAACCCTTATCTGCTGTTCCAGCCCCTGTCTTCACAGATCTCTGGCCTCTGGACCTTAAGCAAATTTATCTGTGATACTCTTGCTCCTTATAGGCACTGCCACACTTCTCATCTGATATGGTCTTCTCAGATTTTGGTTATTGTTCTACCTCTTCTCAATCTTCTCTCCTATTGAATCTTGGCTTTATTGTCATTTTAACAGCTGCTTGCCCCATATTTTGCCCTTACTTCTCACTTTGGCTTCACCTGCCTTCCTGTCCACATGGATCTTTTGGCCCACCATTTAAACTCAGGGCTTTCTAGCTTCATGCCCTTTAGGTTCTGGTTTCCATGTCTTACATTACTTGCTCTGCAAATCTGTAATTCTGAATAGACTCCACTATCTGATTTCTCTACTCCTGCTCTCACATTACTGAGCTAAAAAGAGGAAAAAGTCTTAAACTTGATTTTTTTTTACAGTAAGGAAAATCTATTATAACAGTTTTGCACATAGTCAAAAGGCTGATGGTTAGTTAAATCGGTGACTCATAACATCATTAAAGACCTGGGGTCTTTCCATTCTCCTCCCAACCTGTTGCTCCTATTAGGTTAGTTTCAGTCTGACTAGTTATCTTTATGATTATAGGACAGCTGCTGCAGTTACAAGGGCCATAGAGAAATAACACTCAGCTGAAAAATTGGTTTGATTGATCTTGCTACAATTATCAACCCACAGTTAGACATCTGACTCCATTGCAATCTCACTGCTAATTAGCTTGCACATGTGTTCCCTACTAGGACTCGTCTGAGTTTTTTCCAATTCCAATCTTATCAAGATTCAAAATTTTCTCCCTTATGTGTTCCTACTGCAAATACTTGTGGTCCTGTTCAGTCCCTCCATCTTACCTACCCCTGATAAGTGACTCTTTCTGAAGCATGGTGCTGAGTATGCTACCTTTTCCGGCCCACTTGCAGTGAATCCTCAAGTTCAGACTCCTCTGTGTGAATTCAAGTCCATCATGACCTGGGCCTATACTACATTTTCAATCTTAACTTCCGTTGCTCCTGTTCATATACCCAGTGAGCCAATCAGACTGAAAATTCCTGATTATTCCTTCAATGCTCCCACTTTTTTCCACCTCTATTTTTGTTCCCTTCTTCTGAAGAGGATATCCCTTCATCTCTGCAAATGAAATTGCTATACACTTTAAGGTCTGACTCCAGTGTTACTTACTATAAAAGCTTTCCTGATTTCTCTCATTCCCAGCAAGAAATTACAGTCTTTCTGAATTTTGAAGTTGATTATTTTTGTCATTTTTTATTTTGTATGATTATTTTTATATACCTCCATATCATTTGGTCTGCAGCCCCAGTTTTCAATATTACCCACTAATATTATTTGAACAGTTCTTCAAGTGTTTGGTTGTTTTAGTTGTTTAGACTTTTTCCTGGCTTCTGATCCTGAAATCTGTTATATGCTTAGAGGACATCCGGCTTTGGGGCCCTCTGGGACTGTACATAATTTTTACTGGAAAAAGCCCAAACACTATAATAAAAATTATTCCCCTGGGTATTTAGTCTATTGATTTGAGGTTGTTTGTGTCTTTTTAGATTTATTTATTTATTAAAGATTTTATTTATTTATTTGAGAGAGAGTACAAGCAGGGGGAGGAGCAGAGGGAGAAAGACAAGCAGATTACATGCTGAGTATGGAGCCCAAAACTGGGCTTGATCCCATGACCCTGAGATCATGACCCTGAGACCACAAGCAGAGCCAAAACCAAGAGTTGGATGCTCAACTGACTGAGCCACCCAGGTGCCCCTGTCTTTTCAGTTTTAATAAACAAAAAATAGCAAACAAGATTTAAACAAGTATCAAGTTAACACTGAGGTACCCATTTTTTTTAAACATCAGTTAACTATATTGATCTTATCTTTAAAATGCATATGAAATCTGTCTCCTCTCCATTCACTCTACTGGCACCTCATTTCTGATGCTCACCAGCTCTCCCCGCCATGAGTTTCTTTCTCCTGCTATCTGTCCACAGCAGAGTTGTCTCTACCCAAACAAAGCTGGTGATCCCACTCCTCTGCTTATCCACACTTTCTGATTCTCTCTCTGTTGCTTCTAGAAGTAAGTCCAAATGCATTTGTGGGACTTTAAGTTCTCTTTAAATTCCTACTTGCCTTCCTCATGCTCTTCTGAGGCCTGAAATATACTCATTTCTGACCCTTGCCAATTCCCATTGATTGTCTAAGACCAGCTCAAATATTACCTTGTCTGTAAGACTTTTCCTGCCGTCCTCAGAGTGGCTCCTTTTCTGTATGATTCATTCATTCATTCATTCATTCTTGTGTTGAAACCCAGGTGGTGAAAAGTGCTGGTATATGACAACATAAGCCTGTATTTTATTGTATTTTTTATTTAAATATTTCAAGTTTTTATTTAAATTTAAATTCTAGTAAGTAACATATAGTATAATGCTAGTTCCAGGAGTAAAATTTAGTGATTTATTACTTATATATAACACCTAGTCTTTAAATATGGACTGTATGAGGTTGTATGGGGAAAAGTACAAGAAAATGACCAAATAGAAGAATTGGATGGGATCAAATCTGAAACCCTCCTGAAGCATTAGAAAGAAATACTTAGTGTCTGATTAGATGGTGGTGGAATGCAGAAAGTGGAAGAAAATAGAATAATCCCCAAATTCCTGTCTTGAGTGACATAGTAGGTCTGTAAACATTCAGAGATAGGAAATAAAAGGAAAGAGTAGGCCAGGTGGGTAGTATGAGTTTAGTCTTGTTGTACCTCTAAGATTTCTGAGTGAACATGATAAGTATACAATGGGATGTGTGGATTAAGATCTCAGGTCAAATAAATTTCTGGGGTGTTCCAATAAGCAAAAGGCAGCTGATGTCTGGGCAGGGGAGTTTCTGAACTTACCAGGCACTTGCTTTATACCTTTCTTTTGTTTCCATACCAAATTGTAACATAATTATCTGTTGATATGCCTTGGTTCCTTGATATGTCTTGGTTCACCAGACTCATGCCCATCTGGTATCCTATCACATTCTTTTATTTCATTTAACATGAGAGAATGAATATGTGAGTTCACTCAGCTGTGCCTTAATCATGAGTGATTATAATTAAGGGCGCCTGGGTGGCTCAGTGGGTTAAACCTCTGCCTTCGGCTCAGGTCATGATCTCAGGGTCCTGGGATCGAGTCCCACATCAGGCTCTCTGCTCAGTGGGGAGCCTGCTTCCCTCTCTCTCTCTGCCTGCCTCTCTGCCTACTTGTGATCTCTCTCTGTGTGTCAAATAAATAAATAAAAAATATATATATAATTAAGTCATTTAGTAAATGATTTATTGAGCACCCTCTATGTACTTGGCAGTGTCCTAGACACTGGAAATAAAGCAGGGCAAATGCCATGAGGGGACAATAAGAAAGTAAATAAACAAGATAATAACTGAGATAGCTAATACTACAGAGTTTTTTTGTTTGTCAGGCCCTGTTAGTTGTTAATCCTCACAAAATCCTTTAATGTAGGTGGTAATAAGTTCTGAGGGAAATTAAACAAGGTAATATAGACACAAATGACTCAGAGATGGTAGTTCAGTAGTTTGGTTAGAATGGTCAGAGAAAGATCTCAGAGGTTACATTTGAGCTAAACAGTGAAAGAGCCAGCCATCAGGAAATCTGGAGGAGGGATGTTCTATGCAGTTTAAGTAAATTAAAAACTTTCTTTTTTTAGTCCTAAAAGAACAAAAACTTTTTTTAAGCATTAAAGTTACATTCACTAGCCTTTAAATACACCACATCTCTATCCAGCTACAATCAATCAAACCAGCAGTAGTTTTTTCCTGTATAATGTAAGGTTAGGGCAAACGGTGTTCCAATGTACATTAAATCACCCACTTAGCTCCTGTGGGTGGGGATTGGGGAATTTTATCTTACCTTTCTAAGCACTAATGTATGACAAAGATCATTAGGGAAATTATATGAAAAGAAATGTAGAGAAATGATTCTGATTTTAAAATAGACTAAGTTTGGAAACACTAACAAAACCAGAAAAATCATAGAGGTATGTCTGCTTTACCTGCTCAGATTACTTTCTGAATGAGAAAGTTCTCAAGAACAAGCAGTGAGAAGCCATCCCTTTTTTATTCATCTTTTCCCTCAGTTATATAGGTATTTTGCAAAGAAATCATGCTGACACATAATATTTACTCCTTGTCAACCATTTAGGACAACTCTGACGACTAATTGTTGGAAATACCTTATATTTTCCTTCCTGTTCTCAGAAGGCTTTTTGTTGTTGTTTTTTAAGATTTTTATTTATTTATTTTTGAGAGGGAGACCAACAGAGGGAGGGGCAGACAAGGAGGAAGAGGGGAGGGAGAGGGACAAGAAGACTCTGTGCTGAGTGGGGAGCCCGAATTGGGGCTCAATCTCAGGGTCCTGAGCTGAAATCAAGAGTCCCATGCTTAACTGACTGAGCCACTCAGGCCCTCCTTAGATAGAGTTTTTGATGAGACCATGATGGCTAAATCCAGAAAGGACGTTCATTAATAGCCTGAAATGTCTGTCTGGGTTCCAGAAAGGAGATTCTAGTTTCCAAAATGAATTTGTCTATAATAATCAGTAAAATAAATCCACGCAGAAAGACCTCACAGATGAGGGGCATGATGAAAATTAGTACCTTACTATAGGAAAGAAGCTGAGGAGAGAGATTCTAATCCAGTTGCCTCTGTTTACAAATGGGGAAAGGCCAACTCTTTCCAAAGTCACAGTCTTGAAGTAATGGGATTCTGGATAGCATTTCTTGGTAGATGTTCCAGTTTACCTAGCATTTTGCATTTATAATCTTATCTATGGATTTTGATTATTTTAACTTAAATAAGAGGCTTTGTAATATAGTTATAAATTTCAAATTTAATTATATTACTTTGTCTTAAGGAGCAATGGCTTAATTTTATGGGCAGTTTGTATTTAACAATGGGAAAGTAAAAAACGCATGCTATTCTATTTGGCTTACCAAATTAATAAAACAATTTTTGTTTGAATTTTTATTAAGTGGTATGCTTTTATCACTAGAATTTTCACATATATTGCATTAGTTAGTTTGGGCTGCCATAACAAAATAACATAGACTAGGTGACTTAAACAACAGAAGTTTGTTTTCTTACTATTCTAGAGGCTGGAATTCTAAGGTTAAGGTGCTAGCAGGGTTGGTGTCTTATGAGAGCTCTTTCTTTAGATTACAGATGGCTGCCTTCCCTCTGTGTGCTCACATGGTCTTTGGTGTGTGCATGTGGAGAGAGACAGAGAGCAAGTGAGCTTTCTCTTGTCTTTTCTTATGAGGACACTGATCATCTGGAATCGGGGCCACACCCTTATGATCTCCTTTAATCTTTACTTCCTTAACAGCTCCATCTCCAAGTATAGTTACCATGGAGTTAGGGCTTCAATTTAGGCATTTTGGAGGAGGAACAAACTTTCAGTCCATAGCATATATAGTAGTCTAAAACTGACAAAATAAAAAGACAATGAACAGGAAGGGACCCTATATATTTCTACTATCTTTTTGGCTTCCTATTTTCACATTATTTCCACTTCCATTTGCCCAAACACTTTGCAAATTTAAGTGCAAATGCCAGAGAAGATTTAGGAATTTGCTGATGGACAATAGGGAAAACTGTACTTTTAACTATCTTTAAACCTCCCTCATGAAAACAACTTAAATTCAAGGGATGAATGAATGAAGAAACTGTGGTATATACATATGATGGAATATTTTTCAGCCTTAAAAAAAAAAAAAAAGAAATCGTGCCATTTGTGACAATATGGATGATCCTAGTAGACACTACACTAAATGGAATAATAGTCATAAACGACAAATACTGCTTGGTTCCACTTATATAAGGTATCTAGAATAGTTACATTTGTTGAAGCAGAGAGTAGAACGGTGGTTACCAGGGGCGGGGGGGAAGGAGCAGTGGGAAGTTGCTATTCGATGACTATAAAGTTTGTTTTACAAAATAAATAAGTTCTAGAGATCTGTTGTACAACTCTAGCCTATAGTTAATAATACTGTATTATGCACTTAAAAATTAGTTAAGAAGGTAGATCTTGTGTTACCTGTTCTTACCACAGTAATACTAAAAAAACTCTGCCCCGCGCTTTCTAAGAAATTAAATGTTTCCTATTTTTTTATTTCTTTCTTTTGGTCTGTTTCTTTGGGGGTATTTGGCTCATTATTGGAATTCTCCTGCAGTTTAGTCCAAATTTTGATTCTAGAATTAGGTCTATAAATACAGAGACCGTCTATAGTTTATAGTCTATAGTCTATAGATTTTTAAAGTTTGAAAGACTACTGACCTTTCTGGGTAATAATCAGTTATGGGACTCTAACATGTATAAACTTTCATGTACCACTTCATATATTAAGTGGGCCTTGCCATTGTTTGCTTCCTTTTGTGAAATAAACATGAGGTAGCCTGAGCTGTTGAGAGAGTAGCTGTGACCCAGATGATGGATACTATGGCGTACATTACAGGATACTACAAGCCAGGGTGCGAGCCTTGGCGTGACCTTGCTTCTATCCTTGGCGTGACCTTGCTTCTATCCTCAACAATTTCTTGGTCCAACCCTTTTAAAAATCAATATTTCTCCATTAATTGTTTTATTTGTCTAAACTTTAAGGCATGATTTTTCTTTTAGTTAAGTGGCTGCTTAATTTTAAGGAGGAAATATACAAAATCCGTATACAAATTAGCCATATTTTTTTAAAAAGATTTTATTGAGAGAGAAAGAGAGAGTGAGCACATGGAGTAAGGGGAGAGGGAAAGAATCCCAAGCTGACTCCGTGCTGAGCTTGGAGCCCAGCCCCAGGCTTGATCTCACAACCCTGAGATCATGACTTGAGCTGAAATCGGGAGTCAGAATACTCAACTGATTGAGTCATCCAGCTGCCCCACAAATTAGCTGTTTTTGATAGAATGGATTTTTAGTTCATCATTTAAAAAATATTTTCCTTCCCCATTACCCTCTGTTCAAATGAGGAAGTAAGGAGGGGAGTAATTATTTACAAAGTAAATCATCTCTCAGGTTTATAAATTGGCTTGCTGAGGGGCTTCTTGCAAGAATGAAGTCATTTCATTTAAAGTATAGTTACAAATATATAGGTTAATATATCTTTTCATTTATTTAAAATTTATTTAGCAATATCAGGTTGTTTGAGACTGAAATAAACATTTTCTGTAAAAGACTTACTGGCACAGAACCTGGCATATGGAAAGGTTAGAATTAAAGTTAGTTGTTGTTTTTACTATTATTATCGCCAGACTGTGTTAGATAGAAAGAAGATAAAAGGACACTATTTCAAAGGGATCAAAGCTTGGTATGAGGCCTGTAGGGATGGAGCTGGAATTACCATTGTTCTCCGAAAATAGAATTTTGGCCCTTTTGTAGGTTGGATCCAGAGCCTTCTGCCACCAACTCCAGGTCTCTGTGCATCTACTCTTTAAATAATATGCAGGTCTGCAAAACACACAAAGGATTACCGAGGATGAATACAGCGTAATATTTTCACCATAACCCAGCTCAGCATTCTCTAGTTTAAAAGTTTGACTATGGGGGCCCTTGGGTGGCTCAGTGGGTTAAGCCTCTGCCTTTGGCTCAGGTCATGATCTCAGGGTCCTGGGATGGAGCCCCGCATCGGGCTCTCTGCTCAGCAGGGAGCCTGCTTCCCCCTCACTCTCTGCCTGCTGCTCTGCCTACTTGTGATCTCTCTGTCAAATAAATAAATAAAATCTTAAAAAAAAAAAGTTCGACTGTGTTTCCCAGGGTTTTGAGTTTATGTTATCAGTTATATCTTCCCTGTCCCTTCAAGGGGAGCGTAACTGAAGCACAACTACCAGTGGTATTTATGTTAAGCTTCATCCATTTGGTTATCAAAGCACAAATCTGGCTTTGCTGAAGGACTTTTTAGATTTGTTTTTATTAGTGTAGTGATTAAGCAGATCTGTGGAAAATGGGTACTTTCCAATTTCTTGAATTCTAAACATGTTTTAATGGTTTGTTTCAACATGTTTTACTTTGTGTTTCAGTAGCTTAAGGCGTATTACTAATTAGAAGACAAACTCTTTCAAATTACTCTATTAATTTTATATTTACTACTTATGGTAATTTATAGTCAGAAAAATTTGGTTATCTTAAAAACATGTGAGACTCATTTTTCTTAGCATCTAAACTGGTAATGTTCAGATGTGTTAGAAAACTTTGAACAATAACTAGTTTCTAAGGAAGTTAGGGTACATTATTTCCTTAGAAATCAAAGCCGGTAGGTTGGATTTTACAAATGATTAACTAAGATCTATTGCAAACATTTTTGATATTAAGACAATAGTTAAAAAAATCCATTTGAATATATGTTACCAGATCCTCCATAGAAAGAATATCATGTTCATGCTTTCTTCCTGCTAAATATTTTTTAATAATGGGGTTCTTTCCTTTTAATGATTGTCTCCTGGGTGGTCCATAATACTGACTTTGTTAGATTTACAAAATTGGTTTGTATTTCCAACGTAATTGCAAAAAAAGGGCAAAACATATTTCTAGTGACACTGTTTATAGGAAGAGAGTGAGACGGCCCAATGAAAATACCAGGAAAGTGATTTATCTTATCTAGGAAAATTAGAAGTGGTCCTGTTATTACTTCATTGGCTTTTTCCACAAAACAGTTTGTAAATAAAATTTTCTAGGCCTAATTGAAAATAAAAGGATAGTGAATGGAATTCAGCCTTAGTATTCCTGTTTTATTAAATCATGGCTCATTTTAGCTAAAATTTTTAAAATACTCCCCTTCATTATGAGCATTCTTTAATGAAAATTGAACAAGTATCCATATTTCAGATTAGCTCAGGAATTTTCGGAGGCATTTGGAAATTCCCGAGTATACCACATGGGCAACTGAGCGCTTTGGTGGAAAGGCCAGGTAGGGTCAGAGAAACCTAGGATGAAATCCTGGCTCTACCACCTACTAGTTGTGTAACTTTGAACCACTTGATTAAGCTTGCCATGTCTCAGTTTCCTCACTTACAAAATGGGAAGCAAAATAACTGCCTACTAAGGTTGCTTTGAGAAGTGAAATTCATTATGTAGAGCATCTTAGAGTGTTTTGTTAGTTTTACTTGGCATCCTTTTTCATTAAAATAGTTCTTCAACAGTTTGATATTATCGGGGCACCTGGGTGGCTCAGTCACTTAAGTGTGAAAGTGTCTGCCTTTGGCTCACGTCGGGGTCCCAGGGCCCTGGGATCGAGTGCTGTGTCAGGCTCCCTGCTCAGCGGAGAGCCTGCTTCTCTCTCCCCCTCTGTCCCTCCTTGCCCTACCTGTACTCTCTCAAATAGAAAAAAGTTTGATATTATCTGATATTGAATATAACTCACAGAACGAAGAGAATATTCCACGCCAGTGGTTGGCCAACCATGGCCTTCTGCCATTTTGGTAACCGTGGTTTCACTGCAGCATAGCTACATTCATTCATTCATTTAGGTGTAGTCCACAGCTGCTTTTGCACTACCAAAGCAATGTAGTTTCAACTCTGTAGTTTCAGCAGAGACCCTGTGGCCCGTAAAGTCAGTAATACTTATTGTCTGTTCTTTTACAGAAAGTTTGCCAACCCCTGGTCTGAGCTGTTGTCAGGAGATTACTTAATTGATATTATGCAGTGTTATGGTTTGGGCAAGTGGAGGATCCACTTTAAGTGAGGTGCCATGGAGAGTAGACGATAGTATTACCTGGCTATTCCCAGAGTTAACCAGAGAAGTCTAGGGATTATCTGTGATTAGTGGTGAGGTCTCCTGGAACAGTTGGGAATAACAAATCCAAACCCTACAGAAGGGAATTTGGGTGGAACTAAAACTTCTTGTGATTCAGTTTCAGAGTGGGGAGGAACTAGAGACTGATATCAGATCTCACCCTATGGTGTCCTTTATCAGCCCATTTCTAAGGAAATTGTTCAGAGCTCTGATTACACCGTGTGGATTCAGTCATTCTCAACAGATCCTTGCATATCATTCTAAGACCTGAATTACAAGATTGCCATCAGGTATCTGAAACCCTGAATTGAATGGATTTTACTTAGTTATTGGAGTATTCTCCAAGTGCTGGAGTGAGCCAAAATCAGTAAGTCAGGGTGTGCTATTTATTACCTGAAAGTTTGAAACCACATCCCACTTAATTTAATAATTTTCATAGATTTAACATCAGAACAATTGTTGGCTTCTACTAGAAGTTCTGAGGAGTATGTCTCATTTATCATAATAAGTTATACTTGGCTACTCTCAAAATCTGTTTTTCTTTCCTCCCGAATTGATCTTTGGGAAGTTAGACAATACAATAATAACTCCTGAAATCTCTTTAGTGCTTTAGAGTTTACAAAGTACTTCCATTTTCACTATTTTACTCAAATATCACCATTCATGTTAGAAGGACTGGAATGATCCCTCTCTTACAGATGATGAAAACTTCAGGTCCTAGGAAGTTAAGGCACTTTGCCAAAGCCATACAGCTCTGAAGGGTGAAGGAGGGCCTTGGATTTGTCTTCTGACTTTATATCCTGTGTTTGCTCTACCACGTCATTTTATCTGATCTTCCCTCTCAGCCAAACTTACTGAAAAGTAGGTAAAATATATAATCCCATTAGTTTATAAAAGAGACATCTAGAGAACATAGAGAATTTCATATTAGAAAGAAAGATCACCTGAACCTAAAGTTCGAACTATTGGCTCATAGGTCTCATTTGGCTTGGAGATGTATTTGACGCAACCTATATGATATTGGCCTATATGTGGTTTTATTTAAAAAAATACATGAAATTAGCTATTGATTAATAACATAAATAAGTCCTAATTTCCAGCTTCTTTAGACAAGTCAGAAGATTTGGCCGTATTGGGCCTGCACTCCTACATGGCAATAGGCTGGATTTAAATGCTGTAACACCTGCCTCCTTTGGAGTGAGCATCTGCTTTCCAGTTTCCATCAGTCTCTCACACTCTTATCTTCCCATCCATACCATGCTTCATCCATTTATAGTACTTATCTGACTCATGTAGGCGTTTGAATGTGTGACCACTGGTCTAGACTAGAATACTCACTTTGTGAATGAGTGAATGAGAAAATTAAATTTGAAGTAGTAAGGTAATTAGGCAGCCCCAAGATTAGACCTTGTTTTTCTCAGATAGAGCCCTTGGGCTCTCTGGCACCATGTTCATATTAATCATTATTACTGAAGAATAATGGAACAGCAAGGGAATAGTAATTAATCAATCAAGAAATGATGCATGCTTTTTAATAAACTGATTGTGTTTAGTGATTTAGATTTATGCTATGTGAGCCAGATTTAAAATATTTTATCAGACTGTGGTTTGTAACTTTCAGTTCAGAAAACAAGGTCATACAAATTGAATGAATGAAGTTTATTTTCTTATATTGGAGAAGTTGGTTAGAGGGTGCATTTTTTAACTGAAGTATAATTGATATCATGTTGTATTAGTTTCAGGTTACAACATATTGGTGTGATATTTGTGTTCATTGTGAAATAATCACTACAGTAAGCCTACTTACCATCTGTGGAGGGTGCATTTTGAATGGATTTAGGAGAGACTGAGTTTCAGTTTTAGAAGCAGAAGTGGTTTTTCTCTTGAGTGAGATGGAAGCGTCATCAGGGATATGAAAAATGCCTCCTTTGTGGAAGACCTCATTCTAGGCAATAGTGTATGTTAAAGAGAAACAGTGAAGAGAGGCAACTATAGGTAATAGTAATTGTGGTTAAATACTGAGAGACTAGAAAGAGAAGTGCAGGCTGGGGCAGACCACCGTCGCACTATCACAGGAAGAATCTGCAGAGGGTGAGTGTGTGTAGGCGGTTGAAAGGAATTAATGGTGAGAACTACCCAGTGATAAGAAAGGGTGTCAGGTATACAAATGGGTTGAGTGAAGCACAGTGTTTATCATTTATTTTTTCTGAAGTGTAATTTCTAGGATGGCTTATATAGTTTAAATTGAAAGGGATAAATTATATTCTATTGAGTGAAGCAACTAACTGGGGGACTTGCCAAAAATAACTATAATAAACAATGAATAGTTGACATTCTTGTTTTGAATGGACCTTTAAAATCCCTAAAACAAATGTTAGATGAATATATTTCCAGATAGTTATGATTGCTGTTCTTGTTGTTATTCATTCATTCAATAATTGTTTATGTCAACTTGCAATGTGTAAGGAACCACACCAACTAGTAGTGGGGAATATCCAAAGACAGAATCATTAGTCCCTGCCTTTGGGTTGCTCTCAAACTAGTTGGGGAGTTAAGATAGGAAGACAGGAAAAGTTTTACATAAGACAAGCCTCTGCAAGTCCATGTTTTGTCCATTTAGGGAAAGAGATACCACTTTTTCTGGCTTGATCTGGAGATTTTCTAAGGGAGGATGACTAGGGATTTGAACTAGACCTTGAAGGATGAGTAGGATTTGAAATACCAAAGAAATGGTAGAAGCTTTTTTTTTTTTTTTCAAGATTTATTTATTTGAGAAAGAGAGAGAGGTGGGGAGAGGCAAAGGGGTAGAGGGAGAAGAGAATCTTAAGCAGACCCTATGCTGAGCTCAGAGCATGAAGCCTGATGTGGGACTCCATTTCAAGACTCTGAGATCATGTCCTGAGCTGAAACCGAGAGTGGGATGCCTGACCAACTGTGCTTCTTTAGAAAGGTGTAGTTGCAGAACATAGGCCTGGCAGCAGAGAGCTATAAGGAGACAAATGTGACAGAAGTACATGAACTTCCTGGCAGCGTGGAAGAGAGCTGAACTAGGTAGAAGGGCCTTGATTCCCAGGCTAGAAAGTTGTATTTTGAATATATGGTTTCCATAGTTGACCTAGGGAGCTCAGTGCCAAGATGATGGTATACATTAAACAGTGTTTGGAAATGGATAACTCTCTGTAGAGTTTGTAAAATGCCTCTGTTAACAGTTGCAGTTTAGAAGACAGTTTGCTTGGGAGAGAATCCAAACCTTCCTAAGGAGAGAAACAACTCCCCAGACTCTCATTTGGAGGTCACTTGGAGACTCTCCAAGGTGTAACATAGGTTGTACAGAAACCAGTGTACCAGACCAGGGGTGAAGGTACAGGGGAATGCCTATGAGGAGCAGATTACATCTGGAGAATCCTATTTTGCTAAACACTGTATTGAGTCTAGAATGTTATTTTATTTTTAGTTTCTGTATATGCCTATGGGAGTCACCTTATATTGGAATCCTTATAAAGCCTCTCATATTACAGGGCACTCCCTCAATTATCTTATTTGGAACAGCAAAGTACTATTTGGGGACGACACATTACTCTGCAATGACCTCAGTCAGCGCTATTTTTATTTGCTCATGGAGGTATGCTGACATGATGGGTAAAAAAGGAGGCAAGGAAATTTAATACACTTTCTGTTATTATTCCTGGAGGCATGAGTTTGCAATGGCAGGTGCTGCATATAATTTTAAATGTGCCCTTTAAAGCCATGTAGTAGGTATTTATGTTGTGGACATCATGAATATATACCCACAGGCCAAAAGGAAAACAGCTCCCTAACTTAATATCACTGTGAACTCATGGCTTGTAATAAAATTTTCATTAAGGGTAGATTCAGAAAATATTGTTTCTCTAGCACTGAGACAGATGTAAAGATGTACTTTTCGGAAAACTTTGATGACTTTAAGAAATGGAGAGAGAGTCTGGATAAAATGGTTTCATGAAATTTGCAATATTCCAAAACTAACATTTAATTTTATAGGATGTGTGTTTTAAAATACGAACAATTAAAATATCATGTAACCATTAACTTTGGACAAGTATTAATCATGGAGCGTCATCATAAAGCAACCGAATTTTGTCACTCACTGTTCTTTTCAACTTAGTCTTCTTGTTCTTGTTTGAAGTTTAGAGAGAGCCTTATAACTCTTCCAGTCATTTTGACTTCCTCTGGAAGTTTGTGAAACACAGTCTCTGTTTAGTAACTAGTATGTCTAATCCAGGGTTTATCCCAGACCTCACATTTTATTGAAGTTAAAGCTTCTCCTTTTTCCCAGTGCAGGCCGCTGCAGACTGTCCACTGTAGTGGGAGATGCGCGGAGACAGTCTCTCTTTCTCACTCAGCACTTCTATTTCTTCTCTTCTCCCAGCTTGCTAACCTTGAAGCTCAGTGGGGTATGTATTCGGGGAGAAAAGGTTGGAGCAGGAAAGCTCTCATTACCTTCTGTGGGTTCTGGAAATCTCTCCATCACTGGGGCTTACTCATCTGTAATTTCTTCACATGGGAAAAGCATTTCTTCAGGCTGGTCCTTCAGGCTATTTTTGTCATCTCCTTGGCTTCTTGCCATTCACCTATGGTTCCTTTTGTCGAAACCCCTCACTTGCTTATCATTTCTGTCATTTTTAGGTGTACAGTTCTGAGGTTTTAAACACATTCACACTGTGGTCTACCTATTACCACCATCCTTCCCCAGAACTTTTTCATCTTTCCAGACTGAAACTGTGTACCTATTAAACACGAACTCCCTATCACCACTCTCTCCCATTTTACTTTCCGTCTCTATGAATTTGATAACTGTAGGTACCTCATATAAGAAGAACCATATAATATTTGACTTTTTGTGACTGGCTTATTTCACTTAACATAATGTCCTCAGAGTTTATTCATGTTGTAGAATGTGATAGAATTTTCTTCCTTTTTAAGGCTGAATACTATTCTATTCTATGTATATACTACATTTAAAAAATTTATTCATATGTTAATGGACACTGCTTCTTCCATATTTTATATGTTATGAATAATACTGTTATGAATATGGGTATACAAATATCTGTCCAACTCTCTGCTTTCACTTTTTTGAGTATATGTCCATGTATAGAATTGCTGGAATTTGTGTTAATTCTGTGTTTAATTCTCTGAGGAACTGTCATGCTGTCTTCCATATTTGACATTGTGCACCAATATTATACAAGGGACCCTCACCAATACTTGCTCTTTTCTGTTGTTATTGTTTTTGTTATTTGATAATAGCCTCCTAATGGATGTGAAGTGGTATCACACTGTGGTTTTGATTTTTGATTTGCGTTTCCCTAGAGTCTAGTGATGTTGAGCATCTTTTAATGGCCATTTGTATATCATCCTTGAAAAATGTCTATTCAGGTCCCTTGCCCATTGTTGGATTGGATTGTTTGTGTTTTTGTTGTTGAGCATAATCATCCTTGGATAAGATTGAAGGTGACCTCATGCTGGCCCCTGGGTGCTGTATCATCAAGATCTGAGAAGGACCTAGATGGCATACTCCAATGAAGGGAACTGGGAAAGCGTGGTGAGGTGTGGGCAGGTTTATAGCACACTAGTAAAGGATGCAAAATACCCCTTGTTAACAATGTAGAGCTTTGGGGCACCTGGGTGGCTCAGTGGGTTAAAGCCTCTGCCTTTGGCTCAGGTCATGATCCCAGGGTCTTGGGATCGAGCCCTGCATCAGGCTCTCTGCTCAGTGGGGAGCCTAATTCCTCCTCTCTCTCTCTGCCTGCCTCTCTGCATACTTGTCTGTTAAATAAATAAATAAATCTTAAAAAAAAAAAGTAGAGCTTTTATTGCCCCTGGGCTAGGGGACAAGGGGTTGGAGTGTTGACAGCCTGGTGAGAGCTATATCCACAGGAGAGGCCTGCCCAGCAAGAGCTGTGGGTTTCACTTGAGCCTCCATTGACTTTCAGCCAGTAGGGAGGGAAATGGAGAAATAAATAGCCCATCCTCTCCTCTTCCCTTGCTATTTCTTGCTGGTACCTTTCACTGGCCAGTCCTATCTTGAAGCGTGGTTAATGCAGTCTACAGAGGTCTGCTCTCAGGGCACAGAGCAGGATGGTTAAAGGTGGAGGCTGGATCTGAACTGGTGCACAAGATGTCTAGCACATGTGTGGCATTCCCATTTGGTCTACAGGACCTTCTCCCTATCTTCGGAATGCATTTACTTCTCAGACTACAGCCCCTCTTCTGCTGCCTCAGGCTGCTCAGCCACCTTCTTGCCCTTCAGATTCTCGGGTGTGTGCGTCAATTGCCCTTCCACCACATCCAGGAAACATAGTGGATGTTGCTCTAAGTCATCCTATTTAAATGGCTCACCCTAAAGTTGCGGTGAGGGGCAAGTTCCTCCCTGGTTCCTCCCTCTTGTAGGGAGGATGAAGCTGTCAGCACACCAACAGTTTTCTCCATATATTCTTTCCTTTCCAATCACCTGCCCTGTTATGCCCTCCATGTGGCTGTGGAAAGGGGGTAAAAGCCATGAAACTCCACGTCTTGCACAGTGATCTCACAGCTCTTTCTGGAATATATTAGTTATGGTTTAGGGACTTCAAAAACCAAGACTGAATTAGTTCCTTTTTTTTTCTTTTTCTTTTTGTAGCTAGAAAGAGGGAGAGGGGGGATCCTGGGTGGCTCAGTCAGTTAAGAACTTGCCTTTGGCTCAGGTCATGATCCCAGAGTCCTGGGATCGAGCCCCAGGTTGGGCTCTCTGCTCAGCGGGGAGCCTACTTCTCCCTCTCTCTCTGCCTGCCACTCTGCCTTCCTTTGCTCTATGTGTGTGTGTGTGTGTGTGTGTGTTTGAAATAAATAAATAAATAAATAATCTTAAAAAAAAAAAAAGAAAGAGCACATGTGTGCATATGCAAGCTGGGGATGGAGGAGCAGAGGGAGAAGGATAATCTCAAGCAGACTCCTGGTTGAACCCAGAGACCATTGCAGGGCTCAGTCACATGACCCCCAGATCATGACCTCAGTGGAAATCAGGAATTGAAGGCTTAACCGACTGAGCCACCCAGGCACCCCTTAGTTAATTCTATTTTAACAACCTGGTACAAACATCATATGCAATATGTATTCCTAAAAGTTTGTATATTTGGGGGCATCTGGGTGGTGCAGTTGGTTAAAGCATCCAGCTCTTGGTTTTGGCCTGGGTTATGATCTTGGGGTTGTGAAATCGAGCCCCAAGTAGGGCTCTGTGCTCAGCAAGGAGTCCTCTTGAGACTCTCTCTCTCCCTCTGCCCCTTCCCTGTGCTTGTGCACATACTTTCTTGTTCTAAAGACAAATAAATAGATATTTTAAAAAAATTTGTTTACTTGCATTAATTTTAATGCTTTTTTTTTTTTCAAATCTCTTCAGTGGGAATGGGGAAGATTGCTTTAAATTTGGGATCACTTTATACTTGGGGATATATGATAGGCTTTCTTTGGAAGCTTTTCTAATGGAGAAACACAGATCAATTAGGATAGCTTATAATTCCCATGGAATTTACCCAAGTATTATTTAGCTTCAGACAGCTAAAACCTAAATTAAGTATATCCAAAAATATTTAGCCTAATTTGAAGATAAAGTTTATACAAGAAGTAGTCTTGTTTAGTTCCTGGTAAGTTTGATAAAGTATCTTCCGTGGAATAACTAATTTCCCAAATGATTTGTTTATACTTTTAATTTGTTCCAATTGTGAAGGCTTAATTTTTGAATTTATTTTAGACTGAGGTTTACGCCATTTTCTCTTTCATGTATATAGTCACTCAGAGCAGTTGAGTGCTGGAAACTGGTTTCCTTACCCAAGCAGAAATAGTGGGGAAGAGTATTCATCATCTGCCCTCAGAAATAAGATATTATGCTGTCATTTCTCAAAACATTCTCTTAATACTTGCCCCCATAATTTTCAGGTTTTAAATACGTTTAGTGGAACTCTGAAGACTTCACTTGTGACATGTATTGATGACTTTGGGTGGCTCGGTTGTTAAGCGTCTGCCTTTGACTCAGGTTATGATCCCAGGTCATGCTCCCAGGGTCCTGGCATAGAGCCCTGCATGGGGCTTCCTGCTCAGCAGGAAGCCTGCTTCTCCCTCTCCCACTCCCCCTGCTCGAGTTTCCTCTCTCACTGTGTCTCTCTCTGTCAAATAAATAAAATCTTAAAAAAAATATGACTTTAATAAATTACAAATATTAAGTTTGTCTTCTGGCGCAGATGTGTTGTCATTGTGCTCTGTTTGCACTCATAATTTCAGCCTTCTATATGATATTGACATAGTTTCATGTGCTATCATTTTAGGTAAAGGCTTTCTTCTTCTCTCTTGTGAATCTTCTAAGAATGGACCTGGTGGTTCCAGAGGATGCCAGGGACAGGGGACACAGTTGGATAGGAGGAGCATAGGGCATTTTTAGGGCTGTGAAACTATTCTGTATGATATTATAATGGTGGACATATGATGTTAGGTATTTGCTGAAATCTATAGAACTATGCAATACAAAGAGTGAACCCTAATGTAAAATACAGCCTTTAGTTAATAATAATGTATAAATATGGGTTTTGTACCACACATTGGTAAATGTACCACAGTGATGCTAATAATGGGGGAAACTGTGTGGGGGAAGAGTATATGGGAACTCTACTTTCTGCAGTTTTTCTGTAAATCTAAAACTGCTCCCCCAAAAGTCTGTTAATTAAAAAAAAGTTGCCTGTGAAGATCAGTTATGCGCATAGCACTTTACTTTTGCAGAATCTCTTTGGTGAGCATACTCTTTTCAGGTTATCTAATATGGTTAAAAGAAAAAAAATGACACTCCTCTCAAAGAGAAATAATCAGTTGAACAAATCGGTAGTTATCAGAATGCAGGCTGTGGTACATCCTGTTTTTCTAACTCCTCCAATTTACTAGTAAAGCAACCCAAATTGCATGGAGGAAGGGAGGACGTTGCTTGTTTTTAAGGCTGCATTAATGCTGTTAGTGTCCCATTAGAACACTGGAGGAAAGTCTTCAGTACCTATAACAAATTCTAGAACTGAGAGAGGGAAGAAGGGGGAGAGAGAGAGAGAGAGAGAGAGCGAGCAAGAGAGGCTGGTTTATTGCTTATTCTATTACCTGCAGGAGACTGCAAAATTCTCTTAGTGTAGTTATTTATGCTCATTGAATACCAAGTAGCCCCTCTGTGCCAGGCCATTCCTACTTCCTCTCCTTTCTGCTCCAGATATGGCAGCTGAATGGTTTCTTGTGGTCTGCTGAGGTCAGCCTCTAATTATCAGAAGAAATAGGTGATGACTTTCCCTTCTTAGTGTACAGCTGAGCTGTGTCCTTTGATATGTCACATGCTCGCAGTTCTGAAATAATGTGAAATAGAAATGGTCATTTGTTAATGGAGATTGTTCTCGGCACGGATGATCTTCTTGATTCACACCCAAGAGAGGCCTTTCCTTGGCTCTGCACATGCTCACTCTCTTTCAGATAGACCACTGTAGAAGGCTAGGGACTTGAATCTCTTCACTTTTATGTGTGAAGGGGCTACCTGGTTTCTTGAATCTAAATAAGTTAGATTGAATCTGATACATTATAGGTTTGAGGAAGCATGCCATTCCTGATCCTCCCACGTCATGAGCCCATGTCATGAGCCTTCAGAGTGGAGCCATCAGAGAGGAAAAAAAAAAAACTAGAATAAAGAAAGCTTTGCATTAGTCTGATGAGGTAGTGCCCCATGGGGTGACATTTCAGATGCTGCAAGAAGGGTCCCTTTGCTTCCCCAAAAGTACACTGAAGGCTGGTTCCTTTAATTTTATAATTAATAATATATTTACTAACTCTAGATGAAGGATGGTTTTGTGTTAAAATATAAATATTTCAAACATATTACTCTTATCATAGTTTTTATAGTGAATGAGCTGCAAAGAGCTCAGATATTGATAAGGCAAATGAATGAAAAAGTGTGAGGGTTTGGTGGCCTGATTTGTGTGGGAATGGTGGAGGGTGACGTGGAGGGACACAGAGAATGAAAAGAGAGGCCAGGGGAGAAGCTGTACTTGTTGGGTTTATTCAGTTTTCCCTGGGAGTTTTCTTGAGAGGAATTGAACAGGGTTTGTGCATATTGTATGAGAGACTGTGCATGTGTCTGTGTGTGTGTGAGAGAGAGAGAGAGAGTGAATGAGAGAGAGACAGAAAGAGGGAGAGAGAGGTGATGTGTTAAGGGTAGGGTGGAAGGTTGGGATAGGAACTGGCAGCTTTGTTATGGAATAAGCTTAAGTGAGACTGTTTTGTCACAGTCGTACTTGTAGATGTTAATTTATAGCTACATGTCTCTTTAATTTGGACAGATGGTAATGTACAGAATTGTAATTTCAGCTGTACAGAATTCTATAGATTATATGCATAGGGCATTGCTGCCCTAATGATGCATAGGGCATTGCTACCCCAAAGAAATACCCAGTCTGTTTCTTTCTCAATTCATACCTCAAATACTAAAAGTATATAACTTTTGACCTGTCATTAAATTGGTGACAATTTTATGCTGCAAGTAGAAGCTTTTTGTGAACCTATAGTGTTTCTTACCTATAGGAAAGGTGGTACCAGAGTTATTAAGGAGTCAAGCTTTGACTTCTGTCAAGTTCAGTACATTATAATTGCAGCATTTTGCACTCCACAGATTTTTGTGAGCACAGAGATGTCTGCTTGGTTTGGAGTTTTAGAAGAAAAAACTAATGAGATTCAGTGTAGCATTAAAAATATTCCCTTCTTGTTTCATTTATTCCTTTCCTACCCCCTAAGACCCCCACCTTGCATCTCTACTTCCTCATATCAAGGGGATTGGGAGAGAGACAAACCATAAGAGACTCTTAATTTCACAAAACAAACTGAGGGTTGCTGGGGGAAGGGGGGTTGAGAGGGGTGGGGTTGGGTTATGGACATTGGGGAGGGTATGTGCTATGGTGAGTGCTACGAAATGTATAAACCTGGCGATTCACAGACCTGTACCCCTGGGGATAAAAATACATTATATGTTTATAAAAAAATATTCCCTTCTCTCCCAAGCCAACTGTGTGAGCCCCAAGTTGAAAAAGTAATGTTACAATAGCAGTATATACTCTCAGAAGTACTTTGACATTAAATATCCATTTGTGGGGTCTTGTGTGGTCATGGAGGCCTCATATATTATACTTGGAAGGGATCAGGGGAGTCACAGGGTTTAAACCCTCACTTTCTGAATGAGGAAACCGATGCCCATAGGGGACTTTTTCAAGGCCACAGTACTGTTCCTTAGGAAGTTGAAAATAAAGCTACCCTACCACCCAGAAATTGCACTACTGGGTATTTACCCCAAAGATACAAATGTAGTGATCCGAAGGGGCATGTCTAACCCAATGTTTATAGCAGCAATGTCCACAATAGCCAAACTATGGTAGGAGCCTAGATGTCCATCAACAGATGAATGGATAAAGAAGATGTGGTGTGTATACACACACACACACACACACACGCACACACACACACACACACACACACACACACACACCCCACAGGAATATTATACAGCCATCAAAAACCCGAAATCTTGCCATTTGCAATGACATGGATGGAATTAGAGGGTATTAGGCTAAGCGAAGTAAGTCAGTCAGAGAAAGGCAATTATCATATGATCTCACTGATCTGAGGAAATTTGTGAAATGAGACAGAGGATCATAGGGGAAGGGAGGGAAAAATGAAACAAGACAAAATCGGAGGGGGAGACAAACCATAAGAGACTCTTAATCTCAGGAAACAAACTGAGGGTTGCTGGAGAGAAGGGGGAATGGGAGGGATGGGATGGTTGGGTGATGGACATTGGGGAGGGTATGTGCTATGGTGAATGTTGTGAATTGTGTAAGACTGATGAATCACAGACCTGTACCCCTGAAACAAATAATACATTATATGTTAATAATAATAAGAAAAGAACCATTCAAATTTTCTTTTAGACCCATATCTATGAGGCCCATATTATGAGTGGTCTTAATGTTCTAATTTGGTTGTTTATTTGAAAATATTTATTTTTATTATTATTTTTAAAAAGATTTTATTTATTTATTTGACAAAGAGAGACATAGCAAGAGAGGGAACATAAGCAGAGGGAGTGGCAGAAGGAGAAGCAGGCTTCCCGCTGAGCAGGGAGCCTGATGTGGGGCTTGATCTCAGGACGCTGGGATCATGACCTGAGCCAAAGGCAGACGCTCAATGACTGAGCCACCCAGGTGCCCCTGAAAATATTTATTATTAATCTTCTATTAAGTTCTGGCACTGAGCTAGGTACAGAATCTGTACATAGTGGTGAAAAAATATACATGGTTTCTGCTCTCATGGTGGCTACAGTTGACTTATGGGTATTTACCCTGTTAAAATATAAATCATCATCATAAATTATTTACTGGTAGCTTATGATATGCCAGGCACTAAGTTACACAAATATAAAAGCAGGAGCTGGGTGCTTTTTACTTCCTCTTACTTGTTTAACTCTAGAACTCTGCAGTAGAAATGCCTCTAGCACTAACCACAAGGGGTCAGTGAGATCAGACTCCACAAGCATGACCTGTGGTACATAAGGCTGAGTCACTTTTGCTCTGCAAAGACCATGAACTGAGAGTTAGAAGACTGAGGTAGTAATAATTGAGCTACCTAAGCCAAATATTAACTTAGTTAAGTTAAATAACTTTTCAGAGCTTTAAGTTTCCTATAGACCCAGCAAACTTTATTAGCAAAACTTGGGCTTTGAAGGTGGAAAGGTGCTGTTTGAATTCTGGTTTTCTGTTTACTAGATGTGTAACCAACTATATCCTTACAGGGAATATCCTTACAGGGTTATTGAAAGGATAAAAGTGAAGTAACCTACGTAAAGTGTGTGATGTTTATTTCTTTCTTACTGCATCTATCCACCACATGGGGTTGTAATTGCCATGGAGACAGTGGATGAGATAGGACACCGTAAACAATGAAGGGTCAATGTTACACCACTTACTGAGGAATATTTTTGAAGTTTATGTAGTTAATTAATATAAGCTTTCTTTGAAATTGAACATGCGTACAGAAAAGTATACATATTATTAGTGTACAATTCAATGAAGTTTTACAAAGTAAACACATCCCTGTGAGCAGAACCCAGATGATAAAATAGGACATCCTACAAGGCCCTATGGCACCTTTGCTACCTCACCACAAAAATAATTATCCTGACTTCTAACACCATAGGTTAGTTTTTCCTATTTTGGAATTTTTTTAAATAAATGGAATCACACAAAATATTTTCTTTTTTGTCTGGCTTCTTTTCCTCCCACTGTGTTTGAGAGGTTAATCCATTTTGTTCCACTTAGTTGTACTCCATGACTTTATAGTATTCTGTTTTATGAATATACCACAATTTATATATATATATTCTTTAGCTGATAGACATGAGAGCTGTGTCTAATTTGGGGCTTTTGTGGTTATTGCTGCCATGATCATTCTTATCCATGTATTTTGAGAACATATATGTGCACTTTTGTTGCATATATATCTTGGAGTGAAATTGATGGGTAAAGTTTTAAAGGTTACTGACAAATAATTTTCCAAAGCGATTGTACCAGTTTACACTTTCACAAACAGAGTATTTTTTTTTTTTTAAGATTTTGTTTATTTATTTGTCAGAGAGTACCAGAGAGCACAAGCAGGGGGAGTGGCAGGCAGAGGGAGAAGCAGGCTCCTTGCTGAACAAGGAGTCCAATGCAGGGCTCGGTCCTGGGATCATGACCTGAGCAAAAGGCAGCCAGTGAACTGACTGAGCCACCCAGGTGTCCTGCAAATAGAGTATTTTTATCATCAGTAAAATTCTGTTAAATCTGTAGTAATATTTAACAAAAATACAGTTTGATTCATGTGAAAAATGGATATATATAGGTTTCTCTTCTGTTGACATCCTCTTCTATGTTCTTAGATTATGTGGAATAAGGCGTTATTTCCATTGGGGGGATTATTATTGGAAAGCTTCATATTCATGTGGAATTAGAGAATCTGAACTGTAGCTTTAGAAAGGCCATAGGAATGAACTGTGGCCAGGCTGTGGGATCTTGAATGTTTGGCTCTTTGGACCTGCTCCTTTCTGTAACTTATGCTGGTTTCCTGAGGGCAGTCCATTCTCCCTGAGCTTGGGTTCAGCAGGCCGTTACCAAAAGTACCACTGTGAACTAGCATCCATTTTGTCCTCTGCCATGTGCTTTACTAAACATTTGATTATCATCTTTACTTAAGGGGAACTATTCTTTACAAGTGATTTCCAGGCTTCTGTCTGAACTATGTATGATTCCTAAGCCAATCAGCCTCTGGTAGCTACCTGCTCCCACCAGTTCCCAAGGCACAGACATATATACCAGCTAGCCTTCTAGATTCAGGGATTGCCAGGATAATCTTTGTTTATACTAGACACTAGATGAATTACACAGAATCATAAAGTCATTAAGAAGATTTTAGCAACCATTACTTTGAACTAACAACACAAGATTTTTTTTTTTTTACAGTAAACATCTTTTTTTAAAAAGATTTTAGTTTTTTTAAAGTAATCTCTATACTCAATGTGGGACTCAAACTTACAACTCTGAGATCAAGAGTTGCATACTCTGCCAGCTGAGCCAGCCACGTGCCCCTACAGTAAACATCTTAAAGCAGACCTATACTAAGACTTACTGATATTTTTATGGATCTTTATAGCTTTTTTAAAAAAACTATTTTATTTATTTATTTGACAGAGTGAGACATAGGGAGAGAGGAAACATGAGCAGGGGGAGTGGGAGAGGGAGAAGCAGGCTTCCTGCTGAGCAAGGAGCCCAATGTGGAACTCGATCTCAGGACCTTGGGATCATGACCTGAGCTGAAGGCAGACACTGAATGACTGAGCGCACCCAGGTACGCCTGGATATTTATAGCTTCGAAAACAAGGGGTATTACCATTTTGTGCTAATTTAGTCTCTGCTGGTTCAACTAGTCTTCATGAAGGACAGAATCTATAATGTGGGGAGCAGGGAAAACAGGTCTAAACAGTCCTGCACTTAATGGATAAATGAATGAATAACAGTGATGTTCTTTATGGGACCCAGGCATGAAAACCATCCTTGAAACTGCCACCTCTTGCAGTTACTTTCTGGATTCCTTTATTGGTTCAGCGAGTTTAGTTATAATGTGGAACATGATAGCTAAAAATGTGGACTCTCGCTTCTAGCTTTTAGACTCTCTACTCATAATAGAAGACTGATCTATTTTACCTCATCCACATTCTGATATTATAGGCAATCTCTCCTGGGCATTTTCTTGGCCCAACTTATGCTTAATATTTTTAGCTAATGCCCACTCCATCATCATCTAGGTGGTTTGCAGAAGAACATATGGCCTATGCAAATAACTTCTTACATTCTTTGTACAGACTTGTATAAGTATTTCCATAACACTTTTGAACTGGAAGTGAAACCATTACAAAAGTGTTGCCTTTGGAAAAGGTTGGGCTTCTGATGAGTTCAAGTTGCTCTTTAAGACCTCTTCTACCACAGGCACACAACTGAGGATCCTCCTTAGAGAATCAATTAAAAGGAACTTGACCTAGTCTGTGATACTTTTCTGTAAGTGAAGTGATTAATATTAGTCAGTGCATACATAGGACCAGAAAGTCTTGTTCTAATAAGTTATTAAACTGACCGGGTAATTAAAAATTAGAAATAAATGTCATTTCACTGCTGTATTCCTATAAATTAAATTAAACTTTAAGCATTATTTAAGGCTTCAGTGTAATATATTTAGCATTTTTTAAAAAAAGGAAGTCTGGAAGCTGAGCCTATTTTTATAAAGGTTCTGCTCAGTAGCCTTTTGTAGAAACAGTAGATTTTAAACATTTGGTTCATTTAAATTACTCTTCTTTTTGCCTTCAAGAAGGATTGAGAAAGGTTACAGGGAAGTTTAGTGGATTAGTCATTCAATTCCTTGATGGATCATTCACATGTACCAATGCCAGGGAACATTTAACTGATTAAAACGTTCTGAATGAATTTGTCATTTGAGAGTACTCTTTGAGTAACGTCTTTATTATATTGAATGTATCCTACTGATAATATTTAGGCTTGTTTCCAATATTCATAAGAGGCTCTGGCTGCCTTAACCATGGAATTATATATCCAAGTCAGGTGCATTATGTATTTGGCTAAAGAAACTTTATAGCTCTTGAAAGAATTACAGAAATTTAATAGTATTATTTTTAAGATCTAGGGTGGTTATGTTTAAATGATAAATTTAAGAATAAGATGATTCATGTGAAAAATGGATATATATAGGTTTCTCTTCTGTTGACATCCTCTTCTATGTTCTTAGATTATGTGGAATAAGGCGTTATTTCCATTGGGGGGATTATTATTGGAAAGCTTCCTATTCATGTGGAATTAGAGAATCTGAACTGTAGCTTTAGAAAGGCCATAGGAATGAACTGTGGCCAGGCTGTGGGATCTTGAATGTTTGGAATATTCTGTAAGTGAAGTGATTAATATTAGTCAGTGCATGCATAGGACCAGAAAGTCTTGTTCTAATAAGTTATTAAACTGACCGGGTAATTAAAAATTAGAAATAAATGTCATTTCACTGCTGTATTCCTATAAATTAAATTAAACTTTAAGCATTATTTAAGGCTTCAGTGTAATATATTTAGCATTTTTTAAAAAAAGGAAGTCTGGAAGCTGAGCCTATTTTTATAAAGGTTCTAAAGTTTACAACTTTTTCTGGCATTAAACTTTAAATATTGGGAGAATAGATTCTTTGAAAAAGGGACGCCTGGGTGGCTCAGTTGGTTAAGCGGCTGCCTTCGGCTCAGGTCATGATCCCAGCGTCCTGGGATCGAGTCCCACATCGGGCTCCTTGCTTGGCAGGGAGCCTGCTTCTCCCTCTGCCTCTGCCTGCCATTCTGTCTGCCTGTGCTCGCTCGCTCTCCTCTCTCTCTGACAAATAAATAAAAAAATCTTAAAAAAAAATAAATAAAAAATAAAAAAAGGAAGTCTGGAAGCTGAGCCTATTTTTATAAAGGTTCTAAAGTTTACAACTTTTTCTGGCATTAAACTTTAAATATTGGGAGAATAGATTCTTTGAAAAAAAAAACACCTAATACTTAAAACCCAAGTATTTAAACATATATCACTCTGATATACAAACAACTAAACTTACAGCATTGTTTCCTGGTATAAGCATCTCCTACATGTTCTTGTATAAGAGGTTTCTTGAGAGAGAGTAGATTTGCTATGTTAGACTGATTATTTAAAATCTGTTTCAGGAGCACATGGCTGGCTCAGCGGGTTAAGCGTCTGCTTTCATCTCAGCTCATGATCCCAGGGTTCTGGGACCGAGCTCTATGTCTGCTTTCCTGCTTGTCCAGGAGCCTGCTTCTCCCTCTCCCTCTGCTCCCCTGCTCCTGCTCTCTTGCTCTCTCTCTATCTCAAATAAATAAATAAAACCTTAAAAAAATTTAAAAAATCTTAAGTTCTGTTTCCAATTTCAGATTCGTAGAAAGGTCCAGTTTAGCCGGTGCACATAAAAGTACTTACTGCTCAATTAGCTGCAGAACATGAAAGGAGATCATGAGGCCATTAACATGTCTAGAAATAGTTCCTATCTAGCCTTTGATTCCTAAGATAGCCTAGGGAAAATTAAATATTCAGTTAAGATAGGGTAGGGAGGTGAGTTTTGAAATTATTTTCTTTTTAAGCTTTCCTTCCTTCCCACGCTCACTTCTGCCCCTTCTTTATTTTTCCCTTTCCTCCAACTTCACATTCAAGCTCTTCCTAGTGCTAAGTGATGAGAGCAGTGAAGAACACACTTTATCCCTGCATATGCAATGAGTGAAAATGATGGCAAATTATAGCAAATCTACCACCAGATTTCAAAGGTAAAAATATGCTTCTTGTATGGGGGTTTGATGTGACCTGCAGCAGAAGGTGCCCACTCTGTAGAAGGGGAAGTCTTGAGAGACTGAAAAGGAGTCCACACTTTATTTACAACATGAGGGTCCCTCTAGGCTAGTGCTCAAGAAAGATCTTTATTTCCTTCCTTCTTTTTTCCTTCAGTGCCTATCTGATGTTAGACCCTAAGCTAGGTCCTGGGGTCCTATCCAAAAGATTAAAATGTTGAAGGGGAGACAGAAGAAGACATTAATTAAAGACTCATACAAATATCAACATACACAATGTGATGGAAGGTACGTGGCGTCCTGAGAGTGCAGAATAGGTGTGGGAGGTGGTCAGGGAAGCCTGAGTCTCGTTAACTGGGCAAAGGAGGCAGAGAGAAAGGTCTTCCTCATATCCCCCGAGGAGGGGAGTCCAGGCTGGTGGCCTGGAAAGTGGCGTGTCTCACACAGCCATGCCAGAAGATGTGGGGGACTGAGGGCCTGTTTTCAGCTGGGGAGACACTGCAGATTCCTTCAACTCAGGCTGTTCCTTTTCTATTAAGATGGGAATATCCACATATGTACAACACAACCCATGTGTGTATATAATAGCTGCTTAATAAACATTTAGTGAAGTAGAGGAGCTGATTAAGGCACTTAGGCCAACAGTTGAAGGATGCTTAACACATTCAGAGATGATTCCTGGCTGTCTAGAAAAGAATCCTTTAAACAAAGGAAAGAGAGAGGCAGTTTAACAGTTTCTCTCTTTCAAAAGAAGTGACATAAAAGGACTAGGGTTGCTAGTAGTGGGAGTGAGGTGTCTCACGACAGAAGACACAAGACAATAAAGCTAGTGATATTATGATTCAGAAGTACGTCATCAGCATTGTTGGTAACAGTGTTGGTAACAGTGATAATGGCATTGATTTTATGAAGATGGGCAGTTCTTTTCTCCCATTAGATATCAAGGGAGGGGGTTGTGTGTGTGCTGTGTGTGTACATGCAGTTGAGACCAAATGAAATTTTGGTAAGAGAGGGTAGGGTTGGTAGATTCAGTACATGAAATATAAGATGCCTATAAATTTAGATTTCAGGTGAACAGAGAATAACTTTTAGTATACATATGTCCCTAAAATTACCCTAAAAGATGGGCCTTTTCTTCCATGAACTTTGGGGGTGTGTTATTTGTTTCCCCATATTTTAAACCATTGCATATACACTGTTTACATTGATGTTTTTCTTAGTTCATTCCCACCACATGTATTTTTAGAATTTAGAATTTTTCCCAATAGCCTGGAAACTTTGGTGAGAGTGTAGTAACATAATGAAGGATTCCCTTTCCTGGGAAACCTGCTGTCTCATAGCCCAGACTCTGCCTCCTTGTTCTAGGCTTCTACCTCTCCAGTATTAGTATTTCAAGAATGAGGCCATAACATTTTGCTGAGTGTGGTGCCCTTTGGAGCATTAAAAGTGAGGGCTGCTTTTGCTGCAAAAGCCCCACAGAATGATCATTAATCTGCCTTTTAGAAACTGAAATGTGACCCCACAGACGCTTACCACTTTCGAAAGACATCTGCTGCTGCTTCTTAGGAAGATCTTAGGTGAGCTGTGGGAACCCCTACAGCTCCGCGATACCGAGTAGACAGCTCACATATGTCGAGACCATGAAAGACAAACAGATCCGTGAAGATAAAGATTAGGAGGTAATCAACACAAAGGGAAACATTTGTTGCTTTGGATGGTAGGATTTTAAAATGTTCCTCAATATTGATGGTGATGATGTTGATAAATGAAAAAAATAGAATCGGATTAAGACACATAGAAGCAACTATGCTATGCCTAACAGTCTGTTTTTCTAAAGAAAAAAGTAAAAAATTTAAAAGCTGTTGCTGGGAGGATTAATGTGCCAGATGAAGTTGTGTCTGTACAAATCTTTTATAAGCCATGACATATTTACACCCTTACAATTTAAAGGCAGCACATAATTAGGATTAATAAATGCCCTAAAGCGAGTGAGCTTTTTTGCTTTAAATGTTAGGACATTGTGAATGAAAATGGTAAACCATCAAAGCCAGCAAAGTGGCATTTAACATCAGCTGGGCTCTTATTATTTTGATGAGAACTCAGAGAAGGGAAATGATCTGTTTTAAGGTCACTTGGCTGATAAGGACCTGGTATAGAATCCACATTTCCAGATAAGCTCTCTAGTTCTCTTCCTGCTTCACTTGGCTATATCAGCTTTGAAGTTTCCACTATGGGCCTCAAATCTGTGTTGTTGAAACTTTCATATAAGGAACTGGTTACTTAGCGTGTTTCACATACAGCACAGATTGTAGTCCAAAGGGATTACTGTGGCTGTTGTAACAAATTATCATAAACCCGGTGACTTAAAACAATAAAAATTTACTTTCCCCAAACTCTAGAAGCCATAAATCTGGAATCAAGGTGTTGTCAGAGCTGTACTCCTTCCAGAGGCTCTTGGGGGAATCTGTTCCTTGCCTCTCCCAGCTTCTGGTGGCTTTTGGCCTTCCTTGACTTATGGCTTCAACACGCCAAGCTCTGGCTCTTTCTTCACATTGCCTTTTCTGTGTGTCTTATCCCCTTCTGCCTCTCTCTTACAAGGATACTTGGGATAGCATTTGGGGCCCAGCAAGATAATCCAGGATGATCTTCTCATCTCAAAAACCTTAATCTATTCATATCTGCAAAAACGACCATATAAGGTAATAGTCACAGGTTCCAGGGGCCTGACATCTTTTGGGGGTCACCATTCAGCCCATTATATGCAGTAAGTAAATAGAGTCCTTGGAAACCTAGAAATTAAACCAAAAAATATCCCCAATCCGTCTGACTCATCTGTATGGACTGCTTAGTGCCTGATAGTTTACTGACTGCTTAGGTATATTACGGCAAGTGGTTTTGGGGGTTAAGACCCCGTGAAGAAGAGCCGGAATTAGGAGTCGCGACAGTGACAGCTGATGTACATGTTTGGAATTCAACACCTGCATTAAAAATACTAAACTTACAATATTACAGCCCAAAAGGAGCCTATTGATATGAATCTTACGGAAATGATGCAAACAAGAGATGCTAATTAAATATCACCATTTCTCTAAAGGAAACCATTAAATTAGCTGAGTGTTAGCCCTCTCTTTTATGAGTCAGTGATACCAGTTTCATCAAAAACTTTAAAAAATATGTTTAACACCTGGATGTACTGAAGATTTGTATAACTGTTTTCATCAGGCAGTTGTTCAAAGTTCAGATTGTACTACTCATTCTCCACAACCATTGATATTTCCTAATTTATTTATAATTATATTCTGCTTAACTCCCAGAACCATATAAAGTGGCTTATCATGAAAAATATATGTAGTTGGAAATAAAATTTCAAACAGTTATAGAGGAAAAGGGACAAAATATGCCTCCCAAATCCAGGCTAATACATTTACTGAGAATTAGTGCTAATACTTATTTCTGAGCTTCCTGGCAGCCAAGACAAAAGAGATCTCCAAAAATATAATTTAATACTCATTATTTGTGTTTACTTTTACTGTTTCTCCCCATCCCAAGCTGAAACTGTTATAGAAATGTTAATAATCACCTCTAGTCTTAGTTATTATCTCCGGAAGCAAGGTTTTTTTTTTTTTTTTTTAAAGATTTTATTTATTTATTTATTTATTTGAGAGAGAGACAATGAGAGAGAGCATGAGCTAGGAGAAGGTCAGAGAGAGAAGCAGACTCCCTGTGGACCTGGGAGCCCGATGCGGGACTCGATCCCGGGACTCCAGGATCATGACCTGAGCCGAAGGCAGTCGTCCAACCAACTGAGCCACCCAGGCGTCCCCAGAAGCAAGGTTTTATTTTGATTTACAACCACAGTGAGCTCTTCCAACTTTTATATACTATGTCATGTTTGTTTGAATAATTCTTTGGACCTGGTTTTAGATTGTATATAGTGATATTAAAAAACCAATAAGTGGTAGTGAGTGCTATGCCTAAATGATACCATCATCATCATCATCCTTTAACTGTGAACATTTTATTAGGATTGGTGCTTTTCTCTTAAGGTCTTTGTTTCCAATTGAATCCCATGAATTGACTCAAGTCACCTTTTGAGTACCCAGAAACTCTACTCATGTCTACTACCATGTTTATAAATATTACACTGGGAAGTCACTTGCTGTTTTATTCAACCATAGCTTAACTGCAAATCTGTTGACTTTCACTAAGGAAATCTGAGAAAGCATTTCATAGTTGGTCTGAACCGAAGACAAATATGGGCAGTGATTAGACAAATTATAAATGGGTAAGGAAGCTGTGAGAATGTATAGGAGATGAATCGTGATTGAATACCAGTAAGCCAGCCCAGCTGAGGATTCGACATCTATGTGGGCTGTGTGTATCATTTTTATACAGCTGAACGAAATTAAAACAATGCTTTGTGTGAGCATTAAACTTTTCTCTTTCAGCTGAATATCCTGAGGATTTGGAATAATAAGATTACTAATTTTCAGATGAGTAGTTCATAGCTCTACTGAGATCTTAATGTTACCTATGGCCAGTTGAGCATGTGAGACTGTGAAGCAGTGACCTCTTTCCTTTGTGGCCATAGCTTTTGCCCCTAATTCCTCTGGCCTGTTTCAACCTGTGTATCCCTGCTCCCAGGCTGAGTGAGGTGGAAGAATGGTGATGGACCATCATGTCTAGAAAAGCATCTCAGAGATATTTTATATCAACGATTGGTTAACAAAGTAAGCTTTTTAATTTTCTAGGAAGTAGCACAGTTTAGTATAATGAACTGGTGTACTACCTATGAGGACATGCTCTGGCTTAATGATTTGTTGGCTGTCTTAGAAAGGTTGAGTTTGGGGGCGCCTGGGTGGCTAGTGGGTTAAGCCTCTGCCTTTGGCTCAGGTCATGATCTCAGGGTCCTGGGATCGAGTCCCACATTGGGCTCTCTGCTCGGCAGGGAGCCTGCTTCCTCCTCTCTCTCTGCCTGCCTCTCTACCTACTTGTGCTCTCTCCCTGTCAAATAAGTAAATAAAATCTTAAAAAAAAAAAAAAAAAGAAAAGTTTGAGTTTGAAAGAAAAGTGGAAATTTGTTTCAAAGGAATGAAAGTTCTTAGGGTTTAACTATAGTTTATTAGGTAAGAGCTCAGCTCTGGATCAAGTGTGAGGCTTCTTGAGTTCAAATTCAAGTTGCTCAATATACCATCTGTGTGACCGTAGTTAGGTTAGTTCTCTAACTATCAGCGTATTCATCTAAAAATGGGAATAGTGATCGGACCACAATATACAGGGTTGTGATTAGAATATATGCTCTTCTGTGTAAAGCAATGATGAACACAGTGTCTGGCATATGAGAAACTCTCAAAGGCATTAGCTCTTTTTAAAAAATTTCTGTTGTTGATTTATCTTCATTATTATCATGTGGGAAATGTTGTGCTGAATAGTAAACGACACTGGATTTTTTTAGAGAAGGTGTGATAGCATCTGTAGTGAGTACATAAACAAGTCTTGCATTTCTTCAAGTACTTAATTAGTTTAAATGAAAGATTCATGACTTAGTTCAAATGTATAAACAGATTAGTCTTTGCATATAATTCACTTAATACCAACTTTTGTATGTGGCAATTGGCTTAATCTTGGTATCTGGGAAGTATACAGAGTGGGGGGTCTACCTATGCAAATTTCTTTCCTTTTTATTTCATCAATTCTGAAAACATAGGTGATTTTACAAGCATTTCTTTTCCCCAAAGATTTTTGAATCTCATGCAATTTGTATAGCTGTAGCCAGTAAAGTTACCCTTTTTGCTTTTTTCTGGGGTAGGCGTTGGGTTGTTTTGTCTCAATGTTTCAGAAGTTATTGTCTGCTTTACCCTTGGTACTTACATGTTCAGAGGTTCAGAAGAAAATAAAACGAAGGAACTCTCTGATTCCCACCCCACTAGAAACAGGGCACCCCCCCCATGCTGCCACCAAAAGTGCATCAAATCTGAAACCTCGGGGAGATTATTATGGCTCAGGTTGGGCGTCTTACTGCTCTTGCGTGCCACTCTCTTTCCCTCTCTCTCTCTGTCTATTGATCTAATCTGTATCATTTGTTTTAGGTGCACAGAGAGGAGTTAAATAGGACAAAAGCAGAATAAAAAGTGTCTTTGGAAGATACATTTTACAAGAGAGGGAAATAGTAACTACGTAGTAAAGGAAAATATAAAACATTATGTCATATAGCTTATTCTTCACAAGTTCTTCACAATTTAAATAATCACTTGAAAAATCAGAAAGCAGGGGCACCTGGGTGGCTCAATTGGTTAAGCTTTCAACTCTTCATTTTGGCTCAGTCATGATCTCAAGGTTGTAAGATCATCCCCCATGTCGGGCTCCACGCTGGGCATGGAGCCTGCTTAAGATTCTCTCTCTCCCTTCAGGCAACTCCCTCCCCCCCAACAAAATAAGTAAAATCTTTAAAAAAAATCAGAAAGTAAAACTTATTTGGCCTAAATCTAGTTAGCTTATAGTAAATCTTGTTGGTTATGGTGAGCAATCACTTAATAGCTGTTAAGAAATATCTAGGTAAGAGATATGGGGACTGTTTTTCTTGGTGTGGAAATTATTTATTTAACAAATATTTATTGAGTGGGCTAGATACTGTTTTAAACATTGGTAATACAAATGGTGAATAGAACAATGTGTATGCCAATGGGGAAACAGAATGTTCTAAGTTAACAAATATATATATGTATATATTTGTTTATATATATATATATATATATATATATATATATATATAGTATATACAGATAAATTATATGTGTACACACACACACACACACATACACACAATTCTCTCTTTGAAGGGAGATTTTTACAACTTTACTTGACGTGATCTTTCCAAGATTATGATGGATTTTATGTGTTGGAAAACATTTACGTGAAATGTACAATGAGTCTGACATGTGGATTAATTTTTTTTTTTTTTACTTCTAAAATTGCTACTCTCCTGTATAATATCTAGTGAAATAGTGACATAAACGCCTTGCTCAGTGGGGAGGCAGATGCTGCTGGGGAGGAACAGATGAATAGTTCCAGTTGGTAGCAACACATTTGAAGTTCTGCTTGATCAATGGAGTCTTTCACTTCTGGGGTCAAGGTGGTAACAGCCAATTAATAGGACAGGCTGGGGAAAAAATAAAAGATCTACGTGCTAATGCTACTCATGCTGCTCACAAAAAGCAAACTGGTTTTGTGTAAGAAAATTGCTCTCCTCCAACTTTAAAGTGCTAAAAATTTGCTCCCCCTGGAGCTTTCTTAGATACTCCTCCCTTCAAGTCCCACATGGCTATCTCCTTTCTGAGAAAGCCTTTTATAAACTGCAGCGCTCTGTGCCCCTGTAAGCCCAGAGGCCGTGGCCTAGTGGGAATGTTTTGGGGTCCTAGGAGTTCTGAATTTAAATCCCAGTTGTGACTCTTTCTAGGTGTGTGACTTGAACAAGTTATTTAACTTCCTTGATCGATGACTTCCTGGACTCTAAAACAGGGGAGAAGACAACCTCCTTTCTAGGACTGTGTGAAGTGTAATGAGGTGACCATAGGGAAGGTACTGTGTTTGGTGCTTAGCTGGTTTTGCTTCATTTTTGAGGCTCAACTCCAAAAGCACTTCAGGTTACGAAGCTTCTGTGAGGTTGTTTCATGTTGTTTCATCTGTAGGTCTCATTTCCCCCATTGTGTGGTGAGAATCTTGAGGACAGGAAACATATTTCATGCTTCCTTTCTACCTTCTGTTGTGTCCTGCAGAGTCCTCGGCACCGAGTCAGCACTTAATTGATGTTTATATTGCCACTTCTGGGCTGTCTTTTGAAAATTTGCTTAAAATTAGGGACTGTGAAGGGCATGGAGAGTGGTGCTTTTCACAGCGTGCTTACAGATCTTGGTAGGGGCTGGTGATGAGGGAAAGCCAATGGCACCACATGAAATCAACTCTTAAAATCATGATGTGGAGAAGGAGAAGAAAATGCACCATATTGTTTGAGAATCTCTGTGTGTAGACCAAATTGCGTCATGTATTTTATTATGATTAAAACCACAATGAAGTGGGTATTATCTATTCAGCATGCTCCAAGACACAATGGGAATTCACCTTCATAAAGAACAATAGTCATGGGGCTAAGACCTCGGATTCTGGCCAATTTTAAACATCTGCTTCCTCCTTAGACAGTCCGGAGTTATCTTACGGGATTCAGCCTTAAAACTGGGCTGGGGAGCGAAGGGCTTGTTTCAGTTCTGTCTGAGGAAACCCAGGTTGGCGGAATGTGTAAGATGGCAGTGCCCTTGTTCCCCTGAATCTGCAGAGGCTGGATTGTGTGTCCTAAAATGGGGTTTTTCCAGGCTTTCTGGGCAGCACTGTACTTATTTACCACAATAAAGGACTCGAAGGAAATACTTCCACATAGTGGACCCCTGATATCTTTTTATAAAGAATGAAAGTGGTGGGGGTGAGGGGAGATGTTCTCTTTGCATATCTCTTTGTAAACCTAAGGAGTTTTTTGTTTTGTTTTTTGTTTTGTTTTGTTTTGTTTTTTTTTGTTTGTCTCTATTCTAGCTCAGTCTAAAGATACGGACAGACCCCTGGAGTATGTGGTGATATTGTGTGATATTGGCTTGTTGGTTTCTCAGCTCTAAGGAAATATTTGCTTCTGACAATAGGGATGGGTAATAGTGTTCTTCTCTGTAATGCTTTAGGGATAACATAGTTGTCCAAAATGCTAAACTTTATTCTGCAAAGTTATAGCCCAAAATAGATTTTAAAGTTTATATGTATTCCCTAAGCAACACTGGTCAGACATTCTCTTCTTCAACAGTAAACATTTATTTAAGTACACAACCAGAGGCTCTGCTAGGTTGTGTGGTAGTTTCAAGGATCAATGAGGTTATATTTTGCCACTTAAGACATTATAATTATTATACAGACACTATCATTTCATATCTTGAGGCAATTGATGGTTAAGAATTACTGCAACAAGTGGTAAATATTTTTACACTAATATATCCTTTATGTGCCATCATGACAAATTCTGAATAGATGGATTTCTCTAATTAACTTAATGCCATTATTTCTAGAGGCTTTAACATAGCTTCTAATGATAGTACCATAAACAATAGGACTACCAGATACAGTTTTCAAGATTTCTTTGTGGTTCTTTTTACCCTTAGGATAGTCCCCACTAGGATGTACAGTCAAAATTGTCATTATTTTAATTTCAGTTTGATACACAACTAGTTTGTTTCAGTTTGTTTTTTTATTTCTAGGGACTGCTTTATTTTTTCCTTTTGATTTAACCTAGGTTTTTTTTTTTTAATATTTTATTTATTTATTTAACAGACAAGTAGGCAAAGAGGCAGGCAGAGACAGAGAGAGGAGGAAGCAGGCTCCCCACTGAGCAGAGAGCCCGATGCGGGGCTCGGTCCCAGGACCCTGGGATCATGACCTGAGCTGAAGGCAGAGTCTTTAACCCACTGAGCCACCCAGGTGCCCTAACCTAGTTTTTTAATGATCTAAAAATTGTACATGGTTCTGTAATCAAAATTATAATACAAGGTACATTTAGAGAAATCATGACTATCTACTCTATACCTATTTTAAAAACTTATTTTTAAAATTAATTTTTTAAAGATTTTATTTATTTATTTGGCACACAGAGAGAGATCCCAAGTAGGCAGAGAGGTAGGCAGAGAGAGAGAGGGGGAAGCAGGCTCCCTGCTGAGCAGAGAGCCTGACGTGGGGCTCGATCCCAGGACCCCGATATCATGACCTGAGCTGAAGGCAGAAGCTCAACCTGCTGAGCCACCCAGGTGCCCCTTTAAAATTAATTTTTATTTTATTTTATCTGTTCACTTTTTTCCCTTTTGTAAATAAACGTACACACATATACACAAAGATAAAAGACACGTGTATATATTCATAAATCCCATCCCATTGTTACAAACGGACCTTGCTTTTTTCGCCTAAGAATAGACCCTGAGCATCAGTCCTTTTCTTTTTCCAGCTGCGCACCACCACATTACGTGGTTACCTAATGTTTTATTCATTAGGTTGCCTATTGATAGACATATGGTTTGTCATATCAGACCTTAAATAATATCTCCCAAGCAGGTAGGAAATAGGCTGATCGCTGATCAAAATGTCCATCCGGTAGGTGCTTATATTTCCCATTGTAGACATTATACTTAGTATCAGCTTTTTCCAGAGTTGGAATATCATCTTCACTTTTGGCACAACCCTGAGGAAAGTACTTTTGCACCTGTGTAACTAGTTACCAAGGCACAATGCCCTACAGAGGACTTACCCTGGATAGTTTGGGACAATCCTGTGTATGTGTTAAGAACCCAGAAGGAAGAGTGTTTGCGGTTTCATGATTATCACTCAGACTTCTCTTTTCTGAAAATTAGAAAAACATGAGATTGTGAATTTTTAAAATGGTGTTTAATAACCTGTTTGGGTGACTTGTTCTGGAGCCATCGGACCAAAAGTTTTGTTCAAATTGAAGTAGAGTTTGTCAAATTTATGATGAGATCATTTGTTGTTTGGTTTTGTTTACAAGGCTAGCGTTAGAGTTCTTTCTTTCTCTTCTTCTTCTTCCTCTTTTAGAGGGAAAGAGAAAGGGGCCAGAGGGAGAGGGAGAAAGAATCTTAAGCAGGCTTCTTACTCGGTGTGGAGCCTGATGGAGGGCTTGATTTCGTGACCCTGAGATCATCACCTGAGCCAAAATCAAGAGTCGACACTTAGGCAGCTGAGCTATCCAGATGCCCCTAGAGTGTTTTTAAAAATTCCCTGGGCAGTGTCTGAGATCTTAGGTGCAGCTGTGCAGGTGGTGGTGTGTATGTGGGCTGCATGGACACACACAGGATTTGCCACAGTGTCCTCTAGTGAACAAATATATACCTGGGAACAGAGTTCTATATGGCAAGGTTTCTCATGGCCTTTAATAACTAATATGTATGTGACTTCTCAAGACAAAAAAAAAAGTTACTTTTCACAAACTTTTTCTTAATGGAGCCTTTTTCTTCATGGTTCCCATTTTAGAAAAGTTGGATGTAATAGTTAAGCTTTTTGCAGTTATGAATGATTTAGAGAGTGAGATAGAGGGAGAGAGAATCAACTGAACAGGGTAGTTATCATTCCTGTGTTACAGGAGATGAAACAGAGACTCAAGTGTTAGTGATGTGCCCGTCATAGATTGGAGGCGGTTCTTCCACTGAACGTTGGTATCATCACCATATGTAAAGATTGGAAGAGATAAAATATCTGGAAAGAGTTTAGTAATTTTCTTAAAAATATCAGTTGGTGTATCTAATGTAAAGTTTTTCTAACCTCACTAGGACTTCTTATTTCAGGAGTGAAAAATTTTCCAGGCCATGTATAATTTTAGTTGGAATGGTTTTGGGATTCCCACTGGCCTTCCTTTTTCTACGTGGAATTTTAGATGAATGTATACACTTCAGACGGTGATTCCTGTGCTTCAGATACTTTATAACCAAAACCCTGAGAGGAGGATTTATCCTGGTTTCAATTTGGCAGAGAGAAGAAATTATTTTTATCCTTTAAGCAGTTTCTTTTTTTCACTCTGAGTATTTCCAATTCCTCATTTTCCCCCTCTGACTACCAAATCTAGTTATCCTTCACATGACACTAGAAGAGAGGGGTCACAGTCATTTTCTGGTACATAAACGTTCTCTACTTCATATCACTGTTGACCTTTTTCCATTCAGGGAGAAAGGTACTAATTGCCCGCTTTCTCACCAAGTTCCTTAGTATTCGATGTTCAGAGTTGTTATAAAAGCAAATTTGAAATTTCATAGAATTATTTTCTTTGATTGCAGCAATGACCTTCTAATGTGGCTTCTACCTGACCTAGTCATACAAACTGTTCTATCTTGGAACTTCCTTTTACTTTTTACAGAATATACATTTTGAGTCTATTCTAAGAGAAGGGATTGCAAACAAATATACAGCGATTTTCAGACATTCCAAAATTGGGTATAGTTAGATGTAGATGAATTGAATAAATAAATGAAAAAATAAATGCTTGACAGTTTTTAACCTGGTATATTTACAGCATAGCAATGAAGGAGTAACTAGCTGTACTTCGCTATTCACACCATGGTCATGAAATTTACTGGTGTTAAACTCTCATGCTGAGACTAACTGATCTTCTTGAAGACTTTTCATCAGGAAGAAGGTGAATCTTCCTGTCTGGCTTTCTGATGGTTCTCACAACCTCATTATTTCAGGCATGTCCCATTGCTTACTTCATGTCATTGTAAAGCTCCAACACTAGAAAGAATGATTTTTGTCTGTCTTATCAAGTTCAGAAAATGTAATTGTTTTAGAGTATAATTTAAAGATTTTTCACAAACATGTAATAACTCTTCTACTAGATGGCGTCATTAGAAATTGTATTTTTCCTGCAGTGAAGATGAGAATTGCGTTCCGTTTGAGGTCTAAATGCTTCAGTGGCAGGCATTTTTGTGTATTGTTATTACTGTATCTTCGAGGAACAGCCAGAGCACCAGGATAGGCAGTATTTTGGACAAATGATCTAGGGACATTCCATGTGGACCAGTAGCTACACTTGGCATTACCAGATGGAGACTTGACATCACCAGGTGGAACCTTCGCCAGGCATAGGCTAGTAGAAGCCCTCTGCAGACGATGCTGGCATGGCTCATCACTCTTCCAGCCTTGTCCTTTTCTCTTGCTTTTGTTGAGCTAGGGAATGGCGAGCACAGCCGTCTGATGGTGCGGTCATCTCACTGTCTTCCAAAGTTTTGGATCCCAGAATTACTAATAACTAAAAGGCTTTCCTCCAACTGGGGGAAAGAGGATGAAAGAAGTTGAGAAGGGAGCAGAGAAGGTGGTAACAGAGTTTTTAATAGTCTTCCCCTTTTTGTATGGGCTCTGTGTGGTTTTTGAATGGGTGTGTACAAATGCAACATACTAGCATATTATTATTTGATGGTAATCATAGTAGTTACCACTTGCTGGACACTTGCTATATGCCTGACACACATACCCACAACTTAATTCATTATTGTAGTTAACTTCCGTAACTGCTCTGTGAGATAAGGGCCCTGTTACAGCAGCTTAGAGAGTTTCGTGCAGGAACTTAGCCATGTTTATAGAGTTTGTGTGCTGTGAAGGCAGAGTTCTGAATAAAGCATTTTCTACTCCATTTTCTCTGCTTTGACTGAGGAGGCATGGCAGGACCTGTACGTGAACTAGTGAGTATTGTTACCCAGAACATAGACTTCCCGTGTTCAGGGCACATAGGACTGCCAAAGATTTCCTCTTTTGCTTCCTTTTACATTTTGTTTAAAGGTTCAAAATTAGCAAATTTAAGTAGAATATCAGTTCCTTAGTAAGGTGCCCTAAAACATGATTGAACAAAAGCCTGTACATGATACCTTAGTTGCTTTAGTAATGCAATGTTCAATATATATTTTCCAATTTTTGTGATTGCATCATTGTTGAATTTTTTAAAATATAATTTGCTTTCTTTTTTTAAAGATTTTATTTATTTATTTGACAGAGAGAGAGATCACAAGTAGGCAGAGAGGCAGGCAGAGAGAGAGGGGGAAGCAGGCTCCTTGCTGAGCAGAGAGCCTGATGCGGGGCTCGGTCCCAGGACCCTGGGATCATGACCTGAGCCGAAGGCAGAGGCTTTAACCCACTGAGCCACCCAGGCACCCCTATAATTTGCTTTTAACAGACAAATCAATATAGTGATTTTGGGATTCGCTCCCGGCACGCAGTTATCAGAATCTTTTGAGTAAATGGGTATTTAGTTTAAACAACATTTTTAGTATTATAATTGGTTGTTTTTAAATTATGATATCTACTTCATTTAGAAATACCAACAATGCTAAAGGAAGGGGAAGTTTTATATTTATCACTATAAGGATTAACCATTTAACAGTATTTTTCATTACCTCTTCTTACACATCACTTTTGGTTTATATTATTGTTATTCATATGTATGTCTTATTTTCCCCCACTGAACTGGAAGCTCTTTAAGGTTTTTTGTTTGTTTGTTTTCCATTTCATGGGCTTGCAATAAATATTTGTGTCACAAATGACTGAATAAAACTTGTGTCTCTCAATATGTTGGGTGACCGTCAGAAACTGATGATAATTGGTGTATCAAAAACAATTGGAGACCATAAATACTATGGCATTGTTATGTAAGGATGGGACCTATAAATTTAGGTAATCTCTCGTTCTTTGGGCATGTAAATTAATCTGTAAAATTCAGTTGGAGGTGAAGCTTATTTCTGCGTGCGTATTTAGAGAGACAAAATATTGATTCTCCTTCTTGGAAAAAAAAAGAAAAGTTAATGACTAAAATTTCTTGGTGATCTCTATGACAGTTTTATCACATATGTCTCCAAAAAACTAATTATTTTCTGAGAACAAATCTGTGTGTTAACAGACTGTGAAAACCTATCAGATGCTTTTCTTTTCTTTCCTTTTTTAAACCAAAAGCAAAAGAAGCCAGTTTTTAAATATTTGGATGTTTTTCTCGGAGATACGGCTTTACTAGGCAAACACACTGGCATTAACATTTCTAAAGCAGGCTCAAAATAAATGAGATTAAAAAAAAAAAAGCCAAACTCGATCCCTATGTGAATTGTCATTTTAATTAAAGCTTCTGTGTGTCATCAGTGACAAGAGATTGCCCCAGAAAGATAAAGACTGTGTCTGCCTTTGGTTTTCATGAAGGTAAATAGCCAGATAAATTTGCCATTACATTAAAAAAATAATTTGCTAAGCATGAGGTGAACCACGTTATTAGTAGATTAACGTCCTTTTCTTTAGATTATTACATTTTCAAGTCTAACTTATGTGTGGTTTTTTTGGTTTGGGGGTTTAGGCTAGTGTTCACTAGACTCTGCTAATATAGACTGTTTTATGGAGATAAAGGAATCTGGAAACAGAAATCACTTATTTTTAGTGGCTTTTGATTTGAAATTTTATTTATTCAGGTTAGTACAAGGTTGTGAGATCAAATAAGAACATACTTGAAAGAACTTTGTAAATATAAAATGGTATTTGTTATTATCTTAATTATTATTATGTGGACAACAAAGTAAAATGTCTATGTTTGTTCAGCTCCTCCTTCTGACCCACATTACCCTGCTAGAAAATTGGGCATTTTCTTTAGTGTATCTGTTTAAAAGCTGAGAACTGGGCCTTGAGGTTTGGTGCTCAAGGAATCTTAGCCCAAATTTTTACAAAAGTAAATAAATATAGGGTCATCAGGCAACACAGAAAGAGCAGTGTCCTCATTCTCTCAGCTTTCCGAGTGAGTTGAAAATGTGTTCTATTCTAGAATGGGTAAAATTTGAATCTTGTTAATGGAGAACTGAAGAATAATTTTAGCAACGAAGACAAACCTAGTGTCTGAACCTCAGAGATAAATTTAATCGGAGAGCCACGTTTTCCAAAAAATTGCCCCTTCGCTGGAGGGAACCTAGTCAGAAGGGCCTGGAACTAACTGGCCTCAAGGTCTCTCCACATGAGAGCTCTGTGAATGTGGAGATTCAGAGACAGCAGGTTTTCTTAAATGAGACCTATTTTACTGATACTGTTTTCTCATAGGGGTCCTGACAGTGTAAGCCCCTCTGAGCACAGCGTCTGAGTTTCTATATTTCCCTCTTGCACACCCATGTTTCTCACACAACATGCATGTGGCCGAATGAGTATCATTATGCCCACACTGCCAGAACCTAGAACTCTATCCAACCTCATCTTGCTCTTTAGATTGTATGTTTTAGAATCACCTAGGAGCCCTGCTAATGCTCTGACCCCCCAATAACACTTGCATGTGTGTATATCTTTGTGAAATGTTTACCAGTTACAGACTTAGTGTCTCTTCATAATTCAGTTTATATGTCTAAAACCAGAGACATTCTTTTAGATGCCAATGATCAGAATCAGAAAATTAATAATAATACTACTATCTAACCCATAGACGTCATTCAAATTTTGTCCATTGTCCCACTAATGTCCTTCATAGCAAAAGAAAAAAATAAAAACAAAAAACCCCCCACAAATTTTGTGGTCTAGGAATTCAATCCAGGATCACAAGTTGTGTTTTGCTCTCATATTTTGTAGCCTCTTTTAATTTGGAGTAGTTCTTCAGCATTTCTTTGTTTTTCATGACCTTGACATTTTTGAAGTGTACAGGCCAGTTATTTTGGGTTTGTCTGATGTTTCCTAATGATTAGATTTAGATTATATATTTTTGGCAGAAATATCACAGAAACGATGTGCTCTTTTTAATGTCTCCTTTCAGGGGCACAGGATATCTACTTGTGACATTGCTTGTGGTCACTTAGTTAAGTGCTGTAAAATTATTCTTTTCTTTTTACATTAATAACTATCTTGTGGAGAGATACTTTGAGACTATGAGAATAAATGCATATTATAGATAATGAAGATGATGTTTCTCATTACTGGAAAAGGGAATGCAAATACGGAAAGGTAGAAGTCTAGAATGAACCCATGTGGTGTTGGATTGTATTAGAGGTAACAGTATGAACTCTTCGTTTTTATAGATATATCTGCCTGTCCGTTCATCCATCCACCCATCCATCCATCATCCTCCTAGCTCTATCCTTTAAGAGGATAAAGAGGCAATAATAACTCAGTAACAATGAGCACAACTAGTATTATATCTTATTTTCTAAATACCGTTCTTCAATAAAAATAGACCAAAAAAAGAACAAGATAGGAATGGCTTGTTTTACCAGGAAGTAAGGACGTGAGCAAAGAGGGATGGAGGCACATCAAGAAGTCACAGGGCCCGCTTGAAGGGCTAACTCCTGCTGAATGTAAAAATAAATGATAGTAAACAGACAGAATAAAATAAGAATTTATGAGTATACACATAAGCAAACAAATAAATGGGTAGGGAAAGTTATTCTTTACAATAGAATTCCAACAAATAAATGTAGAAGGAATGATTGAATGAAAATCACCATTTGTCAAGTACTATAGTAACTCATTTGAGGTAAGACTCAATGGATTCTTCCACTTTTAATAATGTTAGATGTGCTCTGCCTAAATCCACCCACCATGCTCAGCACCGTAAAATGTCAAATCTGTTCTTTCTTTCTTTTTTTTTTTTATTAAAGATTTTATTTATTCATTTGACAGACAGATCACAAGCAGAGAGGCAAGGCAGAGAGAGAGGAGGAGGCAGGCTCCCCGCCAAGCAGAGAGCCCGATGTGGGGCTCCATCCCAGGACACTGAGATCATGACCTGAGCTGAAGACAGAGGCTTTAACCCACTGAGCCACCCAGGTGCCCCGTCAAATCTGTTCTTAAGCTGGCCTTCCCTCTGCCTATCTTACCATGTGTTCGAGTATCTAAGACCAGAAATACCCTGTTTTCCCACTATTGATTAGTATTGTATAGCATTCTCTAGACCTTCCAAGAAAACATTTAGCTTATATAAGAGCAATCCATATCAAGATGAGAGCTAGAGAAATTCCCTGGAAACACCTTCCCCTGACAACTAATGCAAGTGCATTTCAAACACGCCATTGGTAAAAATCCAGATTGGAAAGAGAGGGCTATCTGTCTGGAAAGCAGCTAAAAGGGAATCTGTTGCAGACAAATCAAATTTTGAGGCCTACCCCTGTGTCATGGGATAGGTTTCTTGGGCCTTGGAGAGAGGTGTTGAGAACTGATTTAAGTTGATGGTCATGCACAGCCTTTAGCATTTTTTAAAATTTTGTTTTGTTTTCCTTTTTGCTTTTCTTTCCCCTTGGTTCGTTAATTTGGAGGAGATTTGAGGTTACTATTATCTACTACTGTGAATACACACACACACACACACACACACACACACACACATAAAATGAAAGTAAATCTCAGACTACCATATATATTATATATACATATATAATATATATGATACTATATATAATACAAGTAAGTCTCAGACTAAATACTGCTACATACAGAAACAATTTTTAAGTAAACACTTACTAGCAAGCAAACAAAAATGGCTTACTTTATAACTTGTTAGGAAGTCCTAGTTTTACTACTTTGCATAAAGCTCACTTCGTGCAGATAGGGCTAGATTCTGAAGCTGAATTCTGTTGCCCTTATCACAATTAATAGGCAACTTCAAATCCTTTTAAACCAACAGGAGGATATGGGGCCATTTAGAGATCAAGCCTCAGGTCTCTCCCCTGGGGAGAACATCCCTGGGTCTTTATATTCTGTTCACACTAGAGAATGCCCCTAAAATATTTTTGCTACTACACTATTCTTAACTATCTTTAATTTTATTTATGAGAGTTTGCTTCTAGATTCTAAAATTCATTTCACAAAGTAAAATATATTGCTAACATTTCATTACACTGCTGATTGCAGTCTTAGTTATTAATATAGATAATAGAGGTACTTATACTGTAATAAAAATGTGATAATAGAAGTTCTCATAGTAGTTGCTTTTGGAGTGTTGCCTTTCCAATTAGATACGGGCTGAATGTGGAATCTTGCTTAGTGCAACCTACCACTGCAGAGTAAGCACCTCAACTAGCAAGCACACAATATCACACTGCCCATGCTAGAGTTTTAAAAACAAATTACACAAGTCGTAATAGAACTTGGGGAGGAGGAGATGGTCTAAGCACCAGGATGTACCTACGACTCCCAGTTCCAAGAGGTTCTTGATGAAAACAAAGTCCTTGGTCAAATTGATCACATGCATTGGGAAAAACCTACATTCTGTAGCACCATCTTGGAAGTAAAAATACACAGGAGCTATTCAGAGGCTGATATCCTGCAATAAAGGAACCTGCTGAGCTTTGTTTGACCTTGCATTTCCCAGAGGAAGCTGACCACAGAGTCCTTTTGTTCACTGCTCCCCTGAAATTAGTTTTCTTTGGGACATACTTTAGAAAATACTGCTCTAGAGATTATAGAAGAAACTTTCTTCTTTTCTTTTCTTTCTTTCTTTCTTTTTTTTTTTTTTTAAGATTTTATTTATTTATTTGAGAGAGAGACAGAGACAGAGACTGAGAACATGAGCAGGGGGAGGGGAGGGGAGAGAGAGAGAGAGAGATGCAGACTTGTGGGACTCAACATCAGGATGCTGAGATCATGACCTGAGCTGAAAGCAGACGCTTAACCCAGTGAGGCACCCAGGGGCCTCTAGAAGAAACTTTCTTAACCAAAATCCACTCAACTGACATTCCCTTCCTAAAACTTGAGATTAACAGTCTTGTCTTTAACATCTCTCCCATCACTGGAGTTGTATGCTTACAAAGAGTCAATTGAGTTTTTTCCAAAACCTGTTTATTCCATTTGTACTTGTAATTACAATTACATAACTTAATTAAATATTACATAATCCTGTGACTTGTGAGTGTAAATATAAAGAGTTATTGTTTCTTTGAAAAATAAATCGAATACTTCAGAAAGACACAGTAAAGGGTGATTGCTGAACGTTAAATTGATTTGGGGAAAATAATAAAAATGGATTTTTTAGATTGCTTTGCAAGTATCTATTGAGTTACTGATGCATTTTAAAGACACTGAAATGTATCATTATTTAAAGAAGATTAAGTGGAAAACCCAAATTAGTGGAACCATACTCAAAGCCTTATACTTAAATAAAATATCTAAGGTACATATATACTGATTTTTATTATCTCCTGCTTTTAATGAATTTTTTAATTAAGTGGCTAATTACAGGCCCTGTAGGTGTCAGATAAAAGGGCTTTGTTCTAGTGAGAGAGAATGGAAGACAAGACTAAGCAAAGGAAATATGTATATAGGCGCGCCTGGGTGGCTCAGCTGGTTAAGTGTCTGCCTTTGGCTCGGGTCATGATCCCAGGGTCCTGGGATGGAGCCCCTCATGGAGCCCCTCACGGAGCTCCCTCGGCAGGGACCCTGCTTCTCCTGCTTGCTCTGTCACTCCCCCTGCTTTTGCTTTTCTGTCAAATAAATAAGTCTTTTTTAAAAAAAGTGTGTATATACTCTGTGGTATGTTTTTAAATATTTAGTGCAAATTTTGTCCATGTTTCTCAAGCCAGACTCAGGTGTCTTTAGAACTTTTGCCTCTCTTTACTTGCTGTCTTTGTTTTTTGTTTTTGTTTTGGCTTTATTATAAGTGCATGGGAATGCTTAGTACCATAATGCTGTTTAAAAATGAAGGTTAAAATTTTAATTTCTCTCTGGGAGTTATCCATACATATACACATGTGCATCCTTTCAAGTTCTATCCTCTGCTTTTGGTTTGGTGCCTGGGAACAAATTTTATTTATTCATAGTGAATTTTTCAGTATAATTTAACAGTAAAAGTTCTTGAAAGAATGTGCAGAAAATGATATTTGATTTCTATCTAGATTCTCTTAGGCTTGGTCCCATGGTAGCCTATAATTTAAGGTTAAGGTTATGTTGCTATCTAAGAATTATTAGGATCTGTACTTATTGGATCTTGCTATGTACATAGGATCTTGCTATGTAAACAAACCAGTTATTCTACTGTGGTCCATTTTTTTTCTTTTGAAATACATAACACAACAGTCATTTTTCAGGTTTAATTAGGACTGCATTTGTATAAAGATCTGTAGTTTATAAAACCAGTGAAGCAAAGATGAAATGGGGACAAAAAAAAAAAAAAAGAGGAAGAAGAAAATGTTGCCTGATTCTTTCATTAAAGTACAAATTTGGAATTCACTCAATTTTTTATCTTTTTTTTTTTCACAAACACCAGACACAGAGCCGTAAGATAGTAATTTGTAAAACTACATAGTAAGCTGTATTTGAATTTGAAAGCATTCAAAAAAATGCTTTTTTGAAACATTAAAAGCCCTTATATTAGGATGGTCATTGAAGGGCTGCTTAAAAAAAAAAAAACAACCCCAAGAAACTCTGTGTGCTTCAATATAATGCATTTTTCATATATATATTTTTTAAGGAGGTAACCATATCAGGATATAGAGGGACCTAATAGAGGTGTAGAGCCATAGCTTTTCACTCTGAAGAAAGATAGTAGTTGGCATGAATTTAGTTATTTTCAATTCAACATGGAAAAACTGTTTTAAACTCTAGTGGTTTACTTGTCCATACTTTATGCTAAGCAGAATGGATTATTTGCTATCAATGCCTATAGACATTTTAGGAACCTTTTAGATGTTTAGTTGAAATCTTGTAGTTAGTGATATAATTTTCTATCAAACCCTTTGTGGGATCAACACATAATGACTTCTCAGGATTTGTTTATTATTTTATAGAAACTGAACCTTTTCTTAGACTTCCATCCACCTCCATCTATTGTTTTCTTTATTCTGTAAGATGGAGAGATGACTTCTATTTTTGTGCTATTGTAATTGAACCCTTAAACCTCCTTCTTGGTGGGGGTTCAATTTTCTGATCATTATGGTTACCTGATTTCTTTTTTTCTTTGGGGTCAATTTATAGGATTTATACTTCAATATACTTTCAGAAACTTGAGGAGCTCTTATTATGTTAGGAAGGTAGGCATTTTAAACATTAAATCACATCACTCATTCACTCATTCAGTAAACGTTTGAGTCAAATAACTGCTAAGAACTAGAGATATAGTTCTTAGATAACTGCTAAGAACTAAGATAAATGAGAGAATTTTCTGAACATTTGCTTAGTATTCTTTTTTCAGTTGCTACTTCCTAGAAAATGTATAGTAAGTACTATATAAACATATAATGGAAATGGAGAACGAAGGTTGTTTGTTAGAATGGGCAAACATATCTCTTGATCTACATGAAAAACATAGAAGTGACAGACAGTGAGATTGGAGTTAGGGAGAGGGAATGGATATTGTACCGTAAAGGGCACTCGAAGAGTAATAGTTCTTTTAGGTGTACTTTTTTTTTTTTTTTAAATCTTGTAGTAGAAGTCACAAAACGTGCTGATGTCCCAGCATAGAGGGCTAGTTGAGGAATGTTGGGGAAAATGGAGGCAAAATGGGATAGGATTTTTATTGGGTGAGCATTCACTTGTTGGAAAAACTGGCTTTTTGGGTTTCATGTTTTGGATAATCAGCATAGTAGTCCTTTTCAGTGATTATTTCACAGGAAGTTGTATTTGCAGCTTTTGCTCTCTTTGAGAATGCAGCCATTGTAATACTCTCACATGGTCTTGGGAGCAATGAAGGTAGAGAAAGGAAACCTCTTTTCAGCTTTGCTCCAAAGTCTCTGGGTCTTCCTTGGACTGTTGGAGACAGAGTGGGAACAGAGAGAAACCTAGTGCGCAGCTGTAGTGCGGTGCGTCCAGATTACTGCTGCCTGGAAGGGGGTAGGGTGTGGAATTTCACTTTCTGGTGAGGACCTGAGGAGGTTTATGAGCCTTCCTATGAATTGCTTTCTTTTCCCAGCTTCTGGAAGGATGTACTCATGCAGGCCAAGAGGTATGAGGCAAATGTTACACATCTTTCTATTCTGCAGGCTCTGCGATGAGTGAAACTCATGGTGAAGCTGCTGGTTTTCTAGTTGGAGAGAACATTTTAGGTATTCTACTCAGTAAACAGGATAAGGAGAAGACAATGAGCAAATTATAATGACTATTTAAAAGCCTGATCGCTAGGGAGCTGGAGGATTTGTGTCTCTTGCATGAGTTGTGCAGGTTTGAGATCTTCTTAGTACACTCCCAAAGCTGCTCTGTGGCTGGCTGGGGTTAGGTGAAGATCTTTTAATCCCCGTACAGATCAGCATCTCTCTAAAATAAATCACTTGACTTTTTTCTGCCTAACATTGCAGGGGATGGTTTAGAAGACTAACCCTCAGATTTGATATGTCTACGGACTGCTTTTCTACTTGACAAGTTTGAATTTTACTTAGCTGTGCTGGTCTTTTTCATTTTCTCAAAGGAGATGGATTATATTTTGCTACTGAAGTGCAAATATAATCATTGTTATTTTCTTGTGTTGAGTATATTTTGACTGAGATAAGTAGATAATGTACCGTATTTAAAGTGCCAACTACAGTTTTGTGTTTTGTTTTTTTTTTTTTAAACATTAAGTAATTCATGCATTGTTCTTTCCAGGCAATTACAGTTTTTTTTTTTTTTTTTTTTTTTTTTAGTCACTGAGTAATTTACTAAACACATACATTTTCAGCACTGTGCAAGGAACTGGGGCATACAAAAGAAATCTGAGGCACAGTGCATATCTTCATGTAGGTTATAGTATTTGTAGAGGAACGAAACCAAGTCAGAGGAAACAAAGAACAATTAAATGTTCAACTATTTAGGGCTCTCTATAGGAAGCATATGTGAGTAAAAAAATGAATATAGATGAATGAATGAATGAATTGCATGAAAGTGTTCATTCGAGGAAGAAATCACTGTGGACTGCAATGTGTCATGGAGTAGATGAGATATGAGCAGAGCCACACATGATGAATGGGATTTGGCAATTAGAGGGAAGTGAGGGAAAGATGTTCCAGATAAAGAGAGCAAAGGTCAAGAGGTAGAGGTGAACATGGCCTGTGTTTGGGACAATAAGAGGAAAGACCAGGCTGACCAGAGGGCTAGATTAGTATTTGGGAGGAATAAAAAAAAATAAAGTTGGGTGTCTCCCCTTCTTTCTTGATAAATGAGGCTGAATTTTATGCTTACTCCCTAGCAATGAATCATGATTGGTCTAATCCACTCAGGACAACTCTATTCCCTAATTTCCCAGCATCCTTTGCAGATAAGACATCTCTGGGACCTCATTCTGGTTAAGCTGAAGAATGCTGATGGTATTTCTGGAAACGTTTTTGCTCTCTTGATAAAATTTTGGAACTCTCTTTTCCCCTCTTCCCACCCTTGAATGAAGATGCAGAGCTTAGAGCCATGCAACAACTCTTGGTACCATGAGGAAAACGCTGAGGTGTTGTCTCTGACACCGCTGAACTGCCATACCCTTACCAGCAGTTCTCTACTTCTGGACTTCCTGTTATGTAAGAAAAACCAACCTCTGTTTATGTAAAACACTTTAAGTCATGAGTTTTAAAGTTATTTGCAGTGTTTTAATATTACTTTAAGAAGGTTAATCCATAATAGTGTGTGAGGTGAATTGGAAGAGGGTGAGAACCGAGGTTGTTATCATAGCACTATGGGCCTGAGGTAAAGAGGTTTTGGACAAGACTTATGGCAAGGTGGGTAGGGGAGAGGCAGACATCTCTGAGAAGAAGCAAAAAGATTCAGTACAGATTCAATGAAGGAGATAAGAAGCCACATAACTTTGAAGTTGCTAAACAGGAAGACAAGTGGGATGGCCATACAGCATTGGGGATAGGCAAATGATAAAGATAAACTCTCCTTTAAGGCATGTTGAGTTTTAGATAATGATGGAACATCCAATTGGAAGTGTTTCATAAATATTTAGAAGCATAGCATTTGTAGTTAGGTGTGTCTCTAGGGTGTCTATGACTTCAGATGTGGACAGAGACAAAAGTGCTAAATGATGCCTCCACTTATGAGTGGAGAGGAAGAAAAGAGTTTATCAACGTGGAGGCAGATTGAGGAGATAACACAGGGTTAGAAGACTGAACAGGGTGCCATGCCATCACGGCTGAGAGTACAGAGTGGGCACCAATAAATGTGTATTGCAGGGATGAATGAGGTTGTCATCCGTATCCAATGCCCTAGAGAGATCAGGAAGAGGAGGTCTGAGGAGAGAAGTGAATCTAGTAAAAGTGGGACACCAGTGATTTCCAAGATTTCCAAGAGAGGGGTTTCTACGGACTGGAGAGCCATGTATCAGCTGCCCAGTTCTGCAAAGAGGATGGGGCAGTCCGTGAAGGGAAGGGAGTACAAGCTGAAGGTGAGAGAGAAGGATCATTCATGAAGGATTTGGGAATTGAGAAGAAGGGCTGATTCTTGTAGAGGCAGTATACTTAGCAGAAGGTGGTTTTAAAGGAATTGAAAACCAAGATGGAAGAAGCAGGCAGGTCCAAACACAGCAAACATAAAGGCCGTAGTTGGTACTGGAAAGAGACTTCACATTCTGAACTTAGAGGCAAGTACAACACCAAGGGAGCTGTGGAAACTGGTAAGTAGAAACAGAGACGCTTGAGTGCTCCTGTCCCCACAGGGCAGCTGACGTCAGGTGTTAGGAGCTGGTCTGGTTGAGGGAAGAAGTTGGGGGGGTGGTCCTGGGAGGGACTAACTCTGGAGCACCGATCATGAGGATGTGTGCTAAGGAGGCACCTGCGCAAAGTTCAGCAGGCTTAACCTAAGTGAGATGGCAACAGTCTGGCAGGCGCAAGGCTACAACATTTTGGGTCTGGGTCTGCCTCAGGCAGGATCATAGCAGAGAACTGAGGCCCACGAGGAGGCCCAGCCTCAGGCAGAGGGAGTAGCGAAGGCGAGGGAATCTAGAACAGTGATCCTGGGGAGGGAGGAGAGGAAGGAGTCTAGTGTGCCCGGAAAAGGATCTCCAGAGGACAGAGAACAGATCTGGGGGGAAGTGGCAGAGTGAGGGCTGGTGGCCTGAGAAGAGTAAATGCAGAGTTCAGACCTGGAGCAAGACCTTGGGATGGGGAGACCCGGGCATTGCCTGTTTGTACTAGGACACGTGTTACAATTGTAACACCTGGGACTTCTTGCAAGTAGAGGTTTAATTCTTGTTCTAATTTTTTTTTTTTTTTTTAGAAAAGACGAGCAAAATTGTGTATCATTTGTTTAAAAATGTGCTGGTATACTGTTTACTTAGAAATACAATTTATGCTGAGTATGGATAGGTTAGGCACAAATTTCCTGTGCTTTATCTCACTTTGGCGAGACATCCTAAACATGAACTAAAAAGCTATCTGTGTTCCAATTCTGGCAATATTTCACCCGTCCACATATTCCACTCTACTCTTGCTGTACTCAGCACTGGATTTCCAGCAGGGTTTGTTGAAACCTGCCATCCATTCACAGCAGCGTCTCTTAGTAATCTCTGGGAAGCACAATTTTTAAATGTCCTTAAAAAAAGCATTCTGCTTTAATGAAATGGCAGATGGCGTGTTGCATGATTTCCTACCCGGTGTTACTTCCACACTGCAATGGAACTATATAAAGAACTTTGCTCTCAACTCAGGAGGAATCCTGTGAAACTCAAGCTTTTGTTAACTTATAAACAGATCACTTCTGTATGTTGGGATTGATTTCATATATGTGTGTTCCAGCATTTGTTTTATTGTGTAGAAACTACACATAAACAATAAGGGATCAAAGCAATAGATACAAATTGTGAGGTTTATAATAGGTCTTTACATGCTTATTTTCATCTCATTTTTAAAAGTGGGGCATTATCATGGTAGAGAAGTTTTAAAAATAGCGAAAAGGCAAAAGGAAGTAAAAATTGCTCCAACTTCCTAGAGGCAAACACTGTTAGCTTATTTTTTGGTGGTGGGAGGCACTCCCCCCCCCCCGAAAGTGGGGTCATATGAAACGTACTTTTGTCCCCTACTCCAGTAGGCCAATTCACTTCTAACTTTGGTTTCATTTTCTGAAAACTCAGGTCAGCAAGAAAAGGTGTTAGAAGGAAGTAGCATGCAACAGAAGAGTTAGCAGAAGGCATTTCTGTGGGAGATAGAGAAGCTGACTAATTTGTGACCTCCGTTAATTTTCTACTCAGAAAAATGTGGTTGCAGTGAGTAAAGTCTTCATTGCCCCTAATCTTTAGAAGATAATGATTTAACCCTATTACGTTTTATATGATATCCTTTTCAGGATTAACACTAAGTATAGAAAAATCTTAGTTTTATACTTTGATTATAATTAAGTACTTACAGCTCAAAATAGATGAATTAATTTTGGGTGATAAGTCCTTTTATGTTGTCAGGTTTTTTTCCTTTTAACATTATATAGTTTTTGCATGTTTTCCAATGGAAATCAAATGTTCACTTGAGTGAATCAACTAACTATTCAAGTCAGATTTGCCTTAATCTTACAGTGTATATTTGGTTTTGTTTAATATTGTAGTTTATGAGGATTATAAATCATAGGAATGTAGGGAATATGAAACATACCATACTGCAATCTTTTAGACAGAAAGTTAAACTGTTTATAATTTGTAATATACTATCTTAATTTTTACTACACAGGATATTTTTACCGTTATTTTAACTGTGGAAATACTTGGTGTGTTGGTTCATCTTGCTTTATAGAATTTCCATTTTGAAATGGACAATGAAAAGGGATAATTATTTTGCATTAATTTATATTTACTGTAAGCACTAAAGAAGTAACCAAAAGTAGTAGAGAAGGGATATTCATATGCATTTTGGAGTAATGAATTTTAATTACCAGAGTTGTTTGGTCAACCAAAGACTCAAATGTTACTCTTTAATAAATAGACATTTACATAAGAATTGATTTCCTTGGAATCAGATGAAATATAAAAACAACTGAAAGATGTTAATAACAGTACATAATCACCAATTTGAGTTTAGCTATTATTATCTCTGTAGTAAAATACTTAGGAATAACGTGGGTCACAAGGGGGCACAAAAATCTTGGAAGTAAGCCCTAACAGGGCACAAATGTACCACTTAACTTCCCAGAGATCTTCACTGAGGTGTATATATCTTACCACTTTTAATTTCAATTTAGTGACTAATCAAAAACTTCTTGTTGTGTTGAATTTGAATTGCGGTGGTGACTGGTGAAGTGTTAGTATATCATTTGTTTCTTTTGATGTTGTCATAGTTTAAGATTGAGGTCAGCAAACTATAACCTGAAGGCCTAGTCCAGCCTGCCATCTGCTTTTGTAAATAAAGGTTTATTGGAAAACAGACACTTTCATATGTTTATGTATTATTTACACTGCAATGGCAGAATTAAGTAGTTTCAACAGAAGCTATATGGACCACAAAGCTTAAAATATTGACCATCTAGTTTTTTACTGAAAAAGTTTGCCAACTCCTAGTGTAAGACAAACTTTTCCTTTCTAGTCTTCTTCCTATCTGATAGCATACCATCGTTTACATGTCAATATGGACCAAATTACCAAGATGCTAAAGGAAATTAGAAAAGAAGTAAAAAATCCTATTCCTGGCCTTAGAGAACTTTTCAGACAAGACACATAAGAAATAATCAGAGAAAAATATGACACTTTATAATTAAGGACTAAATTGTGTGATAGTTCAAAAAACCTCCTCCTCTATTCTATATCCTAAATATATGTGAATTGAAAGTTATTTCAAACTGGTCAGAGCCAGAGTTCTCAAAATTATAATGTGAGCACGCTAATACATTGGGGTATTTCTGACTTTATGACTTAGAAATGGGAGCACTAGCTTTTTGCCACACAGTTATATGGCTGAATGTAGGTAAATTAGATTTCTAAAGAAGTCTGTGTCTTTTCTAGAAATTGCAGGGTCTGGATGGATGATATACTAGGCTTTCTTCAGTATGGACGAGGAAAGAAGTAGTTACTTCAGGAGACTTCTGTGATCAGTGTTTAGGGATGCCCTCATAAGGGGCAGAATATAATTTTAATAAGGATTTAGGGGGGAAAGTCTTGGGATCAAAACGTAGCAGATTTGTATCTTCAAGGATTAAATGGAACTGAGAGAAGTAAACTGATCCACAAATAAACATAAGTTGGGGCACCAGAAACAATTATACATTGATGCAAACTTATATGCATGGATGAGCTATGCAAGATGATATATTTATAATTTGTTTCATTTATGTTTAATTTTTGTACCTTGACTCTCTTGCATCATAATAAAGCAGGCCCCAGCTTTAAACAGTGAAGTGTTTCCGTTCTATATTGAAGTGGCTGTTACAGGAAGTTAAAGTGAGATACCAGCTCAGATCACATAATCTTCCATATGAATGTTAGCAGATTGAGAACCTTCTATAGTAGAACAATTTTGTCACAGTGTACCAACTATGAGATGCCATAGAAATCAAAGGAAAGGAGAGGTCAAGGTGATAGCCGACTATCTAGGAAAAAAGTGGTGGAAAACTTGGAACTGATCTCAGTGTTGGAGAGAATTATGAGTTTGGTTTGACAGAGAGACAGGACTCTGGGATGTGAATGAGCATGGTTTGTGTAGATCGAGTCGATGGTTTATGCCTAGAGTTAGTAGGGTAGTTGAGTAGCAAGAAGGGTGGGAAGAGGTGGGGGTAAGGGGCAGATCATACAGGAGCTAAGGCACCATTTTGCTTAGCCTGGTTTCTGTGATTCCACTGCAGTATGGGGTTGAGTGTTTAATGCTCAGAAGCAGCAAGAGAATAGAAGAAGTAGAGCAGGAGAGGTCAGGTGGTGTGAGAAGGTCTACCCGGTTTGGGAATCACTGGCATTTTTTTGTCTGCTCCTAGTTGTAACCCATGGCAAATCACATTCCTAGAGAAGAGGAACATCAAGTGACCAAAATACAACAACACCTGTAGGTCCTGGTCCTCTGCTCTAAGCCTTCCATAGAAGAATATCGGGTATAAATAAAAAATTAAAAAAAAATGACTTCCTGATTTTATTTCACTGTACTTCTAGCTGGGAATCTCTCTCCTTTTGAGAGCAGTCGCAGAGACAAAGAAAACAAAGCAAAGATGGGACCCTTTCTCTCATTTTCTCAGATGGACTTCCCTGATGAGTGGTGCCTTTTTAGTGAAGGTAGATGGCAGAGCAAGCTCTTCAGTGTAATTTAACCATAGATTCTCCCGATGGGGCGGGGGCAGGGGGCGGGGGTTGCTGCTGTCCGATACCCCAGGGCAGTGGAGTTGGCCAAGGCTACAAAAGCAGCAGGTGCTCACAGGTCCAGAAATGCCCCGCTCATTAGGACTGCTGTAAATCACAGCATCTTTCACGCCTTTTGAGTGAAACTTGGCACCTCCAGCTTACTACTGTGTGGTGGTCACACCGTCCCTGACTGCAAAAATATTAATAGATGGCACCTTCCTCTGAACAGTGAAACTGGGCGTGCCTGTGTCAGTAATGATGGATTGAGAACCTGAAAGATTCTACAGAGAGGAAAGTAAGAGGATGCCAGGGAAGCTGTCTTTTTGTAACTAAAGACCAGTGTTTAGAAAGAGTTGATGGGCACATCTGTCACCCACAGTGTCACTGTATCCTAGAAGAGCTTGTATGAAAGCCCGGATGAGCTTGGGCTTCGTGAGCCGGGCTGGTTAGGGAGGGCGAGGAGTCAGGTTTGTGACTCGCAAGTTGGCCTCCTGTCATGTTCAGTCTGATGTGGGAAAGGTTCTGGCTCATACTGGCCTGGTTGAGCCATGGAAGTAACTCCTGCTTAATATTCGGGGTCTCTGTCTGCCAATGCCTGTTTGTTTTCCTTCTTTTTTCTTCATGGTGGTTATTGTATGTAGACAATGGTAGACAAGATTTCAGACTTAGCAAAATAGAATTCACCAAAAAGGAAAAAAAGAAAAAAGAAAAAAGTGACCTTTTCAGTTCCAATAATGTGACTAATATTAAAGACTCTTTATCCCTCCTGCATCCCTGGGAGGTGGTGGGTTGTGGGGGAGCCAAGGAGGAAAAAGAAAAAGAAAAAGAAAAGAGAAGAAAAGAAAAGGTGTTTTTTATTTGAATGTATAAAATTAAGATCTAGTGAAGGTATCGTTCTGGGAACCTTAGGAGTGATAAAAAGAAGGGAACACTTAATAGAACTCTTTCAGTTTAAGGCTGGATTTTAGAAGATTGTTTTGTCTAGTGTGTGCCATAAGTGGTAATATAAGTCTCATAACATTTCTTCGACTTCAGTGGTGGTATTTAAGACTTCCATATACCAAGTATTATTCACTTACCCAGTTTGACTGCTACAAAATGATCTGGAACTAAAAATTCCTCTCTCTAGCTTTTCCCCTAACAAGTCTGTCTTCTTATACCACTTTGCTCTCATTCGCCTCTTCTTTCCTAATTCTTCTTTTATTTTCTCTCGTGTGCTAACAACATCTGGAAACTCTTTCTTTAAAGGATGCTATGGTCCTAGATTATGCAGTTTGGTCCCCAGTCAACATCTTTGTGAGCTATTTTTGATTTTCTGAAATTGACTTTCTTCAAATAGTTTTATTTGAAAGCGCTATGCAATATAATTATTTGAAGGGGAAGTTTCGGCATGCTACAACCACAAGGCAGAGAGTGGAGATTAAGCTGAATGTGTTCTATCTCTTTCAAGTTCAAATTGCTAGATTTTTCTGGCTTGAACACAAAATGAAATCAAACTGAAGGATCAGGGATAAAGCTCTGAGGAGAACAAAGTCATTGGGAAGGGCACTGAGAAACAGCAGATAACGAAAGGAACAAACAGAGGGATCTTCAGATTGCTAGAAAGACATTTCATTATATATATGTATAGATACATACATACATACATACATACTATGGAGACCTTAAACATAGAGCAAATTTTTAAAAACAAAATTTTTATTTTGCAGTAATTTTATTTTTAATTTTGTGATTATTTTATTTTTTTATTTTCTTTTCTTTTACTTATTTGAGAGAGAGAGAGAGGGCATGAGCAGAGGGGAGGGGCACAGGGCAAGGGAGAAGCTGGCTCCCAGCTGAACAAGGGCTCTGATGTGGGACTCAAAGCTGGGACTCCATCCCAGGACCCTGAGGTCATGACCTGGACTGAAGGCAGGTGCTTGACTGACTGAGCCATACAGCACCCTATTTTTGTGCAGTATTTTAGATTAATAGAAATGTTGCAAAGATAGCATAGATAGTTGCCGTATAGCCTTTACCCAGCCTTCCCTAATGTTAACATCTTATAATTCTGTATTTTTAATGGTTATGATAAACATAAATCTATGGTTTATGGGTGTCACTATTTTTTTTGTAGTATTAGAAAAAATTAAAAATACTGAATTTTCTACTCAAAACTTCATATTCCTGTTTACAATTTAAGACTGTAATGGCTTCTAGGGCTCCTAGTGCTCACAGGTGTAGTCTGTGAGTTTTGGGGAGGGAGAATTATCTTTTTGACTCCACGACAGTTCCTTTGTCCCAGTCTTTCCATTAAGAGTGAAGTGGGTAACATTCGTTTTGAGGTCCTTATCCCTCTGTTTTGTACCTTTTCCATTTGATGGTAGTTTCTCTTCAGTTCCACAGTTAAACTGAAGCTCTCAACATCTCTTTCTCCACTGTCAAAACCTACCCTTAGGAAAGACTCCCAACTGCATTCAGATCAAGACAAATTAAAAAAAAGACAATAAAATGTGGTAATAGCTTAAAGTGACTGTCAGGGTGATTATATTTTGTCAGGTGATTATATTTCAGGGTGATTTATATTTTAGCAGGGATACAAAGTTTTATGCCCAAGCTTCCCAAGTTTTGATGTGTTACCATGACATAGTGTCCTGGGAAATTGTTTCTACCAGAAATTTTTTTGGGGGAAATCTCATTTTTATATTAAAATGCATATGAAATTATGGTAGAGCATAATAGAGTATAACGTTCATGCAGTTTTTAAAGTAAAATTTTGTCTTAAAGTGGGACCGTGATAGTTTCTAAGAGTGCAAAGACCCCAGAGGTAATTCACTCTGATTTGAATTATGTCTATTAGGTTGAAAAGAAAAATTGAAAAGCTACTGCCTTACACTAACTGATCTAAACTTTGGAAGTAAAATTTTAGCACCAACCAGTACAGATTCCCCAGGCTCTTATAACGCATCTTCCCTTTTGATGAACATTTAAAAAAGACGTAGACACACCCAGATTTTGATTAACCTTCTCCTACTGGATATCGTTGAATGCGTATATTTCTGCATTTGATAAACATTTTTAAATAAACAAACGAATGAAAAGTTGGAATATTATTTTGCAATATGGGGCCTTTCTTATGTCTTTTGAAATCCCACCCTGGAAATACTCACTTATTCCAGGAAAACCAGGCACTGCTAATCAAATCTCACACTGTAGACCTTGGCCTGGAGGAATAAGGGATTGACCACTGCATGAAATGACTTAAGGTGTTGGGGGTCTCTCAGTAAGATGTGGTACCTCACTCTTCATTCCTAGCTTGGGGGAAGATGGGTACCTCGAGATTATAACTGCAATGTCTATTATGTGGAAGTTATCAAATACTATATCCCATTATGATATAAGTGTTATAGCAGAAGAACAGCCATCGAGAGAAGGCAGCAAAGGCTGGGGAGAAGAAGGAGTTTCGAGTGGAGAGATCAAGGCTCAAAATTTGGCTGCACAGTTTTACCCCAGGTGAGATACTTATCCTCATGAGACTTAATTTCCTAGTATGGAAAATGAAGAGAATGTTATCCACTGTGAGAACTAAACAGTGTTTTTCACTCATGAGCTGGTCTTTGGCCTTTTTGCTCTCAGAGTTATTCCTGGTCTCCCACCATGGCAGAGAGTTCAGTCCCAGCAGGCTGACTTCCCAGCTCTGATTCCAGTCAGGGGGAGGCACTGGTGGGAGATCAGAGGGCTGCAGCGGTGTTTGCTCCGTGGCTCCAGGTTCTACAAGACAGGCTAGTGTTTCTAGCTTCTTCCATGACTTTGGCCCTTGGTGCAGGAGCACCACTTCCTGCTTTTGTCCATCCAGCCGGGAGTGTTGTGATCTCTCTCTGAAACTTTCTCTCTCAAATTTTTAAAAATAAAATTTCTTTTAAAAGATTATTTATTTATTTATTTATTTGACAGATAGAGATCACAGGCAGGCAGAGAGAGAGAGAGGAGGAAGCAGGCTCCCCGCCGAGCAGAGAGCCCGATACGGGGCTCGATCCCAGGACCCCGAGATCATGACCTGAGCTGAAGGCAGAGGCTTTAACCCACTGAGCCACCCAGGTGCCCCTAAAAATAAAATTTTTAAAAATTTTATTGTTCACTCTCAGCTTCTCAGCTCTTCCAGCACTTGTATGTCCAATTCTCTCTATTTAATTCTCTCTCTCTTTTTAAAGATTGTATTTATTTGAGAGAGAGAGAAAGAGAGCATGAGGGCATGGGCACATGCATGAGTGGAGGAGTGGCTGACAGAGGGAGAGGGAGAAGCAGGGAACTCAATCCCAGAACCCCCAGATCATGACCTGAGCAGAAGGCAGATGCTTAACGGACTGAGCCACCCAGGTGCCCCTAATTCCCTTGTTTTTTTAACACTTGGAGCGGCTTGTGTTTTTCTCATGGTCGGACCCTCGCTGAGACAGCCAATTTCAGTGATCTATGAACTGAGGGGAGCTTCAGCTGGTTATGATAGGAATAGAAGGGAAAGCGAGATGTGCCAAAGGAGGAAGACAAAGCAGTGACCAAGGGGGTAATGAGGTGAAAATCAGGAGAAATCAGGCAATGCAGGGAGCAGTGACTACCACTGACGGAGATGGGCCATCGGAAAGGGAATTTCTTGCGGGTAGAAGTTGTGGATTTGGTGTAGAGCATGTTAGAGAAGAAACTTGATGTCACTGTCTCAGCGCTCTGCCTTTCACACTTCAGAGTACTGCAGCTGCAGGAGGACTTATGGATTTGTCTTTCTCTCTTGGGAAAGGGTAAGGGGAGAAGATCAGAGGGAGAAGAGGAGAGCACGTGTGGCCCGGAAGGGGATGCCCTCTGGTACCTTGCTAAGCCCTGACTGTATCTCTCCAACATCATGGCTCCAGCCCTCCCACAGGAACGTTTTGAGGGAGTAGAACAGGAGGTTGGCTGCTCAGAACCCATTCTTTGTTAGTAGGGCAGAGCTCTTCCCCAAAGGAACCTGAGAAGAGCACGCTGTTCCTCTTGCCAGTGCAGCATTTGCAAGAGGAACGCTATGGGAGGAGATAAAAATTGACTTCCTAGTGGCCTGCAGAAATCAGGAGACATTTCTGGGACCAGCTTTTAGGTCCAAACTCAAGAATCTAAACAGCAGATACTTGAGTTGTGATTCCCCACGGGCGAGGATAGTTCACAGTGGGGACAGTCACCATTGCTGCAGCGGCTGGAATCCACTTCCTCAAAGTGCAGGGGCCTGACGGAAAATGATCTCTGAGGGAGAGAACTGAGTTCGCATCTTCAGGAACAACGTTTAGATATATTAAGAAATGACCTCAGATAAAAAACAAACAGAAAAGCATTCTGGCAAGTCAGAAAGAGCACATTATGTGGCGTTCATGATGTGTTTTATGTGTGCACTGGGAAAGAAAAGAGTCTAATAAATGAAAACAAACAGGAAGCCTTTCCCAAACTCTCTTCCCAGATCCTTTCCAGTCACGTTGTGCAGGTCGAAGGTTCTGGGAAGAAACAGCTAGTACTCTGACCTGCCTTCTGCAAATATAACGTTTCCTGTTTTGTAGGAGCTTGGGGCTGAAAAGTGCACAAACCAATTGATTTAAACCCTTAAACTCATAATATGCACAAACCTCAAGGACTACTGTTTGAAAACTGTGGGTGTGTGTGTGTGAGAGAGAGAGAGAGACAGGAGAAAAGGGATTCCAGATGCCCTTGGAGTATCGCATTATATCTAAATTCCAGATAATCTCCAGTTAATTGAATAATTGATTGAATTAAATATTTACTGCATCAATATTTTATATTTTCCCAAACTAAACTTTTATGTTCTGTGGTCTCTTTTTAATTCTGAGTGAATTTAGTTTGGCTGAGAAAAACCATTTATGTTACGTCCTTTAAAATACGGCGAGGTGAAGCGTGGTTCTCCGTGGATTGGTGTTCACATTAATAAAGCCTTTTATTCACAACAACTTAAATAATATAAAATTAAAATCAACTGCTGATCTCAGGGAGCAAGCAGATTTTTTCAATAAGGATTGTACAGCCACCTTTACATTTCTCCCTTTCCTTTTTAATAAATGATGAAAGCTCCAGTGTTGTCATAAAATCACATTTATTTATAGTGATAAGGGTGATGCTAATCCCCGTTTCATCACTCTGATCAGCGGTCACACAAACACAATGGAACCTGACATGCTGGCAGCCTCGCTCATTATAGCTTTCCAACCAACCTCCGAGCTCATGGCTGGGAGTCAAATGGGGTGGGCTGGTTCCAAGTAAGCAAGGAAAATAATTGGCTTGGGAGATAAAGTGATTATTACAATTTCCACATGAATTTTCTACCACCTCTTGGCTTCCGATGGAATAGGAGCTATACTAAGATGCCTCGGTTTCAATTTTGAATTTAAAAGCATTCAAGAAATGAAGAATATTATTACAGATAACAACAACCACTTCAATAACACTTCCTTGCCTTCATGTTGTTTACCCCATTATTAATGACCTGCTAATTAAAAACAAAATAGAACAATTCTGGTAACAAAGTTTTTCATCAGGGACGTTTTTTGGCTAAAGAATTTTCCCCTGTCCTTAACAATATCAAGCTCTTCTGCCGCCCCAAAGGGATTGATTAGTTTTTTAAATTGCCGTAGACATCAAGGGAAAAGCATAATGCTTTGTTTGAAACCTTGGTGCAGACAAAGGCAACTTTTCTGGCAGTCTGGTCTTTAGAAACAAACACTGCAGTCCAACAGACCCAGGCTTCACTGTTCAATGATCTCTTCTTTGGTTTACACTTGACTCTCAAGTCACCTTTGCTGTGGGATCTTGGGCAGGTTACATCAGCTCACAAAACCTCAATTTCTCCTTCTGCAGAATAGGGGTAATGAAACTACCATGAAGACCTGTCGTGAAGGAAAAATAAGGAAATGCATGTAAACAGTCTGGCACATAGTAAGATCCAAACCACAGTAGCTGTTTTTTGTTTGTTTGTTTTGATTTTAAAAATTATGCTGCCTATTTGCTTTTGTGACTATTAGCATTTGACAGTCTGCTTACTGTGTCACTAAATTTTGTCTTTGTAGAGGCATGACTGAGTGAAGGTTGAGATCTGACAGATGAGATAGAATTGTGGAAGTTTGGATGTTGCTGTTCACTTGGACCCTTTGATATCCCACTGGATCCTTCAGCAGTTTTGGCAGCAATGGCAAAAAATAAATTCCATTCTAATCAGTGCTACTCACAATCCTTGATTTGGGCTTTTTGAATAAAAATAGGATTCTGTGCTTGAGGATATAACACCCTTTGAGCTGCTGAGTGAGGCTGCACCTCGCTTGTGTGGGTGCTGTGGTGAAAACCCAGGGGCCTTCGCCTCTCATTATATTTTTAATAAAACTTGGCAAGTAACAGAATTAAACTTGTGGATCAGTTTAACAACTACTTTTCTTAATGGAGATAAGCCTCTTTATCTTTTAGTAGTTAGTACTTTGTGGTTCTAAGTTAGGATCCTTGATGTGATTGTATTCCTCTCAAACATTATTAAGAAATCATTTACAATGGAAAGGCTTGAAACTTAAGCAGTCCAAGGGACGAGGCATTCCAGGGTTTTGGTGGCATTGAGTTGAAAGAGGAGATGAGGCGGCTGGGCTATAGCCAGGACGTGCTCTCTAGTGTGGGTTCAGGTAGGAAGGAAACTCATTTATACTGCGTATTAGAAGATTTTGCCTGCATCTTTTCTTTTAGCCAGCCTAGTGCTCTTTAAGGCATGTATTATGCCCATTTCATAGGCTCAGAAAGATGATTTGTCCAAGATTACATCATGAATAGAAAAGCAAATTAAAAGAAGAAAATACCAGTTCTGGTTACACAGCATATTCTGTAAAAACCTATGAAGGTATATATTTTAATTTGTGCACTTTTTTGTGCATGCGCCACATTATGTTTCAGTAAAAAGTCACTGATCAAAAACAAATAGTTTCTGCCTGGTGCAAAGTCTGTGCCCTTTTCTCTCTATTTTGCTGTTTCCAAAGAAGCATATGATGGATGGAACCCCAAGGAATTTCCTCCATCAGTTACAGCTGGTTGTGGCCAGAAATAGTGCTGCCTTATTAACTAGAACTGGCTTTGAAAGGCTTGGATATTTCCAAGGAAAGATACACTCAGAGGAGTGTGGTTTCCTAACATTGAGGCTATGTATGTGTCAGAATTTTGAATGATGTTCTGAAGATGCACTGAGCTTGTTGTGGAGTTGCTCATAATAGTGGAAAATCAGGGAAAAAATCCCGAGATACCCATCAAACAGGAATTAAATAAATTAATACTATGTGGTTTTAGAAACTGCTTGTTTTGAATGATGCTTATGGTGTGTGGTGGAGTGAAAAATGGTCACGGAACTGCATATATATCAGGATGGCCTTTTCATAACTTTCTTTTGTATATATATATATTTGCATAAGTAAGTATCTGGAAAGTTGTTTGCTAAGATACCAATAGTGGTATCTCTGCATTTCGGAATAGCGATTTAATTTTGCATCCTTTTTTGTGTCTTTCTATATTGTTTTCCTACAATTCAAAAAACAGAAATTTTGTTTTAATTTTTAATAAAATAATAGGCAAAGGCTGAATCCTGAATTAAGTATAGCCCTTCTCAAGTTGTCTATGTTGAAGAAGGAAACAGTTTACTGTATGAGTTCTGACACATTAAAGCAAAATATGACTTTATAGTCAAACCAGAGAAGAGCATTTCCAGGAGTAAAAAGGGCCATTTTGTGGGAGCAAACACATGCAATTACCAGACTGCTTGGCTTGTTTAAGCTTTTAAAAATATTAAAAATAATTAAATATTTTAATTATATTCTATGTAAGCAAGATGTTCTACCTCCTTCTACCAGATATCATAACAATCTTGAAAAATAGTTGTTTTACCTACTCAAATATATGTCTTGTATGGCTCAGTTTTAAAAATTCTCCATTCACTTTAGATTTTAGTGTCATGGTCTAGATATAGGATTGCTTTATTTTGTTTTATCCCATTTTATTTCATTCTAGTGACTTTCTTCCTTCAGTGAGGCTAACTGAAGACAGAATTGAAATCATAAAGATTACATATTCATGCAAAAACAGATAATAGAGCAAGATAGGACTTTCTTTTTTGTCTTTTTTGCTGAAGATTTTTAAGAAACTAGCTTAAGAGAATCCTGAGTACATCTCCATGTGAGTGTCGTTAATATATGGAAGTTCGTTACCTATAAACACCAAGGCAAACTGTGAGATCCAGCCAAATTCCGGTAATTACTACCCTCTGAACAATTAGCAGTCCCGACAACATTCTCTCCTTTTGGATAGGTAGGACCCCTAAACGGGAAAACTCTCCTTCACACTTACCTGAACTTATTGATCAGAAAACAGCTCAAGCCTTTTGGGCCACAGCAAGCTCTCAGTTTTGAACACATTTAACTCTGAAAATGGACAACATGTTAACAAAATCCTGTGTGTGAACTGATATGTATGAAAAGATTTAGAATGTGTAAAAAGAAAACCAGAGGTTTGTATTTCACAAATCTCACTTACTAAGAAGAATGTATGAAGAATTAAGATTTTTTTTTTTCTGGAAAATCTAGCAGTTTGGTTTCTGTTTAATGCCAGTAAAATTGACATTTTTTTTTTTGGTATTCTTAAAAAATTATTATTGAAGTATAGTTGACATACAATTTTATATTAGCTTCAGGTGTACAACATGCGATTTGACAATTCTATGCATAACTCAGTGCTCACCACAATTAAGTGTAGTCACCATCTGTCATCATACGATGTTATTATAACATTATTCATTATATTCCCTATAATGTACTATTGATCTTCATGATATGTTTACTTTAAATTGGAGGTTTATACCTTTTAATCTCCTTCACCTGTTTCACTCATCTCTCTCCATCCCCACCTCCTTTCTGGCAATCACCAGTTTGTCTTCTCTATTTGAAAGTCTGTTTGGTTTTTTTTGTTTATTTACTTATTTGTTTTGTTTTTTTTATATTCCACATACAAGTGAAATTATTTGGTATTTGTCTTTCTCTGTCTGACTTATTTCACTTAACATAATACCCTCTAGGTCCATCAAAGTTGTCACAAATGGCAAGATTTCATTCTTTTTTATGGCTGAGTAATATTCCATTATAGATATCCCATTGTTATATACTATATATATAAAATATTCCATATATATATACATACCACATATTCTTTATTCATTCATTTATCGATGGACACTTGGATTACTTCTGAATTTTGGCTATTGTAAATAACATTGCAATAAACATAGGGGTACATATATCTTCCTTAATAAGTGTTTTCCTTTGAGTAAATACCCAGTAGTGGAATTACTGGATCATATGGTAATTCTATTTTTAATTATTTGAGGAATCTCAATACCATTTTCCACAGTGGCTGCACCAATTTACCTTCCCACCAACAGTGCACAAGAGTTCCCTTTACTCCACATCCTTGCCAAATCTTATAATTTCTTGTCTTTTTTATTCTTTTTGAAAATCTAGCTGTTTGGTTTCTGTGTGGTACCAGTAAAGTTGATTTTTATATTATGTTTTTTTACATCTAGTGAGGTAGGAAAATTTCCTTTGATATAATTGGATCATCTCTTTTGCCTAAACAAGGTATTTTGTTTGGGGAGAGATGAGTATTTTGTTTACCAGAGAAAGAAGAAACCCTGAGGAGTTTACATATGTAGTTCAAAGAAAGTAGCTTTAACTTTGAGGGAGGAGAAATTTGAGAGAGACCAGGGGGAGTGGGGTTGAAGTCAATCAAATCCCTGTCAGTTAATGCCTCTGATTCCTCTGCCTGGGACACATGCACTCAGAAATTTAAGTCAAGTCATGACGTTTATTTATGTGTGGATTTCAGAGGAATTTGGGAAAGGTTCTGAATTCTCTGTTTTGCATGCAGAGATTTTCTAGAGTAGAAGTAACCCAGGCAGGGGAGCCTGGGTGCCTCAGTCAGTTAAGAGTCTGCCTTCAACTTGGGTCATGATCCCAGGGTCCTGGGATGGCATCCCAGGGAGCAGGGATCCCTGCTCAGTAGGGAGCCTGCTTCTTCCTCTACTCTGCTTGCTGTTCCCCCTGCTTGTGCTCTCTTTCTTTCTGTCAAATAAATAAATAAATAACCCAGGCAAACAGAGGTAGCAGACAGAAGGCAGCAGTAGGGCACACATGTTGTAGGAACTCTGGAAATGCACGTAGTCTGGAGAGCTCTGGGCTGTCATGGACTGTAGATATGAATTCAGGCCATGTTCAACCCCACTTCTGAGGGTGTCAGTTTTGCAAAGCTAGGCAAAGGTGTGTGCTCATGATGCTCCAGGCAGGGGATGTACCCTCCCCATGTACACATGTAGGAGTGATGGCCACTGACAGCTCACAAACCTCTGATGTCCTGTTGGATTGGAGTCATTTAAAAAAGACCACTGGTCAGCTTTTCTCACCGCTGTTTCCTTAAAAATGAGGAAATCAGGGATTCCTGGCTGGCTCAGTCGATTAGACAGTTAGGCGGCTGCCCTTGACTTGGGTCATGATCTCAGGGTCCTGGAATCAAGCACCACCTCCCCCCGCCCAGCCATGTTGGTCTCCCTGCTCTGAGTCTACTCCTGCCTCTCTCTCTGCCTCCGCCCTCCTGCCTGCCTCCTCTTCTCTCTCTGGCACTCTCTCTTGCTCTCTCTCAAATAAATGCAATCTTTAAAAAAAAGAAGAAACCAGAGGCTACTGCTCCACTTAAAATGCACAGAAGTAAAGCCTTTCACGGTCTGTCAGTTCATTTCCTGCTCTCTTTACAACAGAAACATGTATTAACATTAAGCAACTAGCTAAGTGTAATGGATTCAAGTCCAATATTCAGCAGAAAATTCATGATCTAATTTTGATAAAGATGCATGGGTTAGTGAGTTGAAGTTGTTTCTGTGTTAATTGCTATGGATGTTAAATTCAGCATCGACCTAGAAACTCCTGGGTTTGGAGACTGCAGAATATTGTAATGGTAAACGCTCCTACTCAAATGAGCGGCTTGTTGAGTTGGTCTCAGGCGTATTCTCCTGCTGAGCTACAATAGCCATGATGGATGGGTTGGAACACCTCAGTCGTAAGATTCACCATCATACTGTCAGTTTGTCCAGGGAGATGACTCAGGGATGCGTGAACATATACATGCTTTTGAACTCTGGATGGAGTCCATCCTTTTCTTTCTCTTCACCCCCAAACTTTCATATAGAACTTTTTGATTAATACATTTTAAATTATGTTTTGAAAATAAATAAATTAGGTCAAATTGATCAGAGCTTTCTACCTTTGTGCTGCTTTTTAAAAAAAAGTTGAATTTGTTGTTATAAGATAGTGGTTGGTTTCATTTCCTGAGATGACTTGAAAATAGTCTTTCTCATGTCACCTTCCTTTAAAGTACCATTAAGTAAAATGAACATAAAGAATGTTAATAAGAATGTTTCAAGATTACTGTGCCAATATTGATATATCAAACATTGGGGTTATTAGCAGAAAGCATTTATCAACACTACTGGGTACAGAAGACCCAGACCTACTTTTGAAAATACATCAGTAGCTATATGAAACTTTCCATTTAACTTTCTTAGTAAGCTACTTTGGTTTTAAATGAGTCCCAATTGGAAGTTAAGGACTGCAAATTCGACCCAGTAAGTGTAATGATTAGCATTGGAAATATCCCATTGTGGAACTCTAGTTCCATCTGCTTGTGAAAAAAAGATTATGGGTAATTATAATTAGGAATTCAGTGTGTGGCAGTGGATTAGGTGTGGAAGGAATGACTGCTGAAACCCACTGATAATGGTGGGGGGTGGCACGGTATAAAGAAAGTGAAAATTTCACCTGGAATCTATGAGGCATGTTTTGTGACTTAGTGACTCTAAATGTGTTTATATCCTACTGGTGGAATTTCTAGTATTCTTTGAATCCTGGAAAATGCTGGGCTGTGAATAATGTTTCCTGGTAGAATTTTGTACTACCTACACATATTAAAGGGCTGTTATTCATTCACATTCTCTATAATGCCCCCCCCCCCCCCGCAATGAAGGATGGTGGGGAGAGGGCAAGTCCTACTGAAGGGGGAAAGGGTGAAGAGGAAGCTGAGGGAAATTGGTCAAACTGGCTTTAGTGGCCTCAGGGAGAGTGGGAAACACTAGTTTAGGAGCTATCAAATCTTTCCTTTCTTTCAAGTGCATTATTAGGTTAATAGATATGTTGATTCAGGGTGCCAGGGTTTAGCATCTGCCTTCAGATGAGGTCATGATTCTGTGGTTCGGGGTTCTGGGGTTGAGCCCCACTTTGGGGCACCTGGCTGTGCAGGGAACTTACTTCTCCCTCTCTAACCCTCCCCCCTGCTCATGTTCTTTCTCTTACTCTTTCTCTCTCTCAAATAAATAAATAAAATCTTTAAGACAAGGGAAACAAAAAATTAAAAAAAAAAAAAGATATGTTGAGTCTTACTTCTCCCACCCCATACATACTGCGTGATACTGAGAGAAGGTATTTTACCCTGTCTGGCATGGCAGTGGTTAGACTTCTATAAATGACAGCTTCATTTTTCTTTATTTGAGTACATTTAAGAGCTACAACCCATTAACTAAAAATTCGAATTATCCAGAACATGGTGAGACCCTGGAGCCTATTGCTCAGGAAATAAAAGTGGAGATTTAAAGTAAGCCCCAAACAGCCCTTTACATTTCTTATTTATAATAAAGTTTGCCTCACTAAACACAAAACTATATTTTTGTGTATATGAAATGGCAAAGGTTAATTTTCTGGTAAATTGTGTGCGTCAAAAAACCAAAAAACAAAAAACAAACAAGTTTTAGCTATGCTAGAAGAGTGTCAGATTTATAGAAGACTATTGCCATTAATTATTTTTTAAAGCAAGAAATCCTTTATAACACAAATAAAAACCCTTTATTAGCTTCTGTGCTTTTGAATGGATATTGGGCTTTTCTCAGAGTTGCCTACAATTTTATATGTAGCTACTAATCTCTGGAACTCTGAAATTATATGAATTCTCTAAAACTGCTTATCTAAAGGAGTATTTCCTAATATTTTTTAAGTGGTGACTCCCTATTACCTTTCTTAATTTCCTCGTCTTCCTGAACTAACAATAGAATTTAAAATGCTGAAAAAATATGGTTTCAATATACAGATATTCTTAACATGGAACTATCACATAATTATATGTAATATCCACTTACTTTTTAAAAATAATTGTACAGAAGTTCAATATCCTGATTTGGTGCAGTGTTTTTAAATTTCCCTGACCATAAGAATTACTTGAGGTGGTGGCGGGAGATCATTTGTTAAAAATATGCATTCCTGGAACGTACCTCCCTCCTACTGAATCAGATGGGGTGGATCTAGGAATATATTATTTAACTGAGTGATCTAAGGTGATTCTTGTGGTCAGTAAGATTGGTACCAGTGATGTTGTGTAGTGAAACTTTAGGATGCATCAGAATCACCTCTGTCTTATTACACCCCAAATTTCTGGACTGCACCCCAGATTCAGTGGGTCTAGGGTGAAGCCTAAAAATCCTGTAAGTCTACTTTTTCTTTTGGAAACTTCCTTTATCTCTAACCCCTCTGCCCCCCAAGACACATGTTGGCAATCATCCTCTGAGCATATGATCCACCAATATACAACTGAAGAGTCTCACGACTGAGTTTTTACTCAACAGTATTAAAGTACTTTTTTCTAATAATAGCGAGGCCCTTAGGATTCTGGAAACCTTTTTTCCAAAATGCTTGGATATGCTATCCCTAATCCCCTCCCAATTCGAAAGCATATAATGGGCCACTCCTCATGACCCCAGTGCAGCTCTTTCTGCCCACGTGTCCTGTCCCCATGTTTTAATAGAATCACCTTTTTACACCAAAGACATCTCAAGAATTCTTTCTTGGCTATTGTCTTTGAATCCTGACATCTTTCCTACATTATATAAAATTGTAGCTAATTTAAAGAAAAGACTGCATGAAAACCTTTATGTTTTGTAGACAAGAGAGCCCCTTTGCCCTTATGGATGAGCTGTTGGATCAAATCATTGCAAGAGACTGGTAGGGGGAAGACTGGAGGCAGAATCATAAGTGGGCCGGGCAGATTTCTTTCTGGCCCAGGGACCAATTCCAGTTTTTCTGTGACACATACATAGAAGACTGCTCTAAAGTGAAGCTCTAAAAATCCACCTGGAGATTTTTAGCATGATCAGTAACGTACTTTAAATAGATTTACTTGTGGATGTGAGTGCGAAAAACTAACAGAGCCCCATGGGAGCCCAAAAATCAGAGGGCAAAAGCAGCATAATGGTAACAAGAAAAATATGATACTAAAAACATTGAAGCTTAATGTAGATATGAAAAGAAATATGATAGGAAGTAATTTAGGCGTCGTGGTGATAGTAGGACTAACTCAGCATGTAAGTGAAATGCAAAACTGATATCATAAAAGATACATGGCAAGTACCATACCTAGGAACTTGGAAGCCTCTTTACTATCCTTAGTACTGGTCTAGCCACTAATGATTTGTCAGGATAAGTAAAATGCCTGTTCAGAAGGAATCTACACAGATAATTAAAGCTTCAGAAAATCAGACTCATGGGCTAAAGCATTAACATTTTTGAAATGCAGAAGTCTGAGAGGCAACAAAGATTTCTTCTTTAATAATGCACATATGCAGGCACTCTTGATGTAGTTTTAGAATATAGGTGGGGTTTGGTGGGGTGGGATCCCATGCCAACAACTAAGAAAGAATTCTTTAGCAAAGAATTTTTATTAAAGCAAGGGCTGAGGGAAGAGGACCCTTGGACAGAAAGTACCTGCTGCCCAGCTACTGTGAGGGGCGGCTGACTATAGATTTGGGAGTTGGGGATGAAGGAAAAGGGAGGTTTTCAAAAGAACGTTCTTCCTTCCTTCCTTCCTTCCTTCCTTCCTTCCTTCCTTCCTTCCTTCCTTCCTTCCTTTCTTTCTTTTTTAAGATTTTATTTATTATTTGACAGACATAGATCACAAGCAGGCAGAGAGTGAGAGATGGGGAAGAAGGCTCCCTGCCGAGCAGAGCGCCCAATGCAGGGCTCCATCCCAGATGCCCTGAGATCATGACCTGTGCCAAAGACAGAAGCTTTAACCCACTGAGCCACCCAGGCGCCCCTCAAAAGAACTTTCATATGCTCAAGAGGACCTACAAGGTACTGGAGGCCTTGCCATTGTCAAGTTAGGGTTGTTTTCCCCTCCAGGGAGGCATTAACATTGAGTCAGTTGGGAGCTTCCTGGAGGAATGTTGCAGATAGTCCACCTGGGAGTGAGTGTATGTGGGGGGAGGAGCTGTGGGATGTTAGCTCATGCGGTATCCTCCGCGTGCCTTCTCCTCCTTCATCACACTTACACCTCGTGCAGCCCCTGCACCATAGGTGAAGAATGGAATGCTCATCTCAGATTACAACCTTTCTCATTTGAAGAAAGGAGGAATAATTTTAGGAAGTGAGGATAGTAGAGAGGGAAAATTTTGCATCTTCTTCTCTGGTAGCCCGTTCTGGACTTGTCACCTTGCCAGAAAACCTTAGGAAACTTCTTTAGAAGACTTCTTTCTTCAGTTTTCGAAAGACTATAAGGGTACTCTCGATCCAGACTAATCACTTTTCTAGTTCAAATGTATAAGAAAGTCAGAAAGAGCTATTTCAATCTTGATAATGTAATTCTCTCTAATAATTGCTTGATAAATGTCAATTCAACAAAATGAATTTTACACTTAGAATCATGGTAAAATTTTCCATTTTTTTAAGAGTAGTTCTTTTAAATATCCAAATATGTGGCATGTCAATGACTCATTATTTGGTAATGTATGTTTCCTTTGTCATTCAAAAAAGGTTGTATTGTTTGGCTTTATGCAAGGATGCTGATTGAACACCTGCAAAGTTTGCTTTACTGGCATTGAAAGAGAAGAAAGAAAATTATTTGTTTTACAGGTAATGAATTATTGCATCTATTTGTGTCTTTAACTAAATTATTTGTTAAATAATTTAATAGAATTTATAGGGCCTGTTTTCCATTGGCTAAACTGTAGCAAATATAGGTCTTTGTCTCATCTTGGATATGGTTATAAGAAGGCCATCTTTTAACTTGTCTTTTTGCCAGTTTAGATGTTGATAAGATATTGAGTGATCTTATATAATTTTTGTATTTAAGTTGAATATGTCTTTAAACTTTATAAACAAGGGGAAGATTGTTACATAGCAAAACTAAGAGTAAGGTACAGAGATTTCTCCCACATAGGTGAGGCCTCCCAACAGACTGGTGTATTTGTTACAATCTATGAACCTACACTGACACATCACTCAAAGTCCAGAGTCTACATTAGGGTTCATGCAGGATTGTACATTCCATGAGTTTAGGCAAGTGTATGATGACATATATCCATCATTATTGTATCCTACGGAGTATTTTGACCTCCCTGAACATCTGAGTTCTGTATTCATTCTTCCACCCACCCCCAACCACTGGCAATCACTGAGCTTTTTACTGTCTCTATAGTTTTGCCTTTTCTAAAATGTCATATAGCTGGGATCATACAGCATGTAGCCCCTTCAGACTGACTTCTTTCACTTAGTAATTTGCCTTTTAGATTCCTCCATGTTTTTTCAGGACTTGTTAGCTCATTTCTTTTTTAGTGCTGAATAATATTCCATTGTCCAAATGTGTCACAATTTTACTCATCCATTCCTCTACTAAAGGACATCTTGCTTGTCTCCAAGTTCTGGCAATTATGAATAAAGCTGCTGTAAATATGCGTGTGCATATTTTGTGCGGAAATAAGTTTTCAACTCCTTTGGGTGAATACCAAGGTGACTTGGTGGGGGGAAAACACTAGATCATATGGTAAGGTGTTTAGCTTTGTAAGAAATTGTCAAAATGTCTTCCAAAATGGGAATACCATTTTGTATTCCCTCCCACAAGCAGTAAGGGAGAGTTTCTGTCATTCCAAATCCTTGTTGGCATGTGTTGCGGTCAGTGTTCTGGATTTGGGCCATTCTAATAGGTGCATATGGTATCTCATTGCTGTTTTAATTTGCATTTCCTTGATGACTTATGTGGAACGGGTACTTGTGTGGTTGTTTTTCATCTGTAGATCTTTGGTGAGATGTCTGTTAAGGCCTTTAACCCATTTTTTAATAGTTTTTTTTTTTTTTCTCGACTTTAAAAAGATCTTTGTATATCTTGGATAACAGTCCTATATCAGATGTGTCTTTTGCAAATATTTTCTCCTAGACTATAGCTTGTCTTCTCAATCTTATCTTTGTTTTTTAATAGCTTATTTGTTTTTATATATAATAGTAATAATTATATCAAATTAAGTTGCTAACTATGTAAAATATCAAAAATTAGTTAGTATTACTGAAAATTTTAAAGAATTTGACTTATTTAGTGGAAATCCCAAGGTTAGTGATATCAGCACAAATTCATGACAACTGGCAGCCAAATGGATCCTCAGCAATGTCTTATAGTCATTTCTCTAGTGAGTTATTCTCCCCTTCCCCACAGGGATTATTACTTTGTCTCAGTCAGGATGCCTTTGCTTGCAAGTGTCAACAATGCAACTCATACTGACATTTTGTGTTGGAGGTATTGGTTCAGAATCCAATGTCTGGGAGTATCTAGCTGAATCTGGGGCAACAAAATTTTCAGGACCTCTTTCTTTTTTTTTTTTTTTTTTTTAAAGATTTTATTTATTTATTTGACAGATAGAGATCACAAGTAGGCAGAGAGGCAGGCAGAGAGAGAGAGGAGGAGGCAGGTTCCCTGCTGAGCAGAGAGCCCGATGTGGGGCTCGATCCCAGGACACTGGGACCATGACCTGAGCCGAAGGCAGAGGCTTTAACCCACTGAGCCACCCAGGCGCCCGTCAGGACCTCTTTCTTCACATCTTTTAGTTCTGTGTTCCCCAGGTTTGCTTCCCAGATATATAAGGGTTGATTCCAGTAGTTCCAGACTTACATCCTACCATATTAGGAGCCCCAGAGGAAAAGTGTGCCTTTTCCCCCAGAGGCGTCTTCTTTCCCAGTGGTTTCATTGAAAATTCTGGGATTGGGTTTCATTGAGTTGAAGCAATAGCTAATGCAAGAGTGATGCTTCGGTTGGCCAGGCCTGGACATTCCCACACCAGGATCTAGGTCAGTGGTGGGAGTGATGGGGCTGGAAAGGGAAGGGGAGACTGGTGTCAGCTCTATCTCAAGGCCATAGGCTAAGAATGGGGAAAGGCAATTCCCTAGGGAAATCACTGTTAATAGAAGTGTGAATGGAGGTGAACCTGCAAAAGCAACTAAAGATATTTCTTCTCCACTTTTGTCAGATCTCTGATTTTCTCTACCTTCTTCTCCATCCTCAACAAATGACATTGCCTTATTCTTTAGTGATAAAATAGAAGCTACCAGATGGGAATTCCCCTATTTTACCACCATTCATTCCTCCCATCTACTTATTTCTGTACTCATCCTCTTTTTCCCTCTTTTTACAGTGGAAGAAGGATTTCTATTATCAAAGCTGTTCTGTCCACATTAGCCCTATATCTCCTTTTCTACCTCTTCTCAGTTATCCTCCCCCCACCCTCACATTGTCCTTGTCTTCAATTATTCTTTTTTTTCCCCTTAGAACAATAACAAAAACAAACAAAAACCCCTTTGATTCATCTCTTTCTCTCTCCAACCATTGTTGTGTCTCATCATTCCCTTCCTCAATCAAACTCTTATATTCTCTACACATTCATTCTTTAATCTACTGCTCTCTTTTCTCTATATCCGACACTACACTGATACTGCTCTAAGATCACCAAAAGCATTAATCTTACCATGTCCATTGGAGACCTTTTTTCGTCATGCAAGACTTCTTACTAACATTCACTATAGTTGACCACCCCTTCCTTCTTGCAGTGTTCTGTTCTCTTGGCTGTCGTGACAACGTACCCTTCTGGTTTCCTCCTGCTGCTTTGGCTTTCATTATCTATCTTCTTTCTTCTTCTTCTAACTGATCTCAAAATGTACTGTCACAAAGGTCAGTGTTAGATTTGTTTCTCTTTTTATTCTGTCTTCGAAAGTTATCTCATCTAGTCCTATGGCTTCAGAGACCACAGATAACCCGACCGTTCTCAGCACCCAGATTTATATCTTGAACCTAGATGTCTATCCCAAGATTTACTCCCATTTTGCAACTGCGTTCTGAGCACCTCCAGAGACATTCACAAATCTGCTTCTTCTCTAGTCTTTTCTGATTCTACAAATGGCTCCCCCAGCCTCTCAGTTGCTCAAACCAGAGAAGTGGGGAGTCACTTGTAGTGGCCGCATCTCCCACTCCAGTGCTTCCAGCCCACTTCCGGTGAGTCTTCAAATAAAACCATTTCTCTTATTCCCATCCTAAGTCTTCTGTGTTCACCATCTGAGAGATGCCCCCTTAATAGTTCTGTATCTCAAATTCATCCTCCAGTAGCTAGAGATCCTTTTTTAAGTAAGAACTTTCACCTCTCTGACTTAAAATCTCTGTAGAATAAATTCCAAATTTTTTAGAAATGGTTTTCACAGCCCCACCTGATCTGCCTTCTCCTTGACCCTCCAGCTTCATTTTACTTTTGCCCTCTGTCACTATGGATGTGCTACACAGGCCTGCCATTAGTACACTTACTTTAGGATCTTCCCTTGTTTTTCTTCTGCACAGAATGTTCTTCCCACACTATTTATCTGGCAATTTGCCTAGTTTAAATGTTAGTTCCTCAGGAGAACTATGGGACCCCAGTCCAATATAAATTAGCCCCCCTACCTAAAATATTTTCCTTCAGTGCATTTCTTACAATCTTTAATTACATGTTTGTGTGATTGTCTTTTGATATCTCTTTCTACTACAAGTGATATTGCAGTACACCTACTACTTAGCTGAGAGCCTGCCTGCTCACCTAGATGAGTGCCTGGCACAGATTGTGGCTCTACAAATGTATTTGCAAAAAATTTAAAATATCCCAAAATTATGATGAGTTTTCTATATCATATCCTCTTTCTTAGAGGTATTTTTGCCAAGGAACATAGCTCTCCTGGGAAGAAATAACTAGAATAAGTGGCATTCCCCTTTATTCAACATTCAGTGAGAAAAAATAGCTAGAGTTGTAAAACTTACATTTCTTATCATGGCGAAGGGGTGAGAAGATACTCTGGGAACTAGAGAAATATAGTAGTAAAATGCAGAGGTAGTGCGAGTTTATAGAAATAAATTCAACCAGGAATAAGAATATCTGAGTTTGGCATCCAGCTCGGCCACTGGTATCTATGTTTTTGGCAAGGTATTCAGTCTCTTTGTGTCCTGGATTTTCTCATCTTTAAAATCTTGTGGAGATCTCATGAAAAAAATGAATGTGGATACCCTTTGAAAGGTATTAAAACTTCTTAGAAATGTGAGATGCTCTTACTCTCCTTATTTTGACTTTCATTTATGAACATAAAATGACTTTACTTGGAGGTAGTTAAAACAATAATGAGTTTAGTCTCTGTCATAGATGGGACTGGCTTTTACTTTCTCTCAGTTTATAGAAGTTGCTATGAAGAAACCACCTACGGATGAAAATATGAAAGTAAGTGAGTGTAGTGAACTCATTATGGATTTCCTTTGTAATTTTTTGCAAGCTTTCCTGATAGCAATGCCAATTAAATTTAAATATGTTGGGGTGTCAAGTCTCTTTTTCTAAGAGATTAATTAGAGACTAGTCTCTAAGCTATTTGTAAATTGCCATGCTTTTTTACTGTAAACTGGTAAAAATGCTATTTTAGGAAAATGATTATAGATTACAAATGATTTTATTAAGTACTTTATTTCCCTATCATTCTACCAGTTTTATAATAATAGATGACTTTAATGTCCTTTTTTAACTGATAATTTAAATGAGATCTATGAGATGAAACATTATTTTGGAACAAGTTTAATTTAATTGACCCAGCATGGCTTAGAATTTTTGCTGCTATGATCCTTTTGTGATTAAATACTAAAGAAGAATCTGTAATGTGAATACTTTTATTTCTTCACCATGGGATTCATACTCCCTGGGATAAAATATCTTTTTCAGAGAACATTAGCAGACATATTAGAAATTTATCCTCTCAGGAGATGTACCAGTTTCATTAACAAATGGGAATTCAAAGTCCTTTAGTAAAACTAATGACCTTGTATACAATAACAACAACAAAACTCCCACATAATTCAAACTGTCTTTTAAATATCTTTGTGTTCCAACTGGTAGCCTAGAGATCACTATGTGCTAATACAGAGTCCTGAAAACGCTGTGATGTTCATCTTGTTTTTAAAACTGCTAAGATGAGTAAGTCTAACTGTTTCAAATTTTACAGGGTTTTGTAAACTCTCAGTGCCAAGAAAACAAGCCACCTGGCAGTTTTTTAAGAACAGTGAGCCAGTACTTAAGAATATGCACCAGAATTCACTGTTAGTATTTCAAGTGAATTTGGCTCAGATTTACATGGGATATGACAGCATTTTTATTCTAGTTACCATTTCTTATTTTCTTAGGATTATATTCTCATGCTGCAGATTTTATTCTCATGAGGCAATTTCTAGTGGGAATTGAGCAGATTTAGTGTATTTTAATATATTGACAGCCATTATTTTTCCTGAAAGTGCAAAAATGACTCAGAAAAATACTTACTATTCTAAGTAGCATTCAAGGTAGAATACTGAGTTCATTAGTTGAATTTCCCAAAGTTCACAAGTTAAATGTAGAGAGTTAAGTATAACTGATAGAAGAGTGTTTTAAGTGGCAAGGATGGACAGACATTACTCTATGCATTGGAATAAGAAATCTCTATTAAAGAAGAAACTTGATAGCTATAACTAAAGAAATAAAGGATTGTGGATTAGGTGACAATGAAAGATTTTGTACACTGTTTTGTGAAGATATGAGTGTGTGTTAAAGAGGACAGAATGCAAAGTTAGGGGCACCTGGGTCACCCAGTCGCTTAAGCATCTGCCTTTAGCTCAGGTCATGATCCCAGGATCCTGGGATTCAGGGATCCTGCTTCTCCCTCTCCCTCTCCCTGGTGCTCCCCCTGCTTTCGCTCTCTCTCTCTCTCTTTCTGTCAAATAAATAAGAAAAATCTAAAAAAAAAAAAAATGCCAAGATAAATTTGGAGTCACATATCTAGAAAAGACAATAGAGGGTTAGGCTAAGGTAGCTATGGGGAATTTTGAAGGCTACACTTTGTACTTGATGAAAATTGTTGAAATTTTTATAATTAGTATGTGTGCTCTGGAAGATTAAAGTTCTTGTAACCTATATGGAATTCTTGCTGAATCCAATTTCTTCGAAATATGTTTAAGTCCTAATTTAATACAGCAGGTTTGAATCTCATTATCAGTGGTGTGTATTTAATTGAAATCAAATTGATTTAAACAACTAGTCAGGAAATCTCAGTTTAATCTCTTTCTTCCTCTGGGAAATTCATCTACTTATATCTATTCTCAAAGCTTAGAGGTAGCAAAAGTTGAAGAGAAGACATACTTCACATTTTCATTTAAATTAATTGTTTAAGTAGTTATGAGATTAATTTCATAGATACATTATAAAACTTCATTGTGTTTTGGAAATTTTTTCCACAAAGGCTAATTAGAGTCAGTAGTTCTAAAATGTAAGATTCTTTCTTAAAGATTTTATTTATTTATTTGACAGAGAGAGAGACAACGAGAGAGGGAACACAAGCAGGCGGGGGGAGAGGGAGAAGCAGGCTTCCCGCCCAGTAGGGAGGCCGATATCGGACTCCATCCCAGGACCCTGGAATCATGACCCCAGCTGAAGGCAGATGCTTAATGACTGAGTCACCCAGATGCCCCCTAAAATGTAAGATTCTAAAGTAACTTCCAAATAAAGATTCATCATGATACTTAAAGGATACTTTTTACACTTTAATGAGGATGCATTGACCAGTCCCAAGAACAATAAACATTTAGAATATTATTTAACTAAAATAACATCGATGTAATATTTTAATACAAATAAACACAATGTACTTTGAAATCGTAACCATTTTAGTTATACCTCAAGTAAGTCTTTAGATAGATATCATTAATTATCTCTACAAAGTATAACTTTCTGATAATTAATGAGGTAATTATAAGACTAATTCTATGGAAATATCTTTAACATTTTTCCTCATAATATATGCTAATATTTATTAATTTTAAATAATTTGAGCAATGCAGAGAAAACTAATTCCATAATTTTGCTCATTTCCCCCTAAAAGTAACTACTATTACCAATGGAATATATTCTTCCAGATTTGACATATATAAATAATGAGATCTCATACTATACGTACTCTTTATAATACCTACATTTTTAAATACACACAGACACAGATTATCCATTTTAAGATTTATACATCTATGTCATCCATATTAGTGCTGCATGGAATCTTGTGGCATTAATGTACCAGAATTTATTTTGCCAGTCCTTTCTGGGGATAGGAGTTTATTAGTTTACTTATTTTTTGATATCATCACCAGAGTGGTATAACTGCCTTGTACTTATATCTTTGATCATTTGCTCAAATATTTTCTTAAAATAAATGTTCAAAAATGATCTTGCTAGATCAAAGTAGATGTATTCTTAACATTTTACAACATATTCCTACATTGCCTTCCAGAAAAATTGTACAAATTTATATTCAGCATAACATTGAAAATTCCCATTATCTCACTTTTTGTAACCTTTGATAATCTAACAGGCGAAATAATAATTTTATTATTTATTTGCTTAATAAAATTTTATTTATGAGATATGTTTGAAAGTTTTTTCATATAATTTTGAAGCAGTCATATAATTTTGTAAATCTATCATTCCCAAAATTGGTTTGTGAACACTTTTTGTAAATTAAGAAACGTATAGCAAATATTTCCCTCCCCTTTTTTCTTTAATTTGGATATGGTTTTAAGTTTTAATGTGGTCAATTTTATCAGTATTTTACTGTATGATTTCTGGTCTTGATATGTTTAGTAAGAAGAGATTTTCACGACCCCCAATTACACAAATACATGGTTATAGTTTTTTCTAGTATTTAACGTGTTTCATTTATTCTTTAATACTTTGACATTTTTTTGGTCTGCCATAAAGGAGTAATCTAGTTTTGTTGTTATTGTTGAAATGGATAGTGAATTATTTCAACATTAATAATTGCTTTCATTATTTGAAATGCCACTTCCACCTCTACCTCTTGAAACGATCCCAGTGGGCCTTTTATAACAATTTTTTTTTTGTATTTGCCTACTAATTAGTGGAATTTTGCCAGTATTATCTTTTAAGTATTTTTTATGTTTTCACTTATTTGATCCTTCTTTTTTTGACTTTAAATGAAATAAAATTCCGTACAATTTTTGGACATATCTTATTGCTTGTTTTTGGCTGGATTACAGTATCTGTTGTTAATTTGAGTAGGAGTCCCCTCGCATTCACCCACCCATGCCATTACATTTAGAAGCAGGCTGATGTATGAGACAGCTATTAATATTTTTTTTAAAGATTTTTTTCATTTATTTTAGAGAGAGAGCACGAGTGGAAGAGGCAAAGAGAGAGGGAGAGAGAATCTCAAGCAGACTCTGTGCAGGGTGCAAGGCCTGACTTGGGGCTCAATCTCACCACCCCAAGATCTTGACGTGAGTCAAAACCAAGAGTTGGCCACTTAACCAACTGTGCCACCCAAGTGCCCCTAAATTTTTAATATTTGTATTTTATTTTGCCACCATCACTTTTGTTAGTACTGATAATTTTTCAGTTGATCATTTTTGATTTTCTAAGTAAATAGTTATATTCTCTAAAATAATAATGATCTCTCACCTCCTTTACAATATTTTATACTTAATTTCTTATCCTTGTCATATTGCTTTGGCTTAAATGTCCAAAATTATGTTCAAATATAGAACAAATAATAGGATTTTTGTTTCTTTTTTGTTATAATGAGAATGCTTTGAAATTTTTCCAAGTTGGTATGATATTTCCTCTAGGATTCTGGAATAAGATTGGTCATGTTAAGGAAGTTTCCTTCTTTTCTCATTTTATAGAGAGCTTTACTGGGAATTAATGTTGTATTTTATCAATTGCATTTTGGGGAATTTATAGGCATAATCCTATTGCTTTTCTCTTTTAACCTATTTATTTATTGAAGTGCATTGATGACATGCCTAATGCTGATCCATTCTTACATTCCTAGAATAAAACCTAACTTTTCAAAGACTTTATTGCTCTTTTAATACATTGCCATGCTTTACTTACATTCTTAACTGAGCTATATCTAAAATTCTGTTTTACAGTTTTATGATTCTCAAAGTGCTTTAGCATGCCTTATTTCCTTTGATCCTTGAGATAGTACTATGATTTAGGTTAAGAATTATATTCTTTTGACAAATAAAAACAATAGACATAGAACAATAGAATTTTTGCACAAAGTCATTTAGGTGGAGATGGTGAGAGTAAAATCCTTTAGTCCCCAATCTAATGTTTTTGGGGGTGGCAGAATTTAATTATTTCAGTAATTTCTATCAAAATGTATAGATAGGGCACTTTGGTGGCTCAGTTGGCTAAGCCTCTGCCTTCTGCTCAGGTCATGATACCAGACCGGATGGGATCAAGTTTCACAATTGGCTCCCTGCTCTGCCCCTCCAGCCTGCTTGTGTTCCCTCTCTCACTCTTTCTCATGCTCTTTCTCTTTCTCAAGTAAATATACAAAATCTTTTAAAAAAAGTTATTTATGGACTCTGAGTTTTATTATCACAGATAAAAACTATCCTTACTTTTTACATTTTTCTTAATTAAGACAATTTTTCATTTTTACGTTTTTCTAAATTAAGATAATTATTTGTTCCACTTTGACCATGGTATCCATGGTTGGGTCGTGGGGGTAGTGGGGGCAGAGGGAGGCATTTCCCCTTAGAGTCTCTGTGCTGAGAATATGCATTCTCTGAGATCTGTCAACTGTTTCTGGCATATGGACAGATGCTGGTGTTCAGTTAATCAGAGTCATACAATAAGGATTAAAGTTTTAGATGGTTCTAACCCATTCTGGAAGTTATGGATAAAACTTGAAACCTTTAATCAGATTCATCTTGATGTTCAGGTCAAGTTGACTATTTGAGCCAAAGCTTTTATATCTCTAAGGTCATTAATCCCGAAGAGCACATTCTATTATCACTATAAGAGAGAAAAAGCATTAAGAATGTGTTTGCACATTGCTTTAGGTCAAGGGAATTTTTATTTTATTTGTGGTTCATGGATCCACCTTATAAAAAGCTTAGAGATTTCTTTTAGATATTTATTACAGAAAAATATTCAGCTGGGAAGTTTAAAGTAATATAAATGTAAAGACTTAATACAAGTGCAAGAAATGGCCCATTTGTTAACATATACATATACTTATTAAATGGCAGATTAGACTTCTCCAAGTCCAAGAAAAATGGATTTAGTTTATAAATGAATTGTTTCTTAAGTTTGAATAGAATTGTGCTTTTATTAAATTGGCATTTAATCTCCATGTCCCAGGTCACACAAATTTATAAAATGTTTTCTAAAAATAAATTTATTGTTTTTTAAATTTTCTGTAAGAATTTTTTTCTTAATGAGAAGCCTACATGTATCTCTTACTATATAGTACAATGGCACTGATTCCATCTCTAAGAAATATTATTAATGGTTATGTTTTCTATATACTCTATTTGGAATTTACAAATGATATATATACTCTGAAATCTTGTCCTTACCAAATATTGCACAAAAAACTATGAATTCCTAGAAGTTGACTATTTTTCTAATTCTATTTTTGTTAAAACTTTATGCTATGAAAAAAAGGCTGATTATATCTCCATTTCCATTTATTTCCATTTAATATAACTCTTTTTCTTTTTTTTAAAATTGACATATAACATTGTATTAGTTTTAGATATAAAACATAATGATTTGAAATATGTGTATTTGTGAAATGTTTACTAGAATAAGTTTAGTTAATATCCATTACCACATAGAGTTAGAATTTTTTTCATGTGATAAGAACTTTTAAGATAAAAAAAGAACTTTTAAGATATACTCTTCTAGCAAGTTTCAAATTCTGAATGATTTTTTTATTTTTATAAATCTGTTTCTGAAACTTTATTTATTTATTTATTTATTTTTATAAATCTGTTTCTGAAACTCTACTTATACCCTAATGATAACAAGTGGTAGAACTCTGTAGTATTGAAATATACTTTTCACTCTTAAATATGCTTTATTCAAATTTAGGTGATTAAAGGAAATGCCAAAGTGACTAAAATCAATGTAAATAATACATTGGTATCTCATATTTGATGGTAAATATAGCCATTAAACACTGAGAAGTTACAATGAAGGACAAACTATTCTGTGAACTGGCTATTTAGCACCGAAAGAAAAATAGAAAATTTTTTCAGGAACATTTTTGAAATAAACTCTAGTTAAGAATGTTCCATTCCTGTTGATATTTTGATTTTTTGGATAAAGTAAGTAAATATGCAGCCTGAGTTAGACCTTCAAATCTATGCATAATTCTGAATGCATAATTATGTATGCATGATTTTTTTCATTCCAACTAATTATTTATCAGTTTTTGATGGATACCTTAATAAAGCATCAATGTATATGCTTATACCTGTGAACTAATTAGGGCATTACATTTAATATCTACAATAATACACCGAAAGAGATGGATTAGATACAGGCATTAAAAGAATATGTTTACTTATTCTTCACGACAGAGACTTTCTTTAGGGACCACGACATGCCATTTTCCACGAAGAGCACCTCCCATGAATCCTCGCACCAGAAACAACAAAGTCTACGTGGGCAGGCCGTGAGTTCAGCCAGATTCTCGGGCCCTACTGTGCGGGGAGTCTCTTGAGAAAGGACAGAATCCTATCTCAGTCTCCAGGCCCACTTGGTTCTTGGCACCGATGACTTATATTGTTTTTGCGTGTGAGGTGGACGTCTGTCTTAGAGGACCGGGCCGATCACAGTGTGTCATTCCTCGGATGCCAGGGAATAATTGTGAGGTGCCCTTTACTGGGGCCCCTTCACTCTGTTCTTATTGGCACTTCAACTGTGACAGTAATGTAACATATTCTCCTGGGACTCACAATAAGCAAAACCATGTATTGCATGCAACAGTTAGGGTTAATTGGAAAAGGTTGTTTTCGACTGGAAAAATGAGAGTGTTAATGCTCCTTGTAACTGTATACAAAGGAGTGGATCGTGAAGGATACAAGCAGAGATTAGGAAGATGTACGTGAGAAACAAGGCTTTTGCCATGAAAACAGTTGACACCATAAAGGAACATCTATGCCTATGGACTTGAGGGGAAAGAAGTTGAGAAGAGAGTCTGGCAGTCAGTGAGGTTTCGCAATAAACCACCACAGGGTTTGTGCCTAATGCTGCAAGAAAAAACAGAAATGGCAGCAATCGATGAAACTATGGAAGGAATTAAACATCTGGAGACATGGGCTTCCAAAGCTTTTATCTATCTAGTTTCCCTGTGGCCAGGTCTCCTCACCTACGTGGACGTAATTTCCATACAGGTGAAAAAAAAATCCAAACAAGTGAAATAGTCTTTGATTTTACCTGTGACTGTTGATCTGCAATGAACAGTCAGTAATTTTTACTAGATTTTAATGGTTTCTTTCTTGAATGAACCACAAAGATGAAGCATATAGAAAAAAGTACAGGGAGAGGTAATTCCTCAACTTTACTGTTATTGAATAAACATCATATAAGTAGGTTTCCTTATAAATAACATCATATATTTTGTATATGGATATATGAATATATGTTTATTCATATACTGAATAAACATCACATAAATAGGGTTATTTCAGATCTTTAATAAATAACATTTTAAGTGTGTAAACCAGGATATAATATTCTTTAAACTGTAATACAGGGAAGATATTTTGGTGTTATTTACCATTACTCTTACCATTCTTTTGAGTCAATTTCTTCCCAGTTTTGTTAAAAATTTCAAACCAAAATTAGTTAGTTTGAGACAAATATTATTGTCTAAATGAGGTTAAAGAAATCTTTGTCTCCATGCTATTTGTTATGCTCCACAAATAAGTGAAACCGTATGATAATTGACTCTCTCTGCTTGACTTACTTCACTCAGCATAATCTCTTCCAGTCCCGTCCATGTTGCTACAAAAGTTGGGTCTTCATCCTTTCTGATGGAGGCATAATACTCCATAGTGTATATGGACCACATCTTCCTTATCCATTCGTCTGTTGAAGGGCATCTTGGTTCTTTCCACAGTTGGGGTGGGAGGTTGGGGGAACCAGGTGGTGGGTATTAGAGAGGGCACAGACTGCATGGAGCACTGGGTGTGGTACAAAAACAATAAATACTGTTATGCTGAAAATAAATAAAAAAATGATTAAAAAAAAAGAAATCTTTGTCTCAAAGACGAAAATCATAGAATGTGACTCCTTAATCTTGATTTTTCAATTCCAGTTATTTTAACAGGCATTATAAAGTCATTAATTTACTGAAAATCCAGTACTATTCTGATTAATAAAATGCTTTGCAGTCTGACTATTAACAGTTGCAGTAATCCCACCCACCCCCTTATCCACAGGGGATATGTTCAAAGACTCCAGTGGTTGCCGGAAACCACAGATAGTACCAAACCCTATAGATAACTACATTTTTTCCTGTACATATATACCAATGATAAAATTTAGTTTATACATTAGGCACAGTAAGAGATTAGCAACAATAACTAATAATAAAACAACTGTAACAATATAGTGTAATGAAAGCTGTGTGAATGTTGTTTCTTAAAATATCTTATTGTGCTGTACTTACCCCTCTTCTTCCTGTGATGGTTATGAGATAATAAAATGCCTATATGATGAGATGAAGCAAGGTGAATGATGGAGACACGGTGACATGGTGTTAGGTTACTACTGACCTTCTGACAGTACGTCAGAAGGAGGATCATTTACTTCTATACTATGCTTAACTGAAAAGCAAAACTGCAGATAAGGCGGACACCCTACTAGGGAGCATGGCAACAGGATCTTGGTGTAACCAAGCCCGCTGATGCCATCTTCTGGGTTCCTGCAGCAAACTTTTACAAGCCACACTGGTAATAACAAGGTCTTTCTAGCATATCCAGGAATAACAGAGTTCTAGGTATAGCTGTGTAATTTTATATTTATTTTCCATGACATAAAATGATATGGAGGCTCCACATGGAAGTTGTGTTTGTTTTCTTATTAAATGGCAATGCTTTTAGCATTATTTTTCCTAAGACCAGCTTTATAGATTTTGGACATTTCTTCAATGCTTCGTTTGCATCTTGTCTGTTTTTAATTATCTCAGTAAAGGCTGTAGTGTTAAAGATATAATAACTATATATAATTGCTTATAGTACTTCTTTTTCATAATGCCCTTATCAGCTCATGTTCCCCTTTGTGGTCTTGGTTATCCAACATTCTTAATGTTATAGAAAGCTGCTTATTTATTTATTAAATGTTTGTGAGTTTTATTTATTTTTTATTTATTAATCTTTTTTTTTAAGATTTTATTTATTTATTTGACATACACACACAGAGATCCCAAGTAGGCAGAGAGGCAGGCAGAGAGAGAGGGGGGAAGCAGGCTCCCTACTCAGCAGAGGGCCCTATGTGGGGCTCTATCCCAGGACCCTGAGATCATGACCTGAGCCGAAGGCAGAGGCCCAACCCACTGAGCCACCCAGGCACCCCTATTTAGTAATCTTACACCCAAACTCAGAATTCTGAGATCAGAGTCTCATGCTCTACTGACAAGCCAACCAGGCACCCCTGTTTTTATCTATTTAGAAGTATTTGTTATATGCTTTTCTCGAATTAGCAAATTTGATAATTTTTATCATTGTTCTACTAACTTTATCATTTATAAAAACTTGTACATTAAGATAATGACGGAGAAGAAGCATTTATTCCAGGCAACATTAGTTTTGGGATTAACGATTTTCCAGAGAACCAGTCACTAGGACAGTGCCATAGTAGGCACTTGATCTTGGTATAAGCAGATGCTCTATTTTCAAATAGTACATGGGACATGCATAATAAGAGTCATATTCACAGAAAGCCCAGGATAGAAACCATGCAGCAAAAGAGCTTGAGATAATTTTTATTGAGTCATTTCTTAATGAGTTCTGAGTAGATGATTGCAGTGAGATTTAGCACAATGGAACCTTCTCTGCTCAACAAGTCAGTGGTACTGAGAACCTACCCTGAAATGGACTTTCTACACTCTATGCCCATGTTTGCCTATAAGATATCAGTTGTTTTGCTTTCAAATGAGAAGAGTCATGTAAGAGAAGATGTTATTCTTTTTTAAGAGAAGTTGTCATTTTAGAGAATATTTAGATTGTCACTGGCTTCCTGTAACTCAACTAATTTTCTATCTCTGCTACTGTGTATACATATCGGAGTACGTTTCCTAAAGAAGATGGCTTTAGTTTAGTGTATTTTATTAAATAGATCACCTTTTATAAATGAGATGCAGGTTAAATACAGACATAAAACTTAATTTGGCAAGAGATAGGTGCATGCATACTGTTAGCATTGCCTTTAATTTATCCTTTAGTTGAAGTATAAGGTGTAGTAGAGAATGAATGTTTTCTTTATGGATAATAAAATAGCTATTCAGCTTCTTCCCAGCTAGGCTTAGGGAGCCACCAGGGAGAGCCAGTGGTACACAGAGCTTGGGTCAGGTGTCCACCCCTTCTCAGCAGAGTGATTTCAGGACCTCTATCCCCACGGTACCACATAGTGACTTTAGGTGGGTCACGTGGGATTAATCATGAGTAAGTCATGTCACCTGTTGGTGACTTTACATTACATAATTTGAGTTTACTATGAGAAAGTAACTTTGGAAATTTTAACGTGGAATGAACAGAATAATTCTACAGTTACAACTTTCCCTTACCTGAAACTTGAAGGTGACAGGTATAGTGAGAATAGTGAGGATACCGCCACCTCCCCCACGTCCTTGAGTTCTGCATGAAGTGATAGCCCTTGTGTGTGGGGGTGGGCTTTCTTTAGACTGCTTCACTGCCGCACATGGATGTGGATTTGGGCATTGGCACGTTGGACAGGATATATTAGCTATATGTACATACTAGATATAATATAAACATTAGATCTAAATTTCCATTCCTTGAGCTCTCACCAATCCAAGTTAATAAAGCCGGCATTTGTGAGAATAGCCTTTTCCAGGATGATCGCTCTTGGCGTCTGCCTGTTGTTCCAGTCTCAACTGGAGCCACTTATCCCTCACTGATGCTAGAGTCCTCCTGGCCTTCTTTCCCACCGAAGAACATTTATACCTGCTCCTCCCTTTCTTCGAAACCCTTTGCTCTCACCCTCATCACTGTCCTCACTATCCTGAAGGCGAGGTAAGACATTCTCTCCTCATGGGACGCCTGGGTGGCTCAGTAGGTTTAGTTTCTGCCTTCGGCTCAGGTCATGATCCCAGGGTCCTGGGATTGAGCCCCATGTCAGGCTCCCCGCTTCTCCCTCTCCCTCTGCTTGTACCCCCTTTCTTGTACACTCTCTCTGTCTCTCCCTCTCTCACTATCTCTCAAATAAATAAAATCTTAATTAGAAAAAAAGACATTCTCTAATCAGAGTTATCAGCAGACTTTCAAATGGCTAAATCCAGTCAGCCATCTTAGCATCTTGTTCTCTAGCACTCACTCCTTTAAGTCTGTTCTTTGTCTTCTGTGAGAGTCATGCTCCTGGCCCTCCTGTTTCTCGTACTTCATATTTTAGGTCTTCTCCTCTGCCTAAACTTTTCACCTAGGTGGCCCATAGTCATCTAAAAAATTCACCATGGCCCAAAGTAAACTCTGTTTCCCTCCCACTTCACCTTTCCTGATAGTCCATATCTCAGCAATATTTCCATTCACCTCTTACTCAAACCAAAAACCTAGGAGTCATCCTAGACCCAGTGAAGGACTTTTGATTTTACCTTCTACTCTTTTGATACTTCTCACCTCTCTCCATTCCTTTTGCTAATAATCTATCTCAGGCAATCACCATCTCTTTCCTTTAATGCATCAGTAGTCACCGACGGCACCATCTAGTACACATGCAGAGGGATCTCTCTGAGATAAAAATTAGAATTTATCAGTCTCTCCAAAACTCTACGAGATGCTGGTCCCTAAGATAGAGTAGGTCTACCCATTACTGTTAGCTAAATGAATAAATGAAGCATGGGAACCCGAGGTCTCTCAATATCCAAGGTTGGGCCTCATTTGGGTTCTAGATTATATTGCCCATAATATAATCCTTGGAAGATTTCATGCATCAACCAAATCTCTTTCCTGAATTTTGCTTGGAAGTTCGTAAAACAAGAATGAAGACTATAGTGTTATAGTGCATAGGGTGTCTGTAAGAACAAGATCGAATCCCTATGGGGAAAATAAGATTTGTGTGCCTATATTTTTGCTTATCTTTTAATCATGATCTATTAAATTTTTATATGAAGACTTTCTTAAGAGAGCTCTTCAAAAACAAGCATCCCCCGCCCAATACAAAAAGAGAGAAGTGGATGCCACTTTAGTGTATCTGCGTCTGTGTAGCTGGATTTCAGCATTATGAAACAAGGATTCCTTCTAATCAGTCTGACAACTGGTGTTTGGACTGCTATTCTTTAAGGTTTGTAAATTGGTTCTGTTTTAACAAAGAATCATTCTGAAATATTAATTTATAAACAACTTGCCAAAAAATGAAAAGAATGTGCGATGATATAATTTGATGTTTAAATGAGCTCATCAGGTGAGAAGTAGCAAGACATAGATACAATGTTTCCTTTATTCTTAAATTTGCATACAATGCTTTAGTTTACTCTTTTTGTGTATGGTAAAATTTATGTAGCATAAGATTAACCGCTTGAACCATTTTTAAATATATAGCCCTGTGTCATCAGATACATTCATGTTAGTGTGTCGCTTTAGTATACTTTTCTCTAAAATTATTATATTGAAATAACTCAGTAGTTTTGTAATTGAGACACAAAAATGCTCGCATTGAATAAGATGAGTTGCTTCTGCAGCTCATCAGTGTGTTATTGAAGAGAAATGATTTTATTTGTTGTGCTTGTTAAGGAACTTGCCACATATCCAGCCTTGTTGGGTCAGAGAACAAATGCCAATGGAAACTTATAGAAACAAGTTTATTAATTTGGCTTATTTCAACATTTTTAAAAAAGATTTATTTATTTATTTATTTGACAGAGAGAGAGAGAGAGAGAAAGAGAGAGACAGAGAGAGAGAGATCACAAGTAGGCAGAGAGGCAGGCAGAAAGAGGGGGAAGCAGGCTCCCCGCTGAGCAGAGATCCTGACTCGGGGCTTGATCCCAGGACCCTGAGATCATGACCTGGGCCGAAGGCAGAGGCTTAACCCACTGAGCCACCCAGGTGCCCCTTATTTGAACATTTTTTAAAATAAAATAAAACATATTTATTTTGTTTTATATAAAACATTTAGAAACATATAGCTTTTACTGCTGTGTAAGAATCTCATTTCATCATGACTGGTGTCCTAGTTCTAAAACTAGATAAATAGCAATGTTGTAGAAAATAATGAAAAATAAAAAAAAAATGGAAAACAGCATTTTCCCATTTTCTCCTAGTATTCTGAAATTCTTTTTTTTTTTTTTAAGATTTCACTTTATTTGTCAGAGAGAGAGAGTGAGAGCATAAGCAAGAGTTTGGTGGGACAGCAGGCAGAGGGAGAAGCAGATTCCCTGCTGAGCAGGCGCCTTCTGTGGGACTTTATCCCAGGACCTCTGGATTGACGCTTAACCAACTGAGCTCCCTTAGGATCCCAAGACTTTTCTTGATTCTAATGCTTAAATTCTTTATGTAAAGTATAATTAATTTAAGAAGACAGTAGATTCCAAATGTAAAGTCTTATATGGAAATGTTTAAAGATGATATAGACATAATTTGGTTTATTCATTTTATTTATTTAACTTGTTCAAATGTGTTCCCTTCCCATGAAATGATCATTTGGAAACTTGAACATAGAATGTTAGGCAATAGAAAGGACTGAGTTCAATGCCTGACTAATTCTTGTACCCCGCTGGAAGAGGAAGCTAAGCTTTAATTTAGGGGACAGAGGTGCCATAATGTGCTGTATCCAAACTAACACATTTTGTAAGCTGCACTAAGAGAAATTTTGGGGGTAATAAGTACCTTAGCCTCTTCCCTTCATTTCAGAGTGAGAAGATTTAGCTTTAAATTAAATGGCAAGTGGGATACCTGGGTGGGTCATCAGTTAAGCACCTGCTTTTGGCTCAGGTCATGGTCCCAGTGACGTGGGATCTAGTCCCCCTATGGACTCCTTTCTCAACTTCTCCCTCCCTCTGCTTGTATTCTCTCTCTTTCTGAAAAATAAATAAATAAAATATAAAAAAAAATAACATAAAAGGAAAATCCTCATACTTCATAATCATCTCTTTATAAAAATGACCTTATGACTATAGGAGTCAATTCAATCATCTAATGAACTGGAAGGTGACAAGAGCACACCTGAACTGACAACAAGCTCTAGTTTCTCCTGGAAAGTGCAAAAAACACCTGTCTCTCCGATGTAGATAACCACAATGGATTTTCTCGCAGTCTGCCATCAGATATTTTTCGCATTTATCAACAGGAAGCTGTATTACCAACACTTCATCGTTTTTCATTTGGGGGTGTCTCCTGTCTGTTTACCTGAACAGTCCCCCTTCTCCACCACCGATCTGCCAAGATCTTCTTGAGGGAAACACACGTGCAGGGGTATAGGGTTTGGCAGCGAGGCCGTGGCGGTGATGAGGCTCAGAAGGGGATTCGGAGTTGTCCGTTTTCCCTGTCCATTCAGTACACGTCCACCTGCCCCCCCATCTTTTTGGAGCTAATGCGTAGCATGGCCATTGAAAACAGACTTGGAGAAATACTGGAGTCCTGAAACTTTTCCAGCATATTTTGAATAGAAATAATCTTGACAGCAGATGAGCTAATTATGTGTTCACATGTGCTTTGGCTAGTGTTTTGCTCTTCTGGGGGGGCTTGTAATAACTTCAGAGTTTGTCCTTTGTGAGATGGCAACCTAAAAGTATATCTTTTCCACTGGTTTCAAATTTTAAGGCACTTTGGGATAAGTTTTCGCTTTTGGGAATTGGAGGTCAATGCAGGAAATTTTGGAGCATTTTGGAGCAGGTCAGTTCTTCCCTAGGCTAGGTAGAAAACATTTATCTCTTGAAGGCTTATTGTACTAGGAGAGAAAGTCTTGATTTAAGGAGATATCACCTCCGGGAAGAGAAGCTTGTGGCTCAAGTCAGAGGGAAGTGTTAGGACTATGAAGGTGGGGTACCAAACATAAGAAGGCACAGCAACTACAGATGTGCACTTACAGCAACATTAATTTCCCACTTAAGCCTTGTTAAAACTATTAGAGGTTTTATAATTCTGTTGACAATAATCCTACTTCGAACACGATATGCTTTATATAAAAATAATTTTTTTGTGAAATGTCTAATTAGTTTAAAAGCCTAGTCAAATGGTAGGTTTAAAAGCTGAGTCACAGTCTAATTTACTATCACAATTCACAGTTTCCCTCTTTATTTTACTTGGTAGATTAATCCCATCTCAACAGTGCCATTAGGTGCCTGCTTTCATGATGTGGAAAAATACACACGTACATTCGAGATTTTTGAGCATGTGGGTTGTGATGAATTTAAATGTGTTCTAATAGTGCAACTGCGTAAAACAGCTGAAGATTTATACTTGTTTTGTAACTTAAGGATGAAGAAATTGACTACTATGGGATAATTAAAAATAACAACTCTCTGGGAAAGCATGAGCTAAGTTGTTAGATGCCAGGGCATCAAGAAACAATATTCTGTAATCTGTACAGAATTTTTTTTATTCTGTAAATAAATTGGGTAATTTATATCTTTGTCACTTGAAGATCAGATATATATTTGAGTTAATGAATCATCCCACCAACATTCCATAACTAAAGCAAATATTGTTTTCCGTTCATGGACAAGGTTTTAGTCAATTGAATAATAAATCATCCTGCCTTTTCCTGAATCACAGGATAGGGTAGCTCTTCATCTTCAGAGAAGCAGGATCTCAATTAAATAGACTTTAGAGGAGAGATTCTACCCTGTTATTTTTATTTTTTTGGTCAGTATGGCTAGAGGTTTGTCAATTTTTTTAAAAGATTTTATTTACTTATTTGACATAGAGAGAGAGAGAGATCACAAGTAGGCAAAGAGGCAGGCAGAGGGTGGGGGTGGAAGCAGGCTCCCCGCTGAGCAGAGAGCCTGATGTGGGGCTTCAATCCCAGGACCCTGAGATCATGACCCAAACTGAAGGCAGAAGCTTAACTCTCTGAGCCACCCAGGCGCCCCTATCGCCAGTCCTTTTTTATGTAAAGCATATGAACGCAAAAATCTTTTATTTGGACTAGTTTTAAGTTTAAAACTTAAACTGTTGCTTAGTATAAATGAAAACTTTTTAAAGAAATCCAGTGTTATTTCTTTCACATATCTGTAAGAATTTGAGCTAGGGTGTCAAAGTACCAACACGTAGAGTTTCTTAGGAAATCTGCTCTAATGAACGAATGAGTGATTTGTAGTTAACTTAATAGTTGATTTTATTTCAAAGAACACGAGGCATTTGAAAAATAAGTTTTTTTCTGAACGTAATAATATCAATTTTCTCAGCGATTCTTCTTTTTCTGGAACAGTGAAAATAATTATAATATCTGAATGGAGTCCGAGGAGTTCATAGAGTATTACTGAGTCTGTCTATTTTCTAAGGAAAATTGATTCATTATTTTCAATTATTTTACAGGATCCTTCAAACCAAAAATGTGGTGGAAGAAAGAAAACAGTATCGTTCAGCAGTATGCCATCGGAAAAGAAAATTAGCAGTGCGAATGACTGCATCAGCTTCATGCAAGCTGGCTGTGAACTGAAGAAAGTCCGGCCAAATTCTCGTATTTATAACCGTTTTTTCACTCTGGACACAGACCTCCAAGCTCTTCGCTGGGAACCTTCCAAGAAAGACCTTGAGAAAGCTAAGCTCGACATTTCCGCTATAAAAGAGATCAGACTGGGGAAGAACACAGAAACATTTAGAAACAATGGCCTGGCTGACCAGATTTGTGAGGACTGTGCCTTCTCCATACTCCATGGGGAAAACTACGAGTCTCTGGACCTAGTTGCCAATTCAGCAGACGTAGCAAACATCTGGGTGTCAGGTTTACGGTACCTGGTTTCTCGAAGTAAGCAGCCCCTTGACTTTATGGAGGACAACCAGAACACGCCAAGGTTTATGTGGTTGAAAACAGTGTTTGAAGCGGCAGATGTGGATGGGAATGGGATTATGTTGGAAGACACTTGTGTAGAGTTGATAAAACAACTCAACCCTACCCTGAAGGAATCCAAGATCAGGTTAAAGTTTAAAGAAATCCAGAAGAGCAAAGAAAAACTAACCACACGAGTGACAGAAGAGGAATTTTGTGAAGCTTTTTGTGAACTTTGCACCAGGCCTGAAGTATATTTCTTACTGGTCCAGATATCTAAGAACAAAGAATATTTGGATGCCAATGATCTCATGCTCTTTTTAGAAGCTGAGCAAGGAGTCACCCATATTACTGAGGATATCTGCTTAGACATTATTCGGAGATACGAACTTTCTGAAGAGGGTCGCCAAAAAGGGTTTCTTGCAATTGATGGCTTTACCCAGTATCTGTTGTCGCCAGAATGTGACATTTTCGATCCTGAGCAAAAAAAGGTTGCCCAGGATATGACGCAGCCATTATCTCACTACTACATCAATGCTTCCCACAACACCTATCTCATAGAAGACCAGTTCAGGGGGCCGGCTGATATTAATGGGTACGTTAGAGCTTTGAAGATGGGCTGTCGAAGCATTGAACTCGATGTTAGTGATGGTTCAGACAATGAACCAATCCTCTGTAATCGAAATAATGTGACAACACACCTTTCCTTTCGAAGTGTCATAGAGGTGATAAATAAATTTGCCTTCGTTGCTTCTGAATACCCACTCATCCTCTGCTTGGGAAATCACTGCTCCCTACCACAGCAGAAGATAATGGTTCAACAGATGAAAATGGTCTTTGGTGATAAGCTCTATACTGAGGCACCTTTGCCATCAGAAACCTACCTCCCATCACCGGAAAAATTGAAAAGAATGATTATTGTGAAAGGAAAGAAATTGCCTTCTGACCCAGATATTTTGGAAGGAGAAGTAACAGATGAAGATGAAGAAGCGGAAATGTCGCGAAGGCTGTCGGTAGATTACAATGGCGAGCAGAAACAAATCCTGCTGTGTAGGGAACTCTCCGATCTGGTGTCCATCTGCAAGTCTGTTCAGTATAGGGATTTTGAACTGTCTATGAAAAGCCAAAACTATTGGGAAATGTGTTCATTTAGTGAAACAGAGGCCAGCCGAATTGCAAATGAGTACCCAGAGGATTTTGTAAATTACAATAAGCGGTTCTTATCGAGAATCTATCCAAGTGCCATGAGGATTGATTCCAGTAACTTGAATCCACAGGACTTTTGGAATTGTGGCTGTCAGATTGTGGCAATGAATTTTCAGACTCCAGGTCCAATGATGGACCTTCACACAGGCTGGTTTCTTCAAAATGGAGGCTGTGGTTATGTTCTAAGGCCATCCATCATGCGGGATGAAGTTTCTTACTTCAGTGCGAACACAAAGGGCATCGTACCTGGGGTGTCTCCTCTCGCCCTTCATATTAAGATCATCAGTGGTCAGAATTTTCCAAAGCCCAAGGGAGCTTGTGCCAAAGGAGATGTCATAGATCCCTACGTTTGTATAGAGATACATGGAATTCCAGCAGACTGTTCAGAACAAAGAACTAAAACTGTCCAACAGAACAGTGATAACCCCATTTTTGATGAAACTTTTGAGTTTCAAGTCAACCTACCTGAGCTGGCCATGATTCGTTTTGTTGTTCTGGATGATGACTACATTGGGGATGAGTTTATAGGACAATACACAATACCATTTGAATGTTTGCAGCCTGGATATCGGCATGTTCCCCTGCGCTCTTTTGTGGGTGACATCATGGAGCATGTAACCCTTTTCGTCCACATAGCAATAACTAACCGAAGTGGAGGAGGAAAGGCGCAGAAGCGCAGCCTGTCGGTGAGAATGGGGAAGAAAGTTCGAGAATACACCATGCTCAGGAATATCGGCCTTAAGACCATAGACGACATCTTTAAAATAGCAGTTCACCCCTTACGAGAAGCCATAGATATGAGAGAAAATATGCAGGTAGGAAAAACTCCAAGCTCTTCTTCCCTACCCCTCCTCCTTCCTTCCCCTGCCTTACTGGTGAACATTGTGTTTTACTAATGATCTGATTCCTCAAAAAATTATCAGAAAAGTTGTATAAAGCCACTACCACTGAATTAAGTGTTGGCCTGTGATAAAGCAGATATATTTTATGTATCTGATTGTGAATGAATGCTGTGTTGAATTTCACCTCAACTAAACCAGTTAATATAAATGGTTTATAGATCCATTAAATATCCCTGCCACAGAATCAATATGGGGTTGTGTATATGAAACAATGTGAACAAAATAAAATATTAAAATATTATATGTATGCACAACATATAAAATATTATCTATATATAGACAATGCTAATTACAAGTATATATATTCAATCTTTGCAGACACAAACATGAAAGGGAATTTAAAGTCCTAAAAAGAAATGCAATGCCTATTAAGTTATTCTAATTAAGTGTATGAAAACAACAATAATAAATTACTCCCCACCAGAGCAAACACAACTAAACAAACAATAGTCACCACTTGAACTTGTTGAAAACTATGCAGTCTTCCCTTAGAAAAGTGGTTTAATTGAAAGAACATTGATTATGGCTTAAACTCTATCCCCTTGTGATCTTGAGCAAATTATTTCAGATCTCTGATCATCAGTTTTCTCCACATAAAGTAAGAAAAATAGTAATACATCACAGAATTATTATCAGAATTAAATGACAGTATATGTAAATTGCCTGCTCCTGGCATGTGGAATTTCGTTAGTTTCTTTTCCTTCATGAATGCTTATAGTCAGAGATGTTGCCAATTTCTTTCTTGGCTACTATAGAATATACTTATTCTAGGGTCATGTTACTGAGAAACAACCAAACCACAAGTACTAAGTTCCTGCAATGTGCAAAGAGGTGTTGGTTGGTAGCAGAAGTAGCAGTCTGAGAACACAACAAGAGAAGAACATTTTCCAGTGCAGCTTCTTTACCTAACATCGTTTTTAAGTTTTTTTTTTAAAATTTATTCATGAAAGACAGAGAGACAGAGAGAGAGGCAGAGGCAGAGGGGGAAGGAGCCTGATGTGGGACTTGATCCCAGGACTCTGGGATCATGACTTGAGTTGAAGGCAGATGCTTAACCGACAGAGCCACCCAGGAGCCCTAGCTAACATTTAAATAGTAATTCTCACCAAAAAAAAAAAAAAAAAAAAAATCCCTATTTTCAAGATAGAAAACAAGCTTGCAGAAATTATGTGATTTCCTAAATAGGAGTGTTGGTCTTTAAATCCAGAATTGCCTGCCGCCAAAACAGCATGATCATTCATGGTTTTTAGTCAGGTGGCGTTGAACCTCAAACCCATAATTTGGTGAATACTTTAGTTTTGCATTATTTCACAGAGAAATTCCAGAATAGACTTAAAATCAATTTTAATTAGCTAAAGTAATGGAAAACAGTATGGTATGTGAATCGTACATGAACGCTTAGATTGTAAACATTTTATTTGAAGTGGTTGCCTTAGCCACTATTTTAAAAACAGGCTCCAAATATTAGCATTGTCTATCTGGCTTTTTCTGGCATAATACAAAGCTCTTATAAATCCCTATATTAGATTACTTATACATCATTTCTATATCTTACTTTATATATTAGAAGTTTCAATTAGCAATAATCGTGCCTCGGATAAACCTCATTGGCTACGATACTGCCACTGCGCAAAGCCAGAACTTGACTTTATTTATTTCTATGTAATTCCTGAAATACATCCTTTACACATACTGTGTGTTTAAAATGTGTAGTAAGGGGAGTTGGTTATGATAAAGTTTTCCAGGTAATCCTGATAATTTATATCATCTCAACATAAAGTCTTTTGGGTTAAGGATTATTTGGAGCCTAATCAGAAAAATGAAATACCAATATTGTCACTAAATTCATTCGACATATAATAGGTTAGGTACTGCTCACTGTTAATAAAATGTGGAATAGTTATAATTTCTATTTCAAATGAATTTTAAAAGCCTGTAAAACGTGGACAAATGTAGCTCTACATGAAATTTATTTTAGTATGTGCGTCTGTCAGGTGCATTTCTGATGGGATGACAAAGAAATACCATTGATGGTTAGTCGAATGCATGGCGGTGGGTAATGGCAGCCTGGTACCTTGAGGGGGAAAAGCCCAAAGGAGACGCACTCCAATGTATAATGACATGTTCTTATGATCATCATACTACAAATGGAATAAGATATGCACAACCAGCCAAGCCTAGTTTGTGTGAATATTCCAGTGCTCTGCTTTGAAATGCACTGTGTAGCCTTGTTTCACAATCAGCTTTGCTTTATGGCATGTTTGTGGCAGTTGCTAAAAATTGACAAAGACGAGGTATAATAGTGAATTAGTTCTGTGTGTTATCTCGGTACACATTATGCTTCTGGTTAATTATAATCCAGTTTCCTCCAAATTACATATGTATCGGAGGGTATACTTTTAATGAATATACTTTTGTGTAAACCTAGAAGTGCTCGGGTGATGTGTCATGTGGTCAGAAGTCTAATTCCATGTTTGCTTCCCCACAGAATGCCATAGTGTCTATTAAGGAACTGTGTGGACTTCCTCCGATTGCCAGTCTGAAACAGTGCCTGTTGACCCTGTCCTCCCGGCTCATCACCAGTGACAATACTCCTTCAGTCTCTCTTGTGATGAAAGACAACTTCCCTTATCTGGAGCCTCTGGGGGCAATTCCAGATGTGCAGAAAAAAATGTTGGCTGCTTATGATCTGGTAGGAAATTGTGATTTTAGATTTCTTATCTGGGTGTGGGGGGAGAGAGAGGGCGGGGAATCAGCTGGCAGGGGCTCTTTTGTGGAACTCTGATGAATAAATCACATTGGGGTGGCAGGCAGAGCTGGCCCACTCAGTTCCCTTAAGCCCCAGTGAAGACCTCTGGGGCAATGCTTTGAACCCAGAGCCCCATAGATTACCCACAGAAATTCTCTGCATCAGTAAGGAATGAATTATTAAGTCTTCAAAAACATACACAGTTTCCCATCATCTAAATGACTTTGGCCTGCAACATAACCATTTAATTGTGAACCTGTAAGAAATGGCCATATGTTTCTCAGGGCTGCCTTGTGATGTTTGAGACAAAATATTTCTCTGGAATTTATATTTCTTTTTTTCTAAAGATTTTATTTTTTTTTGAGAGAGCGAGAGTGGGCACAGAACACAAGCAGGGGGAGGGGCAGAGGCAGAGGAAGAAGCAGACACCCCACTGAGCAGTTAGCTAGATGCAGGGGCTCAATCCCAGGACCTCGACTATCATGACCTGAGTGGCAGACCCTTAACTGACTGAGCCACCCAGGCACCCCTGGAATTTATATTTCTAAGCTAATACTGTTAGATTTTTAAAATATATAATGTGATTTATATAGTAATTAAATTTAAAATTAAATTTTAAAAAAGATTTTATTTATTTATTTGACAGAGATCACAAGTAGGCAGAGATAGAGGAGTAAGCAGGCTCCCCGCTGAGCAGAGAGCCCGATGTGGGGCTCCATCCCAGGATCCGGGGATCATGACCTGAGCCTAAGGCAGAGCCACCCAGGCGCCCCAGTAATTAAATTTAAAAATAATTATATTTTTGCATCTCCTAATTCCATAAAAAAATAAGGAACAAATGAAAATCTGGAAAAATTTGTAACATATATACCAGATAAATTGTACCTATCCTTAAAATAGAAAATGCACTCAAAAATTGGTAAGAAGGGACACCTGAGTGGCTAAGTCGGTTAAAGCAGGTGACTCCGGATTGTGGCTCAGGTCATGATCTCAGGGTCTTGGGATGGAGCTCAGAGGGGAGTCTACTTCAGGCTTCTCTCTCTCCCTCTGCACCTCCTCCTGCTTGCTCACTCTTTCTCTCTAAAATAAATAAATCTCTGAAGAAAAAAAAATCAGTAAGAAAAAAAATATGGAGAAAAATATCTTACATCAGTAAGGTGTTAAGTACAGCTTGATAAAAGAGTGCAACACTATCATGGCCTAAAAATACAGTTTTACTCTTTCAAATAAAAACCTGGAGACCAGCCTTCTAGGATGGAACTTCTGTAAAGTTCTTAGGAACCTAGGCTCCCTCTAGCTTTCTGCTCTACCATTCCTATAGTGTGACCCTTATCCTTGTAGTCCAAAATGGCTGTTGAAACTCCAACCATAACAGCTGCATTCCAACCATGAAGAGTGATGAAGAGAAAATAGAGGGCATTTTTTTTTGCTTTTAAGGACATTTCTCTGAAATAGCATAGATCATTTTTGCTTATATTTCATCAGCCTAGAATTAATGCATAGCTATACTTAGCTACAAAGGAGAATGGAAAGTGTCTTTATCTCAAGGGTCTATGTGTCCAGCTAACAGTTATCTCTTCTGTTACTAAGAAATAGAGGAGAGTTATTAGGGGATAACAAATATTCATTGCTTTAGAGGTGAACAAGAAATTCATGTATCTCTTCCACCCCTAAAAAAAAAAAAGAAAATCTAAAAAACATAATTAACCTTAAAATAAGTTTTAAATTAAAGATATTGAAGAAATATAGTGAAATATTCCCTCTCTCATTAGGACTAAAAAATATTATCTCTGATAGAGAATTTAAGGTAATGGATACTTTCATCCATTTACCTTTACTAGGAAAATAAACTAGTATAATTTGGGGGGAGATAAATTTGGCAATATAATTTAAAATGTTTATCCCGTTTGATCTATGCATTTGTTTTCTGGGATTTATTCTAAGGCAATAATACATAATACATTTATGTTTAATAATATCAACATAGAGCTATTAGTTAAATAAAATACAGTAAACCAATATTATGGACTCTTTCGAAGCCACTAAATCATGCATTCGAAGAATATTTAATGGTATGGAAAACTTCTCATAAAATATTTTGTGAAAAAGTCCAGCTACAAAAAAATTACACACTATAGGATTTAAATTGTATTTACACGTATACACATCACACATCTAAAATGTTAACAGAATATTTAGAGTGATTATTTTTAAGTAAGGAGAATAAACTTTATTTTCTTGTTTATGCTTTTCTACTTTTTATTCTATATTTGCAAAACTCTTTACAATGAACCCAACTAATTTCCTTAGTTGAACAAAAAAAATAAATATTAAGAAAGAAAAGAATAATATTTTATCCTTAAAAAAATAAGTAGAGGAAAGACATTTGGGATAAACATCCTACAACTAAAAAAGAAAAAAACAAAAACAAAACCCCGTAGAATGCGTTCCGCTTCTGAATGATCACACCGCTTATAAACTGTACTCCATGGTTGCTGGGGGAATCTTCACCTATTACCTACATCTCATTTCTCATGAAATAAATCTTTTCATCATAAAAGTGGGGCCTGAAAGCTATTCAGTGAGTAGGTATAATTGCCATCTAAGAGGTAAAATTAGGGTACGAGTTGCCATAGAGACAGACAGTTGAAATCACTTATTCCTCCAATTCTCTGTGAAGCTAAGAAAGAAAAATCATTCCTTGGGAGGGGAGGCTGGTCCCCTGGAGCTGGGCTTGGAATAAGCAGAAAAGCACCTGGACTATGTTTGGCCAATTTCCATTTCACATCCCCAAGTGTCCAATGCTGTTTTGTTTTTTCAGTTCTATCTGCTGGAGCTAAATCTGGACATCAGCCTTTTTCTCATTTGTATTTTTAAAATGCAGCTTGTAATTACAGACATAGCATGGCTTTCCAAACCTTCAGGAAGAGCTACAGTAGAAGGCAGAAATACTTACAATGATATCTTCATTTAGAGTTCCCTATGGAAGTGGTTTTTCATATTGGTAGGGAACTGGATATAAATATCCCTATGCCAAGTGGTCAATTCGGCAGACCAGCAAGTGACTGGAAGCTCTTCTGATGGCTCTGTTGGATTATTTCTTTTGTGGGGAATGTGGGTGGGAACTTATACAAGGAACGGTATTGGCCTTGAATGTAAAAATATTTTTACTTTTGAGGATTTGCACTGCATTGGTCGGCATCTTCAATGCTCTTGATAGATCAGTGTTATTATTTTAAGGAAGACTTCTAAACTATTCTGTAGATTGAGTAATCATTTTATTTTATTTTAAAATCTTTTATTTTAAAAGATTTCGTTTAGGGGCACCTGGGTGGCTCAGTGGGTTAAGCCTCTGCCTTCGGCTCAGGTCATGATCTCAGGGTCCTGGGATCGAGCCCCGTGTCGGGCTCTCTGCTTAGCACTGAGCCTGCTTCCTCCTCTCTCTGCCTGCCTCTCTGCCTACTTGTGATCTCTCTCTCTCTCTCTCTCTGTCAAATAAATAAAATAAAATAAAATAAAAAGATTTCGTTTATTTGTTTGTTTGTTTATTTATTTAAGAGAGACAGAGATAGCAAGAGAGAACATGAGCAGGGAGGAGAGGGAGAAGCAGGCTCCCCGCCGAGCAGGGAGCCCAATGCAAGGCTCCATCTCAGGACCCTGGGATCGTGACTTGGGCTGAAGGTAGATGCTTTGCCAACTGAGCCACTCAGGTGCCCGTCAAGTACTCATTTTAAAAAACAAGAATTGGATCTTGTCACTTTCTTGCTTAAAATCCTACAGTGGTTTCCCATTAAAATAAAATGGAAACTCCTTACTGTGAAGTTATGATCTGGCCTTGCATACCTATCTCATTCCCCTCTTCCAAGGTCTCCTGCCTCTCCCAACCTCACCCTCACACTCTCCTGTTCACTACCAGCCTGCACCCAACCGGCCACACAGCCTTTTTTTTCTTCCTTTCTCTCTCTCTCTCTCTTTCCCTCTTCCTTTCCTTCCTTCCACCCACCCTCCCTCCTTCCCTTTTTTTCCTTCCTCCCTCCTTTCTTCCTTCCTTCCTCTTTCTTTCCTCTTTCTTTCTTTCTTTCTTTCTTTCTTTCTTTCTTTCTTTCTTTCTTTCTTTCTTTCTTCTTTCACGTTTGTTCCCATCTCTAGGTTATTTTATTTGTGGTTCCCTCTGCCTGAAATGTTCTGTTGCATGAATAGTTGCTTCTTATCTCTTAATTCTTAGCAAAATATCATATCCTCAAAGACATCTTCCCTTACCACTGTCCCCACCTGTCACTCTATCATATAACCTTGTTTTATTTCCATCACCCTACTTAGCAGGGTTGAAAAACATTTTGCTTGACTTTTTGTTTAATTTCTGTCCTCCTTCACCCTTCAATTTAAATGTATACTCCATGAGGGCACAGACCCTGTCTGTCTTGCTTATTACTCTTACCTCTTGCATCTAAAACAGTGCTAGCATGTACTATGTTACCTTTAATGTCAGTTGAATAAAAAGTAAATAGAAGCATTTATTGTTGGTGAAAATAGTGTAGTTTTGATGCCATAGTTGATGTGTTTATGGTAAATCTTTCAATCTTGTATGTTTTACCTCTGTGACACACACTAACCAAATTATTCCCTGTCTTAAACATATAGTTAGAAAACCTATAGACTGAGGCAAAACTATGGAATAATAAAAAGATCAAGGGGCCAGGAAAAGGGGCAGGAGGGGTGAGGGAGGGAGGGATAGATAGGTGGAGCACAGAGGATTTTTAGGACACTGAAACTATTCTATATGATGCTGTAGTAGTGGATACATATCACTATGCATTTGTCAAAGCCCATAGAATGTATAATACAAAGAGTTAATCCTAGTGTAAACTCTGGATTTTAGCTAATGACATTCTATCAATATTGGCTCATCAGTTGTAATAAATATAACATGCTAAAGAAAGATGTTGATAGTAGGAAAACTGGGGATTGGCTTGGAGTGTTTATGGGAATTCTCTGTACTTTCAGCTCAGTTTTTACGTAAACCTAAAACTTCTCATAAACATAAAGTCTGAAACAATTCCTTACAGACTATTAATAATAATAATAATAAAAAAAAACATTTGGATGACTAAGGCAGAAAACAAATCCAGGGTGGCCGTGGTGGTAAGGGGGCAGGTACCCCAAAATGAACAGTTTGAATGGTCAACTCAAATCACCTCAATATTTGGATTCCTCAAAAATGGTACTGAACTGTATAGATGCCAGCTAAGAGGAAAAGATGTAACCACTAAGAAAAGTACAATACATTTAGAATAAAAAAAGACCGGAACGCATTTCCAGACAGATACGAATTTGGCTTATTTCAGTCTCAAAAGAAACAAATCAGGCAACTAGTAACCTCCATTTACTGAAAACCAACCTGAGTGTATGAAACAGTACTACTTATCAACAGGAAATGAAGTGAAAGTATTTTAGAAAACATTGACCCTGAGTTCATCTGTACAGATTTTTGCTAACTTTAGCTTTCCCTAATGACCTGAGATGGTTCTCTTCCTTACCAAACACTGGTAATATGTGGAAATATATCCTCTTGAGTGTCTTAAAAATTTAGTCTTAAAGGTCATTTTAGTAATTCTATTATAGTATCTGTGTTAATCAAACACCAAATATATTCACAGTAGAGTGCGCTTATTTATGTGGCATAATTTCAGAAGACCGCTTCCCCCTATTCCATGTCTTATTAAAACATGCATTTTCTATCTGCTCACTGGTACTTGGAATTTCAAAATTACAACCAATTCCTTTGGTTGAAGACTTTTTAATCTCATTTAAAATGCAAAAAAAAAAATTTTCTGCGAATATTAACACATTGAACTATCAGTAATTTGTAGCTTTGAATGAATTTAAGAGATCCTGTCCTACCTGGGATTTTTACCTGGGAAAAGGAAGAGATCTTAATGACAGAATGTTCCCCAAGTCTGGGTTAGGTAAGAGTGGGGTTGCTTAAAGAATTACAATTTGTCCTGAGAACTACAATCTCCCTTATGACTCCAAATACGGATACAGCTATGTAAATGCCTGTCTGATATTCAGGGCAGCAGAAGCAGAGGTGACTTTGCTAATATCAGATACATGTCCCAGCCGAGATGGGATGTGACAGCTTCTGAAAAGCACTAAAGCAAACTGGGAACATTATTAATCAGTAACTGAAGGAAGTAGAACAAGGCCTAAAAGCTGAAGATAGAATTGATGCCTCCTTCCCAGACCAAAGACACACAGTGGAGGGCCATTGGCCTTAGACTCCCTGTACTACTGTTTCGGTGCCTCTATATGGCCTTTAGGATGGGTTTTCAGAAACTGTATTAAGAATTTCATTGAAAACCAGGGTACCATTTCTAAGAGACCTGTCCCTTTATTGCATTGTGATTTTTTTCCCTCCGGTCTTTGAAAGAGCAAGCTTCCCTTCCCCACACTGGCTTTTCACTTTCTCTAAGAAAATATCCACTGAACTAGGCAATGCAGTCATAGAGTCACTCACTGCCCAGTCTTTTAAGGTTGCCAATGCAGTGTTTTAATTTACAATTCAATATTAATGAGATCCATTGTTTCTTTCCTCATGTTTTTTCTCATAGGTATCCATTTCCTTTTCCTTTCTTTCCTCTTTCCTTCCTCCCTCCCTCCCTCTCTCTTTTCCTTTCCTTTCTTTCTTCCTTCCTTCCTTCCTTCCTTCCTTCCTTCCTTCCTTCCTTCCTTCCTTCCTACCTTCCTTCTTTTCTTCTTTTTTGTACCCCTTTTCTTACATTGTCTTAGCTAAGGTTCTTACCAGACTCTCTTCTCCTCCTGCTTGAGATTTTCAATAGACTGACTTGTCTTCATTTAGTCTCTACCTTTCCCTCTGTCAACAATTGGAATAGTCATCCTCAAATTCTTTGATTTTTTTTTTACCTAGACTTGTCTTCACCCTCCAGTGCTGGCTGTTTTCCAATCTCACTTCCCATTTCTTTCTGTGGGAACCCTCTCCTTTACTCAAGCTGCTGTCTTTTCCATCTCCTTTTCATTTTCCATCCTTTGTGTTTCCATTCTATATCACCTAGAATGCCTTCCTAGCCTTAATTCCCTCTCCAACAATCTAAGTCCAGATCTTTGTCCTAATTTCTCACAAAACTGACATTAAAAAAAGATTCATTTATTGAGCTTATTATAACATTCAATGCATATCAAATATAAAGAACTTTAGTAGATTTTGTGCAATACAGAGATGAACAAACAGAGACAGGTATCAGCACAGATAGCCATATGTAAACCTTGACAGCTCTTTGACTCAAGACAAACAGAAATAAAATGAAATGAGAACATGTATATTTTCTGATTGTGAAACAACACTTTCTCTTCTAATGTATCACTTTGTATATGTCATTAGGCTTTTGATTAGTCAACTCAACAAACATATTTTGGATACCTGTTACTGTACAAGTTGCTAGAGGGATGAAATGGTCTGAATTAAAATTTTCTATCCTTTAGGAACAGGAAGTCCTGGTAGGAAGGCAGGACTTACACCTAAAAAGGGCAGGAACAGGCGTGTGTGGGTGGCTCAGATGGTTAAGCATCTGCCTTTAGCTCAGGTCATGATCTCCAGGTCCTGGGGATGGAGCCCCATGTTGGGCTCCCAGCTCAGTGGGGAGTCTGCTTTTCCCTCCCCCTCTGCTTCTCCCCCTGATTGTGCTCTCTCTGTTTCTCTTTCTTTCTCTTGCAAATGAATAAATAAAATCTTAAAAAAAAAAAAAAAGGCAGGAACAGAGACATACAAGGTCCAGATGGTGGAGCAGATGATATTTTATGTCCAGAGCAGGATGGAGTCTGAGGACTTTGAGTACTATGATGCACTTTTCACAGTGACTTATAATAGACCACTCCCCAAATTCCACTCCGTGCTCAGTGGAGTTGATTTACAAAGACTTTTTTTTTTTTTTAATTCTCTCTCTCTCTTTTTTTTTTTTAAAAGATTTATTTATTTATTTATTTGACAGACAGAGATTACAAGTAGGCAGAGAGGCAGGCAGAGAGAGAGAGGTGGAAGCAGGCTCCCTGTTGAGCAGAGAGCCCGATGCAGGGCTCGATCCCAGGACCCTGGGATCATGACCTGAGCCGAAGGCAGAGGCTTTAACCCACTGAGCCACCCAGGCGCCCTGATTTACAACTAATTTTAAAAGAAAAATACTGTCTAACCTTTATATAACTTTTTTCTTTAGATAACTGACTTTTACTTTTCTAATGTTCCTACCTTTCTATTTTTTCATGCATCATCAAGAAGTAATTGCTTTAGGGGCGCCTGGGTGGCTCAGTGGGTTAAGCCGCTGCCTTCGGCTCAGGTCATGATCCCAGGTCCTGGGTTCGAGCCCCACATCGGGCTTTCTGCTCAGCAGGGAGCCTGCTTCCTCCTCTCTCTCTGCCTGCCTCTCTGCTTACTTGTGATTTCTCTCTGTCAAATAAATAAATAAAATCTTAAAAAAAAAAAAGAAGTAATTGCTTTACATATTTGGGCTTTTTCAGTGTTTTAAATTAATGTGAAAACTTTGGGGTAATTAGTGTTTTGAATACAACATTTAGAAGTGGAATAGTTACAGGAGATCATAAGTGTAAAAATAAACACAAAGTGTTCTCTGAAAGTGACTTCTATGCTGAATTATTTAACATTAACATAAAAGTTAAAACTTTACTATGGTAAGAGCAACAGATTTTCTGGAGATAAAAGAGAAATCAAAGCAATCTAGAGAACATGGGTCAAGGGTTATTTAATCTTTTACTAAGTCAGTTGGGGTATGATTTGGAGAGTAGTTGATTATGTTAGCATGACCAGGATTATAGTGAAAATAACTAATTGCTATCTTTAATTAGTCTTGCAATGAAATCAGTACACTGGTAGGTATCAGTTCATTCATCCATAATGGGTTGGACTAAATACATTCTCTTCTGTCAGTGTTATTACAAAGATATATTGAAGCTCGGGATACAGAAAAGATGTGGTATATCTCCAGTTTCTCCATGCAGTTTTGCTTATTGAAATTATTGAAATTTAAATTGAAATTAGTAAGTCATAGACACTCTCCTTCCATCACTCTCTCATTGTGAAGTTTGTGTGGAACTGTATATTAGTCTGCATTTCAGAAAGTATGTTGGCTTGTATAGTAATGGAATGCAGAAAAAGAACAGCTTGCTGGCAGGTGCCAAAATAGAGCTGGTTATTGATAAACAAGATATAATATACTTAGTGCATTGAAACGTCCTCTAATTGTGGGTGTGGCAATGTCTTCTGGTACATTTTTTGTGTATGGGGGAAATTGTCAGCATCTCAAAGGTTGCTGGGATTTCCACTTGGTAGCAGGGTCCTAAGAACACTGGACACCAGGGGTGCATCAACAAGCTGGCTGCATCTTAGGCTGTGGATTCCTCTGTGAAATATCGTTCATGTGTCTTCAAATTTTGCTTTGCATTTCTGAATGCTCAAGTGAAAATTCTAGAGATGGTTCACGATGGTTAGTAACCTGATAATTTTATGAATGAACTTAATGTTAATCATAGTGGGGTAAAAGTTATCATTTTAAATGATTATTCAAGATATAGCTGAACACTATATCTTGGAAGTAGAACACCTGAAGAAAAGGTGAGATAATCCCTTTATCCAGAAAGCAGCTCCCTGAAGTAAATCCTGTCAATATCATGGATGTGGAGACAAGTATCCTTTGCCCTGCTCTGTGTGAGCTCTCTTGTCCTATGCCATCTTAACTCAGGCTTGGAAATGTGACTCAGAGCTATTCCCAGGATAGAGGATACTTTGTCGCATACATCAAATGCAGTGGACTTCCAGTGACTTTGCAAATGTTCTGGCCTTGTGTGTATACCTGTTTCACCAAAAAGTAACAGTCTCCATAGGATTGACTTTGCTTAAAAGCAAAAGATGTCAATTTATTAATAGTTCATCTGATTTAAAAATTTTAAGGACATTAAAAATTAAAGGAAATTATCTTTCCCAGTTGGCAAATATATATGTAACAGCAATTGGATTTTAAAAGGTATTGAGTTTGATCAAATTTAGGTCTTATTTTAAATTATCTACAGAATTAAAACTAAAACCCAGTGTTCTGCTTAGAAGGAAGGTAAGAGATAGTTTAATTATTTCAGTCTTTTTAAGAGGAGAGAACAAAATAGGTCTAGAGCAGATAGGCATATTCTTAAGTAATTAACTTTACAAATTAGGTAACTCCTTCCTGAAAGAGCAGTGGATGGCTCTGAGTACATTTCTTTCTAGGCTTGGTAGGAAGACTATGTGGTTGGTGCTTTTTGCAAATTAGATTTAGAAAGAGAAGGAGTCAGGGCAAAATATAATTTTATGATACTTTACTTGGCAAGTTTTACTTTATTAATGTTTGTCACTGACCTTACTTGCAGTAGAAATTCTATATTTTAAAATGATTTCAGTATCACAATTCATAAAGCTTAGATCTTTTCTTCAAGACCCTGAGTTCTAGTCTAAACTACTTCACTGACCAGTGAAATAGTCATAACACATAGCTTAAAACTTTCAGGAAAGTCCATCTGGGGCTCATTTTTTTCTGATGGGGGTCCTTATGGTGTTTCTAAATATAAAGTTCTGTGGTTCTAGGAATTTGGATATAATCAGGAGAAATTTGGAATCTATGGAAGATTTATGAGTCTTGGTATGACGAAAGTTCATCTTTTCAGTACCATTCAATAGTTACATTGACTCTGCAATGACCCTAGGCAATTCCTTATTGCCTTATTATTCCAGAAGAGCTGAAAGGACAGTTTATTCACACAGGTTGGACACTTTCATCCACCTCTGAGTAAAAGCATTACTTCCCCCTTCAGTAAAATTTTTGTTTTAAATAAGTGATTTGATCTTAACTGACAACTTTACACACCCTGTTCAGGACACATCTAATGCTTAAAGTAATGCTAATCTTTATCCAGGGAAGTCCTCTATTCTTATATTTTTTTATTTATTTGACAGAGAGGGAGAGAGAGGGAGAGAGAGAGTTCACAATTGGGCAGGGAGAGGGGAAAGCAGGCACTCTGCTGAGCAGAGAGCTGGATGTGGGGCTTGATCCCAGGACCCTGAGATGGTGACCTGGAGCCAAAGGCAGAGGCTTAACCCACTGAGCCACCAGGTGCCCTAGTCCACTGATTCTTTTAGACTCAAAGCCTTAGTAAGGAAATAAGATCCATTAGGAGATATTCATGTGACAGAACCAAACAAAATCTCTTTGTATTACCACAACAAGCAAAGGCAACTGGGAGCTAAGGCTGAGACGTCAGATATGTAAATCCAGGACACTCCCAGATTCAATGGAGTCAACCCAGTCTTCACTTGATAAATACACTAATAACCCAGCTGTGGCATTATATGAGGACCTGCTTCTCACCTTCTCTCCTTGGCTTTAGCACTTTATATTTCATTTATGGTAGGATCTGTAGAGACCTTGGAAGAAGATTAAACTCAAATCAATTGTTTTTCCTTCTTTACGACTTAGATAAGCCAGTGGGAGAGGTTTAAATTGTTGATTTAAATGTGGTTAGGAATTATTGGTGTATTTTGGCCATCCATCTTGTCTTCTCTGCAACTACTAATAATTGAAATTTGCAGAAATAGAATAAAATTGTTTTTTTCTAAGTGCAATGGAAGCTGTTACCATAGAGAAGATCAAAAGCTCTCATGAGAAAAGTCCATTTGAGCAGTGACTTTAAGATAATGATGAGTATTTTAGAGTAATACTTATGAATCTTATTACTAAAGGATTTCAGGTTATCCTCTAAGTAATCTCATAGGGATGCTCTTCTATGTTGAAAATTAAATCATACTTGACTAGCTCTTTACAAAGTGATCTCTTAGACAAGGGAAAAACAAGCTTCTTACTATGAAGTTAACAAATATTTACTTGGGGGATTTTGAAGAGAACTTGAATCAGGAGATTAGTTGAATGTTTTGGTTCTGGATTTAATTTACATTAAATAAGTAATAAAGTTTATTTATTTGTTTTAAAGATTTATTTGAAAGAGAGAGACAGAGTCAGAGACAGCAAGCAGTGAGGAGAGGAAGAAGGAGAGAAACTCGAGTAGACTCCTTATTGAGCACAGAGCTCAGCTTGGGTTCCATCCCGTTACTCTGAGATCATGACTTGAACCAAAACCAAGAGTCGGATGCTCAACTGACTGAGGCAACCAGGTGCCCTAGTAATAAAGTTTAAAAATTCATTGTATTTTCTAATACTTGAGTAATACATTGACTATAATAGGTATAATCCTCTTAAAAGCTTTGTGTTTATTTGAAAGTAAACTCATGCAAGATTATAGAAAAATGGAGAAGTCTAGAAAAAAGACTAGAGATAAAAAGAGAAATAAGAGTTCCAAAAGACAGGGATGCCTGGGTGACATAGTCAGTTAAGTGTCCGACTCTCGGGCTCTATGCTTAGCATGAGGTCTGCACAAAGACTCTGTCCATCTCTCTCTGCCTCTTCCCTCCAACTCTCTCTCAAAGAAAGAAATCTTAAAAAAAAAAAAGGGGGAGTCAAGATGGCGGAGAAGTAGCAGGCTGAGACTACTTCAGGTAGTGGGAGATCAGCTAAATAGCTTATCTAAAGATTGCAAACACCTACAAATCCAACGGGAGATAGAAGAGAAGAAGAACAGCAATTCCAGAAACAGAAAATCAACCACTTTCTGCAAGGTAGGACTGGCGGAGAAGTGAATCCAAAGCGAAGGGAAGATAGACCGCGGGGGGAGGGGCCAGCTCCCGGTGAGTGGCGGAGCAACGGAGCACAAAATCAGGACTTTTAAAAGTCTGTTCCGCTGAGGGACATCGCTCCAGAGGCTTAACTGGGGTGAAGCCCAGGCGGGGTCAGCGTGGCCTCAGGTCCCACAGGGTCACAGAAGGATCGGGGGTGTCTGAGTGTCGCAGAGCTTACCGGTATTAGAACAGGGAAGCTGGCTACAGAGACAGAGCCGAGGAGTGAGCTCTAAACTCGGGGTTACCTTGAACCGGTCACAGGCTCGGTCAGCTCGGAGCGTGGCCGGAGGCAGGGTGACAGGAGTCATTGGGCGCTGTTCTCTGAGGGCGCACTGAGGAGTGGGGCCCCAATCTCTCGGCTCCTCCGGGCCGGACACCGGGAGGCAGCCATCTTCACTCCCGTCCTCTGGAACTCTACGGAAAGCGCTCAGGGAACAAAAGCTCCCGAAAGCAAACCCAGCAAACCCGAGCGGATTACTCAGGCCGGCCCGGGTAAGGGCGGTGCAACTCCGCCTGGGGCAAAGACGCTTGACAATCACTACAACAGGCCCCTCCCCCAGAAGATCAACGAGAAACCCAGCCAGGACCAAGTTCACCTACCAAGGAGTGCAGTTTCAATACCAAGGAGAGCAGCGGAATTCCAGAGGAGAAGAAAGCAAAGCATGGAACTCATGGCTTTCTCCCCATGATTCTTTAGCCTTGCAGTTAATTTAATTTTTTTTTCTTTTTCAATTTTTTTTTCTCTTCTGCTAATTTTTTTTAACTTTTACGGTTTTCTTTTTTTAACGTTTTTTAAATAGTTTATCTAATATATATATATATATATATATATATATATATATATTTTTTCCTTTTTATATTTTTTATCGGCTTTCTTTTTTTAATAGTTTCTTTTTTTTTTTCTTCTGAATCCCTTTTTATCCCCTTTCTCCCCCCCTCACGATTTGGGATCTCTTCTGATTTGGCTAAAGCATATTTTCCTGGGGTTGTTGCCACCCTTTTAGTATTTTACTTGCTCCTTTATATACTCTTATCGGGACAAAATGACAAGGTGGAAAAATTCACAACAAAAAAAAGAACAAGAAGCAGTACCAAAGGCTAGGGACCTAATCAATACAGACATTGGTAATATGTCAGATATAGAGTTCAGAATGATGATTCTCAAGGTTCTAGCCGAGCTTGAAAAAGGCATGGAAGATATTAAAGCAACCCTCTTGGGAGATATAAAAGCCCTTTCTGGAGAAATAAAAGAACTAAAATCTAACCAACTTGAAATCAAAAAAGCTATTAATGAGGTGCAATAAAAAATGGAGGCTCTCACTGCTAGGATAAATGAGGCAGAAGAAAGAATGAGCGATATAGAAGACCAAATGACAGAGAATAAAGAAGCTGAGCAAAAGAGGGACAAACAGCTACTGGATCACGAGGGGAGAATTCGAGAGATAAGTGACACCATAAGACGAAACAACATTAGAATAATTGGGATTCCAGAAGAAGAGGAAACAGAGAGGGGAGCAGAAGGTATATTGGAGAGAATTATTGGAGAGAATTTCCCCAATATGGCAAAGGGAACAAGCATCAAAATCCAGGAGGTTCAGAGAACCCCCCTCAAAATCAATAAGAATAGGTCCATACCCCGTCACCTAATAGTAAAATTTACAAGTCTTAGTGACAAAGAAAAGATCCTGAAAGCAGCCCGGGAAAAGAAGTCTGTAACGTACAATGGTAAAAATATTAGATTGGCAGCAGACTTATCCACAGAGACCTGGCAGGCCAGAAAGAGCTGGCATGATATATTCAGAGTACTAAATGAGAAAAACATGCAGCCAAGAATACTATATCCAGCTAGGCTATCATTGAAAATAGAAGGAGAGATTAAAAGCTTCCAGGACAAACAAAAACTGAAAGAATTTGCAAATACCAAACCAGCTCTACAGGAAATATTGAAAGGGGTCCTGTAAGCAAAGAGAGACCCTAAAAGTAGTAGATCAGAAAGAAACAGAGACAATATACAATAACAGTCACCTTACAGGCAATACAATGGCACTAAATTCATATCTCTCAATACTTACCCTGAATGTTAATGGGCTAAATGCCCCAATCAAGAGACACAGGGTATCAGAATGGATAAAAAAACAAAACCCATCTATATGTTGCCTACAAGAAACTCATCTTAAACCCAAAGACACCTCCAGGTTTAAAGTGAGAGGGTGGAAAAGAATTTACCATGCTAATGGACATCAGAAGAAAGCAGGAGTGGCAATCCTTATATCAGATCAATTAGATTTTAAGCCAAAGACGATAATAAGAGATGAGGAAGGACACTATATCATACTCAAAGGAACTGTCCAACAAGAAGATCTAACAATTTTAAATATCTATGCCCCTAACGTGGGAGCAGCCAACTATATGAACCAATTAATAACAAAATCAAAGAAACACATCGACAAGAATACAATAATAGTAGGGGATTTTAACACTCCCCTCACTGAAATGGACAGATCATCCAAGCAAAAGATCAACAAGGAAATAAAGGCCTTAAATGACACACTGGACCAGATGGACATCACAGATATATTCAGAACATTTCATCCCAAAGCAACAGAATACACATTCTTCTCTAGTGCACATGGAACATTCTCCAGAATAGATCACATTCTTGGTCCTAAATCAAGTCTCAACCATTATCAAAAGATTGGGATCATTCCCTGCATATTTTCAGACCACAATGCTCTAAAGCTAGAACTCAATCACAAGAGGAAATTTGGAAAGAACCCAAATACATGGAGACTAAACAGCATCCTTCTAAAGAATGAATGGGTCAACCAGGAAATTAAAGAAGAATTGAAAAAATTCATGGAAACAAATGATAATGAAAACACAACGGTTCAGAATCTGTGGGACACAACAAAGGCAGTCCTGAGAGGAAAATATATAGCGGTACAAGCCTTTCTCAAGAAACAAGAAAGGTCCCAGGTACACAACCTAACCCTACACCTAAAGGAGCTGGAGAAAGAACAAGAAAGAAACCCTAAACCCAGCAGGAGAAGAGAAATCATAAAGATCAGAGCAGAAATCAATGAAATAGAAACCAAAAAAAAAAAAAAAAATAGAACAAATCAACGAAACGAGGAGCTGGTTCTTTGAAAGAATTAATAAGATTGATAAACCCCTGGCCAGACTTATCAAAAAGAAAAGAGAGAGGACCCAAATAAATAAAATCATGAATAAAAGAGGAGAGATCACAACTAACACCAAAGAAATACAGACAATTATAAGAACATACTATGAGCAACTCTACGCCAACAAATTTGACAATCTGGAAGAAATGGATGCATTCCTAGAGACATATAAACTACCACAACTGAACCAGGAAGAAATAGAAAGCCTCAACAGACCCATAACCAGTAAGGAGATTGAAACAGCCATCAAAAATCTCCAAACAAACAAAAGCCCAGGGCCAGATGGCTTCCCGGGAGAATTCTACCAAACATTTAAAGAAGAACTAATTCCTATTCTCCTGAAACTGTTCCAAAAAATAGAAATAGAAGGAAAACTTCCACACTCATTTTATGAGGCCAGCATCACCTTGATCCCAAAACCAGACAAAGATCCCATCAAAAAAGAGAACTACAGACCAATATCCTTGATGAACGCAGATGCAAAAATTCTCGCCAAAATACTAGCCAATAGGATTCAACAGTACATTAAAAGGATTATTCACCACGACCAAGCGGGATTTATTCCAGGGCTGCAAGGTTGGTTCAACATCTGCAAATTAATCAATGTGATACAACACATTAATAAAAGAAAGAACAAGAATCATATGATACTCTCCATAGATGCTGAAAAAGCATTTGACAAAGTACAGCATCCCTTCCTGATCAAAACTCTTCAAAGTGTAGGGATAGAGGGCACATACCTCAATATTATCAAAGCCATCTATGAAAAACCCACCGCAAATATCATTCTCAATGGAGAAAAACTGAAAGCTTTTCCGCTAAGGTCAGGAACACGGCAGGGATGTCCGTTATCACCACTGCTATTCAACATAGTACTAGAAGTCCTAGCCTCAGCAATCAGACAACAAAAGGAAATTAAAAGCATCCAAATCGGCAAAGAAGAAGTCAAACTATCACTCTTTGCAGATGATATGATACTATATGTGGAAAACCCAAAAGACTCCACTCCAAAACTGCTAGAACTTGTACAGGAATTCAGTAAAGTGTCAGGATATAAAATCAATGCACAGAAATCAGTTGCATTTCTCTACACCAACAACAAGACAAAAGAAAGAGAAATTAAGGAGTCCATCCCATTTACAATTGCACCCAAAACTATAAGATACCTAGGAATAAACCTAACCAAAGAGACTAAGAATCTATACACAGAAAACTATAAAATACTCATGAAAGAAATTGAGGCAGACACAAAAAAATGGAAAAATGTTCCATGCTCCTGGATTGGAAGAATAAATATGGTGAAAATGTCTATGCTACCTAAAGCAATCTACACATTTAATGCAATTCCTATCAAAGTACCATCCGTTTTTTTCAAAGAAATGGAACTGATAATCCTAAAATTTATATGGAACCAGAAAAGAACTCAAATAGCCAAAGGAATATTGAAAAAGAAAGCCAAAGTTGGTGGCATCACAATTCCGGACTTCAAGCTCTATTACAAAGCTGTCATCATCAAGACAGCATGGTACTGGCACAAAAACAGACACATAGATCAATGGAACAGAATAGAGAGCCCAGAAACAGACCCTCAACTCTATGGTCAACTCATCTTCGACAAAGCGGGAAAGAATGTCCAATGGAAAAAAGACAGCCTCTTCAATAAATGGTGTTGGGAAAATTGGACAGCCACATGCAGAAAAATGAAATTGGATCATTTCCTTACACCACACATGAAAATAGACTCAAAATGGATGAAGGATCTCAATGTGAGAAAGGAATCCATCCAAATCCTTGAGGAGAACACAGGCAGCAACCTCTTCGACCTCAGCCGCAGCAACATCTTCCTAGGAACATCACCAAAGGCAAGGGAAGCAAGGGCAAAAATGAACTATTGGGATTTTATCAAGATCAAAGCTTTTGCACAGCAAAGGAAACAGTGAACAAAACCAAAAGACAACTGACAGAATGGGAGAAGATATTTGCAAATGACATATCAGATAAAGGGCTAGTGTCCAAAATCTATAAAGAACTTAGCAAACTCAACACCCAAAGAACAAATAATCCAATCAAGAAATGGGCAGAGGACATGAACAGACATTTCTGCAAAGAAGACATCCAGATGGCCAACAGACACATGAAAAAGTGCTCCATATCACTCGGCATCAGGGAAATACAAATCAAAACCACAATGAGATATCACCTCACACCAGTCAGAATGGCTAAAATTAACAAGTCAGGAAATGACAGATGCTGGCGAGGATGCGGAGAAAGGGGAACCCTCCTACACTGTTGGTGGGAATGCAAGCTGGTGCAACCACTCTGGAAAACAGCATGGAGGTTCCTCAAAATGTTGAAAATAGAACTACCCTAAGACCCAGCAATTGCACTGCTGGGTATTTACCCTAAAGATACAAACGTAGTGATCCGAAGGGGCACGTGCACCTTAATGTTTATAGCAGCAATGTCTACAATAGCCAAACTATGGAAAGAACCTAGATGTCCATCAACAGACGAATGGATAAAGAAGATGTGGTATATATACACAATGGAATAGTATGCTGCCATCAAAAGAAATGAAATCTTGCCATTTGCGACGACGTGGGTGGAACTAGAGGGTATCATGCTTAGCGAAATAAGTCAATCGGAGAAAGACAACTATCATATGTTCTCCCTGATATGAGGGAGAGGAGATGCAATATGGGGGGTTAAGGGGGTAGGAGAAGAATAAATGTAACAGGATGGGATTGGGAGGGAGACAAACTATAAGTGACTCTTAATCTCACAAAACAAACTGAGGGTTGATGGGGGGAGGGGGGTTGGGGGGGTGGGGTTATGGACATTGGGGAGGGTATGTGCTATGGTGAGTGCTGTGAAGTGTGTAAACCTGGCGATTCGCAGACCTGTACCCCTTGGGATTAAAAATATTTGTTTATAAAAAATAAAATTAAAAAAAAAAAGAGTTCTAAAGGACAAGTATAGGTTTGAGAAATGATTAATAGTAAATAACATACTATATTGTGGGTAATTGATACATAGAAGAAATAAATATCACACAGTGAAAAGGGAAAAAGTGATTATATAAATGAATTGATGAATATGTGGCTGTAAAGGTAAATAAGTTCCTGATATAGTGGAATTACAGTTTACTGGGGAAATGATGGGTGGGAGATAATGGAAGTAAATAATTGCAATTTGAAGTAGAAAATAAGAAATTTTATAAACAGACTAAAAAATAGAATGTTGGAATATGGAGGTGAGAGGGAGAGGGATAGGGAAATCAGGACAGCAGTGGAAGGGGGGCACTGAAATGAGCTTGGAAGCTGGTAAGATTTTGACCAGGAGAGATGACTTAAGGAGACTTATCTAATAGTAAGAAATGTGTAGAAGGAGGAACAAGTAGGATCTGTATTTGGAGAAGCGTAATTCATACAGGGATCTAGGAGGATTAGGGAGCCATGGGTGGAACAGTTGCTGAGGCAAATGGGAAGACTTGAATTCTGGTTTAAAATTTTTTTTACTTCGTTCAGTAGGCAAAGGAGAAAATGATAAAATCAGGAAGTAAGTAGTGCTATGTTTTTGGAAGATGATTCTGAAAGTGGTATTGAGAAAGAGTAAGGTGGGAAGAACCAGAACCTGCCTGTAGCTGAGCAGGGATTCAAAGCCACCTCTGAGTGCCTTCAAGAGAGCTTTGTGAGCATTTGAAGAAAATAGGAGATATTTCTTTTCTTTTCTTTTCTTTCCTTTTTTTTTTTTTTTTTTTTTTTTGGCTAGAGTTGGGGTGGGAATTGGTGAATGAGATGGAGAAGAGCATATTTTTAATGATGACATTTGAGATGCAACTAGAATTTGAAAGATGGTCCAGAGAGTGGACTTAAACCAGGAGTGTTGTGATTAAAGAAGGAAACAAAGGGATAAAAGTGGCAGGTTGGGCAAATCTTGGTGACTGACAAAATGTAGGAGCTTATCTTCTGGATTCAGTGAGGCAAAGAGAATGTTGGAGATCTGAACCTGGATGTCTGGATGAGACAGAGAATGTTGGAAATTACAGGCACAGGTATCTGGTAGTCTAAGCATCTCTACCTCATTTGTTCTCTGCAGATAGCAAAGGGGTGATTAAAGGAGTAAATGAGGGGTTTGGTTATAAAAGTAAGGGTAAGCAGTAGAGAAGCAACAGTGGATGGTGAGCACCCCAACAATAGCAACAGCGCAAAGCTGTCATTACTCTCAGGCCTAAAGGAGAAGGGGAGGGAGCCATTCGGGCACACAGTTGTATCTGCACCGGGCAGAGAGGGGCCACTCCACAGGAGCTGTGGTCTTGTAGAGAGGAAGCTATGGAGCCACAGTCCCAACAGGAAGGGAGTAACTATCCTAAGCCTTCTCTCTTCGGACCTCCTGCCATGATCCCTTGCTGATGGGCCTCTTTGGCCATCCCAACAGAAGTCACAGGCAAGGGAGCCTGCTTGATGCTACCTGCAGAGACCAACCTCCCCAGCATGGAGCATGACAGAGAGTGGATCTGGAGGGGTGAATAGAGAGGACCCAGCATAGGCAACTCCTCAGTAAAAATTTGAGAATGTGTTCATTCGTAAATGATATAAACTTAATAACATAACAACGTATACAGTAAAAACCAAATCAGGAATAGAAATTAGCATTGGATTTTAAAAGTTTTACTTACAAATAATAGAAATAAATCTTTTTCTCTTCTAATGTAATTGGATACGTTGATCTGATCCCACTGTCACCGTTTTCACGTGTGTGTGTTGCTGAGGAAGAAATCATGCTGTGAGTGGAATGAGGAGAGGCTCTGCCATCTTCACGTTTTTGCTGGTGCTTGGGTGATCTTCATCTTCTCAGGAATCCATACTGGGAAGGTTTAGTTTATTTAGGACAAGACACTATAAATAGTATTGCTCTACTACTTTACAGGCATATGTAAGTTGTAATATTCTGGAAGAAACCAATAAATGAGGCTGCGGTTAGCCCTTCTTCCATGTGGAATTCCCTTCTTTCTTGTCTTTTTTCACTTACCACAATAGAGAATCTGATCTTGACTTGGCAAGGGGGGCAGGGTCAATCTGTAAAGATTAATTTCTGTTCTAGTTTTACAGATAAAATAAACCTGAATAAAAGTCCTTATTGTTTCTTCTCACACCTCAAAGTATTATCTTGTGCTCTCTGCTCCAGAGTGCACGTACCTCCCTACTTCAGAAACTGTTGTGGTAGTCCATTGAAAGTATGAATCTGGAATTTAGAAGAGGGGGCAGTGTTGGGAACACCAGCTTTGAAATGATCTGCATGAGAATAATATTTCATAGCTCTAGGAATGGATGAAATTACTATGAGGAAAGAATAGTGAAAGGAAAGAATGGAGAGGTGAGGCCAGGCAGCTCAAAAGATTCCTACATGTATAGATATAAAAAAGGAGAAAGAGTTAGTACAGGAGTCAGAGAAAGAGTGAAGCCGAAAAAGAAACGTGCCCAAGAAATCAAGAAGGAGGAATGATCAGAGGTGTCAGCTGCTGAGTTGGGAGTGAATGAGGACAGAAGATGGACCAGGGTGTAGTTGATGAGGCCAAGGTTAAACTTGAAGTTCTTGATTGAGTCTTGCTTGAGTCAAAGCAATGAGTGTGGGCTAATTTTTTAAAGGAGGATTAGTGGCCAGTAGAATATTTTGTTATTGTTTCTGTTCACTTACTTTAAAATAAGAAGTGTAGGGAGAAGGGAAAAAGTCAGGAGAGAGGTAGAGATTTGGGATTAAAAAAGAAGGGGTCATTAGGAATGGATTCCTGAGGGAAGTAGTAGAGGTGGGATTGAACGTCTAGGTAGAAGAGGTAGCCATAGCAAAGATGACACTTCCTTTCAAGGTTATTAGAAAGACGGTATGGTGTTTTTGAATGAAGGAAGTATATTCCTTTTATGATCAACACTGAGGAGATATTTAGTATTATACTGCAAAGAAAACTGGCCACAAATCAATAAAGAGGTTTTTTTTTTTCTTTAAATCAAAGAATATGTTCTCTACTGAAAGCAAAACCAAAAGAAATAAGAGTTAAGATATCAGTCAAGATATTATCAAAGGAAATTATCAATCCTATTACTTTTTTGAGTTTTTCTTTAAAAAGGATAAATTTGAATCTTGTTGAAATGGATTGATTATGGGCATGCCCTCATGTTTTTCCTGACAGGCTGGGCCAGGTGACTTTGAAAATGCCGTATTTCAGGCTCAAAAGATAGCATGTATGTGAAGGCATGCATTCTCTCAAGGAATATGGCCAGGCCAGACAAAATCAGAGGGGTGCTATTTTTTCATGAAAGTAAGTGGATACCAGGTAACTGGGGGTTTAATTCCAGTACCATCATTAATTAGTTCTATTTTTTAGACAAGAATCTTAATTCCTGTAAGATTTCACTTCACTTCACTTCACGTCTCCCTCCCTCCCTTCCTTCCCTCCTTCCTTCCAAAATTAAGGGGGTGGTCATGATACCTAAGATTCTTTTGGTCTTAAAATTAAATGATTATAAAAATGTATATTATATTACCTATTTTGCTTATGATAAAGTCACAAAATGTGTCCATTATTTATGAATGTCTCCCTTGCTTGAGTTTCATAAAAACATTTTGTCTACTACTTAGCTATTGCAACATATGATAACTTTTCAGAATATAATAAAACTCAGTCGATGTTACATGCATAGATTCTAAGCTTAGTAAAGACTAAATCAGATGGCCCTCATATTAAATCTTTCTCTGCTTGTAAATTTTATTCACTTGGAAGCTGCAGTAAGTCAGGCTACTGTTAGGGATTTAGTAAATTGTTACTCACTAACCTTCCACTTCCTCTTGGGAGTTGAAAGCATTAATGCAGTTAAAATGTGTGACTCAGTCTAGACCTTCATGGATATCTACTTTTATGGTTTTGATGGTCAATTTAACCCTCCAAATAACTTACTTTAAACTGCCACTTTAGGCAGAAAATATGAGTAACTCAATTTTGTTTGGTTGAATTAATTATCATATTTCATTCATCCATTTGGTCAGACTTCCCTGCTAGACTCTGAGTTCCATGGAGATAAAATTTGTCTGTTTTTGCTCCTTAATGCCTCACACCCTTTATACTTGCCACAGTGCTTACACATAGTGTCTGCTCAGTAGATAATTATTAAATGAATGTATGATTTTACTCCTATTGAGTTGTTAGGCATTAAAAATATGTGATTCAATATTCTTTTCTATTGGAAAATATGTAATCATAAACCACTTTATATTGTCAGTGATTGTAGAAGACTACAATCTGTTCAACAGCATTTAACTATGAAAAATGACTTACCCAATATTTTTATGTCCACTTTGGCTTCTGCCTTGAATTCCCTTCAGAATATTCTGACAGACAAAACATAGAATAGCCAGGTGAAATGGGACAACGCTTACTGAGAGGAGAAGAGCTGCTGGATATCAAGAAGTGTTGATTTGTCTAATGGATGCCTTTCTTCAGTCACTTCTTCAGAAGGGCCCCAATCCCCTGTTATCCTGATCACAACTTCTTTACCAATTTTCTTCCCTCTTCTTCAGGTACAGGTTTTTCTTTTCTCCATCTCCTCAAAAGTTTCTTGTTTCCCCTACTTCATTGAGTATGTTAAGTATTTCTTGGACATTTTTGTTTCCTACCCAAAGATAAAGGGCAGGAACCACCATTTCAGGGTTATTGCCTACAACCTCTGTTGAATTGGTGGCTCTGAAACATGACCCATTTCTCATTCTTGCCAGTGGTGCTGGAACCCTTTAGAGGGAGGACCAGACCTCTACTCTCTTTGGGCCGCCCAAATCCAAGCTGCTAACTTCATCAATGTGTTCAGTTGTCCTTTAGCTCACTACTAGGTGATTCTCCATTCTGATTCTTCTTGCTGTTGTTCTGGTACCACTTACCTTGAAGATGCAGTTACTTGGTGGGAAAGAGGTGTTCATGAATGTGATCTGGGACTTAAAGAATGTGTATACATTTATTTAACAATTGTTTATTTGTCACCCATGGGGTGCCAAGCATGTTATATGACTGAAATAATTATGAAGTAGGTGACTCTAGCAGTAGTCTAGCTAGAGTGGATGGGGGTGGTAGCAGACATTATCCTTCCATATTCTGTCTCTTGTGGCCAAGGCCATGGTTCCCCACTATTGCCAGTATCCCTCTGTATGTTGTCCTTCCGATGGGCTGGTTTAAGGACTTCTAACTACCACTTTTCTATGTTTATTTTGTGACAGATGATTCAAGAGAGCCGGTTTCTCATAGAAATGGCAGATACAGTCCAGGAAAAGATTGTGCAGTGTCAGAAAGCAGGTAATCCCCCTACTTCTGCCCCATTTTGTTTAGAAACTTAATGATAATTTGTAGTAGTTTTTAAAGTTTCTGTTTCTACCCTTAAAATTGAAATATTTTGTGCCATACTTTAACTATTCTTTTGAGTTAAACTGAAGTCTTTGTTTAGTACAGAAGAAATTGAGGTGATAGTAGGTTGGTGTATGTACACAGAGGGGAGTGTCTAAAGATATCTAGAGAGGTGATCTGTTCTGAATCTACTTGAAAGTCTGCCAAAACCCTTTACTACATGTTGTCCCTTAAGAACCACCTCATTTTTATAATTTGAGCCATAATCCTATTAATCTCCTAGGCTTTTGCCTCACTTATTAGTCATTATTTTAGATTTGTTCTTTCTTTAAGGATGGGACAGGTCACATATCTGTGAGGGTACCCCTCCGTTTATCTATATTCACTTTCATCTACATGCTATACTCTTATCTTTCTTAGATTTATGTTTTCCTTGATGTCCATGCACAATGATTATGATGAGGAAGATGACAATAATGACAATTGCTTGATATATTTGCATATGAGATACTGTGCATACACACACTGTTACTTCGTCCTTTTAACAATTCTGCAAGGTAATCACCATTGTATCCAGCTTATAGATGAGGCATCTGAGATTCTGAGAGATTGAGTGAATCACTCAAGATTCCATATTAGCACAGGGTAGAGCTGACCTCTGAACCCAGAATCGACTTTAAAAAATGGTGCTTTTCCCTGACTGGTCCACAGGCTTAAGTGTTTCTGTTGACAGAAAGCACAAAAATAATACCAGTACCTATAGGATGGTTTTATATGCCAGACACTACTTTGAGAGCTTTGTATGTATTGACTTATTTAATCTTCAACCACAATCCCTTGAGGTAAGCTCTCTTGTTATCACCATTTCACTAGTGAGGAAACTGGATTGCAGAGCATTTCAAGGCCTTACTCACACTTATGTGGCTAGTAAGTAGTAGAACCAGAGTGTGAGTCCAGCCCCACAATCATGCTCTTAGCATACACTATATTTGTGGTGTTAACGCCGGAAAGGTTAATGTGGTTTTTAGCTGCATTAGAAAAGTAGAGTAACTAGAACAAGGAGGGTGGCAGTAAATCTCTACCCTGTGTGGGCTGCTTCAAGTGCACTTTGAGTATGATATTCCTGGATGCAGGTCCCTACAAGCTCAACTCCAGGAAGCTGTGCAATGTGGAGGCTCTGCCCGGATGTCATCTTTAAAGAAGAGACATTGTTAGTAAAGCTGAAACAGGCTGAAATGTTTAATCTGGAGGAGAAAAGACTCTAGTGGATTTTATCGAGTATCTTTCTTCAAAGATTTAAAGGGTTGCACAGTGGAAAAGAGATTAGACTTAGCTGGTCTGGGTCTAGCTAGCACCAAGGAGTAAAGATTTCAGGGAGACAGACTTTGGCTTGCAATCAGTCATAGCTTTCCAAAGATGGCGTAAGCTGTCCGGAAGAAAGTGTGATTCTCAACTCTGAGGATGGTGATATTTTTTATAGTAGTCAAGCTTGAGAAATGGTTGAGCTAAAAATAACTTTAAGGCCATTCCCAAATCTGCAGTATTTAGTTGTTTCCAGAAACGCTATTTATAAAACATCTTTTTATTTTTACTCAACATTTATTTATTAACATCATTATCCATATGGACTCCAGGGTCTACTGTCAAACCATATGGGTGGCTTATAAGGAAAATTAAAATAAGTGCATCTGTCACATATGGTTAGCCATCACACATTGTCATACATTATACCATTTCACATAAAAACCAGGTAGAAGACAAACAAGACACATTTAATCTACTAGAAGAATTTGGTTCTTAACCTCCTTCTTATGTCTTTATCTGGTGGTTCCTGGCTGTTCAAAATGTAATTTGGTCTAATGCATTGGTTATTGTTAGTTTGCCCCTAAGGATAGCCACTGGTGGGGACGAACAGAATGGGAATGAACATTTAATTCAGGGTTTTCAAAACTATGAGAGGAAAGGAATGGGAAATTTTTCATTATAAGATGCCCATTTTTCTGAAATTTATAGTAATAATTCTTATATGTTCTTTTTTTCAAAGGGATGGAATTCCATGAGGAACTTCATAATCTAGGGGCAAAAGAAGGCTTGAAAGGAAGAAAACTCAACAAGGCAACTGAGAGCTTTGCTTGGAACATTACAGTATTGAAGGTAAATGAAATTCTCAGGTGCCTCTTTGCCTTTATTTTTTTCCTGCTCATCTCTTGAATGTGTAGAAAAGCATCAGTGGTTAAATACAGTGATTGGAATTTTCAAGTAATGTGTGGCCTAATCACCAGGTTCATGCTCTAAGGGATGGGGAGATTGACATACTCTTTGCCGTAATAGAGCAAATGAGGGTTGTGGTGGAAACAGAGGACAGCGCGACCTAATTCCACCAGCCCGTGTTTTTACTCAAATGAACACTTCTCCTCAAGTCAATATAGCTGTTCTTGTTTGTGGAAAGAATAACGCCAAATGTTGTGGGACAAGGATCCAGCACGAGTGATTTGGAAGAGCTTTAAACTACAGAATATCTGGAGCCATTTAGGATTATTTTATTTTAAGAAGAGTTTCTATAAATACATTTATTTTTACAAATAGCTTTGGAAGTCAGTTTCTGGAGATTATGATTTGCTCTTCTGAAAATTGATTTTAGGATTTTGAAATAAAGATGCCACTTTTCATATTTTCTTATGTGAAAAGAGAGATGATTTAGGCAGTTGGAATAATTTATTACTGACAGTGTGATGGGAAGAAAACAGCCACGAACAAAATTACTCATTGCTGAAGTTTAAAGACCTACTATGTCCCACATACTGTTTTACAGGCTTTATATAAATTAACATTTTAATACACACAACCCAATACTATCATTATTTTTTAAAGATTTTATTTGTTTGAGAGAGAGAGAGAGGGCATACACACATGAGTTGGGAGGGAGGGGCAAAGGGAGAGGGAGAAGCAGACTTCCTCTTAGACATCCCCTGCCTCTGCCAATGCCAGCTCAATCCCAGGATCCTGGGATCATCACCTGAGCAGAAGGCAAGTGCTTAAACAACTGAGCCACCCAGGTGCCCCCCAATACTATTAATAGTCTCATTTTACAGGTGAGAAAATGGAGGCATTAAAAACTTAGGTATATTACCCAAGACCATGGTGCTAGTGAATGATGGTGGTGGAGTTTGAACCCAGGCAGTCTGGTGCCAAAGAGATATGCTGAACTTGCTCTGCTGAGAAATATGTTTAAATGAAAGTGCTAGATAAACTGAAAGATATATCACAAATGTTTATTAAAAATTCAGTTCACAAGTATTTGTTAACCTACCACTATGTACTGGGCTCTGTGCTAAGCATTGAGGATCCACAGAGAACAGAAGAGGTACCATCCCTGACCTCATGAGTTGAAGTCTGAGGCCAGGGAGTAGGGTTGTGGAAAATAGGCATCATCTCTTTTAATGAGTAGAGAGGAGCGTTAATATAAGGAAGAGCTTATTTTCTAATATTAGAGTACGACTCGACAGCGTGCATGCTGATACACTTTCTGGTCAGCAAATACTTATGTGGGCTTGTTAATGTGCCGGTCACTGAGAGAGGTGCTATGGATAGAAATATCCAGAGTAACACTGGAACCTTGAGGACTAGTCTACCAAGGGACACAGACGTATAACTAAAAATAGCCTTCAGTTACTCAGTAAGTAATATGTGACAAGCACTCATGGCTAAGCAGTTTATATACATTTCCCCTTTCCTCTTTGCAAGGATGGGATGACCTTGCAGCGACTCACTCTGACCCTGGTGTGACTCTCCCCATCTCACAGATGAGGAAACTGAGGCTAAGTGAGGTTTAAATTTCTTGCCTTCAGCCAGTAAGTGGCAAAGCTGAGATTTCAACTCATGCCCATGGTTCTACACTACACTGTCCTCCTGCCTCCTGTAAAACTCAGCCCATGTGATTGAGTCTAGTCAGCCTAGTCTGGGGGTGAGTCCGACTCCACGTTCAGATTGCCTTACAGCTGTGAAAATTTAGCCAAGTTATGGGATCCCTCTGACGGTTGACGATAATATTAGGGTGACAATAATATTAACACTCAGGGTTTGGTGACAGTTAAATGAGGTAGTACATACAAATCTGAGTCATCGTGCTTAAGACTAGGCACTCTCTTTACACACCCACATACGCTATTACTTTTGGCAGGTGACGATGACCATTGGAGGAACAAGTTTGTTGTTTTTCTTATCTTCTTTAATAAATTTTTAAGTCAACTAATTTTTTTTTTAATTGATCAGTTATTTAATTAGGTTCTTTGTAGGAAATTTAGAACACCAACTTGTGAGGGTAAACTCCATTTGTGAGAGAAAACACAGAGCGGAGGTAGCCCTGAAGCTGAGGAACAGCCTTGATTTTTGGCAGAATTTGTGAGTCCACAGCTTTCTGATCAACCTTGCGCTGCTCTGTAATCTCGTATTTCTCTTTTTCGGTGTCGAAGATCTCACCCTCCTGGTGTCTGGGCTTACGCAACTTCTTCTTCTTGAAATAAGCATCAGTGAGATGTCTGGGGATTTTCACGCTGCTGATATCAATTTTGGTAGAAGTGGCAATGACGAATTTTTGGTGTGTTCTACGCAGAGGAACTCGATTGAGGGACAGAGGTCCAGTTACAAGTAGCAAGCCACTGCTCAGCTGCTTCAGGAAAACTACCCTCTTGCCTCTGTGGCGCCCAGTGAGGATGATCAAAATGGTCCCAGGGGTGATGCTAGCTCGCAGTTTTCTCACATGCTGACTGAAAGGTTTTTTGCCGTGGCTCAACAGCTTTCGAGGCACATCTTCAGTAGGATAATACCTAGGCATTTTGCGAAGTTTAACCACTCGGGTACCACCGTTCTTGTCACCACCAACTGGTTTTGTGATGGTAGCAAGAACCTTCTCCTTCTTTTTCTTTTCAACCCTGGATTTTGCTGCCGAATACTTCCTCTTGTACATGGCCTTTCTGGAATACATAGCCGATCGGGAGTACCTGCCAATTCCTCTGACTAGGACAGGGTTTCGGCTGTAGTGGGGCTTCCCCTTCTTCGGGGTTTTAGCCTTCTGGTTACCCTTCTTAGCCTTGCCACCACCATCAGCCTTCTTGGCTTCAGGTTTCTTCTCCTTAGTATCCGGCTTCTTAGCTTTTTCGCCCGCCATCTTGCAAGATGGGAAAGAGCTTAAGTCAACTAATTTTTAAATTGAGATATAATTTCTCGTTTCTTTATTAACCTATGACTTAAGGTCATTCACTCTTTTCTGAGGTTGGTTTCTGTGTTGGTTTGGTTTAACAACAGAGAAGGATGCTAGATGGGGCTGAGCAAATGCTGTACATGACATGCTAAGACAGACCTTTTGAAACATGATCAATATTCTACTGTTACAGTTTGTGAACTAACTGCTGGTATTTCAGCTTGAGTGCTAAGAACTTAAGTAAGAAGAGTGAATTTTCCTCAACTTTTAATATTTCCTTTTCCTTATTGCATTTTGTGGGCTTGTTAATCAGGGGCTCTCTCCACAAGTGCTGAACAAATGACCTTCTTAGAATTTGGCTTTTTTTTTTTTTTTTTTTTTTTTTTTGAGTGAGAGAGAGAGTGAGGACAGGGACAGAGAGAGAGAGAGAATCCCAAGCAGGCTCCATGCCCAGTGTGGAGCCTGACATGGGGCTTGATCTCATGACCCTGAGATCATGACCTGAGCCAAAATCCAGTCAGATGCTTCACCAACTGAGCCACCCAGGGGCCCCTGGAATTTTAATTTTTAGCTGAGGGACAGAGGCTGGGCTCTTTGGGCGGCTCTTTAGTCTAATGGTGCTTCACTGAGAAGATCCTTCTGACACTCTCCCTTTATTTCTTGTATCTTAATTCCTACTTTGTTCTCTAGCCTTCCTATTGATTTTCCAAGCTCCTAACATCTTCCAGTAAATGCCCTTTTTCTTAAGTTTTCTAGGTTCAGTTTATGTTGCTTACAACTGGTTGAATGAGTAATAACCAAACTCATAAGACATACTCACTGAATTACTAGGCTATGGCAGAGACCACTATAAAATTGTGCATTGCCAACTGGAAGGGTTTCCTTATATACAGTTTATATAAGTACTCTCCACTGTTTAGGGGAAGGGAGTGAGGAATTATTAACATTGTTTAAATATGTGGGTTCATGTAGCTAAACATACTTAATTCCAATGTACGTTCCCACAAGTAAGGGAGAGGCTAAAAAATATGACAGATGTGCCTGCAGGGAAATGGTGGGTTAGAGCAAGAAATGGTGGAAGGGGGGACTGACTTTCAAACAAACTGAGCTGAGACTAAAAAATAAATAATTTATGTTTCCTACAATTCAGTATTACATTGATCTGATATTAATACATGAAAGGGAAGCTAGAGAAAGACTTGCAGAGACAAAGATGAATAGCTCTATAATACAATAGATATGAATTACACTTAGTGTCCACATTTTAAAAGCCAGAGATGAGGACTTAGGATCCCGCAAGAAGGCTGAAATCAAGATGGTCCTAGAAGCTCCCATCCATGTATTTTTTTTTTTTTCTCTTCCATTCATATTTTAGCACCGTGCATGGGCTCAGATTAGGGACTTGCTTAACAGAACTTTTTGCATTTCCCCACACATTAGCCATATGCCAATAGCCAACTATAACATTTTCCTCTTATCCTTTTCTTTCTTTCTCATTGCTGAGCACAAACTTGAACTCCTTAAATAGCCATTGTGTTTATTTGTAGTGGTATGATGAAACATGTCTCAATGACTCAGTCTTCAGTATATTTCCCAGATAATCATTGGACAAAGATAGCTCCATTTCATCCTACCCTCACACATTAAGAGTTCCTCCCATCTGTCTTTTCTCTGTGCTGTCCTTCAGAAAAGAATTTTATTTGGTCATTAACATCATATTAAAATTTTACAATGGGAATTTTCCAAGTTCTTTAAGTCTTCCAGAAAAAGATGCTACAACTTCATTTACTTAGTTAACCTATTGTAGTAAGTTGTTATTAATTTTGGAAGTGTTTCACTCATGAGAGTTCTGAAAATCTTTTGGAAGAGAGATATGAATTTATACTGTGTCACTGATAAAACACAATGTGTTATAAAGTAGAATTCACTTAAAGTCTTGGATTCCATCCAGAGTGACTTGACTCCTCAAGTATAAAAAGAACTTCATTGTAAGGCAGTTACACAGCCTTAAAAACTGAAATTAGGAAGAACACACAAGGGGTGCGTGGGTGAGTCAATTGTTAATCACATGCCTTCAGCTCAGGTCATAATCCCGGGGTCCTGGGATTGAGCCCCACATCAGGCTCCCTGCTCTGCAGGAAGCCTGCTTCTCCCTCTCCCACTCCCCCTGCGTGTGTTCCCTCTCTCACTGTCTCTGTCAAATAAATAAATGAAATCTTAAAAAAAAAAGAATCCATGAGTAGCATTTTTAAAAAGATTTTATTTATTTATTTAAGAGAGAGAGAGCGCGGGTGAGAGAGAGAACATGAGAGGGGAGAAGGTCAGAGGGAGAAGCAGATTCCCCATGGAGCTGGGAACCCGATGTGGCACTCGATCCTGGCACTCCGGGATCATGACCTGAGCCGAAGGCAGTCGCCCAACCAACTGAGCCATGCAGGAGCCCATTTTTAATGAGCTTTCCCAATATATATTTTTCTAACTTGGCCTGTTGGCAATTTTAAGGAACTAAATTCCATTATCTTTATATTTTTAAAAACTTGATGAAAAAATCAATTTTAGCAGGCTAGAGATGTGTCACGTAGAGATAAGTAAAAATAATACTGAAAAAATGTAACTAGTGAACATTTTATTGTAAAGGAAAAGTTATGATGGTAGGTGGTCACTAGAGCTTAGAAAGGAATAAAATATTAGGAAATGGCTAACTTCTTATTTGTTCATAAATTTCATTGATTACTAGTTGTATTAAATTATGAATGAATCATTACTTCATCACTGAGTACTTCTATTAATTGATATGTACTTCTACTTTCCCTAGATAGATTTCCAGCTTGTAATTTAATTCATTCCAGTGTGTGCCATTAAAAAAAAAACACAAGTTTCTTTTATGGATTTATGTTCATTAAACATGACTAATCTTTTTCTGCCCAACTTTTGGCTTTTTATTACTGTTTAAGCCTCTGCTTCTTTGGCTCTTATCTTGGCAACAGTTTCCTTTTCCTTGGGAAGAGCAGAGGCTGAGGCTTGTCACTTTTCCTCCGGTACCTGTGCTGCGTTGCTCATGCAGGCAGACTCTCTTTTTGGTCCCCAAATTTCAGGCCCCCACATCTCTGGGGGATCTTGCTGAATAAGGGAAATTAAATGGATGTCATTGTGGTAATAACTTTCTAACAGAGCCTGCAGACCCGCTTGAAGGCTTTGCTCATTGTTGAGAGGTAGGAGAAGGACAGCAGGATGATGTGTTATTAAGAAGAGGTATGAAGACGCTGAATGACCGTGGACATTTTTAATCATTCTTTGTGATTCCGTGTGTACCAAGTCAGGATCTCCTGGCAGCCATAGTGACTGTGTCCCTGGAGGCTGCTCTGAGTTTATATAAAGAAAGATCATGTCCAGTGTCCTCTGTGCTGTCTATGGAGAACTGCTCCAGTGGTGTTTCCGGCAGCTGCTGGCTGTTGGCTGCAGAAGCTGAAGAGAGGTTAGCTTTCCTCCTGAGGCAACTCTCTCACAAAAGAACCACCATTTACGAAGTCTAAAGAAACAGACCCCCAAGAATAACCATGTATTAACAATAAACTCTTCTTATATTGATATTACTATGAATTGTTAAGAAACGTAAGGCAAAGTAGTTAAGAGTATAGACTCTGAATCCAGACACTCTAGCCGTGTGGCCTTGGAAAAATCTCCTTTTGCCTCTGTGCTTCTGAGTCAATTGAGATAGACTGTGCCGTGGAAACAAAACTCTGAAAACATCAGGGGCTTAAAACAATAGCTTATTTCTTTTATTTCCTTTTTCCTTTTTTTAAAAGGTTACATTTATTTATTTGACACAAAGAGAGCAATGGAGAGAGACCGAGAGCTAGCACAAGCAGGGGGAATGGCAGCTGGGGAGAAACAGGCTTCCCGCTGGCAGGGAGTCCAATGTGGGGCTCGATCCCAGTACCCTGGGATCATTACCTGAGTTGAAGGCAGACGCTTAACTGACTGAGCCACCCAGGCGCCCCAATAATAGCGTACTTCTTGCTTGCACTGGATGTCCATCACAAGACATACAAGTAGCAAGTATCACTTAGGAACTCGAGCTAATAGGAGCTCTATCTAATGCTTCTACAATGCTGGAGGTAGGGCGGCACAGATTGGTTTTAAAGATTTCTGCCGAGTGGTGTCAGGTGTTCCTTCTACATACATTTGACTGGCAAAAGCAAGCCACAAGGTCAGATCCGACTGCAGTGGAGCGGGGCAGGTATGTTTCCTCAAGGAGAGGGAACCTGGTGGCTCAGTCATTGGGTGTCCGCCTCTGGCTCAGGTCATGATCCCGGGGTCCTGGGATCGAGCCCTGCTTTGGACTCCCTGCTCAGCAGGAAGCCTGCTTCTCCCTCTCCCATTCCCCCTGCTTGTGTTCCCTCTCTTTCTGTCAAATAAATAAATAAAATCTTAAAAGAAAAGAGGAGAGGGAGCAGATTTTGGTGACTATAATGAGGTTCTTCAACAACACCCACCCACCTCATAGGGTTATGTGAGGACTAAGGAAGTTGATATATGTAAAGTGGTCTCCAGCATATAAAAAGTGCTGTATAACTGTTATTTTTATTACTAATAACTAGCATTCACTGCTTACAATAGGCAGTTAAGTGATTTTCACACAACATCTTACGTCATTTTAAGGAGAACCCTGTAAAGTTGCTGTTACTACACCTGTTTTATAGATTTAAAAAACTGAGGCTGGAGACGTTAAGTAACATTCCCATTGGCATGTGGGAATTGAGCGGTGGAGCAAGGAACTAAATCCAGAGCCCATGCTGTCAGCCCACTACCCTCTACTGTCAGGATATTGACAGCACCATAATAATGATAGGTTAACTGAGTGCTTACTATGTTCTTAGTATTGTACTAAACGCTTTATAGTTGGTATCTTAAAGGAGTAAGTGTCCTGTGCAGGTAACATGAGAATTCCAGTCACCTTGGCAGTGTGTCCCTACAAAGAGTATAGCTTCGGACCACCTGTTCTCCCTGTTACCACACTGCATTCATCAAGCCACTCTGTTCTCAACTTGTCTTTCCAAGTATCCTGTTCTGATGGTGAGGGGATAGATGGACCACGTGACATAATTCGTCCTATCTGCCTGGAAGTTACATTTCTCTTTGTAAATGAGTCAGTTAACTTCCTTTTTCACCAGTGCATCTCCTATGAGCTTGGACAGTGTGAATCAGCTCCCCAGGGCTTGCCTGAACACTCTGGGGTGATTGGATGTAATTGAGCACTTGGGCAGATACCACTGGGATTAGGAAAGCAAAACAAAATAACAAAAATACCAAAGCTGAGGGCCGACCCTGGACCCACCCTGAGAACCCAGCCAACCTCCTCCTGTTTCTCTTGGACAGCTACACTGTTCACTGGCTTTCAGACTAGACCTTGCCAGCCTCCACAGCTCCATGAGGCGGAGGAAGTTTCCAGAGCTGTGCTGCCAGCAAGAGCTTTGCAAAGGCCATGCTCCTTCTCCTGTTCCTTCCTCAGCCCATTCCTCTGCTTCTCAGTTGCTTAGTCTATCCTTTATGACCTAAGCTTTTGGAGAAGTTCTGGAATCTTCCTTTGAATAACAAACCTGAGATGATTTAGAAATGAGAGGTGAAGTCCCTGTAGGCAAATTCCTCACGCTTTCATTGAGAAGAAAGGAGACTGACAGGCAAAAATTGAAGAGCTTTTAAGTCACCAATCCTGAGACGGGAACTTTCAAAGAGTTTTAAACAAGGCTTTTAATTCTGAATAAAGAGACTAGACACACATACACACACAGCTTTTAATTCTTTAAAGAAAATACTTTTTAATAATACATACAAAGTAACAAAATTTTGAGCTGTGAGTACCTATTTTATCTTAGAATTAATTATCTAAGAGTTTAGACTTACAGGAAGTTAGACATGAATTTAAAAATCTGCAAGTAGTATAATTTTTAAAAATTAGATTATCTGGGGATGCCTGGGTGGCTCAGTTGGTTAAGCATCTGTCTTCAGATCAGGTCATGATCCCAAAGTCCTGGGATCCCTGTATCAGGCTCCCTGTTCCGGGGAGTCTGCTTCTCCCTCTCCCTCTTGCCAGTCCCCCCTGCTTGTGCTCTCTCCCTGTCAAATATATAAATAAATAATTCTTTAAAAATTAAATTATCTTTCTCACCAAAGGATGAGATCAGATTTTATGATAGATCAAGTCCTTCTAGGTCTTCACATTTTTTTTTTAAAGATTTTATTTATTTATTTGACAGAGATCACAAGTAGACGGAGAGGCAGGCAGAGAGAGAGAGAGAGGGAAGCAGGCTTCTCGCTGAGCAGAGAGCCCGATGTGGGACTCGATCCCAGGACCCTGAGATCATGACCCGAGCCGAAGACAGCGGCTTAACCCACTGAGCCACCCAGGCGCCCCGGTCTTTGCATTTTTATGATTAAAAGTTATTTGCAATCTTTCTCTGCGCTTAACTCATTACATGGTTTAAACACAGTATCCTTTTGTCACTAAACCTATCTCTCTATTTATACACCTTCTCTTCTATGTGTTAATCCCCCTCCTTTGTTTTGTTTTCTTTTTAACCTATGGCCCCACCAAGCCCTAATTACATTCAGTTTCTAGTCTCACTTCACAGACTCTCACTACAATCTTCCCCACTGCCATATTTTCCCTTCCTGATTGCTCTGTCCAGTAAGATGATCTGTACTTACCATCTTCTGGGAATTTTTGATTCCCAAAGTTTTTATTATTATAATTTTTTTATTGTGCTAAAGTATATGGAACATAAATTTTACCATTTTAACTATTCTTAAACATACATTTCAGCGGTATTAAATATATTCATAGTGCTGTGCAACCGTCACCATCATCCATGCCCATAACTTTTCTCATCTTGTAAAACTAAAATTTGGGATCTATTAAAAAAAACTCAGCCCCTGAAAACCACCATTCTACTTTGTTTCTATGATTTTTTGACTACTCTAAGTACCTCATAAAAGTGGAGTCATGCAGTATTTGTCTTTTTTTGTGACTGGTTTATTTCACTTAGGCTAATGTCCTCAAGGCTCAGCCATGTTGTAATATTTGTCAGAAATTCCTTCTCTTATATAGCTGAACAATATTCTGTTGTATATGAATACTTTTTTTGTGTTTTACATTTATTTATTTTTAAGTTTAATTCCAGCATAGTTAACATAGTGTTATATGAGTTTCAGGTGTACAGTGTAGTGATTAAACAATTCTATCCTCAGTGCTCTTTGAGATAAGTGGACTCGTTAATCCCCTTTAACCGATTTCATCCATCCTCCTACCCACCATCCCTCTGGTAACCATCAATTTGCTCTCTATTGTTAAAGAGTCTGTTTTTTAATTTTTTCTTTTTTTTTTCTGTTTGTTTTGTTTCTTAAATTCCACATATGAGTGAAATCATATGGCATTTGTCTTTGACTGACTTGCTTAGCCTTATACTCTCTAGATCCATCAATGTTGTGGCAAATGGCAAGATTCTTTTCTAATTTATGGCTGAGTAATATTCCACTGTGAGTGTGTGTGTGTGTGTGTGTGTGTGTGTGTGTGTATCATATCTTCATAACTTCTTTATCCATTTATCTATTAATGGACACTTGTGTTACTTCCATAATTTGGCTATTGTAAGCAATGCTGCAATAAACATAGAAGTCCATCTATCTTTTCAAATTAAGGTTTTCATTTTCTTTGGGTAAATGCCCAGGAGTGGAATTTCTGGATCACAGGGTACTTTTATTTTTAATTTTTGAGAAAACTCCATGCTGTTTTTCACAGTGGCTGTACCTGTTCACATTCCCACCAACACTGCACAAGGGTTTCTTTTTCTCTGCATCCTCTCAATACTTGTTTCTGGTATTTTTGATTTTAGCCATTCTGACAGGTGTGAGGTGGCATCCCATTGTGGTTTTGATTTGTATTTCCCTGATGATGAGTGATGTTGTGTATCTTTTCATGTGTTTGTTGGCCATTTGTAAACTTCTTTGGAGAAAAGTCTGTTTATACCTTCTGCCCATTTTTAATTGGATTATTTGTTTTTTGTGTGTTGAGTTATATAAGTTCTTTATATATTTTGGGTACTAACCCTTTATTGAATATATCATTTGCAAATATCTTCTCTCTTTTATTAGGTTGTCTTTTAGTTTTGTTGACTATTTCCTTTGCTGTGCAGAAGCTTTTTATTTTTATTTTTGCTTTTGTTTCCCTTGCCTTAGGAGATATATCTAGAAAAATGCTGTTATGGCCAACCTCAGAGAGATGACTGCCTGTGCTATCTTCTAGGATTTTTATGGTTTCAAGTCTCACATTTAGGTTCTTTTTTTTTTTTTTTTAAAGATTTTATTTATTTATTTGTCAGAGAGAGAGAGGGAGAGAGAGCAAGCACAGGCAGACAGAATGGCAGGCAGAGGCAGAGGGAGAAGCAGGCTCCCTGATGAGCAAGGAGCCCGATGTGGGACTCGATCCCAGGATGCTGGGATCATGACCTGAGCCGAAGGCAGCTGCTTTACCAACTGAGCCACCCAGGCGTCCCTAGGTTCTTAATCCTTAAGTTTATTTTTGTGTATGATACAAGAAAGTGGTCCAGTTTCATTCTTTTGCATGTAGCTGTCCAGTTTTCCCAATACTATTTGTTGAAGAGGCTTTTTCCCACTGCATATTCTTACCTCCATTGTCAAAGATTAATTGTGGATTTATTTCTGAGCTCTCTATTCTGTTCCATTGATCTGTGTCTGTTTTTTGTGGCAGTACCATACTGTTTTGATTAGTATAGATTTGTAGTAAATCTTGAGATCTGGGATTGTGATGTGTCTAGTTTTGTTCTTCTTTTTCAAGATTGCTTTGCTATTCTGGGTCTTTTTGGGTTCTATACAAATTTTAGGATTATGTGTTTTACTTCTGTGAAAATTTCTGTTGGTATTTTCACAGGGATTGCATTAAATCTGTAGACTGCTTTGGGTAGTGTGGGTACTTTGACAATATCGGTTCTTCCAGTCTATAAGCATGGAGTATATTTCCATTGTTTATGTTGTCCTCAATTTCTTTCATCAATGTTTTATAGTTTTCAGAGTAGAGATCTTTCTTCTACTTTAGTTTATTTAGTTTATTCCTAGGTATTTAATTCTTTCAAGTGTAATTGTAAATGGGGTTGTTTTCTGCTCTTTCATTTTAGTTTATAGATAAGCAATAGATTTCTGTATATTGACGTTGTATCCTGTGACCTTACTGAGTTCTATCAGTTCTAGTAGGTTTTTGATGGAGTCTGTAGGGTTTTCTATATATAGAATCCTGTCATCTGCAAATAGTGAAAGTTTTACTTCTTCCTTATGAATTTGGATGCCTTTTATTTCTTTTTGTTGTCTGATTGTTATGGCTAGTATGTACAATACTATGTTGAATAAAAGTGGTGAGAGTGGACGTCTTTTTCTTGTTCCTAATCTTAGGGGAAAAGCTCTCAGTTTTTCACTTTTGGGTATGATGTTAGCTGTGGGTTTTTCATATACAGCCTTTATTATGTTGAGGTATGTTCCCTCTAAACCTACTTTGTTGAGTTTTTTTTTTTTTTAATCATGAATGGATATTGTACTTTGTCAAATGCTTTTTCTGCATTTACTGAAATGATCATGTAGCTTTTATCCTTTATTTTATTTTATTTTTTTTAAAGATTTTATTTATTTATTTGACAGAGAGAGATCACAAGTAGACGGAGAGGCAGGCAGAGAGAGAGAGAGAGAGGGAAGCAGGCTCCCTGCTGAGCAGAGAGCCCGATGCGGGCCTCGATCCCAGGACCCTGAGATCATGACCTGAGCCGAAGGCAGCGGCTTAACCCACTGAGCCACCCAGGCGCCCTATCCTTTCTTTTATTGATGTGATGTATCACATTGATTGTTTTGCAAATATTGAACCACACTTGCATCCCAGGAATAAATCCTGCTTGATTGTGGTAAATGATTATTTTTAAGGTATTGCTGGATTTGGTGTGCTAATATTTTGCTGAGGATTTTTTTTTTTTTAATCTATGTTCTTGAGAGATATTGGCCTGCACTTTTCTTTTTTTGTAGGGTCTTTACCTGGTTTTGGTATCAGGGTAATGCTGGCCTCTTGAATGAATTTGGAAGATTTCTGTCCTCTTCTGTTTTTTAGAATAGTTTGAAAAGAATTGGTTTGGATTCTCTTTAAATATTTCATAGAATTCACCTTTCACCTGGACAAAAGTCCAGGACTTTTGTTAGTTGGGGAGTTTTTTGATTACTGCTTCAATTTCATTGCTGATAGTCTGTTCAAATTTTCCATTTCTTCTTGGTTCAGTTTTGGGAGACTATATATTCTAGGAATTTATTCATTTTTTCTAGATTGTCCAATTTGTTGGCATATAATTTCATAATGTTCTTTTATAATCCTTTGCATTTCCGTGGTGTCAATTGTTATTTCTTCTCTTCCATTTCTGATTTTTTAAAATTGAGTCCCCTCTCTCTTTTTCTCTTGTTTCTTCTTCTTTTTTTAATGAATCTGGCTAAATGTTTATCAGTTTTGTTGATCTCTTTGAAGAACCAGCCCCTGGTTTCATCAATCTAATCTATTGTTGTTTTTAGTTCTATTTCATTCATTTCTGCTCTAATCTTTATTTTTTCCTTCTTTCTACTGGTTTTGGGTTTCATTTGTTCTTTATTTTTAGCTTCTTGAAGTGTAAAAGTAGGTTATTTATTTTAGATTTTTATTGCTTCTTAGGTATTCCTGTATTGCTATAAACTTCCCTCTTAGCAATGCTGTGCTGCATCCCAAAGATTCTGGACCGCCAGTGTTTTCATTTTCATTTGTATCCATATATTTTTTGATTTCCTCTTTGATCTTGGTTGATCCATTTACTGTTTAGTAGCATGTTATTTAACCTACGTGTATTTGTGTTCTTCCAGATTTCATCATTATGGATGATTTCTAGTTTCGTTGTGTGTAGTCAGGAAAGATGCATGGTATGACTTCAATCTTTTTGAATGTGTTGAGACTTGTGACTCAGTATGTGATCTGTTCTGGAGAATGTTCCATGTGTACTTGAAAAGAATGTATATTCTGCTGTTTTAGGATGTCTGCTAGATCCACTTGGTCCAATGGGTCATTCATTTTTTTTTTAAGATTTTATTTATTTATTTGATACAGAGTGAGAGAGAGAGAGAGCTTGAGAGAGCATAGGGGAGGGGCAGAGGGAGAAGCAGACGCCCCTCTGAGCAGGGAGCCTGATGTGGGGCTTGATCTCAGGACCCTGGAATCATGAGCTGAGCTGAAGACAGATGTTTAATTGAGTGAGTGCCCCTGTTTCCTTATTGATTTTCTGTTTGGATGGTCTATGCATTGATATAAGTGGGGTGTTAAAATTTCCTACTATTATTGTATTACTGTCGATTAGTGCCTTTATGTTTGTTGTTAAGTGCTTTATGTGTTTGGGTGCTCCCATATTGGGTGCATAAATACTTAGAATTGTTATATCTTGTTGTTGGATTGTTCCTTTTATAATTTTATAGTATTCTTCTTTCTCTTTTGTTATAGTCTTTGTTTTAAATCTATTTTGTCCAGTATAAGGTTTCTTTCATTTCCAGTTGCATGATAAATGCTTTTTCATCCCTTTGCTTTCAATCTGCTTGTGTCTAAAAGGGTCTCATATGAGTCTCTTGTAGACAGCATATAGATGGGTTTTGCCTTTTTACTCATTCTCTCACTCTATGTCTTTTGATTGGAATGTTGTCCGTTTACATTCAAAGCAATCCTTGATAGATATGTACCTATTGCCACTTTGTTGCTTTTATGGTTGTTTTTATAGTTCTTCTCTGTCCCTTCCTTCTCTTGCTCTCTTCTCTCACAATCAGTTGGCTTTTTTAGTTATCCTTTCTTTATTTTTTAAATGTTAATGGTTTTAGATTTGTGGTTACCATTTGGCTTGTATATAATATCTTATGCATATAGCAGTCTACAGTAAGATGATGGTCGCCTAAGTTTGAACTAATTCTTTACTCTTCTCTCCATTGGTTTTTGTAATATGCTCTCATACTTTACATCCTTTTACTTTGTGAATCCCTTAACTGATTTTTATAGATATACTTAATTTTACTGCTTTTGTGCTTCTTACTTTTCTTACTCCTATTTATGGTCTTTCCTTTCACCTCAAAGAGTACCTTTTATCATTTCTTATAGGTCTGGTTTAGTTTTCATGAATTCCTTTAACTTTTTTTTTTTTTGTCTGTCTGGGAAACTCTTTATTGCTACTCTTATTCTGAATGATAGCCTTGCTGGATAGGGTATTGTGGGCTGCAGGTCTTTTTCCTTTAGCACTTTGAATATATCATGTCACTTTCTTCTGGCCTCCCAAGTTTCTGGTGAAAAATCAGTTATAGTCTGATGAGGTTTCCCTTGCATATAACTGTTTTCATTTCTCTTGCTGTTCTTTTTGTTTTTTTAAATTCTGTCTTTATCACCACATTTTGCTATTTTTAATTACTATATGTCTTGGTGTGGACCTCCTTGGGTTGATTTGTTGGGGGCTACTGTCCCCCCTGGATCTGGATTTCTGTTTCCTAGATTTGGGAAGTTTTCAGCCATCATTTCTTTGAAAAATTTTCTGCTCCTTTTCTCTCTCTTCTCCTTCTGGCAGCCGTATAATGTGAATATTATTATGTTGGATGGTATCACTGAGTTCCCTAAGTCTATTTCCATTTTGTACTATTTTTTTTCTCTCACATTTTCATCTTGATCGTTTTTCACTTCTCTGACCTCTGGTTGCTGGTTCTGCCTCCTCTTGTCTTCTGTTTATTTCATCTGGTGCATTTTTAATTTTAGTTATTGAGTTCTTCATCTCTGACTGGTTCTTTTTTATGTTTTCTATCCCTTTGTTGAGGGTCTCACAGAGATCCTCCACTCTTTTTTCAAGTCCAGTGAGTATCTTTATGGCATTACTTCAATTTTCTATCAGACTTATTACTTATCTCCATTTCAGTCTCTTGCTATGACTGTCCTGTTTTTTCACCTGGGACATATTCCTCTGTCTCCTTGTTTTGTCTAACTCTCTCTGTCTGCATCTCTGTGTTAGGAAAGTCAGTTGTGTCTCCAGTTCTTGAGAGTAGTTGGCCTTATGGGGAAGCCCTTTAGTTCTCTGCAGTGTCCCCTGTTCACCAGAATCGGCACTTGAGGGCTATCTTCTATGTGTGTGGTATGCACACTGCTGTTGTGGCTGAGCAAATTTCCTTCAGTGCAGTTGCCTGCGATTGTTCTCTTTGCCCACTATGGGCAGGGCTTTGTCCTTGTGTTGTCGGTGGGCCAGTCTGGGGCTGCTCAGGGTTTGAACTGAATAAGACCAAGCATTTGTGAGAGATGCAGTAGTGCTTCCCCTGTGTTGTGCTCTTAGGATCTTTTGTTGGTAGGTGGGGTCTGGAGTTAGACCAGATATCTACTACCAGCCCAGTACATGAGCCACAGTCTGACTGGTGTATGTGGTTATCTTTCCCTTTCTCCAGGGAAGGCATTACTTGGAGTGGTACTGACTCCTGTTGGGGTTGTTTTCATACTGCCAGGCTTTTGGCACTGCTTTGGATGGGCTCAAGCCAAAAGCAAATTGGAGGGAGTGGAACTGCAGAAGCACACAGGGGCAGGGTGGCAGTGTTAGCAAGGTTTGTGCTGGTGTGTTATGGGAGTAGACCTGAAACAGAAGCCTGGCTGAAGTTGGTGTGTCTGCAGGGGAATGCAGGGATGGGGTGCACTGTTAGTAAGTTAGCAAGTGTTTGCTCCATGCTGATTTCCACACCTGGCTTCGTGTTTAGGTTGCATAGTGGGTGAAGGAAAGGGCTTGTTACTGGGGAGATCTCCCAATATCCCTGCCTCTCCACCACATGTTCTGAGGTTGGTAAACAGATCTCACTCTCATTTATTCCAGACATTTTTCAAAGTGCCTCTCTGTGCTGTATCTCTGTGGGGCTGTTTGTGGTGCTATCTTTTTTTTTTTTTTTTTTTGACAGAGAGAGAGAGAGAGAGATCACAAGTAGGCAGAGAGGCAGGCAGAGAGAGGAGGAAGCAGGCTCACTGCTGAGCAGAGAGCCCGATGCGGGGCTCGATCCCAGGACCCTGAGATCATGACCTGAGCCGAAGGCAGAGGCTTAACCCACTGAGCCACCCAGGTGCCCCTGTGGTGCTATCTTTTTAAGGGCAGGGACTCAGTTTCCCATTGCCCTCCCAACTTTCCTGTGAGCCTACTAATCTTTAAAGTTACAGGTTTTAAATCTCACTCATTGTAAGAACTCATGAAATTTGGCTTCTCTAGTTTTCAAAGGCAAATGTTATGAGCATCGTCCTTTGTGGGCTCCCCAGTGTGAGTCTGTTTCACTCCTCTACCCATGTCCATGTCTTCCCTCCCTCCTGTAGATAGTCCTGGGGCTCCATTTAGCTCCCGATCACATCTCTGCCCTTCCTACCCTCTTCAGTGAAGCCCTTTCTCTATATTTAACTGTGGAGACTTTGTTCTGCCAGTTTTCAGGGTCTTTTTCTGGGTTATTTACACTGATGTTAATATTATCTAGTTGTATTCATAGGAGAACATGAGCTTAAGGTCTTCCTACCTTGCCATTTTCCCTGGAAGTCCTATAAATGCCACATTTTGCTTATCCATTCATCTGTTGATGGACACTTGAAAACTTTCATGTTTTAGCTTTTGTGAATAATGCTGCTATAAACATGGATGTACAAATATTTCTTTGAGACCCTGATTTCACTTCTTTCAATTCTTTGGAACCCAGAAGTGGCATTATTGGATCATATGGCAAGTCTACATTTAATATTTTTGAGGAACCATCAAGCTGTTTTCTACATTGGCTGTACCATTTTGCATTCCTACCAAAAGTACACAAGAATTCCAATTTCTACACATCTTTGCTGATGCTTATTTTCCTTTCTTCTTTTCTTCCTTCCTTCTTTCTCATAGTAGCCTTCCCAATAGGTGTAAGGTGGTATCTCATTATAGTTTTTTTGGTTTGCATTTTTCTAATGATTAATGATGTTGAATATTTTTTCATGTGCTTATTGGTTATTCTGTGCATCTTCTTTGAAGAAATATCTATTCAAGTTCTTTGCCCATTTTTGAATTGGATTGTTGCTTTTTTTTTCATTGTTGAGTTTTAGAAAACCTCTATATATTTAAGATATCAATCCTTTATCACATATATGACTTGCAAATATTTATCTAATTCTGCAGATTTCTTTTTACATTAATGATATTATCTTTTTGATTCACAAAGTTGAAAATTTTTCATGAAGTCTAATTTGTCCACTTTTCCTTTTGTTGCCTGTTTCTTTGGTGTCATATCCAAAAAAATCATTTCTAAATCCAGTGTTGTGAAACTTTGCCATATGTTTTTTTCCTAAGACTTTTCTAGTTTTAGGTATTTTCCATTTTGAATTAATTTTTGTAATGTTGCTAAGTAAATGTCCAACTTAATTCTTTTGCATATGGATATCCAGTTTTCCCAAAAGCATTTCCAGCAAAAACTACCCTTTTACCACTGAATGTTCTTGGTATCCTTGTCAAAAATCATTTGATCATATATGTGAGGGTTTTTTTTGGGGGGGGCTGTCTCTTCTATTGATTTATATGTCTGAGTTTATGTGAGTACTGAGCTATTTTGATTACTATAGATTTGTAGTAGGTTTTAAAATTAGGAAGTATGAGGGGCACCTGGCTGGCTCAGTTGGAAGAGAATGTGACTCTTGATCTCAGGGTTGTGGATTCGAGCCCCACAGTGGATGTAGAGACTGTTTAAATAAATAAGTAAATAAATAAATAAATAAATAAATACCTTAGAAAAATAAAATCAGGAAGTATGAGTTTTCCAGCTTTGTTCTTCAAGATTGTTTTGGCTATTCAGAGTCTCTTGAGATTTCACATGAATTTTAGGTTGGGTTTTTCTATTTTTGTAAAAGCATCATTGGTATTTTGCCAGGGATTGCTTTGAATATGTAGATTCCTTTTGGTAGTATTGACATTGTAGCAACATTGTTTTCCTGTTAGGAACTTTTGCAAACAGAATGATCTCTTATCCTTTCTTGCATTTTGCGAGGCTGCCCTGTAGTGAAAATACTCAAAAAACATTATAGAGGGTCTGATAATTAAGTTTAAATTCAGAGTTCTCCTACTCTGAGAATACATAGTATATCTGTTAAAGTCTATAAGTTAAGTTTTCTGTAGTAAAAAGTAAATTGTTTTCAAGGACCACATAAGTAATTACTACGCCAAGACATACCTGTCTGCTCTTCTGTTTAGCAGCTAGAGGTGTATCCGTCTGGTCAGGAACATACCTAAGAACCTAAAGAATTTCTTGTATTGTTAGGTCACATGTGCCTAATAGCTAATGAAAGGAATGTTGTGTATTGACCCGGTCTATATCTTCTTTAGGCTATATTAATTTTTCAGACTTTCATTTTATTTTTTAAAGTTTTTCTTTAAAGATTTTATATATTTACTTGAGAGAGAGAGAGAGAGAGCATGAGAGTGGAGAGGGTTAGATGGAGAAGCAGACTCCCTGCTGAGCAGGGAGCCTGATGTAGGACTCGATCCTGGGACTCCAGGATTGCAACCTGAGCTGAAGGCAGTCACTCAACCAACTGAGCCACACAGTTGCCCCTCATTTTATTTTTTAACTTATTTAAAGTTCTTTGCCAATTAAATGTTTTAAAAATAATGTATGAATGTTGGCAAGTAGTTACGATATTTGTCATCCTAGAAATATTTGGTGACTGCAGTGAGGAAGGGCAAAACAGTGACAATGCTAATATTGAATGTCTGATTCTAGTGGTAACTGGTTTAGTCTCACTCAGCATAGCAAGCCTCAGACTCACCTGTAATCTCAACCAGGTGCCTTACAAGGCACGCTATTTATCACCAGGAAGAAGGTGGCAGGTAAGAAAGAATGAATGGGTTAGTCCTAGAAAAACAACTCTAATCATGTGTTAATACCATTTTTATACATAAAATAAAATATTATTAGGTCCTATGAAGGGAAGAGTATACATTTAGAAGGCACAACATCTATTCCTGGGATTTTATAGGCTGAGTTTGATAAATTTATATGCAGATTAGGACAGGCAAGTGTGTTTCAGACACATTTTTTAGAACCTTGTTATTCTTTGGTTTATTAGGGCAGAAAAAGAACTTCTTATTCCATCTCAAGAAGCTGGTTTAATTTATTTCCACTTTAACATTCATAAATAAGAAAGTACGAAGCATAAAAGAGTCTTCTAGTCCATGAATTAGCGAAGTGTAATTTTTTTGTTTGTTTTGTTTCAGTAAAACCACATTCATCCATTTAGTCAGTATCTATAAGCCCTTACTGGGTGCTTGGCTTTGTACTTGAGAATGTACTAGCGAAGAAAAAGATGATCCCCTGGTCTAATGGAGTTGACAGTCTAGTGAGTGAGACAGTCAGTGATAACCACACGCTGCATATTAAATTTTTCACAGTGGTCATTGTCGGTGAAGGAGAAGTTGCATGGCGTTATGAGACTGTGTGATGGGATTTGACCCAACAGTAGGGGTTGGGGAAGTCTTCCATGAGGAAGTACCATTTGAGCAGAAAGTAAATATCTTTAGCTTTTCATCGATTCCAAAATTCTGCCTTGTATCTTGATACTTGAGTATGGTTGTGAAAACAATCTGAAAAGAATGATGAAACTAAAACAAATCAAAATTAAGATGTGATACATTTCTTCAACTTGGTCTCGGGAGTTCTAAGATGTCTGCCTCACTCATTTAATTACCTCTCATAAGCATCATAGCTAATTTGTTATTATATCAAATCTGGTCATGAGTCATATTGTCAATTATAAGTGACTTTAATCACCCATTTTCTAAAATAATAATCTGCAGCCACGTTCTATGTTTATGTATCCACAAAATTTATTTGACAGCTTGTATTTGCAGAGGAGGATGTTGAAAGGTTGTTTTCTGAGATTTAAAGCTGAAAAGATGCAGAAAGAGAATTATACAATGTACAATACTACTGTATTAGTGTTAGAAAAAGCAGTAAATTTTTTAAAAAAGGAGTCTAATCAATGCATCTGGAATAAAAATAAAGTTGCAAATGTAAAACATTATTTCAAACAGCTCTTGTTCAAAAGTATAGGACAGTTCAGAATGAATGTTAATGCTTCTTAGCAATAAGCAGACTGGTTACATGGTGTCCAGATTTCTGCCTTGGGGGGCTGCATCCCAGCTGTGCTGCCCAGGAGTTTAGTAGAGATAAAAGCTAGGCTGTTGACATGATTATGGAAGCACAGACCACTTTATCTCCAATGGAACTAAATTTAGTGTCTCTCAGAGGTACATTTTTTTTTTTCCAGATGAAAGCTGCATTTTATAATGATTTTGAATAATTCAAAAGTGGCAGAATCCTAATGAATAAATGCATCATAGACGAGAGGCCTTGGTTCCAACTTGTGAGGTTATGGAAGGTCTTACTTTTCTCACAGGAAAACTTTCTTTGGAGAACAGTTGTTTTTTACACAGTCTTTGTCTAAGCTGGTTTTAGCTGAGGTGAGTTTAATGTCTACAATGATGGAAGTGGGAAAAATGGATAACAAAAGTTTTTCATTCTAGTTTCTTATATCCCTGTTGGTTTCTCAGACTCAGGGTCTTCTTTCCACATTACTCTAGGGGGAAGATGGGATATATCTATCTCATTTCCTTATTCTTTTTTTTTTTTAAGATTTTATTTATTTGACAGAGAGAAAGAGATCACAAGCAGGCAGAGAGAGAGGGGAAGCAGGCCCCTGCTGAGCAGAGAGCCTGATGCTGGGCTCGATCCCAGGACCCTGAGATCATGACTTAAACTGAAGGCAGAGGCTTAACCCACTGAGCCACCCATTTCCTTATTCTTAATTCAAATCAGAGCAACATGAGTTCACTTCTCTGAATGTATGTGCAAGTGTGATGTATAAATTGTCATGTAAAAGCAAATCCAGGTTTAGGTGAAGAGAGATTTTATTGGAAAGATTTATTGCAATATGAGGAAGGAGACCATTGCAAATAAATAGGGAGAATGTCCCTTTCATAAAATCTGTCAGCTTCTCAAAGGTCAGGCAAAAAGGATTGTTGTTGTTGTCGTCCCCTGAGAGGGGTAAACAAGGCTAGAAAGAACCGGGTATGGGGAGTGAGTGACCGGGTGTGTGATCCTAAGAGACTTTTAAGGTGCTATCTGCCAGCTCAGACTGGGGGAGTGGTGAAGTTCAGGGACTTGGAGGAAGCAGAGAAGCCTAACTAAAGTTGTACCAAATCAGGAAGGCAGGTATTTTGTCCAGATTGGTTAAGAGGTTCAGACAGTTCAACTAATCATTTCTGAAAGAGACTCTGGAAAGTCTGTGTCTGGCCTCAGGATGTGTAAACGAGGGGGGCACCTATTTCCTGGAACACAAAAGGGTGGGGGATTTCTTAAAGTCTCTGTTTTCCAGCAGCACAGGGCTCAGGTTGAGTTTAACAATGTCAACATACATACCCACATATATAAATATGTATATAAAAATGTTATATGTATTTGGAGATATACACACACACACACACACACACACACACATATATACATATATAATTTAGGTTAAGAATAATGAAATTAGATGTTACTCTTTTAAAGCCATATTGAAAAGGTCATGATGGGTAGTAAGAATATTTCTCTCAGGAGGCACCTGGGTGGCTCAGGGGATTAAGCCTCTGCCTTCGGCTCAGGTCATGATCTCAGGGTACTGGGATTGAGCCCCAAGTCGGGCTCTCTGCTCCACAGGGAACCTGCTTCCCCCCGCCCCCACGCCTGCCTCTCTGCCTAGTAGTGATCTCCCTCTCTGTCAAATAAATAAATAAATAAATAAAATCTTAAAAAAAATTTTTTTCTCTCAGTCCAGACGTGGTTATCTTCCAATTTAATTAGACTTCTCTTACTTTGGGTAGATCCAGTGTGCACAAATACACATTATGTATGAGATTATATACGCAAAGATACAGACCAGGAGGGAGGGAGTAGGTGAAAAGGGGAACCTTTTTTCCTCTTATTTCTCACTTCTTGTAAAACAATTTTGTGTTGTTAATCACTCCCCATATATTTGTGATACTTTAAGCATTTGTAATAGATGAAAGCACCTATTCATCAAGGAAGGATAGTTAGAAACAGAATTTCCTTTTAAGGAAAAATCTATGGCTTTATGAAAAAATTAGTTATAGATTTTTTGAAAAAGAAATCCCTTTGGATTTTTTTATTTTTTAAAGTTTTTATTTATTTATTTGACAGACAGAGATCAAGTAGGCAGAGAGGCAGAGAGAGAGAGAGGAGAAAGCAGGCTCCCCCCTGAGCAGAGAGCCTGATGCAGGGCTTGATCCCAGGACCTGCCTGGCAGAGGCTTTAACCCACTGAGCCACCCAGGCCCCCCCTCAAATGTAACTTTAGATTCATAAAAAATTTACACGTAACTGTTGAGAAAACTATTTGAATAGGGCAAGAAACGTTCATCATTATCATTATAAGTATCAGTATCATTCTATCAATGCTCTGAAAGAAAGGAACTTCTGGAAGGAAAAGACTATCACAAAACTATGATTTAGGATTGAGTCTTAAACTTTTGATTATCAGATGATTTTATGGATAGCTTATAAAGTCATTAGGTAGAAGCTGTTTGCTTTCAGAGACAACCAAGACTATAGATTTCTTTCTCACTGAAGAGAATCCTTTGGTATGCAGCAAGATATGTGATCTCTTCATGATTTGGTTTGTAAATCTGTCAGGACAAAGCTATGTGTTCTAAAAATAGCCAAACTCTTTGAGTATTTGTTTAAAAGATACTATTCTCAATGAACTTTTGAGTCAATGGACTCAGGGATGGAAAGTTCTTAAATTGCTTTGCAATGTATTGCAGAATAAAAAAGATTGCAATTCAAATATCTCAGAGGTATCCCTTAATCATCTAGAATATTGTAGATTTCCCAGCTGACTGCTACCAAGCAACAGGCATTATGGAACAATGACAATAAAATTGGCTTGTGGACCTTGTTGCCTGAGAGAGATTAATCTCTTGGGCTAAAAAGAAGTTCCTGATCAATTACTAACAAATCTGGTTTCAGAAAGTTGAGCTTTTTTTCCTTAAACATGCACGAAGAGATGTATTTCTCACATACATTCAGAATATACTAGATACCCTAAAACTCTGGGCTGGGTTTCAGTACTTCATTCTGATAGCCTTGGGTTAGAAATGTGGGTTTATCTCACTGTAATTTTCTGTTTCTCCAGATTTAGTTGAGTTCGTTGTTGCTTTTTGTTTTTGTTTTTGTTTTTTGTTTTTTTTTTGGCAAAAATATAGAGAGGAAAGGTTGAATGTTTTAGAGTTACTTGTGTTCTCTGGCGGTACATTATTGCTGACGTATTTTATTCTTTCACACTGCATGGATGAGCACATTTTGAACATCGGATTGAATAGTCATCTTGACACTTGAGACCTATAAACAGTTTATTTGCTGGTGAAATCATGGCTAGTTGCACACCACTTCCTCCATTCCCTTACCTTCCAGATGGTTCTTTACACTTATTATACATATTACAGAAGTGGCTCTTGTTTATTGCAGATTTGATATTAACCAAGAAACTAATATCCAAGGCTGCAAAAATGCTTGTGGCACGTAACTGCTTGTGTATGAAAAGTGTATTTTAATAGTAACTATGTCCTAATATTAAATCTGAATAAATGAGACTAAAGATTCTTAACAATGTATATTGTGTATCCTCTGAGTCAGCCCATGGAGTCTTTTCATGTAAGCTGAAACCAGAGAGGGAAAACACCCAGCAACTTCCTTCCTGTTCTTTTTTATCTGTAATACATTTTTGCCTGAGAGAGGAAGAATGTCATTAAAAGGAACAATTATATATATATATATACATATATATATATATATAGTGTGTGTGTGCTTGTGTGCTATGTTATAACATCGCCCTGGTTCTTATATTAAACACTTCATTTATTAACCCTACTTATTCTAAGCTTTGTAAATAATGTATGAAGATATAATAATAACATTGAAGAAGTGATGTCTTTCTCTGAATTTTTTGTTATTTAAAACTGTTCTCAGTTCTTGTGAAAATCATAAAAATGTATAACAATATAATGATAAGCACCACCAGGGTAGACTTTCCATTTCTGAATTCTGGAAAGTACTGCTCAGCTATGAAATTGCAGTTAATCATTCAGACTATATCATTTCTCTTATTATCCTTTGCTTAATAACCACCAACTTACAGATTATTGGGTTTGTCTCAGAAAGTATAATTTTTGTCCTAGAACTTCCTTTCTGGTCAGAGGGAGAGGGAGCAAATGGTGGAATGATTACCACTGTCCTTATTCTTTAAATAACTGCTCCTGGGAAGGTCATTTCCTTTGGCTCCTTTGTCAAGGATACCCAGGAAGAGTTTTCACAGGAGACCTTGAACTACAGCTGACCTTGATAATTCATTACTTGAGACTTTATGAATTTCATTGAAGTTGAACATCAATACACCAAAATTATCTTACTGGAGCTCTTGATTAGACATTTCTACACCAATGCCATTTCTTTTTTGCGACACAAAGTTTAAGGATCTGATCCATGAATTGGCCAGAGCTGCCACATGCCACCATGTGAGTTGTGCCCTACATAGCTCTAGGGGATGTCATTTCCTTTGTGTCTGTGTGAATGGTGCCCCCTGGATTTGTCATAGAACCTCCATGGAATTAACTGTCAGTCTTTTTCTATCTCTAGCCTCCTATTTTCCATGAAGTTTTTGGGACTGTCTTTATGTATTTATTACTTATATTAATTATAATTTTTGTCTACTGCAGTGATTTTCTTTGCTAAGGTTAAAATTTTTTTTAAGATTTTATTTATTTATTTGAGAGAGATAGAGAGAGAGAGAGAGAGCACGGAGGGAGAGTGACAGGGAGCAGCAGACTCCCCGCTGAGCAGAGAGCCCTATGTGGGGCTTGATGCCAGTACCCTGAGATCATGATCTGAGCAGAAGGCAGACCAGATGCTTAACCAACTGAGCCACGCAGGTGCTCCTGCTAAGGTTTACTCTTAAGAGGTGTCTTTAGTAATTTCAAAAGGATCATGTGCAGTGGTGTGTCTTCTTGTGAACCTGTTGTTTATTGCCATAGTGGAGCATGATAGAGAAGCTCAACAATCCAGAGTGTTCTAGAAATCAGAGGAGGAAATTTTCATTTGTAGCTCAGGTAGATCTTAGTTAGATTTAAACTTTGACTGGTTTTAACAGTCAGACTTAGTTGATTCAGTTTGTGACTCAGATGACAGAAACAGAAGGCGTTTGGAAAATAACATCCAGTCTACTTTTCAACTTTAATAAAGTTTCTTGTGAAAGATAATTTAATTAAGATTTTTTAATCTTCAGAAAAAAAATACTTTGGAAAAAAAAATGTAAAAGGATTGAAAAATGAATGAAAAAAACAAAACTTTTTAATAGCCCAGGTGAAGTGAAATAAATGTTTTATTGTTTTTCTGTGAGCTATAATTCCAAGTTCTTGGCCTGAATAAGATGATCCTTTGTGATGGGCCCTTTGCTTAGCTCCGTACTTTCCATTTCACACTCCCACAGTTCTGTGGTTCTTGGAACACACTGGGCAGTTTCAGGATTCCAACCTTCACAAGTGCTGTTCCTGCCGATATAATGTTCTTCCCCTCCTCAGCCACCTAACCATCCCCTCCTCATCGCTCAAATCCAGCACACGTGATCTTTTACCTTTCTAGGGAAACTTTCCCTGTTCTTTTCTCTCCATGTGCTCCAACCCCAATTCTTGTCAAAACCAGATAATTTCCTTTTCAGTGCTGTATCTGTAGCCTATATACAATGTCATCCCTGAGTTCCCCACCCTGACTCACTATATCATAATGCTTTGTTCCCATGTCTTTTTTTCTTATGACATTGTGCTCCTTCAGGATGGGGACTGTGCCAAGCACAGTTTTCAGCTTAAACTGGGAAAGGATTATAGAAGCGAAGCAATGTGTTCAGTCTAAGATAACTCACTAGTAAGAAGTGTGAACCTTGATCTGTGTGGCTCCAAAGTCACATCCAGAGTCATGGTGTCCAGTGCCATCCCTTGACGTCTGTGTGCCACAGGGGAAGGTGAGTGCTTCTGTGGTTCTTGGCAGCTGTATTTTCTTATGTGTTTGCCTCTTTCTTCTTCCTTCTACCTCTGGGGAGTTTCATTGTCCCTGTCCTACACTTACTCAGGTTCATCTTTTCCTACCTTGGTATTCTGTCTTCACAGAAAATTGGCAGGCACCTACATGTACTAAATTGGTACTTTGGTTTTAGCTTTTTTTCCTCTCAGTAGGCCCAATGCCCACCTTTATTTTTTTCATCCTCCTGGTACCCATCTTTTATCTTTCAGGCAGTTAGTGACTACTCTCAGGGGTATTTGTAGAGTTGCACATTTTTCAAGAACACAACCCCAGCTCTCTTCAGCCATTTCCCTCAGTTTACACAGCGTGCGTGTGGTGCGCATAGAAGTACACAAATATTCTGAGTCTATGTTGCAATACAATTTTTGGTGGCCTTCTTGTACATTTTACCATTCGTGCCCACACTCAGTTTCTTTATTGTTAAGGTAGAAACAGCACATGGTATGTGCTCAAGATGTGTTTGTTTAATTGGATTCTTTGAATATAAGCCTAGAAAAGAATACTAAAAATTGCTCTGGTGCATTAACTAACTCTTTAGACATTATTGCTTTTAGTTTCTCATAAAAGGAGTGAGAAAAGATACTTCAGTTCTTTTTGGGTTTCTTGTCTTTTTCCAGGATGGTTCAGATATCATTAACATTCTAAGTGACTGAACTTTAGACATTTTTATATGATCTTTTTTTAAAATCTGGGTAACTTTCATCCTTGAGTTCCTTCCTCCCTTTGTGAATCATCACCATCTTCATCAATGTCACTTTTTAAATATTTATCAAGAGCTCATCATATACTTAGTGCTATAAATATATGAAAATGCCTTGAGTGTTCCCTCTCCTTCCTAGAATTCACTTGCCAAACAGGCACCCTTTGGTCTTGGTTATACTTCTGGAAAAACTTCTTATCATCATTATTTGTATTCAGTAACTTAGAATATTATTGAAAAACAACTTGCATGCACCAAAAAAAGGTGGGCATCTTAGGAAAAATGAGAAATTCACTGTAAAACTGGAATCCAGCATATGGCTGATTAGAATTGATGAATTTGATTCTCTTTCAAATGCTTTAAATACAGAGTGCACTTTAGCAATAGCAACACATAGTAATAGCTAACAGATATAACATAGAATGTTATTCTTTATGGGGTAGTGTTCCAAGTTCTTCACACTTATTAAACCACTTAATTATAATAACGGCCACAGGATGTAGGCGTACTATTAATATTTCTCACTTGTACATGAGAACAACTGAGGGACAGAAAGGTTAGGTAATAGTTAACCTTTAAGAAGGTCAATTAGCGAGTGAGTGGAAGAGCTAGAATGGAAACCCAGGCTGTGTGTACTGGAGTCCTCATCCATGGAATGACAAGACCATCCCACCTGTCGCATGGCTATTTCATATATTATGCATGAAAAGTCTTATTGATGATGGTAAAGCCATACTTTATAATGATAAAGTCCTAAGCCTACAAATCATGCAAGCAGTGGTGGTCTACAGAGAAGCAGAGAAGTTTTTGTCACTCATAGTACAATAGGCAAACCATCCCAAAATTTTAAACAGTGGTTTCTCGGGTGGTTGGATGTAGATAATAAGTTAATTTGAGACACAGATTGGAACATTGGGAGAGAAGTGTCTGTTATGGGTGGATTATGTTCACCCAAAATTCATGTGTTAAGGTCCTAACGCCCAGTACTTCAATGTGACTGATTTGGAGATAGTGTCCTTAAAGAAGTGTTAAATTACAATGAGGTCATTAGTATGGGCCATGATCCAACATGACGAGGGTCCTTATAAGAAGGGGCTATTAAACAGACACACACAGAAGAAAGACCAGGTGAAGACACAGGGAGAAGCCTAGCTACAAGCCAAGGACAGAGGCTCCCGAAGAAAGCAACCTTGCCCACACCTTGATAACGGACTTCTAGCTTCCAGAATTGTGAGAAAAATAAATTTCTGTTGTTTAATCTGCTTGATTATTCCTGTGGCACTTTGTCATAGCAGCCCTAGCAAACTTATACAGTGATTGTCTTAGTTTGCACTGCTGCAACATGGATACCATAGAACGAATGGCCTAATCAACAAGTGTTCATTTCTCACAGTTCTAGAGGCTGGGAAGTCTGAGGCAGGCTGGTGACAACCCTCTTCCTGATTTCCTCACATGGCAGAGAGAGAGTGAGCTTGAGTTCTTCCTTCCCTTGGAATGACACCAATCCCAACCCCTGTGACCTCATCCATACCTAATTACCTCCCAAGTCTGCACTTCCAAATACCATCGCACTGGGGATTAAGGTTTCAACATACGAATTTTGGAGGGACACATTCAGCTCATAGTAGTGACCCAAGATGAAACCTCTTTTCTAATGATTGTTGGCTGAAAAATACAATTTGAATAGAATGCACTTTTATGTGAAGTGGGGCACTCATGGTCACATGACTAGTTCTCCATGTGGGCAGATAGGACGGTGTCCTTAGTGGTGCGGTTAGAAGAATTTACCAGCTCACACCTCTTACCAAATATATCCATTGTTATTCCACTGGCTCCTGTCTCCCCCAGCTACACCTGTTGTCACTCCACCTGACCTTGAAATGGCTAATAGCGTCATGGCCAGTCCTTTGGTTATTTTCTCCAGAAAATTCTTGTTATAAGAGGACCTGAGCATGGAGCACTGGGTGTGGTGCATCAACAATGAATTTTGGAACACTGAAAAAAAAATAAAGTTAAAAAAAAAGCGGGGGCCTGAATAAAAGGTAGCAGGCAATTTATTGGTTATAGAAGGATGGGCTAATTTTTGGGTGAATTGGTATTCCTTGAAGAGTTAAAATTTGCACATTAAGATTTTGCTGAGAGTGGATGTTGGTGATCCTTGGAATTCTAGGCTGAATGAATGTATATCCCGTGGCACCCAACTTATTCTTTCATTGAACAAATTCTTTGGATCCCCTCTTTGGGCAAGACCCTGTGCTAAGCTGCTGGGAATATAGCTGGGCACATGATGGAAACACCATCATACTCAAGGCGTGCGTGTTCTTGTGGGAGATGCAGATGTTAAAAAGTGCAAGCCATCATTCGTTATTAAATTGCAATTGTGGCAAGTGCTAAGTCAGGAAAGAGGTTGGAAAGAGTGAAAAATAATTTTACTTGATTCATTCCATTGAGGAAGGTTGGCATGATTTGTAGCCTGTGCTGTCCAGTGTGGAAAAACCTAGCTATGGGTGTCTATTAAAATAAAAATAACTAAAATTAAATAAAATTACATATTTAGTTCTCCAGTGGCATAAGTCACATTTCAAGTGCTCAGTAGCCACATGTGGTTGGTGACAACCATACTGAACAGCAGAGATATAGAATAATTCCATCCCCACAGGAAGTTTTGTTGGCAAACACTGTCTGGGCTATAGAGGTTTACCAGAATTATGAAGTAAAAGAGAGAATTCTTAACTGTTAATTCCCTAGAGACTAGAAGATATATACATCAACCAAAATAGTCCACTTTTGGCTGCAGGCCACAGTACAAATCTCTTCTTAGTCTGGCCTTCAAAATGAGGACTGGAACTCCATTTTAAACTATAGGCAGATTTCCTCTTCCCTTCGTATTATGAATATTGAGGTTTTGCCTTCCTTGAGTGTAAATCTTTGTATGCATGAAAAATTTGTCTATAATAACTAGGGTGTTTTTATATTTTTCTCTTTATTAAAAAAAAAACAAAAAACTCTGACTGTAGAAAATAAACCTTCTATGGGGTATAGATGTGAAGAGCACTGGGGACTGTTACTTTAAAACAGTACAGCAGCCCTGGGGCTCTCCACAGCTGGGGGAGCTTATCTCAGCTTCAGTATGGCTGGCAAGTCTCCATTCTTCAAGTTCAAGAGGAAAGGGGACAGAATCCTATGAGGGCAGAGAAGAAGAAAATCAGCTGTGCTGGTTTAATACACTTTGACGTCAGTGGAAGACTTTATTAAAATATGCGACCTGAAGCTGAGGATTAGAACAAATAATATATCATGGTGGGGGATGTGCTTTTGCCATCACACCTAAAGGTCACCCTTTTAAGGCAGCTGAGCTGGCTGCCAGGAGCCATTGATTCCTCTCTAGTACAGAAACATCTACTGGCAGGTGTCAGCTTGGCTGCTCCAACACATAAATACGGAAAGTTCCAGAGTAGGGAGTTGTGGCCCATGGGATCCTGCTAGAGGACGGTTGGAAGGCTTCAGTGTTTGTTCTGAATAGACATTATGTGAATTTTTACTTAAGCAGCATAACAAATAGAACCATATAAAATAAATATTGACAAACCAATATTTTCCTCTGAGGAATATATCTTCTCAAGTCTTTAGGGTAACAAAGTTACAGAATCCTGCTTAGGTGTATACAGTTCCTTTAATTTGTCTCTAGTGAGGTTTCTATCTTAAGTAGGTCTTTTCCCTGAATGAGGTGCTTTCACCTTTCTTATATTAGTTTTCACTTATCCCTTGCTCCAGCCATGGCAGTTCCTCTGCGATTCTCCAAATATCCTGTGGTCTTTCCTCCCTTCTGAGGTGATTTTACTTAGTGGTTATTTGTTTGGAGAATGAATATATATATATATATATATATATATATATATATATATATATATTTTTTTTTTCCCCCCCCCCCTGAAAGTTTCTCAGAAAATGAGGAAAGATGGAAAAAGGTGTTGTAAAATCATCTGCTCCCCCAGCCATGAGGATTTCCGAAGGGACTGGGTGGAGGGAGCCATCTTTTCCTTGGCCCCTCTCTCATTTCCAATTGTGTCCAGACCTGAGGTGTTAACATTCATTCATTCTTGCTAACTTGTTAGCAAGTTAAAAACAATAGAACTGTTTCCTGAGAAAGGTTGGCAGATGAAGGAAGCTGGTTTTAACTGCTCTTACGGTGAGTGTGTATATGTATGTGTATTTTTAGTGCTTTTGTGCACTCATTAGCTGTAAAACCGACTTTTGCCCTTTCCTCTTTTATTTCTGGTGGGTTTCAGGCAGAGCAGGATGGGAAAAGGGCTAAGGGAGGTATCCCTGGCGTAGACTCTTTCAACTGCTTTCAATTCACAGTTCTTCCTTACTTTGAATATTCGTAAAGACATAATGGTAACATTGTCCTCATGCTGATTTATGCTAATAACCCCTATCAAGTAGAGGAAAGATCTTTAAGTCTTATAACCATCAACAGATAACTTGAACCTGAGAGCTTTAGGTCATATGAGATTAAGTTGGATATATTAACAGTTTCCAAACAGCAAGTATAAGGATTCTGCCTTATACATGTAAGGGGCATTGGTATGTTAGCCCATTTATTTTTTATTATATAAAATAAACATTATTGGACACTTTAGAATTATCATTTTTGTCCTCTCATCAAATTGTAAAAGCAAGTGGCTAGATTTTTTTTCTCTTTTTTGCCTTTGAGGAAGCATGATCAATTCAGATTTCATTAAGATATTTTCCTTCCGTGAAAATCGTTTTCCACTATGTGAACTATGTAGCGCTCGCTTTTAATTTAAATGTTTATTTACACAGGTTGGTGATACATTAGTGTTTTTTGATGACTTTGTAAGTTTTCAGAATGTCTTTGAGGACACTTAAAGCGAATGAGGTGCAAATTGACATGGAGGCAGAAGAATTAACCAAATGGTTTTAGAAGGCCTTTTCTGACCACTGGAGCACAAGCTTTTTGTGGACAGACAGGAACTCCCTTCCTAAGCCCAAAACAGGGGAGCCACCTGGTGGACAACGTGAGAATTCTTCATTTTCTAGAGGTAGCCTTAAATACAAACACTACGAAATCCTTGCTTTTTTATTTTTAAATTTAGATAGATTTACTTATGTGTTTAAGCTAATATGCTTTACATTTCTCATTTATGAGTAAATTTCCCAGTTCATACCAATAAAAGGGCTCTAAAATAAGGAGAAAGAATATTAGGGTACTATGACCATCAAGTTAGAAGAGCAAGCAATCCAAGCAGTAGGGCATTTAGTAATTCCACCTCATATTTTGCCTTTTTCCTTTTACATTCACTGCTCAGCCTATCTGTGTTTATACATATAAAATGGCCTTTATGAAAGACTTTCAGCTCCCCTCCAGCGCCTCTACTTCCTATCTCTCTTCGCCTACACAGCCAAACTTCTTCTTTTTTTTTTTTTTAAAGATTTTATTTATTTATTTGACAGAGATCACAAGTAGGCAGAGAGGCAGGGAGAGAAAGAGGGAGAAGCAGGCTCCCCGCTGAGCAGAGAGTCCGATGTGGGGCTCGATCCCAGGACGCTGGGATCATGACCTGAGCCGAAGACAGAGGCTTTAACCCACTGAGCCACCCAGGCGCCCCCACAGCCAAACTTCTTAACAAGGTTGTGTACACTTGCCAAATCCACTTCCTTACCCCCCACACAGTCCTTAGCCAACTTTAATCTGTCTTCTCCTCTGACACTCCATTAAATCATTCTCACCAAGGTGACAAGAAGTCACCTTCTTGTCATGGAATCTTGTGGACAGTTTTTAGCTTTTATTTTCCTCGATCACTTGGGAACATTCTGCATGGCTGGTCACTCCTCCTCCTTGCACCACTGCTTCCCTTGAATTCTGGGGCGCAGCACTCTCCTGGTCTTCCTCTTACATCTCTGGCTCTTTCTTCGCCGTTCCTCTGCTCATCTGCTAAATGCTGGTGCTTCTTAGGTTCCAGCCTAGGCTCTCCTCACTCCATCCTCTCCCACTGAGTCACAGTGTCCATGCAAATGGTTTTCATCACCCTCACTCTGTTGTCAAATCCCAAATGTATATCTTTGGTCCATGGGTCTCTCCTTATCTCTGGGTGACCTCCATTTGCCACGGTTCCCTCCCAGTTACTCTCTAGGCATCACACTGGGGAGTTCTCTCCACCACAGGGAGGTCAGTATGTCTCAGACTATGTTCATCTCCATGCGCATCTCTCCTGTTATCTCTATTTGAGTAAATGAATGAATGCATGAAAGAATGAATGACAATTTGGAGTTATCCATGCAAGCATCCTGGGAGTTATTCTCGATCTTCTCCCTAAGCCTCCACCTCTAAGCAATTACCGAGTGTTGTTGGGTCAACCTTTGAAATATGTCCCTGAGTGATCTCCATTCCCATAGTATAGTCCTCCTCCTTTATCAACTGAGTTAGTGAAAAGTCTTTCCTTTCCTGCAAACCCTGCCGCCCTCCTCAGCACAGCGGCTGAGGTGACCTTTCTATACAAAAGTCTGGTCATGGCCACTCTGCATGCTTAAAGCTCTTCCAAGGTTTCACATGGTACTCTCATGCACATAGGACATGTCCCTTCTGCTTCAAAGGAGTGTCTTTGGAGTGCCAGCCCCCTTCTGTTTACACACTGTGAGGGTGGGGCAATTTATCTGTGCTTCAGCGAATTAGCTCAGGTACCCAGTCTTCAGGACACCTTTTCCGACACGGCCCCTTCTCTGGCCCCTCCATCCCCAACAGGGTTAGGCATCTTGGCCATGTGTTTTCCACTACCCTGTCCTTCCGCTATCCTAACACTTTAATTCTCTCCTTATCTCTTTCCCACTAGACCGTCTCTTACTTAAAATAATTAAATGATGAATTTTAACACAGCAATTTTAACCTGAGCCCTAATTAATAAATGACAGACTTTGAGTATATAAGGTGAGCTCAAAGAACATTTCATCCAACCCCCTTCTTTAATAGAAAAGGAAACTGTAGCTCGCAGGAGTTAGCGGTGATATTTCCAAGGTCACCCAATCAATTCCTAATTTGTTCATCATTCTTTCCACTGCAGACATCAGCCACAATCCCTGTCCTTTCTACCCTTGTAACTGATTCTGACTTTCTCTATGAGAAGCTTAGAAAGCTTTAGCAGGGGCAAAGGCATCATTTAAACTATTTTGTCTTGATTATCAACCAATCAAATGGTGTGGTTAAAATTGTAACAGGCCTGTCATTTCTCATTTGAAGTGTTTTTTTTTTTTTTTTTTTTTTTTTTTTTTTAACCTGAGTTACAGGGAATGGGGATTCATTCAGGCTTTATCAGTTGAGAAGCATGTATGTGACAAGGCAGGAAACACATCTCCCGAGAAGAAGAGAAGCCACAGAATGGGCAGCCTCACAGAAATTTAGGCTGGAAGACCATTGCAATCCAAGAGGCTTTAGGGAACTGGGTTTTTTTTCCTCTCTCAGGACCAAGAATTGTGAATTTTCGCTCTAGTTTGGTGGCCTTGGAAAAGCTCAGCTCTCTTCCCTTTCTTGTTTTCCTCTGAATATTTTCTAGCACCTCTTTCTGACTAAGGCTCTTTGAATTTCCCAGGTCACCTTCTGAGAGAGTTAATCTGATTGCTTTCACTAATTGCCATCATTGCCGCCTGGAGTCAGGCTAGCTGACAGGTCACTGGCCAGCTCCAATTGGCCACTCTTGGGCTCTGTGTGAATGCTCAGTCCAACCAGCTGTGGCCAGAAAGACGGACTCCAATAGTAGACTCAAGCTATCCCACCTCGAGGTCAGCCTGCAGCTAGCATTTTTTTTTAAAAAGATTTTATTTATTATTTGACAGAGAGAGAGATCACAAGTAGGCAGAGAGGCAGGCAGAGAGAGAGAGAGAGGGAAGCAGGCTCCCTGCTGAGCAGAGAGCCTGATGTGGGGCTCAATCCCAGGACCCTGAGACCATGACCCGAGCCGAAGGCAGAGGCTTAACCCACTGAACCGCCCAGGTGCCCCTGGCACTAGCTTCTTTAGCAAGGGTCTGTGCACATGGACAGGATCACACAAGGCTTGTTCCAGATTTTCTACGTGGTCATAATTTAAAGTTCATCCAAAAATGTGTGTTTGTGTGGTTTTTTTTTGGTCTGCATAGCAAAGACCTAAAAAATATCACCTACTGAAATATTGGAATTGCCTCTGAATGTTCTCTTCCACTAGTTTCTGATAGTTTGATTTTCACAGTTATGTGGGAAGAAATGTGAGGCCTGGATAGGACGAGAGCATTTAGGGAGGTGTCAGCATAGCACTCATGACACTGAATGGGTTTGGTGAATGTGTGATGAATTTTTCCAGGCATGTATACTTATAATGTAGATATAAAACAAGAATGTTAGAGTGGTGGTATCTGCCATTCAGAAGAAATGTTTTGACAGGTGTATGTAATGACTTAATGGTACATTTTTCTAGAAGGTGGATGGGGTGATGCTGTGGAAACGTGTGTCTTTTAGAGAAGCGGTACCCGTGGCTGTGAACCTGCTGTTGAGTGTCTCTGTGTGCCACTCAGGCTCTTCCTCTAACGTCACATAGCTGGATTGTTATTTTCAGAGGTGCTAATAATGTGTGAACCTTGATTGCATTCTGGATTTTAAAAAGCTATTAAAGATATTTTCGGACATTTGGGAAAATTTAATATGCACTTCATATCAGATGAAATTGCTGAATGAGTGCTAATTTCATTGGGGTAATAATAGTGTGTGGTTATACCCTCATTTTCATGATATACTTACTGGGATATTTAGGGTGAAATATATGTAGATAGTTGGAATAGATAAATTGATTAAGCCAAAATGATATAATATGAACAGTTGGTAAATATAGATACTTTTTTTTTAAAGATTTTGTTTATTTATTTGACAGAGAGATAGAAAGAGCCAGAGAACACAAGCAGAGGGAATGGCCAAGGAAGAGGTTAAAACAGGCTGAGCAGGGAGCCCGATGCGGGACTCGATCCCAGAACCCTGGGATCATGACCTGAGCCAAAGGCCAATGCTTAATGAACTGAGCAACCCAGAAGCCCCAGTATAGAGACTATTATTTCAACATTTGTTGTACCATAATTCTTAAAATAAACAACATATTGGAGCAAAATATGTGGCTAGTAGTTTGCTTTTGTGGATGGCTTGAGTTTGAGATCTGAAACTTGACTGAATCTCAGATTAGGGTAGATAGGTCTTGAGATTTCCTTGGGGTAAGGGTAATCTGTTAAGTTTAACCAAATATCCTGCTGAATATGAGGCTCTGACAGTGAACACCTCACTGACCAAATCTCTAAGTCATTGTGGAGGAAGCCAAGCTGGCCACTCCTGGATTTAACTATTAATAAGAAATGGCCATTTCATCTGATAGCTGCCTTACCTTCATTAATTAAAAAATGACCCATTGCAGGAGAGCGCAGGAAAGTTGCCCCTTGAACAATTTCTTGCTAATAGCTATTTGGCCACTGCAACTGACAGAACTTAGAACTCATGCCAGCATCACTGGGTGCCTGCTGGGCTGCAGGATGGGCTTCCCTGCACACGACGAAACACTGCTAAAGGGGACAGTTCCAGCTTATTTAAAACTTGTAGTTTTGCAGAGAATAAAGACGTCCTTGGTAAAAGGACACGTCTGGACCAGATGCAGTATGGCTGTCATCGAGCTGTAGGGAATGCCAGGCACATAGAAGGGGCTGTTAGTGGTGCCTCTGGGGTTGTGTAGCCCCAGACCAGATGTCACAAGATACCGCTTGCCTGCTGAAATTCTCCGCACTGTGGAGCTGATGCCACTTGGTGATCATTCACGGTTTTCTACCCTCTTATTCCGGCATTTTTGCAGGTTTATCTTTTGGATAGATGAAGTAGCTAGTAATTTAAGCAACTGTAATCAGTAATTTCTTACAGTGAAACCATACCAGGCAAATAGAATGCATTTAAAAGTATCCTTCCAGTGCTGGAACGGCCTCTATAGTCTGTGTCTGTTGCGTGGTTTGGAGCATCCTACATCTTTCAAGATGCTGTAAATGATCTTTTTGAAATGGAAATAGGAGCTGAGGAGAGGTTTCTATAGAAGCTCCTTCTGTGTTTGGTCTACAGCATTCATGGCAGTAGGAATTCAGAACTCAGGGTCATTTATTATCCAATGAAAGTCAATTTGAGATATCAGAACTTTTAAACAGGATTTGTTTTTTGTGCCGATGACCATCCATTGCTGAAATTTCATTTGAAATGCAATTAATTATCTTTCTCACCTTGCTAAAGGTGGATACTAATCTTCTGTCCTCTCTTATTAGATTTGTTGACACGGAAGCAGATGATCACCGTAATGGGAGGGAAAATGCTGAGAGCAGGGGAATCAACAGGCAGTGGGTTCTTACTGTTTTATTGAATGGCTCTTTCGTCAAAATGACTGCAAGAGAATTCTCAGGATACCAGTATCATTACACAAACCTACATTCATGAAGTTTTCTGCACTTGAGTCATATTTTTAAAAGTTTAGCTCAGGGGTTTCTATTATTCAGCTCACTGGTGTTGAAGCAATTTTGCTGACATTTTCTGTAAGTGGATTAGGCTCACAGTCATTTGCCCAAAGCAGACAGATGGCTTCTTAACCAGAACATCCTTGTAGGAACCTATCTTAGGGTATCTTCAGAAATATAATGGGTCTGTCACAAAAGATAATGTTTGTCATTAATTTCTTCTGGTGACAGATGATTTCAGTTCATTTTTATTTTCTCATCTACCTTAAATAAAATGGCTATTTAACATTTTTTATTCCAATAGTGAGCAATGAATGCTGTAGTGTTTTATACTGAGCAATGTTGTAATCTCTAATTTACAAACAAGAAATTAAGCATTAATTAAGGGGAGAGGTTGACATGTTCTGGGGTTTCCCAAGGACAATTCCCCCATCAATGGAATTGTTACTCTTGTAATTTTAATCATTGTGGGGTTTTTCACAGGTTGTCAGTCCTGAATTTTATTCTCAGTAACTGTTTATTCCCTCTGTATTGCCATTTGTCTTTTTAAACTGTCCAAGTGGTTTTGTTTCCTCTCATTTTGTAAGGTGGAGTACAGTAGATATGTATAACATTGTCATTACTGATCGGAAAATATTACATTTACTGAAACTTTAAAATGTTCTGTTTATAGAATAATAATAATAGCTAACAATCATTAGAGTTTGCCATATATTATTCTAAATAATTCATATGTATTACCTCTCTTAATCTTAAAATAAGCCCAGAGATGAGTACAATTATTAGAACTATTTTATGGATGAGGAAACTGTGAGGCACCAATTGACCTTGTTCAAGGTCAAAAAGCTAGTGAGTGTTGGAGCCCAGTATTTGAATCTAGGTAGTCTGACAGCAGAGGTCACGTTATACAGTGACCTACAGAATAGCAATATGGTTACATTTAAAAGCCTATGGGGCTTATTATTATATGAGAGCATTGTGGAATCCGTAGAGTCAGATGTGTTCTTTCAACACTCCTGGAGTTCTGGCTCTGCTGTCCAGTTTGTGTGTGTGCCATCTTGGGCAGCCAACTTGCGTAGAAGTTTTTAGGAGCTTATGGACACAACAAGGAGAATCAGTATCCCCGGGATCTGAGTACTAACAAGTCCACACATTAATGCATCCTTGAAAATGGTTCAGCTGGTCCCTGTAATGAATTCAATTCTTCTATAATCTTTTTTGGATCTGATCTATTTTGGCTTATGATTTTTAGAAGAGAATTTATTTATTTGAGAGAGAGAGAATAGGAGAAAGCACAAGCAGGGAAAGTGGAAGACAGAGAGGGAGAAGCAGACTCCCTGCCGAGCAGAGAACCCAATGTGGGCTCCATCCCAGGACCCTGGGATCATGACCTGAGCAGAAGGTGGATGCTTAACCAACAGAGCCACCCAGATGCCCCAAGGCTTATGATATCTTTAAAATGAAAATCAATCATCTCCATACTTCTCTCACTCATGAATGTTCTGCCATTGTTTTTGTATTTCACTTTTCTGAAAATTGGGCTCAGACCAAAATTATTAAATTATTTCAAACTCCATACCGACATTCGAGGCAAAAATCGGACATCAAAGTATCAGCACAAGAGAAGTATTTATGTATGGGACATTCATGGGGTTTTATCAAAAATTTTTTCTTCTTTAAACCAAATAGGGCTTAAGCAATTTTTTTTCTTTTCTCCATTTCTGAGATCTATTAGATGACATGTGCAGCATATCATGTAATGCACCTAAATGTGAAGGAAAAAAAAAAAAAAACACAGTGAAGTAAAAGCATCTGTTGGTCTAGGGAGCAGGCAATATTAGTTATTTCCTAAACATTTATTTCCTGTGTGAACCTAAGCAATATATTTACTTAGCTTTCTTGAGTCCATTTCTTTACCTATAAAGCTGAAAAAAAATTATAGCTGATCTTCAGATATCTCAAAAATGTGAAATAATTGCTAAGAACTCTTTCTCAGCAGAACAAAAAGATACGGTCACCAAGTGATACATTACTGAGTATTTTTCACTCTCATTGTTTTTTCTTCAGTATAAATTTAAAAGAAACAAAATAGGCATGTGTGGGTGGTTCGGTTAAGCATATGCCTTCAGCTCAGGTCATGATATAAAGGTCCTGGAATCTCAAGGTCCTGGGAGTCTGCCTCTCCCTCTGCCTTTCCCCTGCCCATGTTTTCTCTTTCTCTCTCAAATAAATAAATAAAATCTTAAAAAAAATTCTAAGTAGGTAAAATATAGGGGAAAATGGGATGCATTTGGCCATTCTGTGCTATGCCACAAAGGCAGTATTCTTCCAGAGCACTCGCCTGTACCATCTATTTCTCTATCAGTAAGACTGTGGGAGGATTGAGGACTCAAGGCAAGCACCACGGAATCCTTACATTGTATTTCACTGATTATAAGACGCTAAAAAAGAGAAGAAGATGCTTCTCTGTCTTCCAGATTATTGCTCATTTGTCACTTAAACGGGAGACTTGCCTGATCCACTAGACTACATGTTCTCACCACATTACATTCCTTTCCTTTAAGCACACAGTACAACTTGTGATCAGACATAGATTTATTTTTGTGGTTTTTTGATTAATGCTTGTATCCCTAAGTAGATCTCCATTCTGTGTGGGTAGGAAGAGCATCTGTGCTCACCATCTTACCCTGAGTCTAGCCCTGTAGTTCTTAATGAGTACAGTACTGCCCTCTAGAGGGCAGTTTGCAAAATTGTGAAGGTGATGGAAGAATTCTCTGGGGACATTTAATGGATGCGGCCAGGAATGCTGGGTATCAGGCATGGTGCAACACAGAGCAACATAATGGAAAGTTGCCTGCCTCCTACAAGACTTTAAGTCCTGCCTTACTAAACCATCTAACATAAAAACTCGAGTACTTTAGTCCATCTGCTCCTCTCCCATTGCTCTCTCGGGTGTGGGCTCTTTCAAATAAGTAAAATCATAAAAAAAAAAAGAAAAAAGTTTTGGGGGGGAAGGGCAAGATGGAGGAGGAATAGGAGACCTAATTTTGTTGGGTCCCAGGAATTCAGCTAGATAGTTATCAAACCATTCTGAACACTTACAAACTCAACAGGAGGTTGAAGAAAAGAATAGCAGCAATTCTATGAACAGAAAAGCAACCAAGTTCTGGAAGGTAAGACATGTGGAGAGGTGAATCCGAAGTGATATTTGGGAAGATAGACTGTGGGAGGAGATAGCCTCCATCAGCTGGCTACCAGCAAGTGATAGAGCGGCAGAGCACGAAATCATAACTTTTAGAAGTCTGCTCCACAGAGGGACGCCACTCCAGGACTAAGCGGGGTGGGGAGTGCGGTGTGCGTTGGGGGGTGAAATCCTCCCTGCGACAGTGTGGTCTCAGTGATCTCAGACCCTTTGGGGTCACAGAAAGACTGGCAGAGCTCCCAGGTATAGGAGCAGGGAAGCCAGCTGCATAAACAGAGCTAAGGAGTGGGCTCTCAGCTTGGAGCTGCCATAAAACATGATCTGAGGCACAGTTGGGCCACTACTCTTTGAGCAGTGACCCTACAAGTGGCAGATCTGGGAAGACCCCCTTCCTCCTCCACCAGGAGGAGTGGTGCATGAGTGTGCTACAGGAATCTCCTGAGTTTGAAGACTCCAAACAGGGCCATGTGCCAGAGATAGAAATGCTTGGTCACAGGTTGGGTGAGCACAAAGTGCAGCTGGAGATGAGGGAGACAGGAGTGACTGACTGCTTTTTTCTGAGGGCACACTGAGGAGTGGGGGCCCCGAGCTCTCGGCACTTTGGAGGCTGCCATTTTCATTCTTGTCTTGCAAAACTGTGCAGAAATCATTCTGGGAACAAAAGCTCCCAAGAGTGAACCCGAGCAGATTACTTAGCCTCACCCCAGTCAAGGGCGGCAGAATTCCGCCTCAGGCAAAGACAGTTAAGAATCACTGCAACAGACCCCTTCCACAGAAGATCAGCAGGAACATCCAGTGAAGATCAAGTGTACTGATCAATGAGAACTGCACTCCAGTGCTGAGGGAATACAGCACATAGAATTCATGGCTTTCCCCCCACCCCATGATTCTTTAGTCTTTCAAAGTTAAGTTTTTAAAATGTTCTATATATTTTCAATTTTTCCTCTTTCCTATTCTAACCAACATCTTATCTTATCAATACCTTTTTTTAAAAAAGATTTTATTTACTTATTTGACAGAGAGAGAGACAGAGCAAGAGAGGGAACAGAAGCAGGAGGAGTGGGAGAGGGAGAAGTAGGCTCCCTCCTCAGAGCCTGATGCGGGCCTCGATCCCAGGACCCTGGAATCATGACCTCAACCGAAGGCAGATGCTTAATGACTGAACCACCCAGGCACTCCTCATCAATACCTTTTTAAAAATCTTTTTAAATTTTCCTTTTTATAGTCACATTCTATCCCTTCATTGTATTTAACCTTATTTTTTTGTATATATATAAGTTTTTCTTTCTTTAAAATTTTGGGATACAGTTTATTTTAATAGACCAAAATATACCCTAAGTCTAGTGTATGGTTTTGTTCTAATCTCCTGCCTGATCACATTCTCTCTCTATCTCTTTTTTCTTTTTTTCTCTTTTTAACTCTTTTTATCTTATCAATTCCTTTTTAAAAATCTTTCAAAATTTTCATCTTTATAGTCATAGTCCATCCCTTCATCATATTTACTCTTATGTTTGTATGTGTTTTTTTCTTTCTTTAAAATTTAGGGAGGCAGTATCTCCTAACAGACCAAAATACACCCAAAATCAAGTGTGTTGCTCTGTTCTATTCACCAGCCTGATTATTTATATTTATATACATATATATGTTTTTCCCCCCCTTACTTTCCCCTGGTTTTGGGTCTCTTCTGATTTGTTTAGTGTATATTTTAGTGTATATTTTTCTGGAGTCATTATTACTCTTTTAGCATTTTGTTTCTCATTCATCTATTCTTCTCTGGACAAAATGACAAAGTGGGAAAACTCACCTTAAAAAAAAAAAGAACAAAAGGCAGTACTGACTGCTAGGGACCAAATCAATACAGACATTAGTAAGATGTTGGAAATAGAGTTCAGAATCACGATTATAAAGATACTAGCTGGGTTTGAAAAAAGCATAGATGATACTAGAGAATCTCTTTCTGGAGAAATAAAAGAACTAAAATCTAACCAAGTTGAAATTTAAAAATATATTAATGAGGTGCAATAAAAAATGGAGGCTCTTACTGCTAGGATAAATGAGGCAGAAGAGAGAATTAGTGATATAGAAGACCAAGTGATGGAGAATAAAGAAGCGGAGCAAGAGAGAGACAACTACTGGATCATGAGGGGAGAATTTGAGAGATAAGTGATATTATAAGACAAAACAATATTAGAATAATTGGGATCCCAGAAGAAGAAAGAGAGGGGGGGGGCAGAAGGTACATTGGAACAAATTATAGCAGAGAACTTCCCTAATTTGGGGAAGGAAACATGCATCAAAATCCAGGAGGCACAGAGAAACCCCCTCAAAATTAATAAAAATAGTTCAACACCCTGTCATCTAATAGTAAAGCTTACAAGTCTCAGAGACAACGAGAAAATTGCTTGGGATAAGAGGTCTGTAACCTACAACAGTAGAAATATTAGACTGGCAGCAGACCTATCCACAGAGACTTGAGAGGCCAGAAAGGACTGGCATGATATATTCAGAGCACTAAGCTAGAAATATATGCAGCCAAGAATACTATATTCCACTAGGCTCTCAACTGAAAATAGAAGGATAAATAAGCTTCCAGAACAAACAAAAACTAAAAGAATTTTAGTTTTTGTTTGTCCTGCCCTATAGGAAACACCAAACCAGCCCTATATGAAATATTGAAAGGGGTCCTCTAAGCAAAGAGAGAGTCTAAAAGTAACATAGACTGGAAAGGAACAGAGGCAGTATACAGTAACAGTCACCTTACAGGCAATACATTGGCACTAAATTCATATCTTTCAATTGTTACCCTGAATGTAAATGGGCTAAATGTCCCCAATAAAAAGACACAGGGTATCAGAATGCATTAAAAAAAAGACCCTTTGATATGCTGTCTGCAAGACACTCATTGTAGACCCAAAGACATCTCCAGATTTAAAGTGAGGAGGTTGAAAACAATTTACTATGCTAATGGACATCAAAAGAAAGCTGGGTGGCAATCCTTGTATCAGACAAATTAGATTTTAAGCCAAAGACTATAATAAGGGACAAGGAAGGACACTATATCATGCTTAAAGGGTGTGTCCAACAAGTAGATCTAAGAATTTTAATTATCTATACCCCTAACATGGGAGCAGCCAATTATATAAACTGGTTAATAATGAAAGCAAAGAAACACATTGACAATAATACAATAATAGTAGGGGACTTTAACACCCCACCACTGAAATGGACAGATCATCTAAGCAAAAGATCAGCAAGGAAATAAAGGCTTTAAATAACACATGGACCAGATGGACATCACAGACATATGCAGAATATTCCATCCCAAAGCAACAGAATACACATTCTTCTCTAGTGCACATGGAACATTCTCCAGAATAGATCACATCCTGGGTCACAAATCAGGTTTCAACCAGTACCAAAATATTGGGATCATTCCCTGCATATTTTCAGACCACGATGCTTTGAAAATAGAACTCAATCAGAAGAGGAAAGTTGGAAAGAACTCAAATACATGGAGGCTCAAGAGCATCCTACTTAAGAATGAATAGGTCAACCAGGAAATTAAAGAAGAACTTTTTAAAAATTCATGGAAACAAATGAAAATGAAAATAAACAGTTCAAAATCTTTGGGACACAGCAAAGGCGGTCCTGAAAGGAAAGTATATAGCAATGCAAGCCTAATCCTACACCTAAAGGAGCTGGAAAAGAACAGCAAAGAAAGCCTAAACCCAGCAGGAGAAGAGAAATATTAGAGACTTGAGCAGAAATCAATGAAATAGAAACCAAAGGAGCAGTACAACAGATCAGCAAAACTAGGAGCTAGTTCTTTGAAAGGATTAATAACATTGACAAAACCCTGGCCAGACTTATCCAAAAGAAAAGAGAAAGGACCCAAATTAATAAAATCATGAATGAAAGAGGAGAGCTCACAACCAACACCAAAGAAATACAATTTTAAGAACATATTATGAGCCACTATATGCCAGCAAATTTGACAATCTGGAAGAAATGGATGCATTGCTAGAGACATATAAACTACCAAAACTGAACCAGGAAGAAATAGAAAACCTGAAGGACCCACAATCAGTAAGGAAATTGAAGCAGCCATCCAAAATCTCCCAACAAACAAGAGCCCAGGGCCAGATGCCTTCCCAGGAGAAGTCTACCAAACATTTAAAGAAGAAGTAATACCTATTCTCCTGAAACTTTTCCAAAAAATAGAAATGGAAGGAAAACTTCCAAACTCATTTTATGAGACCAGCATTATCTTGATCCCAAAACCAGACAAAGACCCCATCAAAAAGGAGAATTACAGACCAATATCCTTGATGAACACGGATGCAAAAATCCTCACCAAAATACTAGCCAATAGGTTCCAACAGTACATTAAAAGGATTATTCACCATGACCAAGTGGGATTTACTCCTGGGCTGCAAGTTTGGTTCAACATCTGCAAATCCATCAATGTGATAAAATACATTAATTAAAGAAAGAATAAGAACCATATGATACTCCCAATAAATGTTGAAAAAGTCTTTGACAAAGTACAGCATCCTTTCTTGATCAAAACTCTTCACAGTGTAAGGATAGAAGGTACATATGTCGATATCATCAAAGCCATCTATGAAAACAGTGAATATCATTCTCAATGGGGAAGAACTGAGAGCTTTTTCCCTCAGGTCAGGAACATGGCAGGGATGTCCACTATCACCACTGCTATTCAACATAGTACTAGAAGTCCTAGCCTCAGCAATCAGACAATAAAAAGAAATAAAAGCATACAAATCTGCAAAGAAGAAGCCAAACTATCACTCTTGGCAGATGATATGATACTATATGTGGAAAACCCAAAAGACTCCACTCCAAAAGTGCTAGAACTCATACAGGAATTCAGTAAAGTGGCAGGATATAAAATCAATGCACAGAAATCAGTTGAATTTCTATATACCGACAATAAGACAGAAGAAAGAGAAATTAAGGAGTCAATCCCATTTACAGTTGCACCCCAAACCATAAGATACCTAGGAATAAACCTAACCAAAGAGGCAAAGAATCTGTACTCAGAAAACTATAAAGTACTCATGAAAGAGATTGAGGAAGACACAAAGAAATGGAAAAATGTTCCATCCTTATGGATTGGAAGAACAAATATTGTGAAAAATCTATGATACTTAGAGCAATCTGCACATCTAATGCAATCCCTATCAAAATACCAGCAACTTTTTTCAAAGAAATGGAACAAATAATTCTAAAATTTATATGGATGCAGAGAAGATCCCGAGTAGCCAGAAGAGTGTTGAAAAAGAAAACCAAAGTTGGCGGTATCCTAATTCCAGACTTCAAGCTTTGTTACAAAGCTGTAATCATGAAGACAGTATGGTACTGGCACAAAAACAGACACATAGATCAATGGAACAGAATAGAGAGCCTAGAAATGGACCCTCAACTCTATGGTCAACTAATCTTTGACAAAGCAGAAACGAATGTCCAATGGAGAAAAGACAGTCTCTTCAACAAGTGGTGTTGGGTAAATTGGATAGCCACATGCAGAAGAATGAAACTGGACCATTTCCTTATACCACACACAAAAACAGACTCAAAATGGATGAAAGACCTCAATGTGATACAGGGATCCATCAAAATCTTTGAGGAGAACATGAGCAACAACCTCTTTGACCTTAGCTGCAGCAACTTCTTACTAGAAACATTGCCAAAGGCAAGGGAAGCAAGGGCAAAAATGAACTATTGGGACTTCATCAAGATAAAAAGCTTTTGCACAGCAAAGGAAACAGTCAGCAAAACCAAAAGACAACGAAAGAATTGGAGAAGATATTTGCAAATGCATATCAGATAAAGGGCTAGTATCCAAAATCTATAAAGAACTTATCAAACTCAACACCCAAAGAACAAATAATGCAATCAAGAAATGAGCAGAAGACATGAACAGACATTTCTGCAGAGAAGACATCCAAATGGCCAACAGACACATGAAAAAGTGCTCAACATCACTTGGTGTCAGGGAAATACAAATCAAAACCTCAGTGAGATACCACCTCACACCAGTCAAAATGGCTAAGATTAACCAGTCAGGAATGTGACAGGTGTTGGCGAGGATGCGGAAAAAGGGGAACACTCCTACACTGTTGGTGGGAGTGCAAGCTGGAGCAGTCACTCTGGAAAACAGTATTTCAAAAACTTGAAAACAGAGCTACCCTACAACCCGGCAATTGCACTACTGGGTATTTACCCCAAAGATACAAACGTAGTGATCCAAAGGGGCACATGAACCTGAATGTTTATAGCAGCAATGTTCACAATAGCCAAACTATGGAAAGAGCCTAGATGTCCACCAGCAGGTGAATGGACAATGAAGATGTGGTGTATATATACAATGGACTACTGTGAAGCCATGAAAAGAAATGAAATCTTGCCATTTGCAATGACATGGATGGAACTAGAGAGTATTATGCTGAGCAAAGTAAGTCAATCAGAGAAAGACAATTATCACAGACCTGTACCCCTGAAACAAGGAATACATTATATGTTAATAAGCAAAAACCTGGAGTACTTTAGTAGATGGTATTAATTAATTGTTTGTACAAGAAGTTATGTGAAAGGTCCGGTACATGAGGAAAACAGTTACTGAGAAACATGTCTAAATGAATAAAGATATTGTTTTTAAATTATTGAATAATTTATTCACTCTGGGTATTCAGTCTACTTGATTGTAGGATTGCTGTACAGTAAGTGGTATTGGAACAAACTGGGAAGTAAGATATTGGTTTTAACTTGATACTTTATTGTTTTTCACAATTGATAGTGGGCATCCCACAGTGTCCTGTAAAGTTGAAGCTGATATTATCAATCACAAGAAAAATATCCTTTGAGATACCTTTGAAGACTTGGCAGCTTTGGTGGGGTGTATGGGTAGTATTTATTTTCTCACTTGTGGGATTATCACACTTTCTCTCCCTGGTGAGAGTCTGTACTTGTCTCGGCATGCTATCCCTCCTTTAATTAAGGTTATTTCCTTTCTTCATTTATTATATGCAAATAAGTCTGGGCTGTTGCCGTTCTTTGTTTTTATGTGAGTATCTGGTACATTTGCACTGTCGTTTTCCTATATTCTTTGTGAGTGTGGTTGGCATCTGATCTCTTTATTTCTCTTTTGAATTTAAATGAATTCATATTAAATAAGTACAGGCCTCTGCCTGCTTCATTATGGTTTCTTGTGTGCCTCCCCGGGCATTTACGTATTGTAGTACATATTATTTTGTTTTAAATGACCGGGCTTTTATTTCTCGTTAACAGTACAGTTAGGATACTATATTTACTTAATTTTTAATATATTTAACCAGCTTATATTTTATTTTAGGATAGTAAAGGGAGGCTTACAAAATATTTGCTTGAATGGGCTTTGGTTTTGAGGCACCTGAGCATCTGCCTTTGGCTCAGGCAGGTCATGATCCCAGGGTCCTGGGATCGAGCCCTGCATTGGACTCACTGATCAGTGGAGAGCCTGCTTCTCCATATCTCTGCCTCCTGCTCTTGCTCTCTCTCTCTCTCAAATAAAGAAAGTATTTAAAAAGAAAAAAAATAAAGGGTATTGGTTTTGATAGGATTGAGAACCAAAAGTCATAGATAACATCTGGTATATGGAATATGTTTAGTAAATATATGCTTGATGAACAGATAGAAATAAAGGAAAACTGAAGACCTAAGTCCTTGTTGATAACTGAAGGAGATCTCCATTGTTCCTAAATCAAAGGAAGGTTGTGGTTGTATCTCGGTTCATACATAGGTAGCTCAGAACAACATGTAATGGGGACAACAAATGGGATTTAGAGATACTAAATTCTATACTTAAAAAAAAGATTTTATTTATTTGAGAGAAGGGGAGAGAGAGAAATGATGAATCGGGATGGGGGAGGGGGGACAGAGGGAGAAGCAGACTTCCCACTGAGCAGGGATCCTTACATAGACATGGGGGTCAATCCCAGGACTTTGGGATCATGACCTGAGCTGAACTCAGATGGTTAACTGACTGAGCCACCCAGGAACCCCTTAAAGATTTTATTTTTAAGTAATCCCTACACCCAACATGGGACTCAAACTCACAACCCTGACATCAAGAGTTGGATGCTGCACTGACTGAGACAGCCGAGTGCCCCAATACTTCTTTTTAAGCTCTGGTCAACAAGTGTATCTCAGTGTAACAGGTTTTGTGGATCAATTTGCTATTACCTATCACTAATGGTATCTGTTGCCAGCACTGTTGCTACTGGATTGTTTTTTTTGTTGTTGTTGTTTTGTTTTTTGTTTTTTAAATTTTTTATTTCTTTTCAGCGTAACAGTATTCATTGTTTTTGCACCACATCCAGGGCTCCATGTAATCCGTGCCCTCCCTAATACCCACCACCTGGTTCCCCCAACCTCCCACCCCCCGCTCCTTCAAAACCCTCAGATTGTTTTTCAGGGTCCATAGTCTCTCATGGTTCACCTCCCCTTCCAATTTCCCTCAACTCCCTTCTCCTCTCCATCTCCCCTTGTCCTCCATGCTACTTATGCTCCACAAATAAGTGAAACCATATGATAATTGACTCTCTCTGCTTGACTTATTTCACTCAGCATCATCTCTTCCAGTCCCGTCCATGTTGCTACAAAAGTTGGGTCTTCATCCTTTCTGATGGAGGCATAATACTCCATAGTGTATATGGACCACATCTTCATTATCCATTCATCCGTTGAAGGGCATCTTGGTTCTTTCCACAGTTTGGCGACTGTGGCCATTGCTGCTATAAACATTGGGGTACAGATGGCCCCTCTTTTCACCACATCTGTATCTTTGGGGTAAATACCTAGTAGTGCAATGGCAGGGTCATATGGAAGCTCTATTTTTTAATTTCTTGAGGAATCTCCACACTGTTCTCCAAAGTGGCTGCACCAGCTTGCATTCCCACCAACAGTGTAAGAGGGTTCCCCTTTCTCCACATCCCCTCCAACACATATTGTTTCCTGTCTTGCTAATTTTGGCCATTCTAACTGGTGTAAGGTGGTATCTCAATGTGGTTTTAATTTGAATCTCCCTGATGGCTAGTGATGATGAACATTTTTTCATGCTACTGGATTGTTATTATTATTATATTTTTCAGCTTTATTGAGATATAATTAATATACAACATTGCGTAAACTTAAGAATTCCATATATACAAGAAAAAGATAATTCTATGAGGTGATGAGTGTGTTAAATAACTTATTATTGTAGTGAGAACTTTTAAGATCTACTTTCTTAGCAACTTTCAAATATGTAATATGGTATTATTAACTATAGTCACCATGCTGTACATTAAATTTCCAGAACTTACTCATATTGTAGGTGGAAATTTGTACTTCTTGACCATCTCCTCCTATTTTCCCTCTCCTTTGCCCCTGGGAACCATCAAAATACTTTTGTTCCTATTCATTTGTTTCGTGCACATGTAAATTGTTTCCATGTGTTGGCTATTATAAATAATGCTGTAATGCACATGTTGGTATGAATATCTCTTCAGGTCCTGATTTCATTTCCTTTGGTGGCATTCTGGATTGTATAGTAGTTCTATTTTTAGTATTTTTAGGAATCTCCATACTGTTTTCCAGAGTGACTGTACCAATTTACATTTCTAGCAGCACACAAAGGGCCCTTTCCTCCATATCCTTGCCAGTGCCGGTTACCTCTTATCTTTTTGATAATAGTCATTCTAACAGGTGTAAGGTGGTTTCCATATCTCACTGTGGTTCGGCTTTGCATTTCCCTGATGATTAATGTTGTTGAGCATCTTTTCATATATCTGTTGGCCATTGGTATGTCTTGTTTGGAAAATTGTTTCTTCAAGCCCTTTGCCCATTTTTCATTGGATTATTTTATTTTTTGTTATTGAATTGTTAAATATTTTGATTTTTTTTTTTAAAAGATTTTATTTATTTGTCAGAGAGAGAGGAGAGCGAGCGAGCACAGGCAGACAGAATGGCAGGCAGAGGGAGAAGCAGGCTCCCCGCCAAACAAGGAGCCCGATGTGGGACTCGATCCCAGGACGCTGGGATCATGACCTGAGCCGAAGGCAGCTGCTTAACCAACTGAGCCACCCAGGCGTCCCATGATTTTTTTTTTTTTTTAAGATTTTATTTATTTATTTGTCAGAGAGAGAAAGGGAGAGAGAGCAAGCACAGGCAGACAGAATGGCAGGCAGAGGCAGAGGGAAAAGCAGGCTCCCTGATGAGCAAGTACCCCGATGTGGGACTCGATCCCAGGACGCTGGGATCATGACCTGAGCCGAAGGCAGCTGCTTAACCAACTGAGCCACCCAGGCGTCCCAAATATTTTGAATTGTTATACCTATGTATATATATTGAGTTTCTTATGTATTTTGGATATTAACATCTTATCAGATATATGGTTTGTAAATATTTTCTCCCATTCGGTAGGTTGTCTTTTTATCTTGTTGATTGTTTCTTTTGCTGTGAAGAAGCTTTTTAGTTTGATGCACTCTCACTTGTTTGTTTTGGCTTTTGTTGTTTGTGCTTTTGATGCTATACTATTTCAGTTACTATAGTTTTATAGTATAGTTTAAAATCGGGAAGAGTAAAAATAAAATAAAATAATATAGAATAAAATAAAATCAGGAAGGGTGGTGCCTTCAGCTGTGTTCTTTTTCAGATTGTTTTGGCTATTTTCAGTGCTTTGTGGTTCCAGATGAAATTTGATAGGGATTGTACTGAATCTATAGATGATATTGGGTAGCATGGGTATTATAATATTAGTTCTTCTGATCCAAAACCCCATGATACATCTTTCCATTCATTTGTGTCTTCTTCAATTTCTTTTATCAGTATCTTGTAGTTTTCAATATGCAGATCTTTCACCTTCTTGGTTAAATTTAAGTATTTTGTTGTTTTTAATGATATTGTAAATTGGATTTTTTTATTTCTTTTTCTGATTGTTTATTGTTAACTGATTAACACAACTGATTTTTGCTTGTTAATTTTGTATCCTGCAACTTTAGTGAATTCATGTATTAGCTCTAACAATTGTTTGGTGTAGTCTTTAGAGCTTTCCATATATAAGATTAGGTCATCTGTAATCAGAGACAATTTTACTACTCCTTTTCTGATTTGGTTACTCTTTCTTTCACTCTTCCTTTCTCTTTCTCTTTCTTTCCTTTTCGCTCTCTTTCTCTTTTTTTCTTTTCTTTCTTTCTCTCCTTTTTCATCCCTCCCTCCCTCCCTCTCTCTCTCTCTCATTCTTTTTCTCTGTCTTTATTCCCCCTTTCCTCCCTTCCTTCCTTCTTCATTCCCTCCCTCTCTCTCTTTCTCTCTCTCTCTCTCTCTCTTCTTTCCATTCCTCCCTTCCTCCCTCTTTTTCCCTTCCTTTCCCTTCTTCTTCCTTTCTTTCACCTAACTCTCTGGCTAGGATTTGCAAGTACTGTGTTGAATAGAAATAATGGCAGTAGGCACCATTGTCTTGTTCCCAATCTTAAAGGAAAAGCTTTCAGACTTTCATCATTGACTATGATGTTACTTGTGGTCTTTTCATATGTGGCCTGAATTACGTTGAGGTACGTTCCTTCTATACTTAGTTTGTTGAGAGTTTTATCATGAAAGGATGTTGAATTTTGTCAAATGATTTTTTTTATGCATCCATTGAAATGATCATGATTTTTATCTTTCATTCTATTTCTATAACATAATTACAATTACTAATGAGTAGTGTTTAAATAATGTTAAATGAGTTTATTTATATATATATATTCAATAACACAAAGATACTTTTCTCTATATTAAAAACTATTTTTAAAAAACATGGTCAGGGCGCCTGGGTGGCTCAGTGGGTTAAAGCCTCTGCCTTCGGCTCAGGTCATGATCCCAGGGTCCTGGGATTGAGCCCCGCATCGGGCTCCCTGCTCCGCAGAGAGCCTGCTTCCTCCTCTCTCTGCCTGCCTCCCTGCCTACTTGTGATCTCTCTCTCTCTGTCAAATAAATAAATAAATTCTTTAAAAAAAATAAATAAAAATTAAAAAAAAAATAAAAAAAACACGGTCAATGAAGACACTTTTTGCTTAAGACACAGTTACCATTTTTAAGTACATAGGGTTCTTTATTCCTTTGGACATTCAAGTTAGTCAAGATTTCCTGATGAGAAAGATATTGTAACAATTCAGGATGTTATTTGAAAAAGAAATGTGGAAAAATATTTTATTTTGCCAGGTCTTAAAACATATGTTTTCATATTTAACTTTCAAATATAATTTTCATTATGTTGAATTTCCACAGATTCTAACTTCAAATTTTTTATAGCCTTTTATATAGTTGTGCTTATTAAACATGTCATTCTGCTGTATTTTGCAATGTTGTCTTCTCTTTGATATTAAATTATTCTCAAAATTTCTTCGAAATATCTTCTATATTTTATAAACTAGTCTTCCTTCAGAATTAGATTGTTATGTATTAAAAAGACTTGCTTATGTTCTGTTTCCATAGTCTTCAGAAACATTTGATTAATTGGAATTTGTGAACAATACTAAAATAAATCAACCACAAAACTAATTTAAAAACCTCACCTTTATAAAAAATTATAAAATACAGTGGGTCAGGTGAGCATGTCCAGTGTAGTCCCCTTTCTGTTCCTTTAAGAATAAAATAATTTGATTGTATTATGTAATAAAGATTTGAAAACAGTGTTAACTTGGTTTGAGTTCAGAGTTTTAGATGAAGAGTAACATATAGCTCTATATGGCTCCATGGCATTGGCTCCATTAATCCAGTGCTCTTAGACCCAAACAATCTACAATTATTCATCTATATTTCTTGAGAATTCATAGAGTTAAAATTCAACTCTTTAACTGACAAGTAGAACACAGTTGGAATATTTGGTTGCCAAGGTATTGGGAAATAATATATCTGACTGTTGATAATTAAATGCAATGGAAACCTCTATTTTTTTGCAGTTAAGTTATTGTATCCATAACCTTCTAATAGCCATACTTTTGTGCCCTGTAACTCTTGTTAACAACTTGTTTCCATTCCCTACATGGCTAGGCCTTTGTTCAGGAGAGCAAGAATTCAAGGTCATCTTTGCAGAGATTTACCCAATATTCTAGAAATGTCACATTAAGACAAGTACATCTGTTATGATATCACCACATTTTTGATCTGCTGTTTTAATTCCTCAAATGAAGAACATTGTGGAAGTTACTTCTACCCCTTTGGAACAAAACATTTAGCCTCTTCAGATAATACAGAGATTCCCCAAAAGCATGGTTTTTGAACTAGTAAAATGGTGGTAGGGCACGACTCACCATTGCATGGTTTTGTCCAGAACATGGTAGCCGGCACAAATAAAGAGGTGCTAATTCCATCATGCTGACTGTGGCTGACTTTTCCTACAGTATTGTTTGTTCATAGCTATTGACACTAACTGCAGGTGTGGACCCTCACATGAAAGAGTATCGGGGAGTCAATCTGCCATTGAGTATGTGCTGAAAAATACCCACACAAGTCTGGAGACAGAGCTCCATTTGTTTATGTGTGTAGATGTGTATATGTGAGGGTGTATCCATTCCCAGAGTCTCATTAGCTTCTTTAAATATTTGTGGTGTGCTTTGAGACAACCCACACATTTCCTTCACATGTGACAAGGACACTAGTCTTGATGTTCTCCTGCTCTTTTGTGCACTAATAACACAAGAGATAGTGCAGTTCATGGGAAGAATGGGTGTGAAGGAATCATGGATGTCTTCTGTAAGTTATTTTGCCAGATTATAGTCAAAATTATTTTTGAACTGTGTTGGAAAGGGAGGGAGTTGCCTTTCTTAGTAGGAAAGGAATAATAAAAATCCTGAATGTCTTTTGATAGATAATAAAATATATTCTTAATAGATAACTTCCAAATATATAACTAATAAATTCCTTACATTTAGAACTCTGGTTTTTTATAGTTATGACATAATGAGATAATCTGTGCAAATTTGCTTATACTTAGTATATTTAAGTGTTCAATAAATGTTAGCTTCTGTTTAGGGTTATGATAATATTTTATTGTCAGTAATAAGTTTATTAGTAGTAATAAAAATTGTGGCATTGTACAATAAGCCCATTTATAATCTAAATTGCATCAGATATTTCTTGATTTCTAGATAATGTGTTTTAATCTCAATTTAATACAGTTGTAAGGATTTGGTTATGACTGCTTAACCTCTTTAAAAATTCATTAATCATCACTAATTCTTAGATTCAAAATCCCTATAGTGATCTCTCTATGGTTTTCTGTGATACCAAGAGTTACTCCTTAAATATGCAAGGATTTCCATGAACTCTTAATTTTGGAAACCAAGTAATTGTGGAGGCTGAATTGGTGGCCATTGCCCTTGAGACTTTTGATAGTTCTGCTGTCCCATCAGCATCAGTCTGCCTGAGATGCTTTCTATTATTTCTGCTTTTCTTTAGGTTAAAGCGGTCCTCATTTTTGCCCCCTGAAGCATCCTAACATCAGAGGAGGGAAACTATAAAATGCTATGAGATTGCTAGAATATCAAAACATTGGTAGCAGCTTGACATTTCTTTCAAGTTGAACGTTCAGTGATCACATTGTACACCAATTTTACATTCCAGGCCATAACAATCCCAGAGATATTTTCATATTTGAGAAGTGTTTTGATTTATGTAACACCAAGTAAAATTCTCTATCTCCTCCTTCTCTCCCAAGACCTCTACTTGAAGAAATTTTTTGAGCATATTTCTTTGGAAACACCTGTTACAGTACTCGTTAAATACACACAGCACACTAATCCCATTAAATTGATCAGAGGATCTGAATACCCAATACATCTTGTAAGAAATGATACATAGGACAAAGGTGTTTGAAAGAGGAGATACCGTATAGGCTGGCTTGTTAAGAGTTTGAGAGGGAGCGTAACAGAGTGGAGAGATGGATGCTCATTGGCCAGGAGTAATTGCTGTGCATAAAATGGGAAAAAGCACTAAAAATGAATGTCAGGATGGGGGTTGTTAACAATAAACCTCACTCTTTTTACAGTTTTGCCTGGTATGTGTCTTTCCTTGTTCTGATATCCTTGAGCCACAGAACAGAAAGATGTCCTTAATTCTTCCTTCTTTAAAGAACAGAAAAAAATTTTTACATAAATATTTCAATATAAAAAGTAAAAATTTAAATGTAGAATTAGTCTCTCATTTTGTCTTCTTCTATTAGTTAACAATTGGGTTTCTCTTTCTATTTCTTTTCTGCCTGTGTGATTCAGCCAGGACGCGTTGTCTCCTGGTTATCAGGAGATGATGTAGTTGTGTTTTCGTGCACTGGCACAAAGTGTTTTCTCCAATTGGCCATTGTTTTCTGGAGAGAGGGACTTCTGTGTACCAGAACTAGCACAGTCTGGCATGCAGGCCTGGATGCCACCTCTTGGAACTGATGAGACGGCCTTCTGGCTGATTAATTAGATAGATTTCATAACCCGCCTCGGAACAAGGGAAGGGAGAACACTAGGCATTAGCAGCATCAAGCTGATATTTTTGCATCTTTCATTCTTCTCTTGCAGTTAGGGAAGATGCCAATTTTGCTTTTGTTGCAATTTTAAAATGCTTAATGAAACTTTAAAAACTAAAAGGAAAACAATCTCTTAAAAGTAACACTGAAAATGAGTGTGGACCTGATCTTTTTATTAATAGAGTTTGGTTTTTAAAGGAATCTTTCACTTTCTAAAACCAGCAGCAATATGCCTATCTCTGTAAAACAGACTCTTGCAGATTCATTTTAAACAGATTAGTAAAATTTATATATTAACATTTGTACAGTACCAAGGTAATTCATTATAGTAGCAGACTGTGATACCCGCTTTTCACATCATCTTATAGCATAGTTTACTTGTGATTATCTAAATTACAGACAACTCTTCAACATATTTTCTTTAATCTTTAGCACTGTGAAGAAGGCAGAAGACTATTTTCATGTTTACAGAAGAACCCGTGGCTCAGGGAGAAATTGTTGGAGCTAAGAGCAAAACTAAGATAGCTTGACTTTTGTCCCTGCCAGCATGCCCTTGGTGCACCTGATCTGTCAGACTTGCCACAAGAGCAATGATTTCTTTACATCTGTGTTGTTTTCATGGGTGAATACATGAAACAATGAATGGGAGGCTCTAATGTGTTTTGGAGAAATTGCACGATTTTCCTTAAATAGAAACTGTATCATACAGTGGGTAACTAGAGCCAACTGCTGGACTTTATTGAATCCCCTTCTTGACCACATAGCTGTTGCATGACTCTGGGAAAGGGCACCGCTCTGGGCCTTAGTTGTTTGTTTGTTTGTTTGTTTTTGTTGTTGTTGTTTTTTCCATCAAGAAACCAAGAATAAGGGGCGCCTGGGTGGCTCAGTGGGTTAAGCCGCTGCCTTCGGCTCAGGTCATGATCTCAGGGTCCTGGGATCGAGTCCCGCATCGGGTTCTCTGCTCGGCAGAGATCCTGCTTCCCTCTCTCTCTCTCTCTGCCTGCCTCTCCATCTACTTGTGATGTCTCTCTGTCAAATAAATAAATAAAAAATCTTTAAAAAAAAAAAAAGAAACCAAGAATAAGAAAAGTGTCTATCTTTGTAGGGTTTCTCTGACAATTGAATGAATGAATATATGTAAAGCACAAAAAAGAGTGCCTGTACAGAGTAAGCACTTTATATGCATTATTATTACTATTTAAGAATTGCATTTTTCAGAGTGGATGTGACTTTGTTTTTCACTGCCCCAAGGGTACTCATCACTGTTCAGAGCTGACTCCCCACATTCTGCTGGCATAGTGAATATTTTTCCCTTAGAAAATCCATCTCTATGTGACAGTGTTCATTTTCTAGTCTTTAGTGGTGTGGGAAATAGGACACTGGACAGAGGTGTTGGTCCAGGTCAGTCATTTCCCAGCTGTGACTTTGAGTCAGTCACTAAACCTCCTCGGTTCTGCCTCTTTTCTCCTCACGAGAAGGCTAGACTATAAAACTTCCACGTCTGCTTATAAAATCCTGTTCCATGACTGAAGTGATTGGGGTAAGTCCACTTTAAGAAAAATATTAGGCAAAGCCATTCTTGTGCATCCCATTCAGTTAAATCCTGTTATTAGAAGGATTTTGCTGTTATTACATAGATAAGATTGGCAAGTGCTTGTGTAGATTTTGAGGAATGGAATATGCTGTGGCATTTTTCAACATGTTTCATCAGACATCCTGAGGAAAAACCACTCCTCAAATTAAACAGCGTCTCATGGAGCACATTGGATAAAATAAGTGACTTATCCTTTTGCCGAATCTGTGCTTTGTGGAACAACTCTCCAGCCATCAGTGTCAACTCCACATCCTCCCTCACTGTCCCCTGCAGTTCGGGGTCACCTTACCACTGCTGTGAGCATGGAGAGGGAAGAGAGGAAGGACCATTTCCTCTTTCATCTGTGTCCCATGGGAGTAGGTTCTGGCTTCTCCACACTTGGTCCATCGGGTGCCTTATACACCTGATCATTATTAACAAAAAATTAAAATAAGAAATTAAAAAAAGAGAGAGAGAAAGTCTTTCTCAAGTGCTGATGTTCCTGAGAGCGGATGGTTTCCTGTGATCCTCATTTGCTTTTTTTTTGATAGACATGCTGAGGCTCCGGAGCCCTTTTTTTTCCCCCCATCACCCAGAAGGAAACATTGTCTTTAGGGTGATGGAAAAGACAGAAGGAATGTGGGTAACTAATAATTTATTAAAAGGCAGGTTGCAAGGATAACCCAATATATAAAAACCCAGATTACTAAGCATAATGGAGTGTGATTTACTCTACAGAAGATGTTTTGCTTTGTAAGCTCTTGTACATTGAGGGGCTGATTTAATTTTCAGTTCTTTAAAGAGGAGCTTCTTTCCTTGTTTTGTCCCAAGCCCAGGAATGCTTGGCCTGGGTGGGACAGGAGTTGCAGCAGTTTCAAAGTCTCAGACCATGGAAAGGGATGGTGTGTCATCCTCATAATGCCGAGTAGCTCCCCCCACCCCCGGCCCCCAGGTTATTCCTCACTGCAGGAATCTCAAGAGGCTACTGGCAACCACAGACCTGCCAGGTTGAGGTCCCTGGCTTAAAGAGCAAGACCCTGAACAGTGCTAGAAAAAAGCCCGGGGGTATTCCCAGGCTCTGAGGTTCCGGGTCCATTTCCTCACTGAGGAGTAGCACTAATATATAGAGTAATGTCACTCAGGGTACGCCTGGTCCATAACTTTCTTCTTTGGTATATATTTGTCCTTGTTTGTAGGGCCAAGGAGATCTGTTGAAGAACGCCAAGAATGAAGCTATAGAAAACATGAAGCAGATCCAGCTGGCGTGCCTGTCCTGTGGACTTAGTAAAGCACCCAGCAGTGGTGCAGAAGCCAAGAGCAAACGCAGCCTGGAAGCCATAGAGGAGAAGGAGAGCAGCGAGGAGAATGGGAAGCTGTGACCATGAGCAGTGCCGACACGCTCACCCAGCCTTCGCCCCGAGGACTCTGGTTTTTCTTTCTGGTTTTCTTTCTTTAAGCTTTTTAGAAGTTCACAAAAAGATGCCCTCTGTGGGGTGTTGGACATAGATATTTTCACAATGTCAGTATTTTAATGTAGTTAATTTATCTAAGTTAAAACCTTTAGTAGCGGTGTTTAAAATTCTGAGATGTGTACATACCCACGTATGGATGTGGATGGGAGTGTGTGTGTATGTGTGTGTGTGTGTGTGAGAGAGAGAGAGAGAGAAACAGAGACAGAGAGAGAGAGAGAGAGAGGGAGAGAGAACAAAAGAAAGAAAGGAAGAGCCAGAAAGTGACAGAGAGAGGAAAAGAGATTGAGAGAGATCGAGATCCTATGAAAATCTAGTCTATGTTGCATTATTCATTCAGTAGGTCATTACCTTATCATTTTGGGACAAATTTGTTAATCTGAAATTCTAAAGAGCACTTACTATAACCGGTTACTGTGTTTACTTTACTTTGTCATTCAATTTAGAGATTTTAACATAGGTTATTATCAAAGGAAGCCAAATTTACCAATGCATAGATGTTTTGGCAGATTAAATATAGATTAGAAAAATTCCCAAGAATTGCAGTAGAAATAAAAGTGAGTGAAAGATAAACAAATGATCAGAATTTCTGAGGTCAGCAAAATCATTTCTTCAGTTAGAAACTCTTTAAAGTATTCATTAAATCAAATCAATTTTTAGAAAGTTTTTTGGTAGTTGTTTAATAAGTGTATGATTTCAATGGAAAAGCTGATCGTAAATGAATTTATATCCACCTGTGTGGAACTCTGAAACACAGTGAGAGCTCTGTTGTAATTGGAATTTTAATGTGACATTATTTTCAGTTATAAAATTTCAAGGTTGAGATTTTTTTGGAAGGTCTCATTCTTCCAAACTGGGAATCTAGCATTCATTTTCTATAGTGGACATGAGCAGCTAGGAGGTCTTGTCTTTGATTAAATATAATTTATTGTACTAAATTTAAATTGAAAGACGTGGTTCAAACAATACCACATTATCATGTTGAGCTCATATAAATTCTGTGGGCCAGATAACATCTTTGTGATGATTTAAGAACTAATTGATTATAGATATGATACAATTTTAATACATGAACAAAAACATACACACAAAAGAAGCAAACTAATTAGGGTACATTTATAATTGCATCCAGATAATTTTTACCCTAATATCTTCATAAAGTACTTGAGTATAATATGTTTGTTACCTCCAGAAGAACTAAATGTTCTATGGTTATGAAAATATATTTATTTAAAACATTGCTTTTATTTTGAAAAGCTTCTTAATTAATTTGATTAACAAATACACCAGTTTGGGGGAACCTAGGGAAGATAATTGTTGACATTTTGCAAATAGAAGCATCTTCTGTAGCTACCGTGTTAAGTTATTTCTGACTTCTTAACACTATTATGTTCATGTTGCACATTACTGAAAGTAAAGATATGAAACAACATTTTTATTGTTTTCTTTTATTGTGAATTCACTGAAAGAAAAAAATGAAAGTAATGAAATATAATGATATTATATTAAAAATATCTCAAAGGGTATGATATTTCCGTGGACCAAATATGGTGAAATTTCTCCTTGGGTTTCAAACTGGGCACTTGGGGAGGTTCATGAGCTCATTTTAAGGTAGGTTTCCAATGGTACCACAATTGCCTGAAAAAATTTCTTTACCCTCCATTACACTTAACCTGTGCAGTAAAAGGAATAGTAGAATGCAAGTGTCTAAACTCCTTATGATGAAAAGCAGGTGATAGAGACTGAAAAAAACCCATTTTACATCAATCAATTTGTTGGTTTCACCTGTGGACCTCTTCACCTCCCTGAATTTTATTCAGAGAAGTCCTGGCCTTTCCTGGTGGTACAGAGAGGTGGGAAGAGAAGATGAAGAGTGAAAACACTCAAAGAATATTATTAATTTTGTTACTTGAGGGTCAAAGCCAATCCTTAAAAGCGGCTTCCCTGGTTTATTCTACTTGTCTTGAAGTTCCACTTACACTTAGAAACTTGCCCGAATGCTCTTGAACTGTTTTTGTTTTTAGTTTAAATAGAGTTTGAAAAACAGAATAATACAAAACACAAGTATTCTTGAGAACATGATACGGGTTCCACCTCATGTAATGCTACTTCTGGCCATGGGTTGTCTGCCATTCTCTACTCCGCTGTGTTGGGTATGATTGCTAGTCAGGGAGTGAGGGGTGGGGCAGGATGAGTGTTAGATTTTGAGAATGGTCTTGCCTCTGGATAGAATAATAAAAACAAACAAAACTTTTTACATTATTACATCCTGCCAGTGTCTGTCTTCTTTCCAGACTTGTACTGCAGTAGAAAAATCCTCCTTCTGTCCACTTAGCTTTCAGCAGTACTAGGAAGATAATGGTAGATATTATTTCTGTTTTTGTTTATTAATTTTTACATTGCCAATTAATTTACATTAGTTTTGAAGCACAGATGGTAGACATCATCGCTGACAGAGCCACTGATAGAGTAAATGGAAGAATCGACTTTGGATTCTGGTTTGTCTGATTTTATGTGCAAGAGTATTGGTTCAGTGGTTTTGATTTTCAGTTTAATTCTCATAATTTTAAACTAAAGTGCTAACTCTTTCCCTTATAACAAAAAATGAAAGGGATGTTATTGTATTCTTTGATAGTAAAACGCTAATGATCAATATTAAACACGCAAAAACAGATCTGTAAAACAATCACCCCCATTAACATTTAGATTTATACCCCTTCAGACACTGAGCATGCTTTGATTATACATACATCTAAATATGCTTTGATTTTTAAGAAAAGTGAGATTACATTATATAAAGTGTTTTTGTAATAATCTTTTTACACAATAAAGACAATACATCATGAATCACTTTTTGTCAATAAATCTATATGGACATGGGGGCTCTCAGCCTTTGAATTGAATCTAGTATGTGAATAACGTGTTTTATTTGGTCACTGAATCTTTTTCAAAAAATTTTAAATAATAGGCAATTTTCAAAAATCCGGAAATTTCACATCCAAGTTTAATTTCCCCTTCTAAACCGTTGGGTATTCTGATGACACTAGATACCCTTCCACACCTCTCCAAATCTTACTTGTCATCAATTGAAACCACCTCCTCCAAGAGGGACATGTGCTGCCCAGTTTGCCAAAGAGCTTCTTCTCTCATTTATGTCACCTCCTGACTCTGTAGATGTCTTAGGTGGAGATTCTTGATTTAAATTAGTGTTAGTGTCTTATTGTGTGGATTATCATAACAAATTTAGCCAATCCCCTGTTTTCTCTCCCAATTTCTTGTTATGTAAGCATTGCAGTGATGAAATCCATTTGTTCAAAGTGGTTCGATTTTTTTCTTTAGGATAAATTTCTAGAAGTAGAATTGTTGGGTCAAGGATACATAGATATTTTAAGGATTTTGAGATACATTACAAAATAGCTTCCAAAAAATGTATCCAATTTCAATTCCCACTAAGAATTTGTGGGAGTGCTCAAATCTTGGCTAATACTAAATTTAATTATTGTTATTTATATGTTTGCCAATCTGCTAGATTAAAAAATTTTATTTCTTTTTATGTCTACTCTCTAGTGAGAGTGAACACTTATTAGTATGTTCATTGACTATGGATAATCTCATATAGATAGTTATGAGTTTCCTGATCATTTTTGAGTGGGGTGGTAGCTTTTAATCTTTTTATTATTATTTTTAAGAAGGATTTACTTAATAAGAATCTTAACCCTGTGTTTTTCATATATATTACCAATGTCTTTTGACATGCAGATCCCTAATTTAATCCAAATTATGATTTTTTCCATTATGATTAGTGTTAAGAGAATTTTGTCCATCTACGCTGAAAATATACTCCTACATTACTTTTCACATTTATTATTTTTTAATCATTTTTTAATTTATTTTCAGCGTAACAGTATTCATTGTTTTTGTACCACACCCAGTGCTCCATGCAATCCGTGCCCTCACGTTTAAATCTATAATCCTCTTAGCTTTGCTTTTTTGTGTATAGAATAAGTTAGATGTATAATTTCATTTGTTCTAAACATGGATGATCAGTTGACCCAGCTTATTTACTGTACACTGTCCTTTATCCATTCTTCTGTAATGCCATCCTTGTAAAAAATGAAGCACCCATGTATCTATGTCAATTTCTGGAATCTCTGTTTGGTTCTGTTGGTCTGTGTCTGTCCTGGCAACATTACTGTGCTGTTCTAATTATGATAGCTTTGTAATGTTTTTGTATCAGAGAGAGTAGGCCTCCCCACTTTTCTTCAACATTTCCTCTTTGCATTTCCATATGTCCATTTTTATTAGGTACCTTCTGGAACTTTTATTGGTATTACACTGAATGGATATATCATTTTGGGGAGTTTGGACATAATTCACATTATTGAGTATTCCAATCCATCTGCAGGGCATATTATTCCATTTATTCAGGTTTTATTTAATTTCTCTAAATACAGTTATATAGATTTCTCTATAAAGTTCTTACAAATCTTTCAGTATTCCTAGGTATTTGACATTTTTCATGCTATTAGAAATAGCAACGCTTTCAAACTTAAGTTTCCAAATTGTATATAAAAATATAATAGCTTGTTTTGTAATGATCATGTGGACTATCAAGTAAACTTGCTGAACTATTTGTTGATTTTAATTGTCTACTTATTATTTTGGACTTTATAGGTACAGATTATGTCATATACAAATAATGGCAGTTTTATCTTTTCTCTTCTGATCTGTATGCATTTTACTTATGTTTTTTATCTGCTTTTCTTGATTTGTAGAACTGGTTAAAACCTTCAGTATAATATTCAATAGAAATGATGTTAGTAAACATCCTTTCTCCTTCCCAATCTCAGAGGAATTTTGCAGTATTTCAACATTATGTATGATGTTTACTCTGATTCTGGTATTCTGGTAGATTCATTGGGGAATAAAAAAATTTTAAATGTATATATATATATATATAGTGAGATATATAGAACAGTGAAATATATATACATATATATATATGTATATATAACTATAAAACCGTTAGAAGAAAATATAGGAGAAAATTTTTGATCCTGTGTTAAGGCTATGAATTTTAGATATGACACCAAACACAAGTAACAAAGGAGGAATAAGACTGAACTTCATCAAAATTAAAAACTTTTGTACTTCAAATGACACCATCAAGAAAGTGAAAAGACAATCTGTAGGATGAGTTCACAACTTGTATGTATGATAAAGGACTGGCATCCACAATACATAAAGAATCACTACAATATCTTAAAAAGACAACCCAATTTTAAAAATGGACAAAGGATCTGAATAAACATTTCTTCAGAGAAGATATACAAGTGGGAAATAAGCACATGGAAGGATACTCAACATCATTGATCATCCGAAAAATTTAAATTGAAACCACAATGAGATACCACTTCTCACCAACCAGGATAGCTATAATAGAAAAAGACGGGGGCGCCTGGGTGGCTCAGTGGGTTAAGCCGCTGCCTTCGGCTCAGGTCATGATCCCAGGTCCTGGGTTCGAGCCCCACATCGGGCTTTCTGCTCAGCAGGGAGCCTGCTTCCTCCTTTCTCTCTTCCTGCCTCTCTGCTTGTGATTTCTCTCTGTCAAATAAATAAATAAAATCTTTAAAAAAAAAAAAGAAAAAGAAAAAGACGGGTAGCAACAAGTGCTAGTGAGGAAGTAGAGAAATTAGAACCATCATACACTATTAGTGTAATGTAAAATGGTCCAGCTGCTTTGGTAAAGAACCTGGCACTTTTTCAGAAGATTAAACATAGAGTTACTATGTGACCAGCAATTCCACTTCTAGGCATATCCCCAAGAAAAATGAAAATACATGTCCACAAATGCTCATAGCAGCATTATTCAGAATAGCCAAAAAAATGGAAATGATCCAAGTGTCCATCAACAGATGAAATGATAAGATAGTATATCCACAAAATGGGTTATTCAACAATAAAAAGAAATGAAGTACTGAGACATGTTACAACATGAATGAACCTTGAAAACATCATGCTAAGTTAAGGAAACCAGGCAGGGAGGCCACATATTGTGTGATTCCATTTCTATGAAATGTCCATAAGATGCAAATCTGTGGAGACAGAAAGTATACTAGTGGTTTTCAGGGGCTGGGAGGAGGTGGGATGGGGAGGGACTGCTGATGGATATGTGTTTTCTTTTGGGGTGATGAGATGTTCCGGAATTAGATATTGATGATGGTTGCACAGCTTTGTGACTGTACTAAAAACTACTGTGTAGTTTAAGAGGGTGAATTCTATATTACGTAAACTATCAGTGAAAGAATTACTTTAAAAAAAGAAACATAGAAAAGAGAGTTTACATAATGAGCTGAGCACCAGTGAATAGTGAAATAACTCCAAGAAATCTGATACATATGAAATTGATGGGGATGGGGAAAAAGATATTTGAAGAAATAATGACTGAGAAAACTCTTACTTTGAATGAAAACTATAAAGCCACAGATCTAAGAACCTTTAAAAAATCCCAAGGACCAGAAACATGAAGTAAACAACCAAGACATATTATAATAAAATTATTCAAAAGTAGTGGTACTGAGAAAACCTTAAAAGTAGATAGTGAGATAAGACATGTATATGTAGTACATAGAAAACTAGAAAGCACGTTATTTAGCATAAACTAAACGGACAATGGAGCAAATTTAACTGAAAGAGAGGCAAAAACTTAATTCTAGAATTCTATACCCAGTGAAAGTGCCATTTAAAACTAAACGTGATATAAAGAATTTCAAAAGATGAAAGACTTCATCACCAGCACACTTGCAGTAGAAGAAATGTTAAAGGAAGTTCTGACTTTGTTAAATGATCATTTATTAAGTCGAGTCCAAGGTGCTGGATGGTTCCACAGAAGGCCACAAGGGAACTGAAGTAGAGAAGTTTGTTACTCATAACTTCCAAAAATGTATGTGGCACACTTTAGTAAGGGACCATGGGGTGGTAGAGGCAGGGTACAGGCAGAAGGAAAGTGGGGAACTGAGGGCACATACATTTATTTTGGGTCTGAGGTGCAGAGCTTTGGTGTTCTTGGGCTGAGGCTGGATTGGCCAGTTCAAAAGTGGGGTTTTCCTAAACTTTGTGGGGGTCTTATCTACAGGGCACTCAAGGAGAAGGCTCTGAGATGGGGAGAGACTGTTTATCACAAGGGTGGTTTGGGGAATTTATATCGGGAAATTGTATTTACTTACGACTCTGTGCGCTGTTATCTAGAGCACGCATTCAAGAAGGGGGCTAGTGTCGGTTCAAGGCCTCTACAGGCCTCCTGGCCACACAAAGTGGATGCTGAGGCAGCAATATTATGGAGTAGTGTGACTAAATTCTCAACAGAATTCCTCTAGACTGGAGGAAATGATGTCAGACGAATATATGGATCTACACAAAGGAATAAAGAACACTAGAAATAGCAACTATAGAGGTAAATAGATTAAAAAGTATATTACTTAAATCTCAAAGAGTTAAATGCTTGTCTAAACAAAAAGAACAAGGTAATAAGGAAATCGGAAAAGATAGAAAAGGAAAATGTATGATAAGAATAGCACCAAATTGGTAGAAGAGAAAGACTCCAGTACTATGTGTGAAATAGTCTGAAACCACTTGAAGGCTGATTGTGATAAGTTAAGGAGTAACTTATCACAATCCTAAATCAACCACTAAAATTGAATCAGCAGACTATATTCAATTAATCCCAAAGAAGGCAGAAATAGGAAAAAAAAAAAAAAAAAGAAAAAGAAAGAAGAGATGGGGGAAAAAAAAACAGCTAGCAAGATGTTTGTCTTAAAGGCTAACCATGTCAGTTATCACATTAAATGTAATTGTATAAATAAAATTGTCAGATTGAATAAGAAACTAAACAGTACGCTGTCTATGGAAAGTACATCTCAAATAGAATGATACAAACAGGTTAAAAGTAAACAGATGGGAAAGATACATCATGCTAACATGGATCAAAAGAAAACTGAGGGACGCCTGGGTGGCTCAGTGGGTTAAAGCCTCTGCCTTCAGCTCAGGTCATGATCCCAGAGTCCTGGGATCGAGCCCCACATCGGGCTCTCTGCTCCATGAGGAGCCTGCTTCCTCCTCTCTCTCTGCCTGCCTCTCTGCCTACTTGTGATCTCTGTCAAATAAATAAATAAAATATTAAAAAAAAAAAAAGAAAACTGAAATGGCTGTATTCATATCAGATGAAGTAGATTTCAGAGCAATGAATGATGCCAGGGATCAAGAGGGTCCTTTTGTAGTGATTAAGGAATCACTTCATCAAGAAGATAATTCTAAATGCTTATGCATCTAAAATCAGTGCTTCAAAATGCATGAGGCAAAAACTGATAGAATTGTCAGAAGAAATACACAATCATATGATTATAGTCCGAGTCTTCAATACACCTTCCTAAATAGTTGATTGATCAAATAGAAAATAAATATGATCTGAGAGATTTAAATAATATCATCAACCACCCTGACATAACTGATATTTGTACAACACTGCCCTCAACAAGAGTAACATACATGGTTTTTCAAGTGTACAGGAACATTTATCAAGAGAAACCATGTTCTGGGTCATAAAGCCAATCTCAATAAATTTAAAAGGATTAAAATTATACAAAATGTGTTCTCTGACTGCAAAGGAATTACATTAGCAATCAATAATAGAAAAATGTTTGGAAAATCTCCAAATATTCAAAAACTAAATGAAGTACTTCTAAATAATTCATTAGTCAAAGAAGAAATCAAAAAGAAACTCAGAAGGTAGTTTGAACGTAAGTGACAAATCATCAAAATTCTTAGAACAACACTAGTGTCGTTCATAGGAGGAAATTTATAGCAGTTAATATGTGTATTAGAAAAGATGGGAATACGAAAACTTTAGGCCCATAAATTTTACAACTTCCTTGGAAGATACAAACTGCCAAATCTCAAAACAATTATAATGAGTAAAAGAGGTCCGACAAAAAGTACATACCACGTTTCTAATAATATAAATGTTTGGAAATGCAAACTAATGAATCGTGACAGATCAGTGTTTGCCTGGGGAAAGTGGGGGGTCTGGGGGCTCCAAGTGGCAGAAGGAGACTTTCAGGGAGGGTGTCTGTGTTCATTATCTTGATTGTGGTGATGGCTTCCTGTGTTATACATACATCAAAGTGTAACTAATTGTATGCTGCAAATATGTGGAACTTACTGTATGACATTATACCTCAATAAAGCCCTTAAAAATACACAACAGTATCTCTAAGTTAATAATAATTTCGAGGCAGCTTCGTGTATTTATTTTCATTTATAAGTAAACCTTACCCCTGCCTGTCTGTTTGCTGTTTCTTTTTTCCCCTTGATGTTAATCACTTCTGTATATTTTCAGATAATTCAATTTTATTTTTAGCTGGGAAATAGTGAATTTGAAGAGTTAGGTATCTTTTTAGCTTATAAAAGTTTTCTTTTTGCATTTCCCAGCGTGCGTGTGTGTGTGTGTGCGCGCACGTGTGTGTAGGGACATACTTGCTCCGTGTCACTGTTTTAGTCTCTTTAGGAACAGCATTTGGCCTCATCATCATCATATCTTTCCCTCATCTTTTCTGTAATCATGCTATTTTTCTGCACTTTGCATACTGGGAGGTTTTCTTGTGACTTTCCTTTAAAACAAAAATTCCATATTCTATATTGTCAGTCTTGCTGCTTAATATTTGATCACATTTTTCATTTCAAAGAATTTCTTCTTTAACTCATCTCGCTCTTTATTTAAATTCCTGCTTGCCTCTCAGACAGCTTTCCCCCTCATGATCTATTTTCTGGTCCCATCTTTAATAGTTAGCTCTTACCCTGTCTTCTGTGTGCCACATGCTGTGCTAAATGCCTACCTGCATCCACTCATTTAGTTCTCAAAACTGTCTTAGAGACTAATATTCTCTCCAGTAGAAGGGAAACCGGGGCTGAGAGACTGCTCGGTTTCTATTGCTGTGTAACAAATTGCCCCCAAACCTCCCCGTTTAAAGAATGGAGCCCATTCATTTTGTTCAGCTATCTGCAATTTAGGTAGGGTTCCACGGGGGGTTACCCATCTCTGTTCTACTTGGTGTCACTTGGGATGATTTGAACGCCAGGGGCTGGAATCATTTGATTTGTTCTCGCCCCGGGCCAGGAGTCAGTGCTGGCTGAAAACTTAACTGCAAGATCTACAGAGGGCCTCTGCGTCAGTGTTCCTTGAGATAGCCAGCCAGGATAACGCCGGGTCACCTTTATGACTTCGCCACCGTAAATCACACAGCACCATTTCTACCACATTGTATTCACTGAAGGTGACCATTAATGCATGCCCAGTGTCAAGGAGGAAAGGTGTGATGAAGTTAACTATTGATGAGGTATGGGAAGGTTCTGGAAGAGTGTGTGAAACCAGACATGTTGCTGTTGCCAATTCTGGAAATTTTAATCTTCCACAGAGAAGTTAAGTATTTTTTCCAAGGTCATATGATAATAATGGAGGAAGATTACTTCACAGAAATCTTATTTCATAAAAATGATAGTAAATTTCCTGGAGTAAAACTTGATGCTATCTCAAATTTTTTAAAAGATTTATTTACTTATTTTAGGGGGAGAGAGAGAGAGAACGAACATGTGTGAGTGTTGGGGAGGGGCAGGGGAAAGAAATTCAAGCAGACCCGTGCTGAGCGGGGAGCCTGATGCAGGGTTCTATATCACAACCTTGAGATCATGACCTGAGCCCAAATCAAGAGTTGGCCACTCAACTGACTGAGCCACCTAGATGCCTTGATGCTATCTCCAATGTTCTTAAAAATTTATATGTATGACCTTCTATGACTCTTATGTTACAGTTTAGCATTTAGTACTATAGTCTTTTGTTACTTTATACGTTCATATTGGTTTGCTTTTCTTGTCTGCTCTTGTAATATTTTATTCAAACTTTTTTTTTTCTTAAGAAATGGCTTGAGTTTATTCTTGCTAGAATTCTTCACTGTGAGCTTGGATGTTATTAAAGTGCTTACTCAAAATTTGAGTGCAGAACTAAATTTTTTATCTTAAGCTGCAGGATCTAATGTTACTTACTTGGTAATCTGGTTACTTTAGGAGTAAGGACTTGAGACCTAGTAAAATCTCAAGTGTTCCAATTCCTAATGAGAGGACAACTTTGTGGTAATGAAAGTGAATGTTTTTTACATGGTTTATTGATTTCACTCCTAAATGGTACAATGTTTTCTTTTGCAACAATGTTCTGTTTTGTGATAGATTTTATAATCTTCTGTTGGCATTTGGGGAAATCAAGATGTCTTTCTTCATCGAGGGGACCCTAGAAGTTATACTTACTGGCTCTTGATATGGTGACTTTTCCATTTCTCCATAGCATGTAGCAGTTCCTTGTCAATAAGATAAAAGAAACTGGAATAAAAACTCACCTAAAATATGTTTAGTGCACAGTCAGTTTCAGCTTAAAGCCAGGGAAGCCTTGCAGTGGTGGGGATTTCTTTTTGCACGTGTTTTCATCAGGGTGAACATGTTTTTGGCTTCCTGGTGGCATGAGGCATAAGTGGACTTCTAGGCTCTACATGTTTTCTAAATTCTTTTAATTTCCGCAGGACCTAATCAGAACATATATTTGGATATGTTGGAATATATTTGTGAATATATAACCTGAATGTATATTTTGTTTGGAGATTGGTAGATTTGATGCTGTTGTATTGAGGTTTGGTGTCTGCATTTGTCTATTTACAGATATGCCGTATAAATATTGTCATCTCTTCCATATAGTCTCTTTAAAAAATATAATGCATGAATGTTTAGATGTTAGGGTCTCTAAAACAAGCATACTAACAGCTGCTGGAAAAATGCTTAATAGCCTTTTTTTAATCTGTCTTTTATTTAGGCAGTCACAGATTTCAGCATTCTCAACAAGGAATCCATAACTACTTGTTGGGTAAAACAAACCATTGACATCGGAAAGGATAAGAGTAGCTTTTATGCGAATATTGTACAGTCCCTCTTATCTCTAAGGAAAGCAGTGTGACACAGCCGAATGGAAAAGAAGGCTGCTCAAATAAAATCTCTAGGGCATTGTAGCTGTTCAATGGTTAGAAATTTTGCTCAGTATCTAATATTAATGTCCTATATTCTTAAATCCCCTTATCTGTTTTATTTCGATGTAGCGGCTGCTATTCAGCCCATATAGTGTAAAAAATTGGACCTTGCAAGCTGAAGAGGTCAGATTTTGGATTTTCTGTACAGGGTCCTTCCTCAGTGTATCCATATCCGGGATACCACGTGTTCTGATTTTCCTGTATACAACCCAGTGCTGCTGGGAGAGTATAGAAATTCGAGCACTTTGGTGAGAAGGCCTGAATAATACATTGGATTTGCAATGTTCTAGCCTCCTTGTCACCATATTTGGGTCAAGTTGCAGTGTATAGTACCGGGAGGGCCTTTATTCCTTTTGCCAGAGCAGTAGGGGGACACAGGAGAGAGATCTCTTTCTGTGGCAGTCTTCCATTTTCCCACCACACCTGGATGTTGCCTTGTGTTTCCATGATTTGTTCATTGATTCCCTCCTGTGTTCAAATTTTCAGTTAGCCTCTCGCATAAGAGAAGTACTAAGCTTTTCGGAGACATTTTTAAAAAAAAATATTTTATTAATTTATTTGACAGAGAGAGATCACAAGTAGGCGGAGAGGCAGGCAGAGAGAGAGGAGGAAGCAGGCTCCCCGCTGAGCAGAGAGCCCGATGCAGAGCTCGATCCCAGGACCCTGAGATCATGACCTGAGCCGAAGGCAGAGGCTTAACCCACTGAGCCACCCAGGTGCCCCTCGGAAACATTTTTTAAATCTCACTTGTAGGTATCACACAAAGAAAAGTCATCGAATACTCCGGGTTTGCTCCTCCTTTCACCATTCATACTGCTAACTGGTTAATTCTTCTATTTTTCAGAGAACCTGTTTTGGAGCCTGTTCCGTGGGCCATGTAGCAGACCACCGTCCACTTTCACCAAGGGCTTTCACACATTGAAGCTGTGTGTTTTCACAGTCCCCAAATTAGGAAGATTTTCTTTTCCTTTTTTATTTTTGGTCGAAGTAGCAAAATGGATTTCTTTACTATCAATTAATTTCTCTTTTCTAGCAATTCAATTTAGTCATGAGGAGAAATTCAACATGACAATTTAAGGAATTGTAAGTCTCCTATTTAAAAATCAAATTGTAAAAGAATAGGCTTTCTTAAGTTGGTTTCTATGTTTGTTCATTTGTTAACAGTGTCAGATTTTACATTGATTTTTTAGTGGAGAACATTTTGACACCTCTACAATTTAGAATACATTTCTGAGTAAGAAAATATTGTTCATTAGTTTTTTCTTTCTTGAACATTTTCTAAATAATCGTGAAAAATCTATTCCATGGCTAGAACAAACCTTTAGGGATCATGAGCTTTTTCTTCAGTCAGTGATAGGTAGATTATGTTCTTTCCTCAAGGTATGTGCAAGGAATTATAAGATGGCAATATAACTCTGTTGTAATGTACAAAATAATGCTTTATTTCCTTCTATAGTTATAAACATGCCTGCAGTTATTTTCTGCCATTACAACTAGGAGAAGTGTTAAGTAAAATTACCATGTAAGAAAATTTTGATTTCTCCCCATCCCCCTTACTACCTGTTCTCCCCTCAGTCTTTTGGTTCACACTGAACATCATTGTCTCCTCCCAAATCCCAGAAGCCAGCTCCATTCTGTTCTTTCTCTCACGCTCTTCTGCCCTGTCTAGAACCAATGCTCTTAGCAGCTCCACTCTATTTGGACCTGCTTTCCTTTTACCTCTATCGCCTACCATCCACCATTGTCTTGCCAGGATTATTGAAATAGTCTCCAACTAGACACTTTAGTATGTTTTTCTCCACAGTAGTCAGAATGAATAAAAAAAGAAAAAAACACATGTTGTGTGTATGCCTGTGTGTATGTGTGTGTATGATTGTGTATACATATATATGATACACATGTATAATATTTAGATATTATATATAATTGATAGAACTGTGCCATGTGTCTATTTTATTTTTTTAAGAGGTGAATATTATTTATTTTGTTATTTTTTAAATTTAAATTCAATTAGTCAACATACAGTACATCATTATTTTCAGATGTAGTGTTCAACAATTCATTAGTTGCATATAACACCTAGTGCTAATCATATCACGTGCCATGTGTCTATTTGAAACCCTCAAACAGATTCTCTTTTTTAAAAAATATTTTATTTATTTATTTGACAGACAGAGAGATCACAAGCAGGCAGACAGGCAAGCAGAGAGAGAGAGGGAAGCAGGCTCCCCACTGAGCAGAGAGCCCAATGTGGGGCTCCATCCCAGGACCTTGAGGTCATGACCTGAGCCTAAGGCAGAGGCTTAACCCACTGAGCCACCCAGGCACCCCCCACAAACAGATTCTGATTGCACTTAGAATCCAAATCCACAGCCATGATTCTCATGATTTGCCTACTACCCGCTGCCTGTTATGGATTGTGTGTTTGTGTCCCCTCAGAATTCATGTGTTGGAACCCTAATGCCTAATGCAATGGTATTAGGAGGTGGGTTCTTGAGGGGTACTTAGGTTTAAATAAGATCATGATGGGATTGTGTTTTTAATAAGAGAAATAGACTAGAACTCACTCTCTGTCATCATGTGAGGACATAACAGGAAGATACCTGTGGACTAGGAAGAGGGCCTTCTCCAGGAATCAAATTGGCTGGTACCTTGATCTTGGACTTCCCAGCCTCCAGAACTGGGAGAAATAATTGCCTATTTTAGGCAAATAATTGCCTTTTTTATTTTAATTGCCTAGTTTAAGCTACCCACTATATGGTATTTGTTCTATTAGCTAAGACCCTGCCTGTCCTCCCCTGACCCCTCTGCAACTATATTTCTACCTCCAAGCCACCAAGCTTATTACACTGGATCTTTCTTCCAGTGGCTGGTGTTTTTCATGTCATTCTGGTCTCAGATGTCATCTTTTCAGAAAGACCTTCCCTGAACACACAATCTGAAGTAGCAGCATCCCTAAATATTCTCTGGCCCATCACTGCAAATGTATGCATACACACACACACACACACACACACACACACATACATATATTTATTTATTTATTTTTATTTTATTTTATTTTTTTTTTTCAGAGAGAGGGATAGTGTGCAAATGGAAGGGGAGGCGCAGAGGGAGAGGGAGAGAGAAAATCTTAAGCAGGTTTCATACCCAGGCCTTCAGGAACATCTTTGAATGCTTCTGAAGTACGCTTCTGAAGTATTCATGTTAGAATTCTTTTATCTTCCCTGAGATCTTTTTTTAGGCCCAAGAATTCTGCTTTTTAAAAACTGAGCCTCTTCTCAAACACATTTACTGTTTGTATATAGCCTGTCTCTGTGAAAAGACGCTGGTCTCTTATGACCTGAGTTCACTACAGTAGGCTGTGCCTTCTATAGTAAGAGTAGCTGCTGTTTTTCATGTTTTTTAATCACAAGAATATAATCTCCTTTCTCTTGTTTTCAGACTTGGTACATTCAGATAATGCTGAATGTTAGCAAGCTATTTACTTTAATTGGCTGTAAGAGTTAGCTCTGGGCTTCCAGATAACTTGGGCAAAAAGTGTGACAGAGTGAATAAGAAAACTCTCATATAAAGCAGAGGAAGATGATTCATTAGTAGAAAAAAATTCACAGCTCTGAACCAAACAAAATCTTAATTCCATACTATTTTGGACATCTATTATGTATTAGGTACATTCATTGAGCACATTATTGAACACCTATATTGTACTACTAGGAACTACATTTCACTGATCTAAGGCACCATAAATTATAAGATGCACTGTAATTTCATGTACCACTTAGCAATAAAATAATCTTGTCCATTTGACAATAGAATAACATCAATTAAAAGGCACATCCTGATTGAAAAGAAGTAAATAGGGATGTCTGGGTGGCTCAATCAGTAAAGCGTCTGCCTTCAGCTCAGGTCATGATCCCAGGATTCTGGGATCAAGCCCTGAATCAGGCTCCCTGCTCAGTGGGGGGCCTGCTTCTCCATCTGCCTGCTGCTCCCCCTGCTTGTGCTCTCTCTCTCTCTCTGTCCCACTCTATCTCTGACAAATAAGTAAAAATCCTTAAATAAAAAAATAAAAAGAAGTAAATATTATGGGTAAAGATATCCTCGAAGAGTTTACGGTCAAATAGGGAAAGCAGAGATTGAGTAAATAAGCTCATATACTTACTTGATAAATTTGATAAAGCAACAGTAAAAATATATTCAAAGAACTTTTTCGTCCTGGTGGTTCACTTCTCTTCCTTGGAATCATTTCTAAATAAACTACCTACACACAAGTCTTGTCTCAGGCAGTGATTTGCAGGGACCCAAAATAAGCTAGTTGGTATCAGGATTAGCTCTACAAAGTGGACCTTTGGGATGTGATTCTGGAACAATCGTACTAGTCAAATAACAACAAGTACCTGCTGATTCCTCACGGTAGCCTGTGGCATGCTGAAGGATCCCAGCCAAAAAGAGTTGTCGGCTGTTGATTAGGATGGGGTACAGGTGGGAGGCGGAGTAATTATTCGTATAATAGTTAGCACCTGAATGGTGTGAGATATTGGTGATTCAACGGATTATGGCTCTAGCTGTGGAAATCTTCAAGAACGAAAACAGCAGGCTCAGGTCAGCCACCGTCAACTCAGAGCGAACCATCAGAGCCCAAAGTCCTTCATGGCAACACTTAGATTCTCTTCTCATGAGGCCACAGAGAAGACTGAACTGAAAATGGTGCCTGAGTACGCATGTGTGACAGGTTTCCCATGCAAAGATGAGGGCCCTGATAAGGACCACTTGGCGTGGGAACATTTGGATGGGTGAGTTCCAAAGAGCCTGAAACTCCAGACCCGTCTGAACTCTGGACCAGTAGCAGTAGCTTCTTCCCCTCGGTACAGGGTGGAAGAAAGCAGCTCTCCTTGCCAGGAGTCTACTCAAAGCCCGGACCTGAGGATGATGCCTTGAAAGAAGACACTTGCCACCCTCCTCAGAGCCTCCTTGCCTGGCCTCGTTCCTCTAGCCCGGTAAGTAGGGGAAGGTCTCTTTGTAGCCTGAGAGGGGGAGTGAGTTCTCTGGAACAACATTATTTACTATCATCAAAAAAAAAAAATTGGCTCACACACACCGGTGAAACCAGGAGAACTCACGTGGGATTGGATCTTAAAATTTGTACCAGGAAAACAAAATGTAAGGCTTCGTAGGAGGGTACATATTCATGTGGCAGGCTTCTCCCATAACACCGGTTTCCTGGAAAGGAAATGCTGCTGGGTGGCTCCTTGAAGCATGGATACGTCGATGGCCTACAATTGAACAAGGCAGACACGCCTGGTGGGGTCAGAAGTGCCGGGGAGTCCCCGGCTCTCTCTCAGTTCGACCAAAGCTGCTCTGCTCCAAGTGTTGTATCAGTGGGACAGCTACAGAAAATTTCACTTGATAAGAGACTTCATACTGCTGTAAAAAAAAAAAAATTGGAAAAGGACTATATTAGATGCCTTTTCCACTCTAGCATGCCATAGGATCCTTGTCTGTTGAGCTCTGGCATCTGACTGCCCAAGGTCCAATTCATGGCTCTACCTTTTTTGGTCTGTAAGACTGACAGCAGGATACTTTACCTGCTTTAGCTATAAATTGATCTGTAAAATGGTGGTAATAATGTATCCATATAATAGAGTTATTGTTTTAAATGAGAACAAAAGCATGATATTTAGCATAGTGCTAGCACGTAGTAAATGCACGGTACTTTTGGAAATATGGGAATGTCTAAAAAATAAATTCCTTTAGGTAAATTAGATCCAGCATAGCTAGGTGATTAAGTTCCATCTGTATTTACTTACTTACTTATTTTTTTTCTACTTAAATGTCTTATTATTTATTTGAGAGAGACAGAAAGCAAGAGAGTGTACGAGCGGGGAAAAAGGCAGAGGGACAAACAGACTCTCTGCTGAGTGGGGAGACTGATGCAGGGCTCCATTTCCAGGACCCTGAGATCGTGACCTGAGCCAAAGTCAGATGCTTAGCTGACTGAGCCTCCCAAGCACCCCTCTATCTATACGCATTTAAATAAATTTTAAACCGTGGAGTATTTTTTATATCAAAGTATTTAATATCGGCATTCTAAGTAGAGCCTTGTCGAATAATAATGCATTAGGTTGTCCATAAGAACTTGTCAGTTTCATAGGTCAAAAATGGTTGAAGATTGGGAGTTTAGGTTGTTTCCATATAGTATCTGGAAAGGATGAACGTTCCTAAGAGGTATAGGATGGTGGTGGGGTAGGGGAATTTAGCCAGTGATAACCCAATCCTACAAACAAAACTATCCCTTGATGTTGATCTCTTGTACCATCACGGTGGGCTACGGAGCAGGCCAGCTTTCATTTGACTTAGGAACATGGTTCCCTGATAAAGAACAGAGACAAAGTGAGTCTGAATGGCTTTGGTTTCTGTTGCAGCAGAACCAGTCATCTAAGAGCTAGGGAGCTTATTTGAAACCCAAATGAGTACAAAACGTGTATGCAGGTAGGCAGTGGTGTCCCTATGCTGGTACCTACAGGTCCTGTGATCACGTGAACCACAAAGCTTAATGCTACTTCTCTTGTGGCAGAGTTAGCAAATGAGAAGTGTCCTGGCATTTTAAGTGAGAATTCTGTTGCATTATACTTCGGACTTAACAGTATTAAAATTTAGGTGATCTGTTATTTTCTCTCATTTTGCTTTTCTGCAGTTTGTGTACCAGCTAAAAATAACAGTTTTCAAATCGAGATCTTAGGAAGTCTGAGCCGCATAATAGAGTTCCCATATATTCTTTTCATCTTGAGTTTTTCCTTTACCCAGAGTTTTATCAGGTAAAATATATGAAAACAAGGTTGGTGTCTAAAAGGCATGCTTTCCACTTAGCTCAGGTGGTCCCAGAAAATGTCATAAAATATTTGTATTCATTTCCATGGCAACTGGCAACTCCATCACCAAGGACACTACTAGCTTTTTTCTTTAGGAAGGTTTGCTTTATATTTGAGATTGAAACCCATCTCCTTTATTAATATTTATTTTTGGAAGCATTATGATGCATTATGACTACTGAGCTGACTTTGTTGCATCTACTTGAGGTGCAAAGGCAATCAATGCCTCTTCACTAAGGCAGCATATGTGATTGTAGGTTTTTGTATAGCGAGGCAGAAGAGACACAAAAGGAAGGAAGAAAGAAAACAAATTAGGCACTGCTAAATAGAATACACACACATATACAAACCTACACACATATGTTCACACACAACAACAAAACAGACACCATAGTATAATAAAGAGCTACTCTGCATATGTAAGTTTTGAAATGGAAGGGTTTATTTTCAGCCATCTTGACTGTGAAATTTGTGTTGGAGATGAAAGCCATCATCAGTGGTGTCTTTTCCACTGAGTGCCTGTGCTATAAGGGATACTGGCAAGGGTCATTGCGTATGACTTTTTTTGTGAGTCCCCATTGTTTTATCACATTTTCTATGATGTGACATGAGGGAAGAAAATAATTGGGGACATTACTAGATATAATCTATTAAAAGATTCTATTCCATAGTTTGTGAAGTGGAAACAAATATGAAAGTTGCACAGAGACGAGCTTAAAAAAAAAAAAAAAAAAAAGGAAAATCAATGCCTTTCCAACCCCAGAGGCTAGTCTAGCTTAGGACTCACTTGTGAAAAGATTTCTACATGATTTCAGTATGTGACCAAGACTGGTTGGCTTAATCGCCTTAGAGATCATTAGCATTTTATTCTATAAAGAAACATTTCATTTCATAAAGGTGACAAAATGTGAAGGGCGGGTTTGGGCCTGTTAAGGCTGACTGTCTTTCCATATATTAGTTGTCCAAAGCTGCTGTAACAAAATACGACAAATCGGGTGGCTTAAAACAACAGAGATTTATTCTCTTGTAGTTCTGGAGGCTGGAGGTTGGGATGAAGGGTTCTAGCAAGCTCTGGCATTCTTTGGCTTGTAGCTGCATAACTTTGCCTCTGTCTTTATGTGGCCTCTTTGTATCTCCTCTGTGTCTCCATTCCAAATTTTTGTATTTCTCTTTTAAAGACACCAGTCACTGGATTTAGGGCCCACCATAAATCTAGGATGATGTCATCTCATGATCCTTAACTAACTACCACTGTGAAGACCTTATTTCTCAAATAAGCTCATATTCTGAGGTTACAGGTAGACATGAATATTGGGGACACTATTCATTTGTCATACCCTATAACTGACATTTGGAGACGCTAGTCATTTCTCAATGAGAAAACAATGCCCATGTATCTTGTGAGAAGATTGGCAAAGAAAGGTAGGGACAGGTGAGAACAAGCAGCTGAGAGCTTTTCTGGGAGCCCTGACAAAACACAGGCAGGTCCTGAGGAAGGTTTCTAGGAGAACTTCTGTGGGATTCTAAGTGAGAAACAGAAGTTACGGAAATTCTTTTTTTTCTTTTTTCTTCTCAAGACCATTAGTCATTTACGTGTGATAGTATAAGAAGGCTTATCCTCCTTTTGTGCCAGTTGGTTCAATAGGAGTTTATTGGAGATTTGTTTTTTGTAGGCACCATGTCTACAGGCTTTGGGTGCATCAAGAAAAAGCTGGGGGCTCCAACTGGAGAAGTTGATCACCCTTAGTATAAAGGAGCTTGTCTCCTGCCAGAGGAACTAGAAAGGCATACAGGAATACCAGTTTACTTGTCAGCTAATGACAAGGGTTTTAAGCAAAAAAGAAATAATGCACGAAGGAAATAAGCAAAGATTTTTGCCCAGGCAAAGAGAAACACCCCAAGGATTTGAGCTTGACAGTTGCAGAAGTTTCCTTCGGCAAAGAATGGACCACATGGAGACATGATCTCCCTTGTTCCCTAGAAGGTAAGGAAGACTCACAGGTGCTTGTAGGCGGGAAGGAATCTGTTACTATCCCCAGGAAGAAGAGCTGCTCCTTACACAAAAGTGTTTGCTGGAAGGTAATTGAGGCAGAGAGGGTGAACTTGCTGGGTCTAATTGCAAGCACTTACACAAAAGTGTTTGCTGGAAGGTAATTGAGGCAGAGAGGGTGAACTTGCTGGGTCTCATTGCAAGCACAGAGTCTGACACAGTAATGAGAGTACAGAGACAAACTCAACAAGGCATAACTTCACAAGTGGCCACTAAAGTTAGATAACTAAGTGAAACAGTGTTTCAGAGGGAGTTTCAGCAGCTTACTGATGGTCTGGTAAATCTCAGGTATATATCAATTGTGTCTGAGTCCTATGCTCTACAATTTTTCTTTTAAAAATTTTAGAAAAAAAAACTTAATAATGCAATTTCTTTTAGAAGTGTTGTTCATTTATTTGGTTATTTGGAAATCAAGCATATATAGAATGCTTCTATGTCCTTGTAACTTTCTCATCAATTTCATGTCACTTGCAGTTAAGAAACTAACCTACCATATCCATGTGGACCATGGTTTCAGGGTATTTCTCTCCACCCTCCTATAGCTATATTTTTGTGCTTGGACTATGCCTTACAGCTTTTGTTGAGCCTATTCATGTATACATGTGTTCTGATTTATCTAAATGGCCTCCTTGTTAGAGAGAACACTAAACCAAATGAAGTGGCTTAAGATAATGGTGTTAGTTCAGACAGTATAGGATTTTCTATTAATGTACTTAATTACCATATCTAGATTCGGAGTTGGTAGTGATTATATTTTCTTCCTAATTAAAATAAGCTCAGGGAAAGTATATTGAAAGGATTTGGCCCAACTCGCTTTGGAAGTTTTCTATTGAATAACCTCAGAAGACTTTCTAACTATTCAATATGCAAGGTGGGGGCACTTTGAATTGAACAGACTGGGTTGGGATACTTTGTTTCTTTGTATTCTAGTCTGTTGGAATGTCTACAGATGTCAAGATGTTTCTGCAGGCTGCCTCAGCTGTGGATACAAGCAGAGGTCACTATAAGCAAAACAAATCATGTCATTCCTGCCTCTTGCCCTCTCAGTTGACATGGAATCTATAACCCCACTTTGAAAACCTCACTCACATATTTCTGGGAGCCTCAGGGAGCTTCACACAGGTCCACAGACACCTTTCCCACATAGTCTCCTATTTTGACCCTTCTCCAAGAATTTGTTCTTGGGACATCCCATGGAGCAAACTTACTGCAATGACAGCACTGTCATAGTAGTGGATACGGTGGTTGTAGTAATTTGGTGTGGATTTTCTTCTGGAGCAAATTTAGAGTGGTGTGACTATAGTGTAAGTTTAGGTTTCTTATTTTGGCTAGTTGAAGAAGTGTTATATACTGTAAGGTGCTATGTGTTTGTATGAATTTCCTAAGCTCAATAATTCACTAGATATTTGATATTTTCAAAATATTATTAAAGAAAAACGAATTTGCCTTCTTTCAAATAAAAAGAATAACTTCAACCTTTTGAAGTGATGGTGGTTTCTGAAGCCAGGTTGGATTTTATATCCGGAGGCTAGAACCGCTGAAGATCCAACTGGTGACTCTTGTACCAGTATTTTTTAGTTCTTCTCCTGCAGTCCAGCTAATGGTTTTTCTTTATGCTACTAAAGGGATTTCTAGAACTGTGATGTCACATTGTAAATTTTCTTGTTACAAAGTCATTTTATTTATATTTGATCTTCTGTTCCTCTGTAATAGTGATGGCCATGAGTATTAGCCTTCTTTTGTATTCAAAGACCCAGATGTATAGGAAGGCACTTGAATGTCCAAGGTCATGCAGCTTGCCTGCGGGGAAGTCAGGGTTTGCATCCAGATCTCCCGGCTCCAAACCGGACACTTTTCCTTAGGTGGCCTTTAGTGGGTGGGAACGAGTGTCCCTTTTTCTTTGTACTCAATATTTGGGTATTCTTCATATAAGAATAGCAAGATTTGGTTGCTCTTGATAGGCTGGCATGCAAAGGGCGACATATAACAATCTTAGTATCTATTCATGACTCTCTGACTTGAAGAAACTGTCTTTGAGACACATGAGAAGATATTCAGCATCATCTGGGAAATGACAATCAAAACTGCAATGCTACATCACCTTATACCAGTCAGAATGGCCAAAATAAAACACACACAGACACACACACACACACACACACACTGAAACCTTAAAAGTTGGTGAGGATTTTGGGGGAAAAAGAACTTCTCCTGCACTGTTGGTGGGAATGCAAACTGGTGCAGCCATGGTGAAAAGCCGTAGGGAGGTTCCTCAGAAAGTGAAAAATAGAACTAGCCTATGATCAATAATCACACTACTAGGTATTTTCCCCAAACATACAAAAACACTAATCCAAAGGGATACATGCACCTCTATGTTTATTGCAGTATTATTGACAATAGCCAAGATATGGAAGCAGCCCAACTCTCAGTCAATTGATGAATAAAGATGTGGCATACACACACACACACACACACACACACACACACACACACACACATATACATAAAGATGTGGTATGTATGTATGTTGTATATATACGTGTGTGTATATATATAGAGAGAGAATGTTATTCAGCCATAAAAAATGAAATCTTGTCATTTGCAACAACACGGATAGTGCTAGAGAGTATAATGCTAAGTGCATAAGTCAGAGAAACACCAATACCATACGATTTCACTTACATGTAAATTTAAGACACAAAACAAATAAGCAAAGGAGAAAAAGGAGAGAAACCAACCAAGAAATGGACTCTTAGTTAAAGAGAACAAATTGATGGTTGGGGGTGGCACATGGGAGGGGGCAGAGATGGGTGACATAGGAGATGGGGTAAAGGAGTGCACCTGTTGTGATGGGCCCTGGGTGAATAGGGAAGTGTTGAATCGCTATATTGTACCCTGAACTAATATTACACTGTAGATTAACTATAAAAAAAAAACACCTAACTTTGAAAGCCTACCATATCCCACACATCAAACAGTTCTCCACAGCTGCCCTATGAAGTAGATAGTCTGTTTTTACAGATGAATTATAGATTGAAACAGGTTTAAGCAACTTGCCCCAGGCCTCACCTGGGGAGTAGAAAAGTTAGAACTGATGTCCCGCTCTTCTTGTTCTTTCCATCACATCACTGTTGCCTCTTCCATGTCTCTAGAGGGACCTGGACAATAAAAAGATAAAGGAAAGAAGTCATGGGGAAAAGTACCATCCTCAAGATGACCAGAGATGATAAGGTCTTCATGGGTATATGAGCCTTAGCAAAAGTTAGACCCTGGGCTGGCCTGACTCCTGTGTGGAAGGATCACTGTATACACGCTGTGACTTAAGAATCCCTGATGGTTTCCTAAACAATCTTAAAGATGTTTTCACCTGTAAACATGCTGGAGACTGTGTCTTGGAATCCTTTTAAAAAATCCATATGCTTCTGGAAGGATAATCTACATTAGGGTTAATTTGCTTAACGACAGATGAGGAAAGGGGCATTGTGGCTCTCTGCCATGAGCTCTCCATTAAGGTCGTTGAGGATAAAAACCACAGAGCCAGTGTGTTGGAAAGGGGTTGGTGTGTAGAAGCTGATCCAAGTCCGATGAGAGGAAGAGGGGCCATTAGCTGCTGGGGCTCCACTGCCCTGTGTGAGGTTGTGAAGGAGACAATGAAGGAAAGAAGAGGTCTCAGAGGCCTGTTTTTGCCCATTCTAGTATTTATTGTGCTGCCAGTCCTACTTACACTTGTCCCCTCACATAATTTCCATGGAAATTCTAGAAGTTTTCCTTCATCATTAAAAAGCAATGCATTTTATTTCCATAGACCAGAATTTCAAACATTCTGTGAATTCTGATTCATTATTTCTCTACACTTCATAAACAGAATCACTCAACAGCAAAACATTATCACTTGATTAATAAAAGCATACTCCTGACAGTTCACGTTTAAGAAATACCAACTCCTAATGGTTTCTTTCCTTGCTTCTGTACATACTAACATTTTGTTATTGGTATTTGGCAGAACCTTACTACTGCTGCAACTGTTTCCCGAAATTCTGCTATTGTTAATCACGGAGCTGGCAGCCCACCCTCCTGCTTCTGCGACACTCATTTTAAGCTCGCAGCACCATAAATAGGATTCTCAGCCCCTGTTGGCTCCCTCATTATCTTCTTCCAGTTTCTCACCGCGTTATACCCATAACTGGTCAAGCGTACCTGTAATTAATGTATAGTTCTCGACTTTCTCTTTCTGAATACAATATGGAGTTTCTTCCTAATAGGTCAAGTAGGTGGCTTTACTTTTTGCTTTAATTTTTAGCTAGCTCCTAAGTCTGCCACCCAATATCTTCTTGCACAGTGTGACAAAGCTCTGAAGCTTAGGCCAGCATGTGAAAAAAAAGAAAAGAAAAAATTATTGAAGTTCATCTGTTCGTAATTACGGGACCCAATTTCTTTTCCCGTCTTGGGTTTCCTGCCTAGCAAAGTGGCAGAAGAGACACCCACTTACATTTTTCATCCTGAATTTTTTTCATAGAATTTTTTTTTTTTTAATAAGAAGCATGTATCACTAAATTCAGTCTTGCTCACTCTACAAGGATCAGCGTGTGGACAGGACAGCAGCCTCGAGCCATGAGGTCATCCAGAGTTAGCTTCAGTTTCCGAGAGTGCTGGCCACTGTCACACTCTTTCCTGATCAGCCTGTGGCTGAAGAGTGAGACAGGCGCGAGGATAAATCACCCACCGTCTGGACCTGACTCAGGACCTCTCTGATGTAGGGACATGGACTCCAGAGCACCCTTCCAAGTTGGCCGAGGTTTTGCTGGGGCCTCTGTCACATTTGATCGTCCTCCTGCCCAGTCTTGCCTCTTCCCCTTTCCTTTCACAGTATCTGCTTACTAAGACTCCAACTTATGATGGACACTATTTATTTTAAATCAGTCTACAGTCCTCTGGCATTTTGGAGTTTCAGAAATAGAGGTGTTCAGGCCTCTCTCTGCTTCTGAGGCAGTCAGGGTCCGTTGAAGCTGGGTGGGGGCAAACACTGTAGACCCATTCACTGGAAGGCCTGTGGCTCTGGCTCTCGGATCAGTCAGAGCAGTGCTGTGAAGAAGCAGCTTTTGTCTTCCTAACTAGCTCATCCTACAGATTAGAGCCTTGGAGATCAAAGGACTGTGGCTGCTTACAGCCTGGTGTTGGTGGTTGAGGCTTTTCACTGTGTAGCATCTTCCTGTCTGGGGAGGGAAGCTAGAGTAGCAGTTAAATGTATGGGCATTGTACTTGGGCAGGTAGGTCTGGGTTTTTAATACTTTAATGACGTACAGTAGACATACAATAAACTACACATTCAAAGTGTTTGACTAGGGGCACCTGGGTGGCTCAGGGGGTTAAGCCTCTGCTTTCGGCTCAGGTCATGATCTCAGGGTCCTGAGATCAGGCCCCACATCAGGCTCTACTTGTGATCTCTCTCTCTCTGCCAAATAAATAAATAAAATCTTAAAAAAAAAATAAGGTGTTTGACTAGATAGATACTCATCCATGAGACTACCAGCACAATCAAGAAAATGATCATATTTATCATCCCTAAAATTTTTTCTTATCCATTTGTGATCCTTCTCACCTGCGCCTTCCTGCCCTATCCCCGTCTCCAAACAACTGATTTATACTTTATTATCGATTTGCCATTTTTCCAGAAATTTTGTATAACTGGAATCATTCAGCATATATTCTTTTTTTCGCCTGACTTTTTTCAGCAAAATTATTTTCTAAGGCATTTATGTTGTTGCCTCTGTCGGTCATGCATTCCTTTGTATTGCAGAGTAAAATTTTATTGTGTGAATTTACCATAGCTTGTTTATCCATTCACACTGATGGACGTTTGAGTTTCCACAAACCAAAGGTTTGTGTCTGTTATTTTGCAAGTATTAATCAGCTATGTACATTCGTGTGCAGGTTTTTGTAGCACATTTGTGCTTATTTCTCCAAGAAGAGATCAGCAAACTTTTTCTATAAAAGGACAGATGATAACTTAGGCCTTGCTGGACATTTAATCTCTGTGGCAACTCCTCAGTTCTGCCACTGATGTATGAGAAAAGCCATTACATACATGAATGAATGGCTGCATTCAAATAAAACTTTATTTACAAAAGCCTAGGACTCCTGCTCTAGGCTAAATACTTACAAGTGGGACTGATTATATGGAAAGTATATGTTTAGCTTTATAAGAAACTGCCAAACAGTTTCCAAGAATAGCTCACCTGTTTTGGAATCTCATCAAGAACATGAAAATTCTAATTGTTCCTAATCTTCGGTGTTAAAAATTGGGTAGTGTGAGTCCTCCAACTTCATTGCTTATCAAAATGACTTTGGCTGTGATAATGGCTTTGCCTCCCAACATGCATTTGAGAATTGGTTTGCCTGCATCTGAAAAAAACTTGTGGGATTTTGGTTGGAATTGCATTAAATGTTTAGATTGGGGAGATTCGACAACTATGCTGAGTCTCTGAATCTATGAAGACATTCATGGGGCAGAGTGCCCTATAGTTGTCTTTTTGGGTACTATCTTCATCTAGTTTTGTAGTGCTGCCTCATATTAAGAATTATTTTCTGTCTTGCTAATTTTGGCCATTCTAACTGGTGTAAGGTGGTATCTCAATGTGGTTTTAATTTGAATCTCCCTGATGGCTAGTGATGAACATTTTTTCATGTGTCTGGTAGCCATTTGTATGTCTTCATTGGAGAAGTGTCTGTTCATATCTTCTGCCCATTTTTTGAAATGATTGTCTGTTTTGTGTGTGTTGAGTTTGAGGAGTACTTTATAGATCCTGGATATCAACCTTTTGTCTGTACTGTCATTTGCAAATATCTTCTCCCATTCCGTGGGTTGCCTCTTTGTTTTGTTGACTGTTTCCTGTGTTGGAGGGGATGTGGAGAAAGGGGAACCCTCTTACACTGTTGGTGGGAATGCAAGTTGGTATAGCCACTTTGGAGAACAGTGTGGAGATTCCTCAAGAAATTAAAAATAGAGCTTCCCTATGACCCTGCAATTATACTAGTGGGTATTTACCCCAAAGATGTATAGAATATTTGCATAGAGATGTAGTGAAAAGAAGGGCCATCTGTACCCCAATGTTTATAGCAGCAATGGCCACGGTCGCCAAACTGTGGAAAGAACCAAGATGCCCTTCAACGGACGAATGGATAAGGAAGATGTGGTCCATATACACTATGGAGTATTATGCCTCCATCAGAAAGGATGAATACCCAACTTTTGTAGCAACATGGACAGGACTGGAAGAGATTATGTTGAGTGAAATAAGTCCAGCAGAGAGAGTCAATTATCATATGGTTTCACTTATTTGTGGAGCATAACAAATAGCATGGAGGACAAGGAGAGTTAGAGAGGAGAAGGGAGTTGGGGGAAATTGGAAGGGGAGGTGAACCATGAGAGACTATGGACTCTGGAAAACAATCTGAGAGTTTTGAAGGGGCGGGGGGTGGGAGGTTGGGGGAACCAGGTGGTGGGTATTGTAGAGGGCACGGATTGCATGGAGCACTGGGTGTGGTGCAAAAACAATGAATACTGTTACGCTGAAAATAAATTTAAAAAATTAAAAAAAAAAGAATTATTTTCTGGACGAAATCATATAGAATCGGTGTCATTCACCTTCATTTTTGAAAGATATTTTCACTGGGTAAAGAATTCTGGCTTGTCTTTTTTTTTTTTTTTCTCTTTTCTTTTAGTACTTTGAAAATGTTGCTTTACTGTTTTCTAGCTTACATTGTTTCCCACAAAATATATACTGTGACTCTTAACTTAGTTTTTCTTTACATATATTTGTTAATATGTGTACTTTTAAAATTCCTCTTTTGTTTTGAGAATTTGATTTTGATTTGCCTTGTTATAATTTTCTTTGTTTCTTTTTTTTTTTTTTCTTTTCTTTTCTCTTCTTTTCTTTTCCTTTCTTTCTTTTTCTTAAGAGAGAGGGAAGATAAGGGAGGGGCAGAGGGAGAATCTTAAGCAGGTTCCATGCCCAGTGCAGAGCCCAGTGCTCCATCTCACAACCCTGAGATCATGACTCAAGCTGAAATTAAGAGTTGGATGCTTAACAGACTGAGCCACCCAAGTGTCCCCTTCATCTTTCTTTTGTTTGAGATTTGTTGAGCTTCTTGATCTATGGGGTAATAGCTTTTTAATGAAATGTGGGAAAATTTTGACCTTTATGTCTTAAAATGTTTTGCTTTTCTGCTCTAGGACACTAATTATCCATATTTTTTTAGCTCCTTGAAGTGTTCCCATGGTTCATGGATGCTCTGCTCACTTTTTTCCTACACTTTTTTCTTTTGATATTTCATTTTGGATAGTTTATATTGCTTTGTTTTCAAGTTCACTGATTTGTGTCCTACTGTGTCTAAGCTGATGTTATTGCCATCAATGTGTTTTTCATCACAGACATCTCTTAAACATTTAAACTCAGTCATCATTACATCTTCTATGTCTCTGCTTAACATGTTTCACCTTTTCTCTAATTCACTGGATATATGGAATATAGTTAAAGTAATAGTTATGGTACAGTTAAAACAATAAGATAATACAATGATACTGTTTTGCTGTCATTATCTGCTATTTATCATCAATATAATTTCTGAATTAGTTTTGATTTTCTTACATGGTTGTAGTTTTTACTTCTTTACATGACTAGCAAGTTTTGATTAGATGCCAGCTACTGTATATTATATCTTAGTGGGTGCCAGACACTTTGTATTCCCTTAAATATTCTGCAATACTTTGCAAAGCAGTTACTTAGAAATGCTTTGATCTTTTGGACCTTGCCTTTAAGCTTTGTTAGAGAATTTAGTTAAGGATTATATTCTCCCTACTATTTCAAGCAAGAGACCAAGTTCTCTAAGAAATGCCCCATGAATTATGAGATTTTCTACTTTGTCTATTGGGAGCAAACACTATTCTTGATTCTGTGTGATCTCTGGACACTGTCCCCACCAATCCTTGCATATCTCTGCCATTCTACCCTTGCCAGGCTTTAGGTATTTTCCTCAAATGTATGCACTCATTAGTAATCAACTGAACACTTGAGGGGTTCCTCTGCAGATCCAGGGTTTCTCTCTCTGTGTAGCTATCACCTTTCCTGTACTCTGTCCTATAAACTTAAACAATACTCAATTTTGTATCCTCAAGTCAGGGAGACCACTAGGCTCTGCTTGGGCTTCCCCTCCCATCACAGTCTAGAAATTTTCTCTAGGCAATAAAGTCGGGTATTCATAGGGCCATGTCATTTATTTCCTGTGTCTCAGGGGTCATTGTTGTTTGTTGCCTGATGTGTAATGTAATGGGAGATTTGTATCACATATATATATATATATATTTTTAGTTTCTCATGCAGGAAGAGAAATCTGATCTCTGCTATTTCGTACTGGTCAGAAGTGCAAGTTGGAGATGAAGAAATAGATGAATAGAGCCCACTTCTTTGCTCATCTCCCAAGTCTTGAAATCTTCCATACCCTTATATGTGGAATGGAAAGAACTTATGGAAACAACCTCTGGCCCATATTCTCTGGAAATACATGTCTAGTTGAGTGTGGCAAGTGCCAGCCCTCCCACAGTTCATAACTTTCTCATTTGGCCTGATGCTGTAGCTGTGATGTTGACTTTTATCCCTGTGGCATGCCTACTGGGTTTTATTCCTATCCAGGATGGACATTGGTGTATTCTTGTTGCTGATAAGCCTGGAAAGGGGAGTGTATTCTTACTGTTGAGTAGATTCCATTTTTTAATTGGGATGTAAGGCTCTACCTTCTATTTTTGGGTTAATATTTTTAATGATTTCCACATAGAGTAGCTCACAGATGCTCCGACTTAACTATAATAGGTCTCCAAATTTGCCCCAATAAATTTTGCAAAAAATTGGTTTATAACCTAAAGAAGCAGAATTTAAAGTAGAAAATATGGTTGTGCTCTCTCTGGTCTGAGGAAAGTACTCTGGACCTTGTCCCCTTATAGGAACACAAGTGACCGTGCTTCTTTCCTTCTTTGGGCACCAACCTCAGGTACTTCTGTAGTAGACACTGGCTCTTCTTACATTCCAGGATGGCAGTTAGTATCCTGGAACATGTCCTTAAGTACTGTTTCAGTATTGCACAGGGTGCCCATTAGCTAAACAGCAATATTTTAATTAGTGACAAATTACTCAGGAACTCTAGCCAAAAAAAAAAAAAAAAAGTAGAATAATAGAGGGGGGTCGAAGAAACAAGAATAACGGTATTCTGCTAGGGCTACCATAACAAAGTACCACAGACTAGATGGATTATACAATAGAAATATATTTTCTCACAGCTGTGGAAGCTGGAAATCCAAGATCAAAGTGCTAGGAAGTTTGATTTCTCCTGAGACTTCTCTCCTTGGTTTGCAGGTGGACACCTGTTCTCTATGTCCTCACATGGCTTTTCTTTGTGTGAGGATGTCCCTGGTCTCTCCTGTGTCCTAATCTCTTCTTCTTATAAGGACACTTTTAGATTGGTTAGAGCTCATCTTAATGACCCTAATTTAACTTAACTACCTCTTGGAAGGTTCTGCCTTTTAATGCAGTCACTGAGGTACAGGAGGTTAGGGCTTCAACATATGAATTCAGGGGAGACACAGCTCAGTCCTTAGAAAGCAGAGTGTTGATCTCTGTGATTCTGCCTGATGGGTATGTAGGAGTTCATTATGTATTCTTACTTATGCATTATGTTGAAAATTTTTCACAGTGTAAAGTTAAAATACCAAAGAAGTTAAAGCAGCTCGAGCTAACCTGGGGGAAGATTGTGCCCAAACAAATATTTTTGTAATTCTTCATGAAAACATTGTTTTTCCATTTTTTGTCCTTTTGGGACATGGTTAACACACATATAGACACACACACATTGTAACCTCAAGGGCCCTGAATTCTTGGAGGACAGTCCCTTCTATCCTCTAGAGGACAATGTCTCAACTTCTCAACTGCTACAAGACTCTCTTTGACAACATAATAAAAATCGTAATCAGCATTTGTATAGAGTTTTATAAAGGATTGCACACATTTCTCACATACTTTCATTTGAGCCCCTGGGAGGTAGGCAGTGTGAGTGATTTTATCCCCAAGGTAGGGATGAGGAAAGGAGCGTCTGGGTCAGTGACTTGCAGTGCCGGATCAAGCACCAGCTCTTCTGGTTAGAGCCACAATAACTTCCCCCCGCGGGGGTGTTTCCTTTGTGAGAGGACAAGGAGTTGTAACTTCCATGTTATTTTGCTCTCTCTATTGCAAGAAACTGTGGTTGAATGATGATACCTCTGGAAACGACCCTTTTAAAATTGCTTTCAGTTTTTGTTAAATGTTGCTACTTCAAATTGTCATGTTAATCTATCAATATCAAAACCTACTTTCCTGTTTAGCTGATTGGGTTTAACACCTGAAGTGCTGAGCCTTAAGATGGTTTTACCCTTTTGGAAATGATTAAATTTATGATGTGGACACACAGGACAATTTTATGCTGTGTAGTATATTTTGCTTTTTAATCCAATAGGTTCTTTTAAGTATCACCTTTTTTTAGGAATACTGCCTTTTCACGTCTATTAATTATCTTGATATGAACAGAAATACAGTTCATTTCAAGAGGAGGCTAGACTATAAATTAGGAAAATCTTTTCTGTGAACTTTTTACCTTCATTTCTTTCCTCTGATATATCCTTTCATCGTTTTAGTTAGGAAACAATTTATATGTACTGCAAGAATTCACAATGATTTTTTCCCCCATGGACTAGAATACCAAATTTTGCTTTCTCAGATAGCATGTGCAATAGGGAGAACTACTAGAAAAAGAAAAAAAAAAAACAACAACCTGATTTTCTCCTTCCTGTAGACTATCTCCTTTCACTTCTCATCACCCATACTGGAAGGAGAGACCAAACTTGAGGACGCTCATGGAGGTTGAGCCTCTTCCCTGTCCCTTGGGTGTAGAGATTACTTAAAAATATACTCTTTTAAAAACGTAACAGGCTAGTTTAAGAGTTTCTAGATCATTGAGGTGGATTAGCCTGGATTTTTCTAGAGATAGAGGAGTTTGATGGTTGGATAAGGTAGAAGTGGAGAGACCCAAGAGATAGCCACTTTCAGAGAAAAGGGAGATAACGTGGCCTGGGGATTTCCTTGAGAAGTAGCACTATGCCCAACTACCATGCAGTTGTCTCATAAGGGATGGTTGGACAATGGCCGTGTCCCTGGACAATAAGTGCTGAGGCCCTGAGGGCAGCAGTGAGGGTCGCTATGGCTAAGCCGGCTGCTGAGGAGAGAGCTATGGGAAGCAGTGCCTCAGAGTACTCAGGTTGAGGACTTGAGGGATAGCAACAGGTCAGGCACAGCAGAGCAGGGGTAGGTAGCAGAGGGAATGACAGCAATAATGAAAACCACCACAAACTACCAAGTTCCAGTTCTGTTATATCCTATTCATTCACTCATTTATTGTCCTCTGGTTAATTTCTCATTATTTGTTGGGTGTTAATAAATGGTTCAATGACTTTTTCTGGGGGCTATTATTAAATCTCCCAGATTCTTACATGATGTCAAAGGGACTCCAAATTGTGTCTGGTTCCCATTTCTTTTCTTTTTTCTCCCCCACACCCACCTCCCTGGTTCCGATTTCTTGACACACTGTGCTTCCTATTATGTCTCAAACTTTAGCAACACCCTCTTTTTTTTTTTTTTTCTATCAGACACCGGTATGCACAGAAATTTATTTCTAGATCTTTGTGTCATTTGGAATGCTTTTGGCTGTGTTTTGGTTTTCTATTGTTACTTAACAAGAACCTCTAGAAAACTTAATGTTTTAAAATGTATTACCTCTCATGATTCTAGTTGATGAGATTTAGTTGGGTGGTTCTTGCTTAAGATCTTTCATGTGGTTAGAATGAGATGACCACTTTGACTAGAGTCATCCAATGCTTGATGACTAAGCAACAGGAAATGCTAATACAAGAAAGAAGACAAATAAGTAATGATAATACAAAATGAAAAAAAGTAACAATTCTATAGCACTTTATATGTAGTTTAAAGGCCTTTCTAAATCTGTTATATCTTACAGCAATGCATTAACTATATTCTGACTTTAATTAGACAACTAGGCAAGTATAGGTGGTGGCTACACTAAGAGACATTTATAGGAGAGAGGCTATTACTGAAGGAAGAACGCGATTTCTGTAATTATAAAAATAGGAGGAAGGACTCTCCATTCTCAGGGAACAATATGGACAAAAATTCCAGACCATGAGCTTATAGTAAGGGAAAAATGGTCTAAGAACTAGAATAAGGCATACCTGGAAGACTGTAACAGGGAGATAGTTTATGAAATATAAGTGAAATTTTATGAGACTTACTCATTGGAGAAAGACACAATGTGGAAGTTATGGCTAAATATGACTTGTTCAGAGCAACACACCTGACTGCAAAGCATGTCTTCATACATGTGCCTTTTATCATATTATGAGTTGGCAAATTTACTTATTATTCAAAATGGCAACAACTATTCCTGGCCTGGAAAAAGTTGATTTTTCTCAATTTTTCAGGAACAGGCCATTGAGTAATATAACAATGTCACATGTTATTAGAGACCTAGGGTTAGGTACTAAGTCCAGCACGAGAGGTAAAAATCATGAAGTGTTAAATAACCTTTGAAAATCCCTTAGGAAAGGTCATGGTGGAGATCAACATACCATTTCTTATGGGTCCAACAAAGAGGTTCTATAATTGAAAACCAGGTAAAGTGTTGGTGTTTAGAGGACTTACTCTACAAAACTCCCCTAAATGTTTGAATAGAATAGCTCTGCAAGATGCTCATATCATGAGAAGCGTGTGGGCACCAAGTGGCCAAGGGAATAATGGATTCACATTCGCACTTGGGGAAGCTCTGTAGGTGGAAAGCTGTGGAGCTATTTCTCATCGTTGTTCCCTCTCTTGCTCTCATTTCCTCTAACACCCCACTTGCTCCTTGCTATGGAGAAGAAATAAGTGATTTGTGGATGTTAAGAAGGTATATTATTGTCCACCTACTGGTGGCAGGACCATCTTTTCTGTTTGGAGAGACTGAGCTGAATAGCTCGAGGAAAATTTTGGGAGACTCCTCATCTCATCGCCTCTTGAGTCTGGCATGCAGCCAGCTTCCCTTCCTTCCTACCCCACTCCAGTCCCTCTTTAGAACCAACAATAACTGGCAAACTGAAGGTATCTCTAGGCCCCAAATGGGCCTCCAGCTACCAAAGTGGCCACTAGAGATCCTGAAGCTGCTTCCCAGTTGATAAGCACTTACTGAACTCTTTGTGGTGCCAGACTATATGCTGTGTGGCAGGGACACTGTGGAAAACGACTGAGTTGCAAACCACATCTCAGCTAAAAATCAAGAGTTGAACCCTTGTCATCAGTCTTTGGACATTATGACACACATAGAAACTTACGTCTGTCTCACATGCTTGAAGCTGTGCTATGTGGTAGCTCCCTATAGATTGCTTTCATATAAAGTTATCAGTAAGATAAGAATTCATGAAGTTAGGGAACATACAGAAGGACCATGACAAAAATACTCATCAAGCATAGTTTCAAATGTTACATTATTTGGGGTTCATGAGAAGAAGTGGTGACATGAGGAGTGGCAGTGGTGGCATGAGGAGTGGGAGCAGCAGCGTGAGGGACCACCACCTAATTAGGCCTCCCTGCCCCCTTCTGCCTCTCTGGTTCTGTGCATGCTCCTGCTACAGGTAGGGGGCCAGGCTCCACAAGCAGTTCCACAGAGCTACCCAAGTGAGGCACGGGAACTTAGTGTAAGTTTCTATTGATGGCAACCAGCTGCATGGCAGCAACAATAGCTAACACAACCTTAGAGGCCATGCTTTTGGGCCTGTGTATCACATCCATTCCTGCCATCGGTACTACTTCTTTCAGATGCCCATGTGGCAGCACTGACGTGACCAATGACATGACCAAGGTCAACTGGCCAGGTCATTTTGCTTACTTATGAATTTAGCCTCTACCCTGTTGGCCAGTGAAAGGCCTTCTTTACTGTGGAGGAGATGTTCTAGTGTGCCCCATACTGGGTCCCTAGAAAAATTCACTGATTTGATAAACTCTAAGATGATTTAAGACCTTATCTTTTATCCTAAGGATAAAGAGTTTTTATCTTTTCCTAGAGTTTTATCTCTTATTTTATCTATAATCCTAAGGATTGTACATGTTTCACCTAGATGTCTGGAACACTTGCCACTTTTGCTTCAATTTGATTGACCTGATATATTTATATAGAGGACTAATGTGAAGTTCATGGACATATCTAGGCAGACCAGATACCTTCAGATTATATTTTGACTCACATTATGGTCCACTATATAGTCTATACAGTATACACTTGAAAAGAGCATGCATTTTTATAATAACTAAGATTAATGTTGTATAAATATATTGTAAACTAGTTATATGATTGCATGTTCAATTCTCTACCACTATAAATCACTATATATTCTATGTTTAAATATCACTATTCATATTTTTTCTAGGTTCTCTATTCATTAGCGAACAAGGTATTAATATTTCCAACTATGAATGTGCATTGGTCTATTTTTCCATCTCATCTGTCTGTTTTTTTAAAATTTATCTTATAGTTCTATTATTAGATTCACAGCCTTTAGGATTTATATATTGAAGAAGTAACCATTTTATGATTCTGATAGGTTCCTATTTATCTTGTGTTATACTTTTTATGTTACCTTTGTCTGCTATTAAGATAACATACCATATTTCTTATGCTTAGTGTTTGCTTATTTTGCAGTTCCTTCCTTTTATATTCAACCCAGCCATGTCTTCATAAAATGCAGAATCTTGAGGCCACAAAGTAATTGCATCTTGCCTTTTTATTCAGTCTGACAATCTCTGCCTTTTACATAGAATGTCTAGTCCATGTACATTTAATGTCACTATTTATATAGCATGGTTTGATTCACCTATTTACAATGTGTTGTATAGTGGTACTACCTGGTTTTGATTTTCTCGTCTTTCCTTAACTTCCTTGGAGTCAACCATATGTGTTTTATTATCCAATCTTCTTCATAAACTTTTTAGTTGTGTCTCCCTATCTTATTTTTTAGGTTTTCCTAGGGATGATAATGTGCACATTTACCAAGTGTACTTAGATTAAGTATTGTACATTTGCAAGTAAAATGTTAGCACAATAGTGAAATTCCATTTATCCCCTATCCTTGGTATATTGTTTTCATATATTTTACATCTGCTTATGAAATAAACCCTAAAATATAATTTTTTTAAAGATTTTTTTAAATTTATTTATTTGACAGAGAGATCACAAGTAGGCAGAGAGGCAGGCAGAGAGAGAGGAGGAAGCAGGCTCCCTGCCGAGCAGAGAGCCCGATGTGGGGCTCGATCCCAGGACTCTGAGATCATGACCTGAGCCGAAGGCAGCGGCTTAACCCACTGAGCCACCCAGGCGCCCCCCTAAAATATAATTTATAAAAATGTTATAAATTTGTGTTTTAAAATCATTTAAATTTGTCACCATTCTAAAAAACATAAAACCATAAATACCTTGTGACACATCCATTGCCTATTCAACTGGTTTCATCCTCACATTTTCTTCAAAAATCCCATCCACAACCCTGTGATTTTAGGGAAGGAGAAACCTAGAGAATTCATGCCACCCTCAGCATCCAGGCTGGGCATTGTCCTAAAGTCCCCTGTTGCCCATCTCTGTGGTGGGCTTTGGTGTTTGCCATCTCTATGGGTTGTTTACTTTCAGTTCTTTTAACCTTCTAATGGTAAACCAGCTCAGACACCTCCGGGACACTTCTGTCCCTTTCTCCTGCCTGCATCTTACCTTCACCTCTGCCCTCTGCCCGACCACAGGGTTTCAGCCCTTGCCTATCTTTGCTACTTTGGTGGTGGGCACACACTCAGGGGATTGAGCATGAGAAGATTAATGTCTGTGTGAATGGGAAGGTATTAGGAACTGTCATATCCTTTATCTTTCATTTCCTTTCATGACAATAGAGACATTGAACTCCAGTGTTGCAAGCCATGACTATTTTCGAGATTTTTCTCCCACCTTTCTTTTAGTGCTTGCTTTCAGAAATGAGGAAATGGCTGAGATTCTCCTTCAGTCATTCATGTCCATTTCCATTGATGCTACAGTCTGAGCAATAAATAACTCTTGGCTTTTCTCTCTGTCAGCTTTCCCAATATCCTCTGCCTTTTAGCACATCTACAGTTGCCTCTGGTCCAAGTTACTAGAAAGAGAATTCCTTAGCATTCTAGGTCCCCTTCCAGAGCTTACTCTTATTTTAAAATCACACACCCAGTGTTGCTGTTATAGTTCAGTGTGTTTGGATTATTGCGGTAGATTTCTATGTGGTCCTCTCCCTCTTACTAGCCTTAACTTTCTCTTCCTGCACCAAACCATCAGCCACATTTGGCTTTTAGAAAAGGAAATCTGATCACGCCATATTCTTGCTTGAAATCCTTCATCAACTTTCCCTGTTTATAAGATAAAGGCTTCCTTCATATAAGTCTCTGTTCAAATGTCCTAAACAGAAAGGTCTTTCCTTACTTCCCTATCTCAAATAGCACCGATTCCTCACTCTATGCCTTTTTATCCTGGCTTATTTTCTTTCTTATCACTCTTTTCCATATTATTTATGTTTGTTGTCAACCTCCACTAGGATGTAGGCTCCATGAAGGGTTTCTCTATTTACTGCTGTGTGTTGGCATGTAGTTAGGTGTTCAGTAAATGGCTGTTGATTGTTAAATGTAGAGTGAAAATAAGATAAAAATATTTTTCACAATCCATTTGCCACTCACATTGAGAGTCTATAGCCCTTCTGTCCTCTACCATGCACCACCCCCCTCATACATACTACCTTCTGCATACAGAATATGCCCTTTTGGATATCTATAGTGTGGGGCAAATTTTCCTTTTTGCTTAGGCTTATCTTCCCTCCTTCTACATCCCCAATCAAACAAATTTGGAATCCCTTCCCATCATTCAAGATGAAGCCCAAACATTACCTTGTCAGTAAATACCTCCCTTGGCCTGCTCCACAGTCCCATCCAAATACCCACACTTCTCCCACCAGGGCAGAAGGCTCCTTTCTCTAGCACCCCTTTCTCTCATCCTTTGGCACTTGGAGAAGAGTTCTCCTCTGAGATGGAACACTGCAGCTATCTGTTTATTTAAAAAGCAGCAGAGGGTTCTGATTATAAGTATGGGATCTGGACTTGCATTGCTAAGGTTTGGCTTCATGATTTACTGTGACTTTAGGCTTGTTGCTTAATTTGTTTCTAAGTGTGCGCATCTATTAAAATGAAAATAGTGGTAGCTATATAGACAGAAGGGCATGGTACATATTAAGAATTCAATTAATGGTATCACTGATAATGATGGTGTTATTCTCTGTGACTGTGAGTGCATTGTGGGCAAAAAAATTTTCCTCTTGGTGTTTAGCAAAGCCTCTGCCTTCAAGGAAACTCATCAGTATTGTTTGTTTCTCTCTCTTTTTCTTTATCTCCTTTTCCTTCCTTTCCCCTCCCCCTTTTTCTTCTTAGCACTAACTGTTATTTAGTCTATATTGTGGTTGGATACTATTCATGTATGTATAAAAGGAATTCTATTATAGTGCAAAATGCATGTTGATAGAGGTAGGAACAAAGTTTGGTGCTTTGGGAATTGTCTGTGGATGGGCCACCACATCAGCACAACTGGAATCCAGACTGATATCATTTAGGAAGTGATAACCACATTATTTTGTAATAACAGTTTATTAATGTAATAACATTATTTTGTAATAACAGGGCATATTTAGCATGAGGGAGCAAAAATACCATAGGCAAATAAAATTTCATTTTTAATATCTTGGGTCTCTAAAGAATCTAATATTGTGATTTGAGTCCTACTGATTCCAAGTTAGGTATTCAAATTGTTTTTGATTCTACTTACGCTTAACTTCAAACAAACTTTTGAGCAGCCAAAGGATGAACTGGAGCTTCTGGTTCTCTTTCTTCCTCGCCTTTTCTTTGCCCTTCTTCCCATTCTTATTTCCCAGTCTAGCCCTCAGCTTCATCTATCCAGTAGTTTTGTCATCCTTAGAAAATCTATCCTGCAGTCTCCTTATTTATTAAAATCTTTAATAATTCATATTTTTATTTAATGTAAATACATTTATTTATTTAATGATTCATATTTTATTTTTCACATTAATTTCACAAAAATATTTGCACATAATTTTTAAACCTAGTGTGAATTCTTCTGTATAACTCAGTATCTTTTGTGTGTGTAAAAGAAAAAATACAGACTGTAGTGTCTCTGCCACTTATTTGTAGTTTGATCATGGGCAAATACATTGACTGCTCTGAACATTGATTTACTTATTTGAATATTGGGGACCACTCATACTGACCTCACAGAATTAGTTTTCTGGAGCAGTAAATCTCCTTATAAACATTAAGTGCGGGTGCCTGGGTGGCTCAGTGTGTTAAGCCTCTGCCTTCGGCTCAGGTCATGATCCCAGGGGCCTGGGATCGAGTCCCGCATCAGGCTCTCTGCTCAGCAGGGAGCCTGCTTCTCCTCATCTCTCTCTGTCTGCCTCTCTGACTACTTATGATCTCTGTCTGTCAAATAAATAAATAAAATCTTAAAAAAAAAATAAACATTAAGTGCTTAACACAGTACCTGGCTCAGAAGGCAATCAATTCACAAAAACTTAAACTCAGTGACTATGGAGAACTTGATGTTATACCTCAGACAGGTGGTAGCAGCTCTTTATTCTTCTTACAGAATAGATGACTTAGTTTTATTAATTCTTTCTAATCTAGCTTCATTCCAACCTACCTTCTTCCCAACTGGCTTTAGTAATATTGTCAGAAAAATCTAGACAGACCTGGAGGGGAGGAGGAGAGCATGTTCACAAAAGCCCAAAGGATCTTTCAGTTAAGGAATGGGCCCTAATTTTGTTGTGCCTTCATCTACAATGTTGTTTGTTTTTAATTTTTTAAAGATTTTATTTATTTGTTTGTCAGAGAGAGAGAGAGAGCACAAACAGGGGGAACAGCAGGCAGAGGGACAAGCAGGCTCCCTACTGAGCAGGGAGCATGATGTAGGACTCGATCTCAGGACCCTGGGATCATGACCTGAGCCAAAGGCAGGTGTTTAACCAACTGAGCCACCCAGGTGCCCCTAATCTGAATTTTTGAAGAACAGGCACCATATCTTATTTGGATTCCTCGATACCTTCAGCTCATCTTTGCAGCGATATTTGTATTAGAATAGTAACCATAGTCCCTAGCCACATGTAATGTTGTAGGGTCCCTGCAGTGGTACAAGTGTACTGATGGGTATCTCACGGATGTGGTATTAATTCATTATTTCATTGGTGGGAGTGCTGCATGTGGAGAAATCACAACTGGAAGGAGGGCAAAGAAGTGCCACTTGAGGCCGTCTCCTATTTCTTCCTTCCTTGCTTACTAGTTAGATTTTAGGACGAGGGAGAATGAGAGGAAACAAATGGAAAGATGCCAGGAGACAGGTTGTTCTAGGATCATTTCTATAGATACGAAAAGGAGGGAATGAGTGAAATGGAATAAAGCTACCAAGAATGCTGAGGCCTGTTTGTCCCGTCTCCAGTCCCAGAGCTCCACACTCTGGGACATATACTACAGGCAGGAAGCTTGCTCTTCCAAGATCAGATCTCTCTGGTTTAAATAGCCCAAATATTTCAGCATATTATTCCCTCTTAGTTCATTGCTAGAATCACAGGCTTTCAATAATTTACTTTAAGTAGATATAGAATGTCAATGATATTTTATTGATACAGTGAACTTAGCAGGGCTGTAGATGAAGAAAATTTGCAGAAGTAATTACCAAAGTTGGATGACAAAGCTCTTATCATTACGGTATAAACTCTGGCTGGGTGACCAATGCCAAAGAGATAACCTTGAGTCATCTCTTGTGTACATAAGACGGTCTGAACTAATAGTGCCTTCAAGTGTTTACGTATTAGTAAGAATTCTTTTGGAAAGAGCAAAGTGTATCCTCTGTTCTTCAGCACAATGAACAAACATGTACAGCCAAATAGTTGAGATCTATTTTCTCAAAATTGTCCATTGCTGAGGTGGAGCTCACTAGTTATCCACGAAAACTGTTTTTCTTTATATATTGAGCACATGGCTGGACTACACTTCTCAGACTTTCTTGTAGCTAGGTGTACCCATGTGCCCAAGGTGTTATAATGGAATGTGACTGGGAGTAAACATGTCCATTTCACCTAGAACTCAAGGCAGTGGGCAATACTCCTCTAGGTGTTCTTCTCTGTCTCTTCTCTTCCATTTTCTCCTCTCCTCTGTAATGGTCAGTTCTGTTGGTCAGCTGAGCTAAGCTGTCATCTCCATTTAATCAATAAAACACAAATCTAGGTGTTGCTGTAAAGATATTTTGTATATGTGATTAATATCTGAATTGGCTTTAAGTAAAAGAGACTATCCTTGAGATTGGACTGATCCAATCAGTTGAAAGGCTTTAAGAGAGATTTCATATTTTCTTGAGTAAGAAGAATTTCTCCTAGGGAACTGAAGCTTCAGTTTCTGCCTGAGAATTTCCAGCCTGCTGTTTCAGAGAGCCTGCCCTGTGGATTTTGAACCTGCCAAGCCATAATCACATTCCTTGCCATAACTCTCTTAATACATATTTATTTTCTTGGTTCTATTTTTCTGTTGGAATCCTGACTGATAAATCCTATATGTTCCCTTCTATTTCATGTTCTCTTCTCCTTTTCCACTGGCTTGAGCCCACGGTGATCCAGTTTTGACCATGTTGATAGTGACACTATCCCCAAGAATGGAGGAGCAGAGTGAATGGAGGGACTTGAGTTCCTGAGGGTCCACATGGAGAACTGCTTTGACAACCCACATCAGGACTGTTATATGAGGGAAATAAGTGTTTTTGTTCTTTAAACCATTCCCTTTATGAATCTCTTCATTATACCTACATTTTCCCCTAACTGATTACTATTTCAAAAGTACTGTTGTTTTTGGAGTTCTTATTTATGAATATTATTGTGACTGAGAACTTGAATATCAGTCTTTATTTGGTATATTCACATAGGTATTGTCGATGGTCAAAAAAACTTAGTCTGTCAGACATTCAACAAACACTGAATGCTAACTTATACCAAATGGTCTGGAAATACAAGAGCAAAAGACATGAACTGTGATATATATATATATTTATTTATTTCAGCCATAAAAAAAGAGTGGAATCTTGCCATTTGCAATAACCTGGACAGACCTCCAGGCATTATGCTAAGTGAAAATGCCAGAGGAAGACAAATACTATGTTTATATACATATATATACATATATATGTTTATATACATATATAAACAAATTCTATGTTTATATATGTATATGACAAATATTACATAATCTCTCCTGTCACTGTTTTTATTTCTTCTAGCTTAAATTAACTGAATTAAAGCTATGAGCTACTTAAAAAAATTAAAAGGCAATGTAGGTAATTGGAGATAATATTTGAAATACATATAATAAAGAACTCCTAATCAGAAAAAAAATTAGATGGTGAGAGTGCCATCACTGTGCTTACTGGTTAGAAGACAGTAATGGAGGAATGCAGAGTCAATAATTTGTTCAAGGAACAGAAAGATATTCAGCATAGTAGAGGTTGGAGTGTGACACAGAATGGGCTTAGAAAGAGATATGAGAAACAAATAATACATGGCCCTTTAAGCCATGGTAAGGCATTTGGGCTTTATCTTCAGAGTAATGAAAGAGTAATGGTTATATTTGCATTTGTCAAAGATCAATCTGGTTGTACTGTGGAGAGTGGAGAAAAGCAAGAATACAAGCAAGAAAAGCAATTAAGAGGCCATGACAGTAATCTAGCCTGCTGATGATACCTGGAATGAAAGTGATGGCAGCTGGTGTAGAGAAAAGTTGGTTTGATTCCAGAGATCACTTGATGATTGGCTCTGCTCAATACAGGATAGGAAGGGCTCAACATTGGCAGATTTCCCTTTGAAGTGAATATTTAATCTCTTTTAATTAATTGGGTGAGATAGTCACAGAGAGATCAGAGCTGGAGGAGTTTAAGTGGTGAGGGAGAGGGAAAGAAGATGATGAGTTTGCTTTGTACCTGGTTGAGTTTGACAAATCTACAGAACCAGTTAGGTGTGTGTGTCTGTTTAGTTAAGGTAAATAATATTAGCTATTCAAACAGACCACTGCTTAGTAGTTTAGCACAATAAAGTTTATTTCCCTCTCATTTAAAAATACAGTGTGTGTTAGAGTGGTGCAATGGAGTCTGCTCCATAAAATAACTTAGACTTTCCATCTAGACTTTCTTCCAGGTGCCTGACATTCCTTCATTCCCCTGACAGAATGAGTACTGCACAGAAGGGTAGGTGTGTTGTGGCAGGGAGGTTATAGGTTAGCCCTGGAAGTGGAAAATAACCCTTCTAACTTCTACTCCAACCACATAATCAGTCTGAACTGCAAATGTGGTTAAAAAATACATCCTAGATCTGTGTTCATAAAGAACAGGAGAATATAGATACTGTTGAACATCTACAGTCTCTGGCAAAGTTTCTGAATTTCAGAAAGATTGGGGTGGAAGATACACAGTTAGTCATTTAGCTATAATTTAGTATTTAAAATAATGGATGCAGAAGAGATTGCCAATGTAAAATGTGTAGAACAGGAGGAGAGCTTAGGATAAAAATGTTAAAAAATACTAACCTAGAAAACGACAAACAGAGCTCACACAGGAAACCGAAAAGGAGAGCTAGAGAGAGCTAGAGAGGTTGGAGTATATAGTGTTATGAAATTTAAGTGAAAAGATTATTTCTAAAAAAAAGCCTCTAGTTTGTACCTCTAAAATTTTTATATGTATAAAAATTTCTAGGAGGAAATGGTCATCAGTGTTAAAGGATTATCTGAAGTATAAGATACAGATTAAAGAGCATATTCGTGCCCTTGGCAAGAGGTATTAGGAATGGAAACTGTATTTTTTAAAAATTAATTAATTAATTTATTTATTTTCAGCATAACAGTATTCATTGTTTTTGCACCACACCCAGTGCTCCATGCAATCCGTGCCCTCTCTAATACCCACCACCTGGTTCCCCCAACCTCCCACCCCTCACCGCTTCAAACCCCTCAGATTGTTTTCCAGAGTCCATAGTCTCTCATGGTTCACCTCCCCTTCCAATTTCCCCCAACTCCCTTCTCCTCTCCATCTCCCCTTGTCCTCCATGCTATTTGTTATGCTCCCCAAATAAGTGAAACCATATGATAATTGACTCTCTCTGCTTGACTTATTTCACTCAGCATCATCTCTTCCAGTCCCGTCCATGTTGCTACAAAAGTTGGGTATTCATCCTTTCTGATGGAGGAATAATACTCCATAGTGTATATGGACCACATCTTCCTTATCCATTCGTCCGTTGAAGGGCATCTTGGTTCTTTCCACAGTTTGGCGACCGTGGCCATTGCTGCTATAAACTTTGGGGTACAGATGGCCCTTCTTTTCACTACATCTGTATTTCAGTAAGAAGCAGTTCCCACTGTTAGGGAAGAGAGAGGAATTGGAAGTTGTATCAATCACCAACTGTCAATGATTTAACCAGTTGTATCTATGTAATAAAGTCTCCAGAAAAACCACAGAGGAGGGGGTTTGAAGAGATTTTCCAGGCTGTGTACATGTGCAGATTTGGGGAGAGTGGCATACGTGGAGAGGGCCTGGAAGTTCTGTGCCCCTTCCCACATACCTTGCCATATGCATCTCTTCCATCTGGTTGCTCCTGAGTCCCATCTTTTTACAATAAACAGAGGATCTAGTAAGAAAAATATTTCTCTGTTTTCTGTGAGCTGCTTTGAGAATTCATTGGCCCCAAGGAGGAGGATCATTGGCCTCCAGTCTATAGCAGGTTGGTCAGAAGCACAGGTGAGAACCTGGACTTGTGATTGGCATCTGCAGTGCTGAAGTCTTATAGGATGGAGCCCTTAACCTGTGGAATCTAATGCTATCAACAGGTAGATAGGATCAGAATTGAGTTGAATTGCTTGAGAATTGCTTGGTGTGGGGGGCAAAGCCTGCATGTTGTAATTGGTAACCAGAATCCTGATACGATTTATAATGGTATTAAATACTTAGTAATAAATCAGAATTTACTTGGTCCTCTATTTTTAGTCTCCATTTGCAGTATGGATCTAGAGAGCTTTGATTCCTAGAAGGGTATACACAACTTAAGTTGGCTCGATCAGGACCAAATCTGTAAATTTTATAGAATTTTTAGAAAAGAGTGGCTCCTTTTTGGAGGTAACAAAGACTATTGAATATAAGTTTGGAATTCCATGCCATGAGTGGAGGACTTGCCTTGGAACAAAATGAGTATAGAAGAAGCAGACCTGAGGGACAGAGAGAGAATAAGACTTGTTAGCTGAAGCCTGATATTTGAGCTCTTAGATCCGTCTCTCGCTACAAATCTGCTCTTGAGTTGTTTAGTTACACAAGTCAATCTGTTCCATTTTAGTTCCCCTGAAGCTAATTTGAATTGAACTTATGCCACCTGCAGTCAAAAGATCTTCACTTACAAATGTGTCATTAAGATTTGGTGGGTATAAATAAAGGACAAAGGTGGAAGGGAAGGTTTTCCTTTCTGAGAAGAATTACAACTTGTCTGCTGGACAGCTTGTTCTGTGTGTTGCCAGAGCAGGTTTATTTAGAAGAACAACAGGAGAGACTCTTAACTACAGGAGACAAACTGAGGATTGCTAGAGGAGAGGTGGGTGGGGGAATCGGGTAACTGGTGACAGGCATTAAGAAGGGCACCTGATGTGATGATCCCTGGGTGTTATACGCAACTGATGAATTACCAAACCCTATATCTGAAGCTAATTATGTACTATATGTTGGCTAATTGAATTTAAGTAAAAAAATAAAAGAACAATAAAAATCACCATTTATCTGCAAATTATCCCTGGACTAGCCCGTTTTGGATTTATGATATCCTGTGATTAGGAATTTACTACTGTTATTTGTTATTTAAGGTTGTACTTTCTGAGTGTATTTTATTAGATTTTTATTTTATCTCACTATCATATTTTGTTAGGTTAAATTATTACTTTGGGTTTCCATTTTATTCATATGTTAGTTATATTTTAACAGGTGAAGTATCTTAAGATGAACCTGAACAGACTCTAGAGTGTAAAACAAAGGAGAAGACAGGTACTTTGGTGACTGAGAGAATGGTGGACCTAAAACACCTCTGTCTACACCTGGAGCTCCATAAGACATAGTTTGAAAGATACTGGTTTAAGGCTCTGAGATCTTTTAGTTTTTTTCCTTTCCTTTCTATCTTCCCCTCCCTTCATCTGAGTCAGATAAACATATGCTTTTAAAAGTCATGGAATTTAATGGGAAGTTTGAAGTAAAGATGAATAAATTAAAGCTAAAAATAAGTTTGAAATCAATGAGAAATTAACTTACTATTACTCCTTTCTCCAGAAGACTTTTCCAACCTCACTCAGGCACACTCCTGGTCCCATTCCCTGATGAAGAAACCACTCTCAATGTTTTTAGCAATTGCTACTATTACTTCCACATTTTTAAATGAAATGCTGACATTGCCACTTCTTTTAGTTGTTAATCTAGATACCATTTGTTGAATTCTAGTAGAAAAGAATTTAGCTTTAATGTATCACTCTCAATTCTTCTTTATGCATCTTCCCAATGCAGTTACAGCACAATTATTCAATAGCTGGCATTTATTTGAATTATTTTGTCTATTTAATATTATTCTCTGCTATTTAATATTATTCTGTGCACTGTTATGGTTTTCATAACACTTTACTTTTCCTGGACTTAACTGCGTCAAATTTTTTCATTTGCTTGGTTTCCAAAACATACTTATTAGTACTTAGCCTCCAAATTCAAGCAGATCTGTCAGCCCCTGTCAATACAATTTTCCAACTGGTCAATTAAATTAAAAGCTTTCAGTTCTCCCTCCTCCCACCCTACTACCACCTGATCTCTCCCACAGAGTCCTCTCTACTCTTTCATCTATAGTGAATGGTCTTATGACCTGCTGCACAGTTATCTTGGGATTTCTCTCACCATCATTTCAAGATTTTTATTTACTTATTTTGAGAGAGAGAGGGAGAGAGAGGAGGAATGAGAGAAAGAGTACAAGTAGTGGGGATGGGTAGAGGGAGAGATCGGGAACAGACTCCCTGCCCCGCAGGGAACCTGACATGAGACTCAATCCCAGGACCCTAGCATCATGACCTGCACAGACACTTAACCAGCTGAAGCACCCAGGTGCCCTTCTCACCAACATTTTGGAATTTATCTCTTCTGATCACCTGTGTTGAATCTTTTATATACTAGTCTCCTATTCTTCCCCTTCTATACTCATTCGGAATCCTGCAGATTCCTGGTAGTTTTCTGTAAGAAGTACATAGAAATTTACAAACATTTTTGCATGCCTAAGCATATTTTTATTCTGTTATTTAATTGACATTTTGACTAACTATAGCATTTTAAGTTGAAAATAATTTCCATTAGACTTTTGGCATTGTTTCCTTGTCTTCTAGCTTCTAAGATTGGTAGTTAAAAGTTTGAATAGACTTGGTCTTCCCTTGTGGAAACATTTAGAGTCTTCCCTTTGTTTCTTGTTGTTGGGAGATAATTCTCCATGGATCTCATAGCATTTCTATGTGTCTTGTGAACTGAGGCACTGATAGCCTTTCATTCTAACTATCTTTTCAAAGATGTCTGTATAGACAACAGCCTTGGAAGATACAGTGTATCTTTCTTGAACAGAGGGCCTCTTTTGTTTCTTAGCCAGCATAATACAGACAGTGTCACTCTTTGGTGCAAAGTCTGGGCAGGTTTTTCTGAAGCGTACTATAAAAGTACGGGTTTTCCCGAGCTCAGGTTTTCTTGGCTGTGACACGAACCCACAGCCTGTGCAGCATCCACCTGGGTTGCTCTGTGTTTCCCCTGTGGGACTTGGGGAGCAAGGAGAACCAGGTGACTACGAAGCTCATGTTGTTTGCTGTGTTGTAAGGGAGTTCTTTTCTCTGACCCAGGAGTGTCATGTCCTCTGCCAGAATCTATGAAACTGTGGCAAGGCTATCTTGTTTGCTTGCAACTTTGGTAAAATGTCAGACCTTTCATGGTTATTGACGGTGATGATTACCTGTGACCCTTTTCATTTATTTCAAGGACACTCAGGCCTTTTGTCTTAGGGTAGAAATGCGGAACCAAAAGCACTATGAACCCATTGGGAGGTGACTGGGGAAAGAGGCTGACCAATATCTACACAACAGCTCATTCTGGCCTCTTGATTATTAAAATCATCCTCTGCTGAGTTATCCATTTGTGAGCATTCACACAGGATATACCTACCTTCATATTTTTGCCCATTTTGAGATGTCTGTCTTTACCAGATTTCCTAGTCATTACTTTTCCAACCCTGTTCCTTCTAAGTCCCTGACTGTTCAGCCAAACCATTGGCCAAAGCCCAGGAACTGGTATATAATCACACCTATGGTCATTTCTCCTTCCAAGCAAAGTAAACAATGAGGTGCACTGCTCTAATTTCTGTCCACTAAGAGGACTTTCCCTTATCAATGTCCTTCTGGGATGTCTCTGGGAGGGGCCATCGTGCTGTAACTGTCCACTTTCAAGTGGTGCCTGCATATCATAAACACCTGCACACCTGTATACCTGTAAGCCCAGCCTGAATTTTCTCTTCCTCTGTCAACTGATCACAGGGAACTCCACATGAAGCCATAGGTGCAGGCTGTGAGAGAGAGAGAGAGGCAGTGTAGCAGAAGTGTGGACCATGGACATTTGGGCCATTTCTTCATGTCACTTTTGTCTTCAGGGCTCGATCAGGCTGATTGGCCCTCCAATTTTTCTTTTTAATCCACTGTATCCTACTTACATGTCTTTATCTTTATGTTCCATTTTCTAGATTTCCTTGACTTTATCTTCAGTACTTCTTTATTTTCTAAAGTAAGCTTTTTATATTGAAACAATTGAGATTTGTGTCCTGATTAATGGTAACGATTAATACAGAGAGATCCTGTGTACCTGCTACCCAGTTTTCCTTAATGATAATATTCAGCAAAACTGTAGTATGATATCACAACCAGGATATTGAAACAGTGAAGTAGAGAACTTTCCCATCACTACAAGCATCCCTTGTTGAGGCTTTTTATAGCCACACCCACTTTCCTTACCCACCTCAACTCTAATCCTTGGTAACCTCTAATCTGTTCTCCACTTGTATAATTTTGTCATTTCAAGAATGTTCTGAATAGAACCAAACAGTATATAACCTTTGGAGTTGTCTCTTTTCACTTAGTATAATTCCCACAAGATTCGTTATCAGTTGTCATTCCATATTAGACCCGAATAATATTCCGTAGCATGTTTGTTTAATTATTACTGTTGAAGGGCATCTGGGTTGTTTCCAGCATTAGGCTCTTAAGAATAAAGCTGCTATGAAAATTCATACACAGATTTTTGTGTGAAAAAACTTTTTCATATTTTGGGGATAAATGCACAGGAGTGCTATTGCGAGATTGTATGGTAGTTATCTGTTTAGTTTTATAACAAACTATTAAACTGTTTTCCAGAATGATGTACCATTTTACTTTACATGAGCGCTGAATGAGTGATCAATCTTTTCTGTGTCCTTACCAGCATTTGATATTGTCATTTTTTTTTATATCATCCATTCTGATAGATATATATATGGCTTTAACTTATATTTACCTGATGTTGAATGATGTTGAATATCTCTTCATTTGCTTCTTTGCCATCTGTATATCCTCTTTGGTGAAATGTTAGTCCCTATCTTTTGTCCATTCTCCAATTGAATTGTTTGATTTTTACTCTTGAGTTTTGGCCAGTCCTTATTCTGAACTTTATTTTGGCTTCCTCTGTTTTGAATATGCCCTTTTCATCTGAATTCACATAATAAAGAAGATCTTGATTTTTTTTAATGGGTACAGTGGCTTCTCTTAGTTTTCTGAGAATATTAATCATCTAGAATTTTTAAGGACTTGACATCTGCATTTTTTTTTTATCCTTGATATTCTTTTCTTTTGTTTTATATTCTTCATTTACTTTTTGAGGCTTTCTTCAACTATCCAGTGATTTGGTTCAGGCCTGTTCCTAATATTGTGGGGCTCAACATAGAATATATATGGAAGCCTATAGGCCATATATTTAAATATTTAGAAATTATAATTCCAGCGAACAAACTGTTCAAGTCTCCCAATTTGATAAGTTACTTTCAAAATTGTTGTAATAATAATTTCATAAGTATGTAAAGCTGGTTTTCATATGACTGGAAGTCATTAAAACATCAAAGATGACTGAATTTAATTATTATAGTTCATGTCTGTATGTTCTATAGCTCTATAGATGTCTGGTCAAGCAATGAAATAAAGACATAATTTGTGAATTATTATATATCCCCTAGATTATTTTTTCACTTTTATTTCAACAAACATACTATTTATGGTGTTATAGGGAAGATTTGTGCATAATTTATGTTATTGCCAGTAATCAAAGAGTTAAAAATAGTCATAATTGTATTCAAAGTGTATATAATTTGAACACATTTTCCATCAGAAAATATAAGTTAATATAAGAAAGTAAAAATTTAATTTCTCAGGTGTATTGTCAAATTCACTTTTACTCAAATATGGATGAAGCAAATGGTTATAATTTCCTGCACTGGCTGTGATAAGTCTAAAGTGAGAGGCATCATGTGTTCTTTGATACTTTGAGTTTTTTGTGCTCATGATATGTGGGATCTTTAAAGATTTTATTTATTTATTTGAGAGTGAGAAAGGGGAAAAGAGGGAGAGGTACAAGCAGACTCTGTGCTTGACCTGAGCCAAAATCAAGAGTTGGATGCTTAACCAGCTGAGTCACCCAGGAGCCCCTGTGAGGATCTTTAAAGAAGGCTAGGCAAGATGTCACAGGGTGGTTCTGCTCTGGTTTCCCATTTATATGTGAGCAAGGCGCTGAGAAGACATTTTTCTGTGTGTAATAGTGGGGTTTTTCAACCTGTACGTTACTCTTTGTAGTGAACAAGGACAAATCTGACCTTTTGTTTGGATTCTCAATTGTCAGTATTTGGACATCTTTCAGGATAGGTCATTTTCTCAGAGGAGAATTCTCTAATCTCTTCTGCCTGCTAGAATTCTGCAAGTAGAATAGGTGAAAGACCTAGGGTGGGTGTGTATGGGAGGGGGCCTCTTTTTCAGACTCTCTCACAGACCTCCTGATTTCCATAATTTACATACCCACATCTCACAAGTTCTGGTTAAATGTCTTGAGAGCAAAAACCTCCTGGTGAGTGGGGAATGGGAACTGGAGTTTCAATAACTTCATATCCACAGTCTTTCAATCAATCCCTCTAGTTAAGAGTCAAGTCTCTTCTCCTACCCCTTTCCTGGTACTCTAAGCCTGTAGCTTTTCAGGGTTGTGAATGGGAGAATCAGGTTACCTCTTAGTATCCCCCTAGAAACCAGCTAGGCTGGTTTCCTGTGTTGTGTAATTTGGTCATCACTCCATTTATTTAGTAAACCCCATTGCCATCTTTAGCTCATTGTTGCCTTCTCTCCTATTTTGTGGATTGGTCCACTTTGAATGTTTTTATTCTGCTATTCAATGGAATTTTATTTTATTTATTTAATTATTTAATTATTTTAAAGATTTTATTTATTTATTTGTCAGGGAGAGACAGAGAGAGAGCGAGTGAGAACACAGGCAAGCAGAGTGGCAGGCAGAGGCAGAGGGAGAAGCAGGCTCCCTGCTGAGCAAGGAGCCTTATGTGGGACTTGATCCTAGGATCCTGGATTATGACCCGAGTCAAAAACAGCCGCTTAACCAACTGAGCCACCCAAGCATCCCTCAGTGGAATTTTAGAAAGAGGAGAGATACATTTACCATGTTTACCTGAAAGTGGTCACATCTTTTGGAATTTTGAATCCCTCTGTACTGTGTAGCATATTTTAGTCATATTTGTTTCCAAGTGCCATGGTCTACTCATAAGTTATTTAAGCAAATACTATTATTGCTAATAATAGGAAAATTTATTGGAAAGTCTCAGGATTCTAGCAGGAAATAGAATTCAGCCAGATGGCTCAAGTGAAAGGAATGTGTACAAAGGTATGGGCAGAGTTAGAGTAATAAGCAAGGGATAGTGAGAAACCTAGAGACCAGTAACAGCGGGAAAACAGCGCTACTTCTACTGCTAAAGGGAAAAGGGAGAAAAGAGTGTTACTAGAGCCTGCTGAGAGTTGAAACCTGAAGGGAGGGTTTGCCTGGTAGGAATTATAGTTGGGGAGGGACATAGCTACTAGCAGAAGACACCAAAACACAGAGGAAGAGTGTAGGGAAGAAACACTCTGGCTTCTCTTCTCTCTACCCTTAAGGGCCTTTAAGTGCTTCCACTGGCCAACTCCAGTGGAAGCCAGGCATCAAACAAGAGTGATGCACTGCATCTTCATGAGCTCCTGGAACCCAGGTCAGGTCAAAGAAGGCACAGAAAACCTGGAGAAAGTGGAGTATATCCAGTACCAAAAGACAATGGAGTACCTTATAGAATCAATGAAAGCTGGTATATTTCAGAAAGAGTGGGGACCTAGCCAGTTTCAGGAAATTTAGAGCTTCATTGAACTTTACTGCTAATGCTTTTTATCGATCTGATTCATTTCTCAATACTCTTAGTCTCCATATCTCTTAGTTCAAATTCTTGACAAAGATTTTTATTGGCCATGAATCAGCCAGTCTAGTCTCTTTCTTGTTAAGCGCTACCCATGATCTAACTAACTGCATCCAGGAACTTACATCTTGTAGTCTGGATATGGCAGTAGTGGTCCAATCCCTTGAGTAAGAGGGCAGTTTTAGAAGACCATGGCTGGAAAGGCACCCCAAAATTATCAGGTCCTCAAATATAGGAGTGGTTGTTGTATATTACATGAAGTCATTAGTATGCTATCAGAGCTCTCTTCTTAAGGCAGAGGGGAAGATGATTAATTTTAGGCACCACAATTAAAGGTCAGGAATAAAAGAAAGTACTAAATGTATGTGTGGAAGTAGTGGCAATATCGTCAGCTAATTCTCAACCAGGGTTATTAAGGGCATGCAGGCAGTACACAGTGCACCTTCAGACACCACCGTCCTGCAATAATGTTACGGGAAATCCCCTGGAATTTTGCAAAGTGGCTACCTTGTTCTCACCTTTGTTTAAGGAATTATTCTACTACAGAATTACTTGTGTGGCATTCTATAAATTGTGTGTTACAAGGCTGGAGCCATCCTGAAACCAAGTTTTATCTCTCCCCGTGTCTACAACCCACGGAATATGGCAGAGCCAAACAGGCTGAAGTAGCTTGATAAGGGGGAACGTGCATAAAGAAACATCAAAAGGCAGCAGAACATATACAAGAGGTTTCAAGACCCAGCTATTTGAGGAAAGCACAATACTATTGAAATACCAATTGAGAGCTTTCCTGTGGTGGGATGAAATGCTATTATATTCTTAGCTATTTGCTACCTATTACCTATATGAAAGAGAAAATCCACAAAGAGATTTTTTGGTGACTAATCATTTTAGTCAAATTATGTGGGGACGTCTGTTTGGCTTTTCAGACTCTTACCGTGATAATAGGATTTTAAAAATACTCTAGAGCAGGTTTTCAATATGTGATCCCAGACCAATAGTATCAACATCACTTGGGAACCTAAACATGCAAATTCCTGGGGCACCTGGGTGCTCAGGAGGTTAAGTCTTAGACTCTTGATTTTGGTTCAGGTCTTGGTTTCAGAGTCATGGGATTAACCCCCGCATGGACCTCCTTGGCTGAGTCCCCCAGTTGAGTCCCCTGGAGGAGCCCTGCTTCTGGCCCTCCTCCAAGAGAGTCTGCTAGAGATTCTCTCCCTTTGCCCCTCCCTCCATTCACACGCCTGTGTTTCTCTGCCTCAAATAAATAAATAAATCTTTAAACAAATGCATATTTGTGGCTGGTGAGAGTTTGAGAACCACACTACATCAGAATCACTGATGGATTTGTTAAGACCCAACTTGTTTCCTGTCTCTGCCTCACCCCCCAACCCCCTTGCTGATTTAGCAGGTCTGGATTGGGGCTCAGGAGGACGCCATGATTGAAGAGAAAATTTTCTGGAAAAATGCCTTCCGCCCTAAGATTGGTAAATCTATAAGGAAAGGTTTTCTGGACTAGTGAAACAGATGTGTTTCATATAATCCTTAGGAGGACACTTCCTAGACAGTCGGACTGTCTACATCAAAATGCAAAGATTCTTAATTTGGCAAGATTTCGCCTTTCTAATGTTATTTGCTTTGGGATAGTGAAGTCTTAAGAAATATTTTATAAAATAGCAACCCAGAAATGGCTTCAAGAGTTCAGAGCATTTGTTTCAAATTTAGAAGAAAAGACAAATAAGACCCCATGTATTACACATGTAAGTAGTATTCTAATTAACTGAATTTGAAAAGTGATTCTTAATGAGCATAAAAATAAAGAACCAAGTTCATATTTCAGTGTCATTTGAGAATCTTCTGTCAGTGTCCTAGAAAAAGAAGGAAAGAGAAAATGCTTGATATATCTTATGAAATTGCTTCCCCATTCTTTCATGTTTTAAAACCGTTCCTAGGCCCAGAAATTGCTATCTGTATGCATTAGAGGGCTGTGTAGGTACTAACACAGATGCACCAAGACAGCGCAATAACTATGGAAAAACATCAATGAATCCATTAGGACATTGGGTATTACCACAGCAGCCATTCCTAGGTGGCTGTAATATCATAGCAGATACAAGATTTATGTTTTGTAGTCATTGAGAACAGCCATGACACACATTTTCCTCCCTTTCATAATTTAATTACTGTCACCACATATTATTATCAGCCATTACCACAGATTCCAGAATATGGAAAGTCACTGGAGACAGAGCAGAGGAGCCAAGTAAAACACCTGCAAGGGATTTCAAAAGCGATTACATTTCAGTTGCTATATTTTGAATGAAAAATACAGATGATGAAGCCACAAAACATCTGTTCTTTTTCCTTCTGGCTCTGTGCAGTACCCTGTCATGCATTTGCCTTGTGACTTCAATCAGCCCCCCTCCCACAGAGCATGCTGTACTTCATACATATGGTCACTCAACAAATGCTTATGACTTATAAATATTTACCAAAGAAAGTATGATCGGTGTCTGTTAGCAACAGTTTTTGGAGCAGATGCTGTTTTCAGAGCGTGGCAGTCATCACATGGATGACAAGAATGGAACATTTCTATGCTAACACCTGACAGTTGTGATTCTTCTCCAGTTCTTAAAGATATTTCACATATAATATTTTATGTCACCCTAGCTCCGGTCCTGGGATTAGAACAGAAAGCAATGATCTCCACAGTAAAAGAGCAGAAACCTGTTTTGAGTGACTTGACTAAGGTCTCAGTGCTAATGAGTAGTGGGGTGGGGACACATACGCAGGTTTTTCATTCTCAAGTTCAGCATTTCAGATTTAAAACAAATAGAATCAATACTGTTAGGGTTTGGCATTATCACTTTTTCTTTCTGGAATCTTGAGTTTTCCCTTTTCCTTTTGGCAAATGAGAACAAAAAAAAAATTTTCCTCAAACCCTTTCCAAAAGTACAATTAGCTGCCACATTAAGAATAGAGGTGAGGGGCACCTGGATGGCTCAGTGGGTTAAAGCCTCTGCCTTTGGCCCGGGTCATGATCCCAGGGTCCTGGGATCGAGCCCCGCATCAGGCTCTCTGCTCAGTGGGGAGCCTGCTTCCTCCCACTCTCTGCCTTCCTCTCTGCCTACTTGTGATCTTTCTCTCTCTGTCAAATAAATGAATAAAATCTTAAAAAAAAAAAAAAAAGGAATAGAAGTGAGAGAAACCTAGCCCCAAGTTCAGGTCCATTATTGATGTTGGGGCTAACTGGGCAGTAGGTACAGTGCTTAGGGAACTAACTGTAGCCATCCTGTGGGGCCATTCTTCCACTGGCTTCTCGGTTCTCTAGTCCCCGCTTCTCCAGTCCTGGAGAATGGAATGTGCTGTTTCTATAAAACAATGTGCCCTTTTTTGTAAAACTAGCTTTAAATGCTGCTGCCTCCTTCCTTAGCTGTTGAAAATTATTGTTTCTATCTGGAAAGGGATTGCAGAAAATGCCTTGTAAGAATAGGAACCCAGCATAGATCCCAGACTGCAGTATGGCTGTTGGTTTTGCTGGAGAGGAATCTGAGAAGCTTCGGTAAGATTCCTGAAATTCCATTGTTAGTCTCACATAAGCTAAATAAAACTAGACAAAGCGTATTCAGTTTTAGCTTGGACTATAAAGTAACACAGAAATAAACAGACACGATTCAAGGTTTTCCTTGAGGTGCCTGCAAGTCTTACACAAAGTATATTGGTATAAATAAAGTCCTATTCGTGCCCAGTGATGTAGATAGGTCGTACTTCTAAACATTTTGTGAATATACTTCATAGGAGATATCCTTGCATGTTTCATTTTAAGAAGCTTTATTTTTAACACCAATTCCACTGACCATGAAACATGTTAGACTTTCGAGTTTTATTCTAAATAAGAGAAAGGGGAGGGGAAGCCCAAAACTGCCCAGCCTGGTTATTCCACTAGGGAAATTCAGATGGCTCTTCGCGGGTCCTGACAAGGTATAACCAGTGCATCCTTTTCAAGGCAGACAATGATGTGGCATTTTTGATCATGGCAGAATTTTTCTATTTAGTTTAAGAGTAAATGGGTTTGCTATGGGTTAATAAACCTTTTATAGAATTGCTGAGAAGGTTAAAGTTGAACTCAAAGAATTGCTTTAATGTCCCAAAGGCCAACCAGAAACTACAGAGTTGTAAAAGCAGCTGGTGCCAAAAATCAAGGAGTCCCCCCCACTACCAGGAGACCGCTAGGGTCAGGGAGCACTGGCAGCGGAAACCAGCATCTTCAGGACACTGCTTGCTACCAGAGCCAGCGGAAGCAGCAGAATCCCAGGCTCTGCCTCCTGCTGCCGTCCAAATGCCGTGAAAGTACGTCTGACGGTAGCCTCGGTCGGATCCAGAGTACTAGCTGCAAGGGAGTCTGGGGAACAAGATTTTTTTTTCAAGCTTTCCAGCATAAAAATAACATGCATGCATCACATTTTACCAGTCTGCTCCCCTCATATGGGTGCCGGGATTGCTTGTCATCTTCAGCTGCAAAACTGCAGAGAAAATTCTTCTGGACTAGGTGATGTGATATTTTCTCTGATATATCCCTAGAGGTGGGATCACATGGTTATAATATACATGCGCACTTTTTAAAAAACTGAGTCCTGCCAGGATATTACTGCCAGAATGGTGCCGGGAGTCTTACAAAAGTTTAGTGTATAAATCACTTTACATTTATACATACTATTACCAAATATGAATGGTTTTTACTTCCAAGGAAGAGCCTCAATATATAAAGGCAAACAAAAGATTTTTATTTCTTTTTCTTTTTTTTTTTAAAGATTTTATTTATTTTATTTGATAGAGAGAGATCACAAGTAGGCAGAGAGGCAGGCAGAGAGAGAGGGGGAAGCAGGCTCCCTGTTGGGCAGAGAGCCCGATGCAGGGCTTGATCCCAGGACCCTGGGATCATGACCTGAGCTGAAGGCAGAGGCTTAACCCACTGAGCCACCCAGGCACCCAATAGATTTTTATTTCTTAAATATTATGTCTGAAATAGTATAATAGAAGATAAGTTGGTAGGAATACTCTGGAAAAATTTTATTTGCTTTCGTAAAAATGGGCACCAGTGTGGGGCCGTAGAGAGCTCCACAGGTCCTGGGTTGGACGAAACTTAGATCCTGTGTATAGGACACTGGGCAAGCTCCTTAATTCTGTGCGAGCCTCATTTCTGTGAGCATTCCCCAAATGGTGGTCACGATAATAAGGACATTGTTGAAGAATTGGAGTTAAGGGACACGAAGCCATCAGGACAATGGCTGGCACATAGTCCTTGTGCAGGCCATGTTAATTTTTCACTGAGCACCCATGGACTTGTCCGCACTGCAGCTCACATATAACTCCCACATAAATGAATTTTGTGGCAAACAGAGGCCAAGTTTGTAGATGACCAATAACGAAATCCCTGCTGGCTAGGCCCTCATCAGTGCTAGAAGGGTTGCAGAGTGAAAGGTAAGACACAATTTCCCTTGTTGCTCCTTTTTTTTTTTTTTTTTAAGATTTATTTTACAGGGAAAACATGTGTGAGCAGGAAGAGGGACAGAGGGAGAGGAAGAGAGAGAGTCCCAAGCAGACTCCCCACTGCGTGGGGAGCCTGAAGCGGGGCTCAATCCCAGTACACTGAGATCATGACCTGAGCCGAAACAAGAGCCCAACACTTAACGGATGGAGACACCTAGCACCCTTGTTGCTCCTTTGAGGACCTCAGAAGGTAAAGGAGATAGGACACACATGCACTTTTTGTTTAACTCTGTGGATGACCGTAGAGAAGCACCCAGAGTGGAGAGCAGGGTGCAGGCTGCTCATCTAAGAGGAGAGGCTTGAGGCCAGAACCAGCCCTTCCCCAGTGTTCATTCACCCACAGGCATGTTGTCTCCTGCCTCAGCCTTCCTGACAGTCCCTCTCAGGGTTAAGCGGTCCTGCTTTCACCCACCCACACCAAGCTGCATTTCCTTTTAACACAGCTTGCCGTACTGTCCCGTCGTCTACATCGTGATTGTCGGAATGACTGAACGGATGTGCTCCGTCATTTCACCGTGGCCACGCTTGGATTTCAGGTGGCATTTTTTCGTTGCATGATTTCTGTGTCCGTTCAGGTAGAGCAGCAGGTAGAAACCTGACCGGCTCTTTGAACAGGGCGGATTTGATACAGAGTCGGTAAGTAGGTATAAAGGTGTAAACTGTAACTGGCCAGGTGAGAAGAGAATACCGACGTCTCTCAGAGCAACAGCAGGAAGCAGCTGCCACCCTTAACCAAAGCCAGGGCCTCGGGTCCTCAGGTTGAAATGGCCAAAAGGCAGAAACTCAGAGAAGGGGTGAATAGAGGTGCGACTCAGGCAGCCGGAAGGGGGCTGTTCAGCCACGGCTGGTGTTGGTGTCTGAGGAAGGTGTGATGAGGCTGGCTGCCAGGCGTTAGAAAACCTGCGAATTGCCTTCAGTTGCCGAGATGGCACTGGTAGAAATCGCCTGCCCAGGTGAAGAATGTTGCTGGGTGACCCCGGGACTGCAAGTGTGCAGAGCCAGAAGGGCCCGGAAGGCACAAGTCCTTCCCTCCTTCTCCAGCCTAGCATGCTCCATCCAGCGCCCCCTATTGACAGAGCCTAACAAGGAGTCAGGGGTACAGCAGAAATTGGATTTACAGTCAGAGCCCCATTTGCCTGGAACAGTATAAAAGGGTGGGTTTGGAACTGAAGGGTAATAGCATAAAAACTGGCCTATTTCTTAAAATACTTTGTGTTACATTTTAAAAAAACGAGGACCCGTATCCACATGTCCATCCACAGATAAATGTGTTTACGAAAGTTGGTATACACATTTAGCGGAACACCGTTCAGCCTTAAAAGATGGAAATCCTGCCATATGTTACACCATGAATGAACCTTGGGGGCTTATGCTGAGTGAAATAAGCCAGTCACAAAAGGACAAATATTATATGATTCCACTTATGTGAAGTATCTGAAGACTCAAACACACAGAAACAAAGAATGGTGATTGCCAGGGATTGGGGGAAGGGAAAAATTGGGAGTTTTTGTTTAATGGAAATAGAGTTTGTTTTGCAAAGATGAGAAAGTTCTAGAGATCTGTTACACAACAATGTGAGTAAACTTAATATTGCTGAATCGTACACTTAAAAACGGGTGATGCCTGGGCGGCTCAGCAGGTTAAGCATCTGCCTTCAGCTCAGGTCTTGAACCCAGGGTCCTGGGATCTAGTCCCTCCTGGTGTTGTCAGCTCAATGGGGAGTCTGCTTTTCCCTCTGTCCCTCCTCCCTGTTCGTGTGCATGCTCTATCCCTCTCTCTTTTCCAAAAATAAAAATAAATAATAATAATAATAGAAATAAATAAAATAAATAATAATAAAAATAAATTAAATCTTTAAAAAATGATTAAAAATAAAATAAAAATAAAAATTTTTCTATTTTTTACCACAATTAAAATTTTAAAAACATTATTTAAAAATTATTAAAAAATTCAGGTCCATTAAAAACCGCCCCCCCCAAAAAAAACCCCACTGCCTATTTCCAACATTTTATGTCTCTCCGCAAATTTCTCAGTCTGATTTTTATGTTTTTCCGCATTACTTGGTGGAGAATCCTTGATCCTTATCCCATATTAATGGAGCATTCTTTGATGTTTTTTTCATTGTTACCTGAATAATATTCAGGATACAAATGATAAAAGCAAGCAACTATTTATGAAATATGATTGTAAAATAAGATCATTGTCTTGCAAAAAAGACTGCTCTACAGCTGCTTGTAAGATCCTCTATCAATAGAACGGTCCAAAGTAAAACGAATTGTTTACGAAAGCAGCAAAAACATTTTAGTTAGGTTTACAGGCCACAGTGAAATTTCTTTGTTGAAATCATGTGCGGTGGAGCCAGTTTTATGTTCTTTCCTGGCCCATTCTCTGTCAAATTGCCTGCTGGAGCCAATCTTTGCCATGCTGCCTCATAAACTTTTACAGTAAATATTCCATCATTGGACACTGGGGTAGAGAATGATGGAAGGGAATGTAATTGTTTTAGCTTTAAATTTACCCTTGTTCAAATTTGTCTTTGATATACAGCACAAGAGCAGCCTGTAAGTCATGAAGGCGTTCACCTCTCTCCAGGCTGGATTGCATTTAAACCATTCCAGACAGATGAGAGAAGCACCCCTTAGGAGAAGGAGAAAGCAATCCCACAATCCCTCTTAGGAACTCATCCCCTGTTTGACAAATCTTGCCACTGGGGTCTTTGTAGTTAGCCAGAGTTTCATCTGCTGCAATACTCCCCCATCACCCCCCTCCCAAACTTCTGGTTACATCATTAATGGATATTGGAAGCAGCTGGCCTCCTTCTTCTGCATAAGGGGCTTTTATAGACACGAAAATGATTATGCAGTTTCCCTTACACTACTCTGCTGAACCATTCTGTCTTCTAATTTTGCCCCATAAATTTTATTTTTCAGATCTTTTTATTTTAAAAGATTTTATTTATTTATTTGACAGACAGAGATCACAAGTAGGCAGAGAGGCAGGCAGAGAGAGGAGGAAGCAGGCTCCCTGCTGAGCAGAGAGCCCGATGCGGAACTCGATCCCAGAACCCTGGGATCATGACCTGAGCTGAAGGCAGAGGCTTTAACCCACTGAGCCACCCAGACACCCCTATTTTTCAGATCTTTCAGGGATCTTTCTGAGGCTTCTGAATCTTTTGTAATTTACCATACTGTTCTAAAATTGTGGAATTCCAGTTTTCATGGAACACTAATATATTTCTAAGCATTTTTGAGATTAGTGGAATGATGACTCATCCCTATACAATGTTTACTTTAAAAATAAATGTCATTATTAAATCACTTCCCAAATCTCCGTGGTTTTCCTGACAAAAAGGAAAAATATCACTCACACCATTTGCTGCAAAGCTATTAGCCCTCATCATGTCAGGTGGAAAATCAGCTTCTTTTGGGGAGATTTTTAATCTATACGGAAAATAAGAGATTATAAAAAATATGGAAATATATATATTAGTGGAAATGAAGATCAGTTAGGATGAGTGTAAGTGTGAGAGGCTTTCCTCATAAAGATTTTTTGCTATTTTTCTTTAAATATAATAAATGTGAAGAAAAAGTTAAAAACACCTAAAATCACACCATTTTGAGCTATCAAGATTTAACATAGCAGTGACCTCTTTTTTGTTTCTCTTTATATTTTCACATACTTATAATTTATCTTAAAGACAATCATGTTATTTTTCTTCATCGCATTTTAAAGGCATTTTTCTGTATGCATTCTTAACTTCATATGCTCTCCTTTCTCCCTCAAATAACTAATGTTTTATCCCTCCAGTCCTTTTTCATTGACATGTAATCATATTTGAGTCTGTATTTAAAAGCTTGTCACTGTTTGTTTTAGAGAAAACAATATAGTCATTTACATATCTTGCTTTTCTCACTAAACAAATCTTTGTGGAAGTTCTTAACAGGCAACCATAAAGATTTAACTCATTTATTTTCATGGCTGCATAATGGCATAGCTGTAACTCCATTTCACCTCTCCCCCAGTTGTGTCTGTAATATTCTTTAGTTGCTGTATCAGGTTAGATCTCCAGAATGTGGTTCCATAGTCATTAATATATCAGAAAGGGACAACAGAAGGTTCTATAGCCATTAATATATCAAAACAGGATAATAGAAGTTGAAAACAGGACAACATGAAAGTAAAACATACACAGAAATCTAGAAAAACAACTACAAAGAAATAAAAAAGCAGAAGGAAGAAAGTATTAAGGATAGAAATGGAAAATAATGAATTAGAATACAAAGTAAAACAAAAAGGGAGAATTAATCAGTCCAAAAGCTGGTTCTTTGGGGGAAAAAAAAATCGGCAAAATTGACAAACCACTGGCCAAACTAACAGAGAAATTAAAGAAGAAACTTAAATATACACAAAATTGGAAGTCCTCAGGTAGAGGTTCGGAAGAAAGAAAGCTTTAAAAACTCTAAAAGACTACTTTGCACAACTCTCTATAAAGAAATTTAAAATGCATAATTTTCTGGTGTAATGCAATTTTCTAGTAGACGTGGAATGCCTAAATAGGCAAATTAACAGAGATGAAATGGAAAAATCAAAGAGCACTCCATTATAAATCTCAGATGGTTTAACATGGGAATTTACTAAAACTTTAAAGATCAGTTATCCTAATAGTATTTAAACTATTTCAGAGCATGGTTTAAAAATGAGTCTTTCAAATTCTTTCTATGAAGCAAATTGGTCTCAAAACCCAGCAAAGTTTTGTATACTTGAAATTAATGTAACATTGTGTGTGAACTATACTCAAGAAAAAAATCAACTGACAGAATTTGCACCCCAAAATAAAGCTGGCCAGTCTCATTATGATGATCAAATTAAATTGTTCTAAATAAAAATTTCAGGAATTTATTAGCTCATTAATAAAAACAGTATGATCAAATGAAGTAGTTTTCCTGCAATGTAAAAGCTCAACATAAGAAAATCAGCTAATATCATCATTTTAATAAGAAGAGAAATCATATGATCATTTCTATAGATGAAGAAAATTTCATAAAATTCAACCATAGTTCAAGAAAGAGAAAATGGTGGATACTTTCTGAACAAGGTAAAATATATACCTCCATCCAAAGCCGGGGTTACTCAATGGGCAAGCATTAGAGGATTTATTGCTAAAATGATAAGGCAAACATCTCTACACTATGCTGGAGGTGGTAGGCAATGATTTTAGACATGACAAAGTAATTAGAGGTATAAGAATTGAAATGAAGAAATAAACTATCTCTATTTGCAGAGGATATGATTATATATCTAGAGAGCCCAAAAGAATCAATGGGAAAGCTACTTATGTAAACAAAAAAAACTTAATGAACTAACAATTTATGGTATCATCACATAACAAACTAAAATCAGTTCTACAGGAGAGTACATATTAATGTTCAACAACATTCATTTTGCTAATACCTCTCCAGATTCTAGAAAACCTCATCTTCTGGGAGAGTTTTAGGAAGTGATGATGGGAACAAAATTAATTCTGTCATTGCATGTTCACAATAGATTTCCTGTGGACTTCATACTTCAAGGTCAGTTTGGATATAAATGACATGGCTCACATTTTTTTTTTTTAATGATTTATTTATTTATTTTAGAGAGACAGAGAGTGTGTACCTGAGCTTGGGGAGGGGCAAAAGGAGTGGAAGAGGTAGAAAATTCAAGTGGACTCCCTTTTTTTTTTTTTAAAGATTTTATTTATTTATTTGACAGAGAGAAATCACAAGTAGGCAGAGAGGCAAGCAGAGAGAGAAGAGGAAGCAGGCTCCCTGCTGAGCGGAAAGCCCGATGTGGGGCTTGAACCCAGGACCTGGGATCATGACCTGAGCCGAAGGCAGCGGCTTAACCTACTGAGCCACCCAGGCGCCCCTGGACTCCCTTTTTAAAAAAATGATTAAATAAATAATTAATTAATTTTAAAATTTCTTTTCAGTCTTCCAGAATTGTTTATGCATCACACCCAGTGCTCCGTGCAATACATGCCCTCCATAATACCCACCACCAGTCTCACCCAACCTCCCACCCCCAGCCGCCCTAAAACCCTCAGATTGTTTCTCAGAGCCCACAGTCTCTCATGGTTTGTATCCCCCTCCAATTTCCCTCAACTCCCTTCTCCTCTCCATCTCCCAGTGTCCTCCGTATTATTCCTTATGCTCCACAAGTAAGTGAAACCATATGATAATTGACTCTCTCTGCCTGACTTATTTCACTCAGCATAATCTCTTCCAGTCCCGTCCATGTTGATACAAAAGTTGGGTATTCATCCTTCCTGATGGAGGCATAATACTCCTTTGTATATGTGGACCACATCTTCCTTATCCATTCGTCCATTGAAAGGCATCTTGGTTCTTTCCACAGTTTGGCGACTGTGGCCATTGCTGCTATGAACATTGGGGTACAGATGGCCCCCTTTTTTTTTTTTAACAACATCTGTATCTTTGGGAGAAATACCCAGTAGTGCAATTCCTGGGTCATAGGATAGCTCTATTTTTAATTTTTTGAGGAATCTCCACACTGTTTTCCAAAGTGGCTGCACCAACTTGCATTCCCACCAACAAGTGTAAGAGGGTTCCCCTTTCTCCACATCCCCTCCAACACATGTTGTTTACTGTCTTGTTAATTTTGGCCATTCTAACTGGTGTATGGTAGTATCTCAATGTGGTTTTGATTTGAATCTCCCCGATGGCCAGTCTTTTGAGTGCAAAGCCTCACACAGGGCTTGATTCCATGACCCTGAGATCATGACCTAATGGCTCACATGTTCTTGAGCAATTTGGTTATTTTACTCCATTGTCTTCCTGGCATAAACTATTGCTGTTGTAAAATATAATGTCAATCTTATTTTTTCTTCCCTTTTAAGTCACTTAGTCTGTTTGCCTAAATATCCTCCCTTTTCTTTTTCAAATGTTCCATAGTTTTACTAGACAACGTTTTGATATCAACTGTCTGGTTTGATCTTTTTGCAGGTATGCAAAATACCCTTTAAATATGTAGATTCAATTTTTCTTCTATTTCAGGGAAAATTCATTTAATTGCAGATCACTTGGTGACTCCTATTGCATATATGCTGAGGTTTTTTTTGCCTTTCCTCTGTATCTATCACTTTCTCTTTTAAAAAACTTTTTTTCTTGGTGATCACAGCTTTGTAGTAAAGCTTGAAATCAGGTAAAGTGATGCCCCCAGTTTTATTTTTGTTTTTCAACATTTCCTTAGCGATTCGGGGTCTCTTCTGATTCCATACAAATTTTTGGATTATTTGCTCCAGCTCTTTGAAGAATACTGGTGGAATTTTGATCGGAATGGCATTAAAAGTATAGATTGCTCTAGGCAGTATAGACATTTTAACAATGTTTATTCTTCCGATCCAAGAGCATGGGATGGTCTTCCATCTTTTTGTGTCTTCTTCAATTTCTTTCATGAGTGTTCTGTAGTTCTTCGAGTGCAGATCCTTTACCTCTTTGGTTAGGTTTATTCCCAGCTATCTTATGGTTTTGGGGGCTATAGTAAATGGAATCGATTCTCTAATTTCCCTTTCTGTATTTTCATTGATAGTGTATAAGAAAGCCACTGATTTCTGTACATTGATTTGTATCCTGCCACGTTACTGAATTGCTGTATGAGTTCTAGTAGTTTGGGGGTGGAGTCTTTTGGGTTTTCCATATAAAGAATCATGTCATCTGTGAAGAGAGAGAGTTTGACTTCTTCACTGCCAATTTGGATACCTTTTATTTCTCTTTGTTGCCTGATTGCTGTTGCTAGGACTTCTAGTACTATGCTGAACAAGAGTGGTGAGAGTGGGCATCCTTGTCGTGTTCCTGATCTCAATGGGAAGGCTGCAAGCTTTTTCCCATTGAGGATGATATTTGCTGTGGGTCTTTCCTAGATAGATAGATTTTATGAAGTTCAGGAATGTTCCCTCTATCCCTATACTTTGAAACGTTTTAATCAGGAACAGATGCTGGATTTTGTCAAATGCTTTTTCTGCATCATTTGAGAGGACCATGTGGTTCTTCTCCTCATATTAATTTGTTCTATCACATTGATTGATTTGCAAATGTTGAACCATCCTTGTAGCCCAGGAATGAATCCCACCTGGCATGGTACTGGCATAAAAACAGACACATAGACCAGTGGAACAGAGTAGAGAGCGCAGATACGGACCCTCAACTCTATGGGCAAATAATCTTTGATAAACAGGAAAAAATATACAGTGGAAAAAAGACAGTCTCTTCAATAAATGGTGCTGGGAAAACTGGACAGCTATATGTAGAAGAATGAAACTCGACCATTCTCTTACACCGTACACAAAGATAAACTCAAAATGGATAAAAGACCTCAACGTGAGACAGGAATCCATCAGAATCCTAGAGGAGAACATAGGCAGTAATCTCTTCGATATCAGCCACAGCAACTTCTTTCAAGATATGTCTCCATAGGCAAAGGAAACAAAAGCGAAAATAAACTTTTGGGACTTCATCAAAATCAAAAGCTTCTGCACAGCAAAGGAAACAGTCAGGAAAACAAAGAGGCAACCCACAGAATGGGAGAAGATATTTGCAAATGACAGTACAGACAAAAGGTTGATATCCAGGATCTATAAAGAACTCCTCAAACTCAACACACACAAAACAGATAATCATATCAAAAAATGGGCAGAAGATATGAACAGACACTTCTCCAATGAAGACATACAAATGGCTATCAGACACATGAAAAAATGTTCATCATCACTAGCCATCAGGGAGATTCAAATTAAAACCACATTGAGATATCACCTTATACCAGTTAGAATGGCCAAAATTAGCAAGACAGGAAACAACATGTGTTGGAGGGGATGTGGAGAAAGGGGAACCCTCTTACACTTGTTGGTGGGAATGCAAGTTGGTGCAGCCTCTTTGGAGAACAGTGTGGAGATTCCTCAAGAAATAAAAATAGAGCTATCCTATGACCCAGGAATTGTACTACTGGGTATTTACCCCAAAGATACAGATGTAGTGAAAAGAAGGGCCATCTGTACCCCAATGTTTATAGCAGCAATGGCCATGGTCGCCAAACTGTGGAAAGAACCAAGATGCCCTTCAACGGACGAATGGATAAGGAAGATGTGGTCCATATACACTATGGAGTATTATGCCTCCATCAGAAAGGATGAAGACCCAAGTTTTGTATCAACATGGACGGAACTGGAAGAGATTATGCAGAGTGAAATAAATCAAGCAGAGAGAGTCAATTATCATATGGTTTCACTTATTTGGGGAGCATAACAAATAGCATGGAGGACAAGAGGAGATGGAGAGAAGGGAGTTGAGGGAAATTGGGAGGTGAATCATGAGAGACTGTGGACTCTGAAAAACAATCTGAGGGTTTTGAAGGGGTAGGGGGTGGGAGGTTGGGGGAGCCAGGTGGTGGGTATTAGAGAGGGCACGGATTGCATGGAGCACTGGGTGTGGTGCAAAAATAATGTATACTGTTATGCTGAAAATAAAATTTAAAAAAAGTTTTTTCTTTTTCTTTTTAAAGATTTATTTGAGAGAGAGAGAGAGTGAATGCACATACAAGCACGAACCAGGGGAGGGGCAGAGGAGAGGGAGAATCCAGAAGCAGAGTCCCTGCTGAGTGGGGAGCATGATCTGGGGCTTGATCCCAATAATCTGAGATAGGACCTCAGCCAGAATCAAGAGTCGGCCGCTTAACCAACAGAGCCACCCAGGTGCCCCTTCCTTTTGGTTCTTAAAATTTTCTTCTATTCTGCTATTTCTTGTATGGTATTATTATTTGTGCTTATGTATGTCTTAATTCCCTACATGCTTTATTATTAGTAGTTCTAATTTTTCTTCTGTTTGCTCTCTTTTTCCCAACCATCCCATTTTTAAGATTTGAAAAACTCTGATTTTTTTTGTTCTTTTATAGCTTCTATAATTGTCTTAAATTCTTTTAATGCTTTAAAATGTTATAAATACATTTGTATTGTATGTGTATTTCCAAATGCTTTGGTTGGTGTGGTATTGTTCTGCTCTTACCTAACTTTAGTTTATAATAACTTTATAAGAAATTGAATTGCAATTTTTTCTTTTTCTTTTTCTTTCTTTCTTTCTTTCTTTCTTTTTTCTTTTTTTTTTTTTTTTTTGCTAATGTTTAAGTGAGATGCAGTTTCCTGAGTTTCATAGGAAGGAAGGACAAAGAGTCAGTATACTCTGCCAGAAGAGTTCAGGGCTCTCTTTTGTTCTTGTCATGAAGTAGTACTTTTTGAGACCTGTCGTTTTCCCCTTTTCTTCCCTCTGACACCTCTGCTCTTGCTACATCTACCACGGGTGTGCCCACTGCTGTTGTAATCCACTCCTTGTTCTAGATGGCCCAAAGACAGAGCCTATCCGGGCTTTTGGTGGGGCTATCGATTGCCCCAAATTCAGCTGTGACTCTCATTTAAATCTTGCTTTGAGTGGTCAATCCTCTAGCCCTCTGCTAGAGGGTCACTTTGCCCCTGCTCAGTACCATCTTCCTCTCTGTAAATTGGCTGATGGCACTCAGCTCTCTTCTCAGTGCCTGCTTACCCCATGCTCCTGGGGGTCTGATGGAGACCAGTTGGGCTGGGAGTGGCATGGTCACTTAGTTCCTCTATCTGTTTATACCTGCCCTCATTGCTCTTGGGAATCTAGATGCTTCTTTTGATGCACTTCCCCCTCTCCAGTATCTGTGGTTTGATTCCGGTTGGGTTCAGGAATAGAGTCTTTTTAGATAACTACCTGTGTCTGATTCTTTCTCTATATTCTGACCATTATATTTTCCTGTGTGTAAACACGGTATTTTGCATTTTTTTCCCTACTCTGTGCTCAACATCTTTTTGGTCTTTTAAAAGGCCTGCTTCTTATAATAGAAAGTCTGGCTTTTCTACTTTAACTTTCCCATGATTGCTCCTGCTAGGCATTTAATAATAATATTTAGAAATTAGTCTGCTTGATTTTTTTCCATGCTGTATCTCTCTCCCTTTAGGAGCAGCACATATGAAAAACCGTCATTGTGTTTGCCTAAGTGCTTGGGGAGAGAATAATGAATATAAAAGAGTGTGTCATGGATGTTGTCCCAAATCTGATCTGGGACAGAGCTTCTCTGTGATGTAGTTCACAGAGAGAAAAAAATAACATTCCTGATAAAATGTTTAAACCATTTTCTGAGGAATTTTAATGGGATTAAAACACTCATTCTGGAAACCTAGTCACCTACATACCCAGCTGATAGTTGTTAAGAATTTAATAAGCTTTACCACCCATTATTTTCTTTTTTATTTTAGCCAACCAATGATAATGAAATCCTCTGCTTTTTGGCTAGAGGCAGTTTTGCCTCCTGGGGAACAGATGGCAATGTCTGGAAACATTTTTGTTGTCACAACCAGGTGAGGAGAGTAGGGGTTGCTACTAGCATCTAGTGTGTAGAGCCCAGGGATACTGCCAAATGCCCTATAACATGCAGGGCAGCCCTCCCCTGCCAGGTGAAGAATCATCAGGTTGACAATGTCAGTAGTGTTAAGCTTGAGAAACACTGATCTAGCCCTTCTATTTTCTAATGAGTTGGTCTGTTCTAGGACTTTCCTCTTGAAACAAGATTGAGTAAAATTTTTATATATACTCATGACTAATTTGTTTAAAAATTTCTGTGTGATTTTTAAGCAAGTGGGGGAAAACCTCAGTTAATTCCTAAAAATATTATCCCCTGACACTAGGTATCATTGTCAGGCAGCTGAGATGCAATCTGGGGTTCATAGGTACATAGTTCCCAGGCCAGGCAGGAAAGCTCAGTCTTTTGCTTTAAACAAAGACTTCTGGGGTCAAAACTGATAATAAACTGGACCGGATTTTCTGTGCAGATGTTGACTCTTGAGACTAAGCCCTGCAGTGTGTTCACTACTATCTCCTAATTCCGTTTCTTCTTCTTCTTCTTCTTCTTCTTCTTCTTCTTCTTCTTCTTCTTCTTCTCCTTCTCCTTCTCCTTCTCCTTCTCCTTCTCCTTCTCCCCCTCCCCCTCCTCCTCCTCTTCCTTTTTCTTCTTCTTTTGCTATCCTCTTAATTTCCTAATTCAGCTTAGCCCACTGACTTGCCTTCTGGTTGCCTGGGTGCTTTAATTTATTTTTTTGTTCTCAAGCATTTATTTTCAACAGCATCTTTCCATTGCCTGTCTTTTCTGTCACCAAGGAGACACTGCTCTGTGGATACAGCCTTTCTTTCTGACCGAACTTTGTGCTTATAGAAAAGAGCCTTCTTTGCCTCTTCCACTACCAGGAAGGTCAGCTGGTGAGATAAGGAGTGGGGGAGTGGGAAAACCCAAGTACATGCCCATCTTGCCCGTGGGGATGCAGAGAATGCACAAAATGGCTTGTGAAAAAGCACAGCTTTCTCTCTGAGTTTTGCCAAATACCTGTGAGAGGAGTGAGTGTACCAGATCTTCAGTTTTGCAAGGCAGATGGAGGTATTGGTAGTAACACCTGCGTTCAGAAGAGGAAGAAGGCAAACAGAAAAATAAAACTCTACAGTTGTTTGAAAGAGATTTTGTAGGATCTTTTTTAATCTATATTTTTATGTGAAAGAGAAAATGTTTTTTAAAGACACAGTTCATCTACCAGAGACCGTGTAGCTAAAGAAAACCATCTGTATCTCTAACTACAGTCTTTAGCTTAAAATCTAGTTTGTCTGATATGAGAATTGCTACCCCAGCTTTCTTTTGAGGTCTGTTGGAATGATAGTTCTCCATCCCTTCACTTTCAGTCTATATCTTTAGGTTCAAAATGAGTCTCTTGTAGACAGCATATGGATGGGTCCTGTCTTTTTATTCAATCTGCAACCCTGTGCCATTTTATGGGAGCATTTAGGCCATTCATGTTGAGAGTGATTATTGACAGATAAGATTTTATTGTCATCATGTTGCCTGTGAGGTCCTTGTTCCTATGGATTGCCTCTGTATATCTCTGTTTTGTATCACTCTGGGGGTCTTCTTTTATAGAACCCCCCTTAATAGTTCTTGCAAGGCCAACTTAGTGGTTACATATTCTTTCATGGTTACATATTCTTGCTGGTCCTGGATGCTGCTTATCTCTCCATCTGTTCTGAATGACAGCTTTGCTGGATAAAGAATTCTTGGCTGCAGGTTCTTCTCATTTAGTACCCTATATATGCTTGCCAGCCTTTTCTGGCTTGCCAGGTCTCTGTGGACAGGTCTGACATTATTCTAATGTTTCTCCCTCTGTATATAAAGAATCTTTTCCCCCTAACTGCCCTTAAAATGGTTTCCTTGGTTCTAAGATTTATGAGTTTTACTATTACATGCCTGGGGGGTTGATCTGCCCTCATTGATCTTGGGGAGTGTCTTCTCTGCCTCTAGGACACAATTACTTATTTCATTCCCCAGATTAGGGAAGTTCTTAGCTATAATTTGGTCAAATATATCTTCACATAGACCAATGGAATAGAATAGAGAGCCCAGATATGGACTCTCAAATCTATGGTCAACTAATCTTTGACAAAGCAGGAAAAAATATCCAATGGAAAAAAGACAGTCTTTTCAATAAATGGTGCTGGGAAAACTGGATAGCTATATACAGAAGATGAAACTGGTCCATTCTTTTATACCATACACAAAAGTAAACTTTAAATGGATGAAAGACCTCAATGTGAGATAGGAATCCATCAAAATCCTAGAGGAGACCAAAGGCAGTAACATCTTCGACATCAGCCATAGCAACTTCTTTCAATACATGACTCCAAAAGTAAGGGAAACAAAAGTGAAAATGAACTTTTGGGACTTCATCAAGATCAAAAGCTTCTGCATAGCAAAGGAAATAGTCAACAAATTAGAGAGGGAACCCATGGAATGGGAGAAGATATTTGCAAATAACACTATAGACAAAGGGCTGATACCCAAGATCTATAAAGAACTTTTCAAACTCAACATCCAAAAAACAGATCAAGTCAAAAAATGGGGAGAAGGCATGAGCAGACACTTCTCCAAAGAAGACATACAAATGGCTCACAGACACATGAAAAAGTGTTCATCATCATTAGCCATCAGGGAAATTCAAATCAAAACTTCATTGAGATACCACCTTACACCAGTTAAAATGGCAAAAATTGACAAGGCAAGAAACAACAAATGTTGGAGAGGATGTGGAGAAAGGGGAACCCTCTTACACTGTTGGTGAGAATGCAAGTTGATGTAGCCACTTTGGAAAATAGTGTGGATGTTCCTTAAAAAGTTAGAACTGGAGCTACCCCATGACCCTGCAATTGCACTACTGGGTATTTACCCTGAAGATGCAGATGTTGTGAAAAGAAGGGGCACATGCATTCCAATGTTCATAGCAGTAATGTCCACAACAGCCAAAATGTGGAAGGAGCTGAGATGCCCTTCAACAGATGAATGGATAAAGAAGATGAGGTCCATATACACAATGGAATATTATTCAGCCATCAGAAAGGATGAATACCCAAATTTTACATTGGCATGGATGGGATGGAGGAGATTATGCTGAGTGAAATTAGTCAAACAGAGAAAGTCAATTATCATATGCCTTCGCTTATTTGTGGAACATAAGGAATAGCATAGAGGACATTAGGAGAAGGGTAAAATGAAGGGGGAGAAATCAGAGTGGTGGAAAAACCATGAGATTATGGACCCTGGGAAACAAATGAGGTTTTAGAAGGGGTGGTGGTGGGATGGGTGAGCCTGGTGATGGGTATTAAAGAGGGTACAACTGCTTGGAGCACTGGGTGTTATAAGCAAACAATGAATCATGGAACACAACATCAAAAACTTATGATGTACTATATAGTGACTAACATAACACAATAAAAAATAAAAAAAATAAAACCAATTATTTTTTATGAAAAAAAGGAGAAAACAAAAGTCAAATATTCATATATTCAAGCATACACTATGCTGATCTGGAAGCTGGGGAAAAATATATTTTAATAAGAAAATACTTTCCTTTAAAACAATGACTTAAAACGTACTTTCACTTGAGGAAAGTGAGGACATTGAAAAAGTATGAGATTCTAAAAATATACATTCCACTAGACCTCTTCCACATTACTCTCAACTGAAAAATTAGGCACATTTCTAGGTATTCACAATTAGTACTTTGTGCTGTTGTTTTATTTATTAGTTTTTTTTTAGTAATAACAGGCTGCTGATTTTTTCCAAGCACTTTCAAACCAGTAAGTGCATAAATTCCAGCCAAAACTGCCTGTAATCATCTAAAAATTCTCCTTTGTCCTAGCCAGTGGGCTCCCCTTCAATTTGCCTCTGATGCCTCTGCTCACTTCTCAACACACTTCTCTTCACATTGCTTTGCTTTGCTTTCTTTCTTTCTTTCATTTCTCTTAGGAAAAAAATTGTGGTAATTCTTTCTGACACAATAATTTGGGCTACATAATTCTTACTTATTTGTTAGGATTTTTTTTCTTTTTAACTAGACCCAGTCCAAACTTCCAACTCATTTGTGAAGGTGTTACCATGAGTGATACAGTAGCAACAGCACGGATTTGAAGGAGTTCTTGTTCCTATCATGTTTCTTAAGGTGAATGATGTTTTTATTAGAGAGAGATTAGGATATCTGACTCCATTCATGCAAAAAATGGCAACCACATGAGGAAAATGAAAGAAAGGCCATTCTTTCCCCCTAAAATGTGTTCTAGTATCTGGCACTGAGGATACAAAGGTGAACAAGAGAGTTGCATTTAATAGATAACCCCAGGATATTGTAATGGTGTGAAATGTGTTTGAAAGAGGAAGTAGAGGGCTTTAAATTACTTATTGTGGAACCTGGGACTCTTTTTTGAGAGAAGAGCCCTCTATGCTGAACACCAAAGTGACCACCCTTTCAGTTTCTCCATCACTAAAATGAGGAAAGTAATGTAGCTAAGAGCCATTGTGTAAAGCAGGACTTGGTCTAAGACCAGAAGATTCATCTAGGTTGTGTGTATGTGTGTGTGCCTAAATTTTAATATGGGCATGTCTTATCTGGGAACTAAAAATGAACAAAACTATAATGCAAAACCCCTGTGGAGAAGTGGGTAAATGACCTACCCTTCTTGAAACCCACTCCATTCTTTTATGGGACAAAAAGTCATTCACTGCTGCCTAGCAGCCGGCCAAGTAGACCTGGCTTTCTTCATTCCCCCTTTTAAGTGGGAATTGTTATTAAACAAAATGGCATTTCTAAGGTGTCTAAAGTTAACAGCTAGAAAATTCCTATTAGTCTTTGCTTTGAAAAGAGGCAGAGAACAATTCATTGTTTGTGCACCACACCCAGTGCTCCATGCAATACATGCCTTCTACAATACCTGTCATCAACCTTACCCCATCCACCACCCACCCTCTCCAAAACCCTCAGTTTGTTACTCAGAGTCCACAGTCTCTCATGTTTTGTCTCCCCCTCTGATTGCCCCAAACTCACTTCTCTACATCTCCTAATGTCCTCCATGTTATTCCTTATGCTCCACAAGTAAGTGAAACCATATGATAATTGACTCTCTCTGCTTGGCTTATTTCACTCAACATAATCTCTTCCAGTCCCATCTATGTTGATACAAAAGTTGGGTATTCATTCTTTCTGATGGAGGCATAATACTCCATTGTATATATGGACCATATCTTCTTTATCCATTCATCCCTTGAAGGGCATATTGGTTCTTTCCACAGATTGGCGACTGTGGCCATTGCTGCTATGAACATTGGGGTACAGATGGCCCTATTTTCATTACCTCTGTGGGGAGAAATACCCAGTAGTGCAATTTCAGGGTCATAGGGTGGCTCTATTTTTAATTTTTTGAGGAATCTCCACACCATTTTCCAAAGTGGCTGCACCAACTTGCATTCCCACCAACAGTATAAGAGGGTTCCCCTTTCTCCACATCCTCTCCAACATCTGTGTTCTGTTGATTTCTGCCATTCTAACTGGTGTAATCTTGTATCTAAATGTAGTTTTAATTTGGATCTCCCTGATGGCTAATGATGATCAACATTTTTTCATGTGTCTGATAGCCATTTGTATGTTGTCTTTAGAGAAGTATCTGTTCATGTGTTCTACCGATTTTTTAAAATGATTGTCTGTTTTGTGTGTGTTGAGTTTGAGGAGTTCTTTATAGATCTTGGATATCAGCTCTTTGTCTGTAGTGTCATTTGCGAGTATTTTTACCATTCTGTGGGTTGCCTCTTTGTTTTATTGACTCTTTCCTTTGCTGTGCAGAAGCTTTTAATCTTGATGAAGTCCCAAAAATTCATTTTCACTTTTGTTTCCTTTGCCTTTGGGGACATGTCTTGAAAGAAGTTGCTGTGGCTGATGTCAAAGAGCTTACTGTCTATGATCTCCCCTGGGATTTTGATAGATTCCTGCTTCACATTGAGGTCTTTTATCTATTTTGAGTTTATTGTTGTGTATGGTGTAAGAGAATAGTGGAGTTTCATTCTTCTACACATAGTTGTCCCATTTTCCCAGTACCATTTATGAAGATACTGTCGTTTCTCCATTTGATATTTTTTCCTGCTTTCTCGAAGATTATTTGACCGTATTTGGATATGGACATAAACAGTATGTCAGAAAGGGAATTCAGGGTAACAATTATCCAGGCAATGGCTATGTTGAAGAAAACCATTAGTGGCAACATAGAATTGATTAGGGCAGAAGTGAAAGCCACCAGGGAAGAAGTTAAAAATGCTATCAGTGAGATCCAATCTAATATAATCACTCTAACAGCTAGAATAACTGAAGCAAAAGATAGAATTAGGGATCTAGAGGACAAACTGATAGAGAAAAAGGATCAGGAGGAGGCCTGGAACAAACAGCTGAGAAGCCATGAAACAGAATTAGGGAAATAAATGATGCCATGAAACGTTCCAGTGTCAGAATTATTGGGATCCCTGAGGGGGAGGAGAAAGGAAGAAGACTGGAAGATATAGTTGAACTAATTCTCCATGAAAATTTTCCCAATCTGGGGAATGGAGCCAGCATTTGTATCCTAGAGGTAGAAAGAGCACCCCCCAAGACAAGTGAATCTAGAAGGACCTTGAGGCACTTGATTACAAGGCTTTCAAATCATAATTTTAGAAAAGATCTTTTGAGAGCAGTTAGGGGGAAGAGATTCCTTATGTACAGAGGAAGGTCCATCAGAATAAAGTCAGACCAGTCCACAGAAATCTGGCAAGCCAGAAAGGGCTGGAAAGACATATTCAGGACACTAAATAAGAAGAACATGCAGCCAAGAATATCTTATCCAGATATAAGATATCCAAAAATATCTTATCCAGCAAGACTGACATTCGAAATGGATGGAGAGATAAAGAGCTTCCAAGACTGGCAAGGTTTAAAAGAGTATGTGACTACCAAGCTGGCACTACAAGAAATATTAAGGGGAGTTCTATAAAAGAAGAAAGGACCCAAGAGTGTCATAGAACAGAAATTTACAGAGACAATCTACAGAAACAAGGACTTCACAGGCAACATGATATCAATCAAAACATATCTTTCAATAATTACTCTTAATGTGAACGGCCTAAATGCTCCCATAAAATGGCACAGGGTTGCAGATTGGATAAAATGACAGGACCTGTCTATATGTTGCCTACAAAAGACCCATTTGGGACCTGAGGATACATCCAGACTGAAAGTGAAGGGATGGAGAAACACCTTTCATGCCATAGGGCCTCCAAAGAAAGCTGGGGTAGCGATTCTCATATCAGATAAATTAGATTTTAAACTAAAGAGTATAGTCAGAGATAAAGACACTACATTATTCTTAAAGGGTCCATCCACCAAGAAGATCTAACAATTGTAAATATTTAATATGGGAGCAGCCAACTACATAAGACAACTGTTAATCAAGATAAAGAGTCATATTGATATGAATACATTAATAGTAGGGGATCTTAACATGTTACTCCAGTAATGTGGCAGGATACAAAATCAATGCACAGAAATCAGTTCCTTTCTTATACACTAACAATGAAAATATAGAGAGGGAAATTAGAAAATCGATTCCATTTACTATAGGACCAAGAACACAAGATACCTGGGAATTAACCTAACCAAAGAGGTCAAGGATCTGTACTTGAAGAACTACAGAACACTCATATGAAAGAAATTGAAGAAGACTCAAGAATATGGAAGAGCATTTTATGTTCATGGATTGGAAGAATAAACATTGTCAAAATGTGTATACTGCCTAGAGCCATCTATGTTTTCATTACCATCCTGGTAATTCCACTGGCATTTTTCAAAGAGATGGAACAAACAACTCTAAAATTTGTATGGAACCAGAAGACACCCCAAATTGTTAAGGAAATGTTGAAAAAGAAAAAACTGGGGCCATGATGTTGCCTGATTCCAAGCTTTAGTACAATTCTGTGATCACCAAGACAGCATGATACTAGCACAAAAACAGACACATAGACCAGAGAAACAGAGTAGAGAGCCCAGATATGGACCCTCAACTATATGGTCAAAGATTTTGATCTTGATGAAGTCCCAATAGTTCATTTTTGCCCTTGCTTCCCTTGCCTTTGGTGATGTTCCTAGAAGGAAGTTGTGCTGCAGCCAGCATGACAGATAAACCAGGAAAACGTGAGGGTTAAGAGGATGGTGAAAAGAAATTAAGAGACAAAGAGTTGGGGGCAGGAGGGACACTGAGGAGGATGTCCAACAGTGCCAAATTTATTCCACATCTTACAATCATTTATAAGGCAGACCAGAATAGGAGAAGTAATACATCAGTACCTAGCCAGATGACCGCAAGTTTCTATAACAAGTTTACATTAACTACAAGCAAAACTCCTGATGTCAGGTAGTTTCGTGATGTCAGGTGATGTCAGGTCATTAGCAAGACAATCAACCAGAGAGTGGGTTATGGGAGGTACAGAACAACAAGGACCAACTAAGAATTCATGATCCTGACCACATTGTTCCCTTCTGTAGGGGGAGTGTGTGGGAAGTCACGTAGGCGAGCGCATGACACATAGCACAGACTCTTTTCTCAGTGTTACTCAACTTTCCCATCCTTAACCTTGTCAAGGTGTCTGGACTTTGAAGGAGACACAAGTCAGGGCCTGGTTTGGTCCTCGACTCCAACCATGCCGTGGCCTCCAACAAAGTTGCTGTGGTTGAGGTTGAAGAGGTTGATGCCTGTGTGCTCCTCAAGGATTTTGATGGATTCCTGCCTCACACTGAGGTCTTTCATCCATTTTGAGTCTCTTGTGTGTGTGGTGTAAGGAAATGGTCCAGTTTCATTTTTCTGCATGTGGCTGTTCAATTTTCCCAACACCATTTGTTGAAGAGAATGTCTTTTTTCCTTTGGACATAATTTCCTGCTTTGTCAAAGATTAGTTGACCATAGAGTTGAGGGTCCATTTCTGGGCTCTCTATTCTGTCCTATTGATCTTTGTGTCGTTTTTGTGCCAGTACCATACTGTCTTGATGATTACAACTTTGTAATAGAGCTTGAAGTCTGGAATTGTAATGTCGCCAACTTTGGTGTTCTTATTCAACATTCTCCTGGCTATCCGGACTCTTTTCTGGCTTCATGTAAATTTTAGGATTATTTGTTCCACTTTGAAAAAAAATTGGTGGTATTTTGATAGGTGTTGCATTAAATGTGTAGATTCCTTTAAGGAGCATAGACATTTTCACAATATTTGTTCGTCCAGTCCATGAACCTGGAATGTTTTTCTATTTCTTGGTGTGTTCCTCAATTTCTTTTATGATTACTTTACAGTTTTTTGAGTACAGATTATTTGCCTCTTTGGTTAGGTTTACTACTAGGTATCTTATGGTTTTAGGTGCAATTGTAAATGGGATTGACTCCTTAATTTCTCTTTCTTCTGTCTTGCTGTTGGTGTATACAGATGCAACTGATTTCTGTGCATTGATTTTATATCCTACTACTTTGCTGAATTCCTATACAAGTTCTAGCATATTTGGAGTGGCATCTTTTGGGTTTTCCACATAAAATATCATTTCATCTGCAAACAGTGAGTTTGATGTTTTCTATGCCAATTTGGATGACTTTTATTTCTTTTTATTGTCTGATTGCTGAGTTAGGACTTCTAGTACTATGTTGAATAGCAGTGGTGATAGTGGGCAGCTCTGCTGTGTTCCTGACCATGGGGGAAAAGCTCTCAGTTTTTCCCCATTGATAATTATATTTGCAATGGGTTTTTCATATGTGGCTTTGATGATATTGAGGTATGTGCCCTCTATCCCTACACTGTGAATAGTTTTGATCAAGAAAGATGCTGTACTTTGTCAAATGCTTTTCCAGCATCTATTGAGAGTATCCTATGGTTCTTATTCTTTCTCTTATTAATGTATTGTATCACATTGGTTGATTTGCAGATATTGAACCAAATTTGCAGTCCAGGAATAAATCCCACTTGGTTTTAGTGAATGATCCTTTTAATGTACAGTTGGATCCTATTGGCTAGTATTTTGGTGGGAATTTTTGCATCTATATTCCTCAAGGATATTGGTCTGTAATTCTCCTTTTTGATAGGGTCTTTGTCTGGTTTTGGGGTCAAAGTAATGCTGGCCTCATAAAATGAGTTTGGAAATTTTATTTCCGTTTCTATTTTTTGAAACCATTTCAGGTGAATAGGTATTAATTCTTCTTTAAATGTTTGGTAGAATTCCCCTGGGGAGTCGTCTAGCCCTGAGCTCTTGTTTGTTGGGAGATTTTTGATGACTGCTTCAATCTCCTTACTGGTTATGGGTCTATTCAGGTTTTCTATTTCTTCCTGGTTCAGTTTTGGTAGTTTATATGTCTCTAGCAAGCATCCATTTTTCCAGATTTTCAAATTTGCTGGTGTACAGTTGCTCATAATATGTTCTTATAATTTTTTGTATTTCTTCAGTGTTGGGTGTGATCTCTCCTCTTTCATTCATGATTTTATTAATTTTGGTCCTTTCTCTTTTCATTTTGGCAATTCTGGCCAGGGGGTTATCAATCTTATTTATTCTTTCAAAGAACCACCTACTATTTTTGTTGATTTGTTCTACTATGCTTTTAGTTTCTATATCATTGATTTTTGCTCTGATCTTTATTATTTCTCTTCTACTGCTGGATTTAGGTTTTCTTTGCTGTTCTTTCTCCAGCTCCTTTAGGGGTAGGGTTACACTTGTATTGCTATATACTTTCTTCTCAGGACTGCCTTTGCTGTGCCCCAAAGATTTTCAACAGTTGTCTTTGCATTTTTACTTGTTTCCATGAATTTTTAAAATTCTTCTTTAATTTCCTGGTTGACCCATTCATTCTTTAGTAGGATGCTCTTTAGCCTCCATGAGTCTGAGCCCTTTCTAACTTTCCTCTTGTGGTGGAGTTCTAGTTTCAATTGCATTCTCATCTGAAAATATGCAGGGAATGATCACAATCTTTTGGGACCAGTTGAGACCTGATTTTGACCCAGTATGTGATCTATTCTGGAGAAGTTCCATGTGCACTGGAGAAGAATGTGTATTCTGTTGCTTTGGTATGGAATGTTCTAAATATATCTGTGATGTCGATCTTGTCCAGTGTATCATTTAAAGCCTTTATTTCCTTGTTGATCTTTTGCTTAGATGGTCTGTTTGTTTCAGTGAGGGGGTTGTTAAAGTCCCCTACTATTATTGTATTATTGTCAATGTGTTTCTTTGATTTTGTTATTAATTAGTTTATATAATTGGTTGCTGCTTTGTTAGGGACATAGATATTTAAAATTGTTAGATCTTCTTGTTGGACAGACCCTTTGAGTATGATATAGTGCCCTTCCTCATCTCTTATTATAGTCTTTGGCTTAAACTCTATTTTATCTGATATAAGGATTGCCACCCCAGCTTTCTTTTGATGTCCATTAGCATGGCATATTGTTTCATACTCCCTTATTTAAAATATGGAGATGTCTTTGGGTCTAAAATGAGTTTCTTGCAGACATCATACTGATGGGTCTTGTTTTTTTATCCATTCTGATACCCTGCATCTTTTTATTGGGGGCATTTAGCCCATTTATATTCAGGGTAACTTGAAAGATATGAATTTAGTGTCACTGTATTGCCTGTAAGGTGACTGTTATTGTATATTGTTTCTGTTCCTGTCTGGTCTATGTTACTTTTAGGCTCTCTGCTTGGAGGACCCCTTTCAATATTTCCTATAGGGCTGATTTGGTGTTTACAAATTATTTTAGTTTTTGTTTGTCCTGGAAGCTTTTTATTTCTCCTTCTATTTTCAATGAAAGCCTAGTAGAATATAGTATTCTTGGCTGCATATATTTCTCTTTTAGTGCTCTGAATATATTATGCCAGTCCTTTCTGGCCTGCCAGGGCTCTGTGGAGAGGCCTGCTGCCAATCTAATATTTCTATCATTGTATGTTACAGATCTCTTGTCCCAAGCTGCTTTCAGGATTTTTTCTTTCTCACTGAGACTTGTAAGTTTTACTATTAGATGATGGGGTGTTTGCCTGTTTTTATTGATTTTGAGGGGGTTTCTCTGTGCCTCCTGGATTTTGATGCTTGTTCCCTTTGGCAAATTAGAGAAATTCTCTGCTATAATTTGCTCCAATGTACCTTCTGCCCCCCTCTCTCTCTTTCTTCTTCTGGGATTCCAATTATTCTAATATTATTTTGTCTTATGGTAGCACTCATCTCTCAAATTCTCCCCTCATGGTCCAGTAGTTGTTTGTCTCTCTTTTTCTCAGCTTCTTCATTCTCCATCATTTGGTCTTCTATGTCACTAATTTTCTCTTCTGCCTCATTTATCCTAGCAGTAAGAGCCTCCATTTTTTATTGCACCTCATTATTTCAGCTTGGTTAGAATTTAGTTCTTTTATTTCTCCAGAAGGGGATTTTATTTCTCCAGAAAGGGATTACCTAGTATATTATTCCATGCTTTTTTCAAGCCCAGCTAACACATTGATAATCATCATTCTGAACTCTAGGTCTGACAGATTACTAATGTCCATATTGATTAGGTCCTTAGCCATCGGTACTGCATCTTATTCTTTTTTTGTGTGTGTGTTGAGTTCTGGCCTTGTCATTTTATTCATATAAAAACAGATGAATGAGAGAATAAAATAGTAAAGGGGAGCAATGACCCCACAAATATATATACTAACCAAATCTGAAGAGACCCTAAAGCAGTGGGAGAAGAAAGGAAAAAAATGTATATATGTATACATATATGTATATATATACACGTATATACATATATGTGTGTGTATGTGTGTGTGTGTGTGTGTGTGTTTATGCCAGGATGGTGAATAGAGCAGAGCCACACACTTGATTTTGAGTTTATTTTGGTCTGTTAGAAGAAACGCTCTCCCAAAACATTAAAAGAAAGAAAAACTTATATATATACAAAAATAAGAGTAAACACAATGAACAGATGGAATATGACTATAAAGATGAAAATTTAAAAAGATTCTAAAAAAGGAGCTGATAAGATAAGAAATTGGCTGAAAGGCTGACAGCCTTCCCATTGAGATCAGGAACATGACAAGGATGCCAACTGTAACCACTGTTGTTCAACATAGTACTAGAAGTCCTAGCAACAGTAATCAGACAACAAAAAGAATAAAGGTATTCAATTGGCAAAGAAGTCAAACTCTCCCTCTTCACAGATGACATGATACTTTATATGGAAAACCTAAAAGACTCCACCCCCAAACTACTAGAACTCATACAGTAATTCAGTAATATGGCAGGATACAAAATCAATGCTCAGAAATCAGTTGCTCTCTTATACACTAACAATAAAAATGCAGAAAGGGAAATTAGAGAATTGATTCCATTTACTATAACACAAGAACTGTAAGATACCTGGGAATAAACCTAACCAAAGAGGTGAAGGATCAGTACTCAAGGAATTACAGAACACTCATGAAAGAAATTGAAGAAGACACAAAAAGATGGACAACCATCCCATGCTCATGGATCAAAAGAATAAATATTGTCAAAATGTCTATACTGCCCAGAGCAATCTATACTTTCAATGACATCCCAATCAAAATTCCACCAGCAGTTTTCAAAGTGTTGGAGCAAACAATTTTAAATTTATATGGAACCAGAAAAGATGCCAAATCACTAAGGAAATGTTGAAAAAGAAAAACAAAACTGGGGCATCACGTTACCTGATTTCAAGCTTTAGTACAATGCTGTGAACACCAAGACAGCATGGTACTGGCACAAAAACAGACACGTAGACCAATGGAACAGAGTAGACAGTCCAGATATATACCCTCAGCTCTATGGTCAAATAATCTTTGACAAAGCAGGAAAAATTATCCAATGGAAAAAAGACAGTCTCTTCAATAAATGGTGCTGGGAAAATGGAACAATTATGTGTAGAAGAATAAAAATCCCTTATTCTCTTATACCATTCACAAAGATAAACTCAAAATGGATAAAAGACCTCAATGTGAGGCAGGAATCTATCAAAATCCCAGAGGAGAACATAAGCAGTAAGCTCATTGACATCAGCTGCAGCAACTTCTTTCAAGACATGTCCCCAAAGGCAAAGGAAACAAAAGTGAAAATGAACTTTTGGGACTTCATCAAGATCAAAAGGTTCTGCACAGCAAAGGAAAGAGTCAATAAAACAAAGAGGCAACCCACAGAATGGTAAAAATACTCGCAAATGACACTACAGACAAAGAGCTGATATCCAAGATCTATAAAGAACTCCTCAAACTCAACACACACAAAACAGATAATCATTTTTAAAAATGGGCGGAGCACATGAACAGACGCTTCTCCAAAGAAGACATACAAATGGCTAACAGACACATGAAAAAATGTTGATCGTCATTAGCCATCAGGGAGATCCAAATCAAAACCACATTGAGATACCACCTTACAATAGTTAGAATGGCCGAAATCAACAAGACAGTAAACAACAAATGTTGGAGAGGATGTGGAGAAAGGGGAACCCTCTTACACTGTTAGTGGGAATGCAAGTTGGTGCAGCCACTTTGGAAAATAGTGTAGTGATTCCTTAAGAAATTAAAAATAGAGCTACCCTATGATCCTGCAAATGCACTACTGAGTATTTCCCCCAAAGATACAGATGTAGTGAAAAGAAGGGCCATCTGTACCCCAATATTCATAGCAGCAATGGCCACAATGGCCAAACTGTGGAAAGAGCCAAGATACCCTTCAACAGATGATTGGAATAAGAAGATGTGGTCCATATATATAATGGAATCTTACTCAGCTATCAGAGAGGATGAATACCTAACTTTTGTGTCAACATGGATGGGACTGGAAGAGATTATGTTCAATGAAATAAGTGAGACAGGAAAGTCAATTATCATATGGTTTTGCTTACTTGTGGAGTATAAGGAATTACATGGAGGATATTAGGACAAAGAAAGGAAAAGTAGATTGGGGTAAATTGGAGGTGGAGATAAACCATGAGAGACTGTGGACTCTGAGAAACAAACTGAGGGTTTTGGAGGGGGGGGGGATGGAGGGCTTGGGTGAGCCTGGTGGTGGATATTATGGAGGGCATGTATTGCATGGAGCACTGGGTGTGGTGCATAAACAAGAATTCTGGAACACTGAAAAGAAATAAAATAAAATGGAAAAAAAAAGAGTTGAGGAAGTATGTTACCTGGAAAAAAAAATTTAAAAAAGAAAGAAGTTGGTTGAAAAAAAAAAAAAAGAGGAAAGAATGTGATCAGCCTGGACCCTAGAACAAAGCCATGCACTAGATTTAAGGTATTTTGATTTTGATCTATTTTGATCTATTAGAAGAAACTGTAGCCCAAAATTTTAAAGAAAGAAAAACTTATATGTATACAAAAAATAAGGTTAAATACAATGAAGGGATAGAATATGACTATAACAATGAAAATTTAAAGACTTTTAAAAAGGTATTGAAAAGACATTATAAGAACATACTATGAGCAACTCTATGCCAACAAATTTGACAATCTGGAATTGAATGTATTCCTAGAGACATATAAACTACCAAAACTGAACCAGGAAGAAATAGAAAACCTGAACAGGCCCATAACCAGTAAGGAGATTGAAACAGTCATCAAAAATCTCCAAACAAACAAAAGTCCAGGGCCAGACAGCTTCCCAGGGGAATTCTACCAAACATTTAAAGAAGAATTAATTCCTATTCTCCTGAAACTGTTCCAAAAAATAGAAATGGAAGGAAAACTTCCAAACTCATTTTATGAGGCCAGCATCACCTTGATCCCAAAACCAGACAAGGATCCCATCAAAAAAGAGAATTACAGACCAATATCCTTGATGAACATAGATGTGCAAATTCTCACCAAAATACTAGCCAATAGGATACAACAATACAAAAAGAATTATTCACCATGACCAAGTGGAATTTATTCCAGGGCTGCAAGTTTGGTTCAACATCTGCAAATCAATCAATGTGATACAATACATTAATAAAAAAAAAGAACAAGAACCATATGATACTCTCAATAGATGCTGGAAAAGCATTTGACAAAGTACAGCATCTCTTCCTGATCAAAACTCTTCAAAGTGTAGGGATAGAGGGCACATACCTCAATATTATCAAAGCCATCTATGAAAAACCCACTGCAAATATCATTCTTAATGGAGGTAAACTGAAAGCTTTTCTGCTAAGGTCAGGAACATGGCAGGGATGTCCATTATCACCACTGCTATTCAGCATAGTACTAGAAGTCCTAGCCTCAGCAATCAGACAACGAAAAGAAATTAAAGGCCTCCATATAGGCAAAGAAGTCAAACTATCACTCTTTGCAGATGATACAATACTATATGTGGAAAACCCAAAAGACTCCACTCCAAAAGTACTAGAACTTGTACAGTAATTCAGTAAAGTGGCAGAATATAAAATCAATGCACAGAAATCAGTTGCATTTCTTTACACGAACAACAAGACAGAAGAAAGAGAAATTAAGGAGTCCATCCCATTTACAATTGCACCCAAAACCATAAGATACCTAGGAATAAACCAAACCAAAGAGGCAAAGAATCTACACTCAGAAAACTATAAAGTACTCATGAAAGAAATTGAGGAAGACACAAAGAAATGGAAAAGTGTTCCATGCTCCTGGATTGGAAGAACAAATATTGTGAAAATGTCTATGCTACCTAAAGCAATCTACACAGTTAATGCAATCCCTATCAAAATCCCATCCATTTTTTTTCAAAGAAATGGAATAAATAATCCTAAAATTTATATGGAACCAGAAAAGACCTCAAATAGCCAAAGGAATATTGAAAAAGAAAGCCAAAGTTGATGGCATCACAATTCTGGACTTCAAGCTCTATTACAAAGCTGTCATCATTAAGACAGTATGGTACTGGCACAAAAACAGACACATAGATCAATGGAACAGAATAGAGAGGCCAGAAATGGACCCTCAACTCTATAGTCAACTAATCTTCAACAAAGCAGGAAAGAATGTCCAATGGAAAAAAGACAGCCTCTTCAACAAATGGTGTTGGGAAAATTGGACACCACATGCAGAAAAATGAAATGGACAATTTCCTTACACCATACATGAAAATAGACTCAAAATGGATGAAGGACCTCAATGTGAGACAGGAATCCATCAAAATGGTAGTAACCTCTTCGACCTCAGCTGCAGCAACTTCTTCCTAGGAACATCGCCAAAGGCAAGGGAAGCAAGGGCAAAAATGAACTATTGGGATTTCATCAAGATCAAAAGCTTTTGAACAGCAAAGGAAACAGTTAACAAAACCAAAAGACAACTGACAGAATGGGAGAAGATATTTGCAAGTGACATATCAGATAAAGGGCTAGTATCCAAAATCTATAAAGAGCTTAGCAAACTCAACATCCAAAGAAAAATAATCCGATCAAGAAATGGGCAGAGGACATGAACAGACATTTCTGCAAAGAAGACATCCAGATGGCCAACAGACACATCAGAAAATGCTCCACATCACTCAGCATCAGGGAAATACAAATCAAAACCACAATGAGATTCCACCTCACACCAGTCAGAATGGCTAAAATTAACAAGTCAGGAAATGACAGATGCTGGTGAGGATGCAAAGGGGAACCCTCCTATGCTGTTGGTAGGAATGCAAGCTGGTGCAACCACTCTGGAAAACAGCATGGAGGTTCCTCAAAAAGTTGAAAGTAGAGCTACCCTATGACCCAGCAATTATGCTACTGGGTATTTACCCTAAAGATACAAACGTAGTGATCCGAAGGGGTACATGCACCCAAATGTTTATAGCAGCAATGTCCAAATAGCCAAACTATGGAAAGAACTTAGATGTCCATCAACAGATGAATGGATAAAGAAGATTTTATATATATATATATATATATATATATATATATATATATATATATATATATATATAAAATGGAATACTATGCAGCCATCAAAAGAAATGAAATCTTGCCATTTGCGATGACATGGTTGGAACTAGAGGGTATTATGCTTAGCGAAATAAGTCAATTGGAGAAAGACAACTATCATATGATCTCCCTGATATGAGGAAGTGGAGATGCAACATGGGGAGTTTGGGGGGTAGGAAGAATAAATAAAACAAGATGGGATCAGGAGGGAGACAAACCATAAGAGACTCTTAATCTCACAAAACAATCTGAGGGTTGCTTCGGGGAGGGGTTTGGGAGAGGGTGGTGGGGTTATGGACATTGGGGAGGGTATGTGCTATGGTGAGTGCTGTGAAGTGTGTAAACCTGGCGATTCACAGACCTGTACCTCTGGGGCTAATAATACATTATATGTTAATAAAAAAATTTAAAAAAAATTTAAAAAAGGTATTGATAAAATTAAATAGTTTAAAAATGTTAAGGGATGCCTGGGTGGCTCAGTGGGTTAAAGCCTCTGCCTTTGGCTCGAGTCATGATCCCAGGGTCCTGGGATTGAGCCTCACATCAGGCTCTCTGCTCAGCAGGGAGCCGGCTTTCCTTCCTCTCTCTCTGCCTGCCTCTCTGCCTAATTATGATCTCTGTCAAATAAATAAAAATAAAATCTTAAAAAAATGTTAAAAAGAGAAAGAGGAAATATTAAAAAATAGAACAGGAAAAAAATAAAATTAAAAAAATTTAACTTTTTAATACAGAAGAATCTTGGGAAAAATGCCATGAATTCTATGTGCTATATTCCTGTACCTCTGAAATTTTGCAGTTCTCATTGATCAATGAACTTGGTCTTTGCTAGTTGTTTTTGTTGATTTTCTGAGGGAGGGGACTGTTCAACAGATTATCCGTCTTTGCCCAAGATGAAATTGCACCACCTTTGCTAGGTACAGGTTAAGTAATCTGCTTGGGTTCACTCTTGGGAGCTTTTTTCCTCAACGTTTTCTGTAGAGATTTGGAGGATGGGAGTAAAGGTGGTGGTCTCCCAATCTCTGGTCCCATAGTAGTTGAGAGCTAGGCGCCCCACTCCTCAGTGCACCCTCAGAGAAAAGCAGTCAATCCCTCCCATCTCCCTGCACTCCGTGCTCACCCAGCTGCACTCCGTGCTCACCCAGCCTGTGAGCGAATGTTTCTGTCTCTGGTGCTTGGCCCCATTTGGAATCTCCAAACCCAGAAGATTCCTGCTGCATGCTCCTGTGCAGCTCCTCCTGGAGGAAGATGGAGAGAGTATCTCCATGTCTGTCACTTATGGGGTCTCTGCTTGAAGTGTGGTGGCCCAGCTGTGCCTCGGATCATGGTTTAAGGTAAGCCCGAGCTGAGAGCTCACTCCTCAGCTCTGGCTCTGTAGTTGGCTTCCCCGCTCTGATACCTGGCAGCTTTGCCACACTCAGACACCCTCAGTCTTTCTGTGACCCTGAGTTCTGAGACCACACTGTCCCTGCAAGTACTCCACCCCTACTTAGCCTCTGGAGTGACATCTCTCAGTGAAGCAAACTTCTAAAAGTTCTGATTTTGTGCTCCACTTCTCTTCTACTTGCTGGGAGATGGCCCCTCCCCCTGTGGTCTCTCTTCTCATCCTACCTTCCAGAAAGTGGTCGCTTTTCTGTTCTTAGAATTGCTGCTTTTCTTCTCTTTGATTTCCTGTTGAGTTTGTAGATGTTAAGAATGGTTTGATAACTATCTAGCTGAACACCTGGGACCTGATGATATTTAGGTCTCTTACTCCTCCACCATCTTCCATTTAGTAATTATTGATAGATATGTGTTTATTTCCATTTTGTTACTTATTTTATGGTTGTTTTGTAGTTTTTCTCTGATCCCTTTTTTTTTTCTTGCTCTCTGTCATGGTTTGGTGGCTTTCTTTAGTGATATATTCCTTTATCTTTATTCTTTACATATCTATTACTGATTTTTGATTTGTGGTTACTATTTGATTTATAGATAACATCTTCTGCATATAGCAGTCAATATTGTTTACTCCTCTCCCCTCCCCATTTTGGGATATGGTATCATATATCACATCCTTTTATTTTGTGAATTCCTTGACTTATTTTTACAGATATGCTACTTTTATTACTTCCAATGCCTTATACTCTTACTTACTGTCTTTTCTTTCCACTTAAAGAATCCCTTTTAATATTTCTTGTAGGGCTGGTTTAGTGGTCAATAAGTCCTTCAGTTTTTGTCTGAGAAACTCCCGATGTCTCCTTCTATTCTGAATGATATCCTTATTGGATAGAACTTTATTGGCTGCAGATTTTTCCCATTTAGCACTTTGAATATTTCATGCCACTTTCTTCTGGCCACTAAAACTTCTGCTGAAAAATCCACTGATAGACTTACAGGGTTTTTCTTGTATGTAACTGTCTTCTGCTTCTTTAAAACAAGTTTGTTTTATCACTATTCTTTGCCATTTTAATTATTGTGTGTCTTGGCATGGTTCTCTTCAGGTTGATTTTGTTGGGGGAATTTTTGTGCCTCCTGGATCTGGATTTCTGTTTCCTTACCCAGATTAAGGAAGTTTTCAGTTATTATTTCTTCAAAAAAAATTTTGGTCCCCTTTTCTGGGTTCCCTATAATGCCAATGTTATTACGCTTGATGGAGTCTCTGAGTTCTGTAAGTCTATTCTCATTTGCTCAGCTTGACTGCTTTCCATTATTCTGTCTTGCAGGTCGTTAATTCATTCCTCTGCTTCCTCTAGCATGCCATTTATTTTATCGAGTGTATTTTTAATTTCATAGTTTTGTTCTTCATCTCTGATTGGTTCTTTTTTGATCTCTTTGTAATGGTCTCACTGATGTCCTCCACTCTTTTCTCAAGTCCAGTGAGTATCTTATGACCATTACTTTAAATTCTCTATTTAGCATGTTACGTATGTCTGTTTCACTTGGGTCTCTTGCTGTGTTTTCATTCTATTCTTTCATCTGGGACATATTCCACTGTCTTTATTTTGTTTATTTCTCTGTTTCTATGTGTTAGGAAAGTCAGCTATTTTGCCTGCCCTTGAAGGAAAGGCTTAGTGAAGAAGAGGTCCTATAGTGCCATGCAGTGCAGTGTCCCCTCTTCCCCAGGACCTGGTGCTTCAGGGTGTGTCTCCTATGTGTGTCGCCTGTGCCCTGCTATTGCATCCTTACCACTTTTTTCTTCAGTTCAGTTGTCTACAGTGGTTCTGTTTGCCTGTTGTAGGCAGTGTTTGGTCCCTAGCCAGGGCAAATGCATTTTAACAAGGTGTGCACCAGTCTGCTTGGGAAATGATTGTTGTTGACAGAGTGGAGGTCCCATAAAACATGGGTCGGGAGATGAGGTATTGGTGGTGTTCTGGGGTAGGGAGCTTGTAGCACCAGAACTGAGGCAGGTGTGATTGGGGAGGGTGGATCTGCTGAAGTGCTGATCCAGACTTGGTGTGATCAAGCTAGGTAGTGTACGTTGGTACTGCATTGGTTCATGCAGGTGGCAGGGAAGGAAAATGGCACCTGTCAACTCTTGTTCCTAGAGGGATCTCCCTGTGATCACTGCCTCTCTGGGCCATGCTCTTGGATGAATAACTAACCCTCCTGTCTGCCCTAGACATCTTTCAAACTGTTGCTTCCATGCTGTATCTCTGCTGGCTTTTGTCATGCTGTCTTTTTAAGAGTGAGGACTCCACTTCTTTTTTTTTATTCTTTTTTTTTTTTATTATTTATTTGACAGACAGAGATCACAAGTAGGCAGAGAGGCAGACAGAGAGAGAGGGGGAAGCTGAGCAGAGAGCCTGATGCGGGGCTCGATCCCAGGACCCCGGGATCATGACCTGAGCCAAAGGCAGAGGCTTTAACCCACTGAGCCACCCAGGTGCCCCAGGACTCCACTTCTTTTTTTTTTTTTTTTTTAAAGATTTTATTTATTTATTTGACAGAGAGAGATCACAAGCAGGCAGAGAGGCAGGCAGAGAGACAGGAGGAAGCAGGCTCCCTGCCGAGCAGAGAGCCCGATGCGGGACTCGATCCCAGGACTCCGAGATCATGACCTGAGCTGAAGGCAGCGGCTTAACCCACTGAGCCACCCAGGCGCCCAGGACTCCACTTCTTAATGCCATCTCTGTTCTCCCAGAGCAAAGTCCATGCATTTTTATTTCTATTCTTTAAGTCCCACTAGTTGTAAGAACTCATGAGATTTAGCCCCTCTTGTTTTCAAAGCCAAATGTTATGGGGATTCGTCTTCCCCATGCAGTCTTCCCCAGTGTGATAGTCTATTTTTTACCCTTCTCTGCACCATTGGCTCCCTCCCCACTCTGAATGGCCATGGTCTTTTTGCTCCCGAACCACATACTTACCCTTCTTACTTTCTTCAATGAGACCTCTTCTCTACCTTTAGCTGTAGAGTTTGTTCTTCCAGTCTGGGTTATTTATGCTGATGTTAGTGTTATCTAGTTCTACTGGTGGGATGAGGTGAGCTTAGGGTCCTCCTCCTGCTTCCTCCAGCCCATGTAGTGTATTTTTTATCTTAGTTATTGAGTTCTTCATTTCTGATTGGTTCTTTTATGTTTTCTGTCTCTTTGTTAAGGGTCTCACTGAGGTTCTCCACTCTCTTCTCAAGTCCAGTGAGTATCTTTATGGCCTTTACTATAAATTCTCTATCAGACATATTACTCCTCTCCATTTATTTAGAAATCTTGCTGTGATTTTTGTCCTTTTTGCTGTGATTGTTGCTTTATTTGGGACATATTCTTCTATCTCCTCATTATGCCTAACTCTCTGTCAATTTCTATATGATAGGAAACTCAGCTATGTGTTCGGCCACATAGTGTCTGCTGTTCACTAGAATGTGGTGTTTCAGGGGTGTCTATGGTGGTGTTGCATGCACCCTACTCTTGTGGCTGAGCTTCTTTTGCCTTCAGTCCTGTTGTCTTCAGTGACTTTCTTTGTTGTGGGCAGAATTTGGTCCCTGTGTTTTCAGTGGGCTAGTCTTGGTTTTGAGCTGAGATAGCCCAGGCATTTGCTTGAGATGTAGTAGCAATAAACTAAAGGGTTATTTTCCTATGTTGTGCCCTGGAGAAATTTTGTTAGTGGATACAGTCTGCAGTCAGACCAGATGTCTGCCCCCAGCTGACCGGTTGGGCCTTAGTCAGACTGGTGTGTGTGTGTGGTTATCTCCCCCTCTCCCCATGGTAGGAGTTACTTTGGAGTGGTGCTGGCCCCTTTCAGAGTTGCTTATACCCTGCCAGACTTAAAACATCACTTTGGAACAACTCTAGCCAGTGGCCTATTGGAGGGACAGGTCTACAGGAGACACAGGGACAAAGGCATGCTAGACAGGACAGGGTGAATGGTGTTAACAAGTTAGGTGGATGGTGTTGCTATTTGGTTGGTTCCCATAGCGTCTATGTGTCTAGGCTGATGGGGAAGTGGGGTGGAGAGAAATGACATCTGTCAGTTCCTTTCTTCCTGGAGAAAGCTCTCAAACACTTTTGCCCCTCTAGCACATATTCTAGACATTTTTCTAGGCATTTTTCAAAGCGCTGTTCCTATGCTCTATCTCCATGGGGTTATTTGTTCTGCTGTCTCTTTAAGGGCAGACACTACATTTCCTCTTACTTTCTCTGCTGTCCCAGAGCTGAGCCTGCTGATTTTTAAAGTTCCAGGTAGTAAATTCCATGGATTATAAGAACTTGTGAAACTCACCTCCTCAGGTTTTCAAAGCCAAATGTTATTAGGATTTGTTTTCCTCCCTTCAGGTTCTCCATGTTTGAGATTCCTGGGATATCTCTTTTCCCTCTTCATGTTCGTGGCATCTCTCCTTCCTACAGATAGTCCCACAGGTCCATTCATCTCCCAATTATATCTCTGCCCTTCCTGCCCTCTGCTACATGGCCCCTTTTCTATATTTAGCTTTTCTACATTTAGCTATTCTGCCAGTCTTTGGGTTATTTTCTGGGTTCTTTACACTGATTTGGGTGTTATCTAGTTGTATCTGTGGCATGAGGTGAGCTTAGGATCCTCCTACTCTGCCATCTTCCCCAGAAGCCTTCTGTATGTATATTAAGAAGGACTTTCAGAAATAACTCCTGGTAGATCTGGGCCTAGTTCTCTCTGGATTGCAATCTTCAACCCTGACTGTAACTCTCATTGTAACAAGTACATAGAATGGTGGATGCTCTAGGTCCACTTGAGACTCATTCACTCACAATTTCTAGGCACGAGGCCCTGGTGTTGGTAAGTGAAACCATACCATAATTGACTCTCTCTGCTTGACTTATTTCACTCAGCATAAGTACTTTAAAGGAACCTTTGCGGAATACTATGCAGCCATCAAAAGAAATGAAATCTTGCCATTTGCGACGACGTGGATGGAACTAGAGGGTATCATGCTTAGCGAAATAAGTCAATCGGAGAAAGACAACTATCATATGATCTCCCTGATATGAGGGAGAGGAGACGCAACATGGGGGGTTAAGGGGGTAGGAGAAGAGTAAATGAAACAAGATGGAATTGGGAGGGAGACAAACCATAAGTGACTCTTAATCTCACAAAACAAACTGAGGGTTGATGGGGGGAGGGGGGTTGGGAGGGGGGTGGGATTATGGACACTGGGGAGGGTATGTGCTATGGTGAGTGCTGTGAAGTGTGTAAACCTGGTGATTCACAGACCTGTACCCCTGGGGATAAAAATATATTATATGTTTATAAAAAATAAAATTAATAAAAAAAATAAAGGAAACTTTGTACACCAGCATGTTTCTGTCACTTGTTTACTGCCAACCTCATGACAATCCTGCAAGTATACTCTCACAGATAAGGAAAATATTTGAACCATTACAACTGTGGCAGAATGAGATTTTCTTCCCTTTAACCACTTCTTTATTTCCAATCCTTACCCTGGGAGGAAATGGGAGCCTTGCTAAGAGTAAGAAGTCAGTTGTTAATATGATAATATATTTATGTTTTATTATGAGAGACAGCTAATAATATGAAAATGACTTGTTTGTCCTTACAAATATTCCACTCTGGGGGCATCTGGGTGGCTCAGTCATTAAGCGTCTACCTTGGGCTCAGGTCATGATCCCAGGGTCCTGGGATCAAGCCCCACATCTGGCTCCCTGCTTGGTGGGTAGCCTGCTTCTCCCTCTCCCACTCCTCCTGCTTGTATTCCCTCTCTCGTTGTCTCTCTCTCTCTCTTTGTCAAATACATAAATAAAATCTTTAAAAAAAAAACCCAAATATTCACTCTGAAGACTCTGAGTTTATCTTATGATGGATTACATGTATATGCCCTCCAGACAACATGGGCATGAATAAAAATACTGAAGCTTAATATGGTGTAATTATATAATTATATAAGATTAATAATGGCTAAATGTTTGCAATAATTGCTTCCATTTTTAATACATAATTCTTAAAAATAACTTGTAATCTTTAAAAAATAACTTTAGTAATATATATTCATTGAAAGAAAATAAAATAAATTAAATAGAAAAGAAATGAGGGACGCCTGGGTGGCTCAGTTGGTTAAGCAGCTGCCTTCGGCTCAGGTCATGATCCCAGCGTCCTGGGATCGAGTCCCACATCGGGCTCCTTGCTCAGCAGGGAGCCTGCTTCTCCCTCTGCCTCTGCCTGCCATTCTGTCTGCCTGTGCTTGCTCTCTCCCCCTCTCTCTCTGACAAATAAAATCTTTAAAAAAAAAAAAAAAGAAAAGAAATGAAACTATTATAATCAAGAAAACGAATGACTAACATTCTTCCATGTAAATGGCCTTCTAGAAGCATCTTTGTAAAGGTCTATTTGTACACACATTTATTGACAGTTTCTCTGTACCGGGCCTTGACTATTTGTAATCAGATACATTCCTTCTTCTTTCTTTATAAAAGGGATGACCAGTGTGAACAGCACTTCCTGTTTTCCTGTTACCACATCATCTGGCTTTCATTGAGGTTTAGCAAATGAGAAGCTTTCATGAGTTTGGAGGCAGGAAGAAGGGAGAAGGTGGGGGTTGTATTCCCTTCTCTCTGCCTTTAGCAATAACTCTCCCAGTTTCTGTGTAGCAGGGCTGTTAATGTCCTAGTTTCTGTCAACTGACCTTGGCCTTTGGGTTTCACGGTCACCACTTTCCCTTTGTCCTTCTAGCCTGGAGTCTGGGTAGTGGCTTTCCCCTCCTGTGAGTCTGGCATCTCATCTTCCTGTGATTTCTCAACTCTTTCTTCTCCTGCATATCCAGTTCTCCGATTTATATCTCCCCTGTTTTACATGCTAGTGTGGCTCTTGTGCACCTGGGTGGTTGCTGATGGTTGCAGGTTGATAGCGATATAAATAGAAAATTTATACTCATCTAGGAGGGATCAAAAATGAATTCTGATTTCATCACAACTGGTTGTGTTTGAAGTTGATTGAAGACTATGAATTTTGACCCTTCCTGGAACTAACTGACGACACTGATCAGTGAGCTGTGGCTCTTGTTGCCAACTGTTTATAGACAATGGAGTTGTTCCATCATATCTGGAGGATTAATTTTTTCTTTTTTTTTTAAAGATTTTATTTATTTATTTGACAGAGAGACAGACAGTGATAGAGAACCCAAGCAGATGAAGCAGGAGAGGGGAAAAGCAGGCTTCCAGCCAAGCAGGGAGCCTGATGCTGGGCTCGATCCCAGGACCCTACTGGGATCATGACCTGAACCAAAGGCAGACGCTTAACAACTGAGCCATCCAGGCGCTCAATTTTCTTTCTTTTTTTTTTTTTTTAAGATAACTAGTTTTCAATACTTAATTAGTTTTCTACTGTGAACACCAATTTTTTTTTTTTAACACTTAAAACACTTCACTTTCCCCCACTAGCACACTGTTCAGTGATTTCTTTACTACCTTAGGATCCCTCACAAGGCAAGATTATGGACAAAACTTGGGCTTTTTTTTTTTTTTCCTTTTAAAGCTCTGGTAGTCTTTGTTTTATTGTTTGACACTAAAATGCTATTTTACAGCATGCTTTTTATTTTCTTCTATATTTTATGACTTGTCAAATATATTTATGTTTCAATGCCATAATTTCTTCAACATTGTTAAACATTTAGTTTGTTTCAAATTTTTTGCTTGCTGTGATTAATTCCTTAACAGTTAAATATCTGAAAATATTTTCAATTATTCAAGTTGTAAATTTTTTGAGCAACTCTTCACTAAATGTTTCAAATGACTTCTCAGTGATATGCAAGCTGCAAAGAAAATAAAACTAACAGAAAAACTAAATGGAATATAAATGGTAGTGGTTATCTTCAGAAATGTTTTCATTATTCATCTCCTCCCTCCCCTCTTTGTTCAGGTGTCCAACCATGTCTGACTCAGTCCACATGTCTCAGAGGAAGCTGATCCCACCTATGCTCCAGGGTGGGTCTGTGGTTAAGCCTACCTCTCTTCCCTAGGGATTGGTTTAGAAATTGTCATATGACTCAATCTGTGCCAATAAGCATCAAGGAGAGGTTTGCTGCAGATTATGGGAAAAATGCATCCTCCATAATCTGGGACTTTTCTGTCTTCTTCTCATTGTTGGGTGGCCTAGTCATTTCATATGCAGCCTCAGTAGGAAGCCCCATTCACCAGAGGGAGAACAACAGGGAGCCAAAGTCATAGAAAATGTCAACTCTAAAACCTCATCTTCTAGACATCCAGTTATGCAAACCAAGAGACTTTCTACATTTGAAGATAGGTTGAATGAACTTTTCTGTTATTTTTTTCTCAAAGCATCCTAATTTGTACAGTAAATTAGCAAAGTAAATACTAGAGGGAAGTGTTATGAGTTCTAATGTTTAAAAATAAGAAAGAAAGAGAAGGAAAATGAAGAAAAAAATCTAAGTGATTATCTGTCAGCTAGTTTTAAACATTTTTATATCTGACAAAAAAGAATAGGACACATTTATTCAGAATAGATATATCTATTTTTAAGAAGTGTGGTTCTGGCATAAGATTCTGTTGATATTTTTATTTATGTTGACAAATAAGATGAAATTGAAACAGCTTCGAGGTATATTAGAACTTCATTGGTTCATCAAAGAGATGACAGACTTTTTGCTGACTTGGGTGATAGGTTGTAGAATACTGGAAGAATATTTCCTCAGTGTGTGTGTGTGTGTGTGTGTGTGTGCGCGCGCACGCGCGCTTTATGGTGTAATGGTTACATTTTGTTATGATATGCCTTCTAATTTGATGTAAACATTTAATCTATCCTATTGTTAAGGTTAACAAACTACAGCCTTAGGACTCAATTTCACTGCTCCTGTTTTTGTAAATAGTTTTATTGAAACATAGCTGTGTCATTTATTTACTATTGTCTGTGGCTGCTTTCTCACTACCATAGTAGTGTTGAATAGCTGTGACAGAGATCGTCCCTGCAAAACCTAAAATACTTACCATCTGGCCTTTTATAGAAAATGTTTGCCAAATTCTGGTATCAATGATCAACAAAAGAGTAAATCAAACCCTGATTCACCTAGTAGGACAGCTGAAGTCAATAGCTATATCTCTTGACTCCTGGGGGTGTCCTTCCATTGTCCCACACCAGTAGCTTCTCTCTGACATGTTGCCCCTTCCTATGCTGATCAGCTGACACTGGTTAAATCCAGGACTTTGGAGGAAGAAGGGGAAACATTTTTTAACTCCAATTTTGTCTGTTTAAAATGCATTTGCTTTAATGTAGTTAGTCCAGTGTTCCAAGTGCTACCTATTTTGCTATTTTATCTCTATGGTTTCTTACTTTTATAAATAAAATATTTATTGTTAATATCTCCTTACTGTTTTCTGAATAAATAATTACAAACTTTTTAGTTGTGAGCCATGCTATAGCATATACGGTCCAACATAAGTTCCAAAGATTTATGATTTAAACAAGAATGTCATCATGAAACTATATGGAACAAGAGATTTTTGGGCTATTGAAGCCATAGGTAGCTTGATGCCATGGGAGAGACCACTGACTGAAACTTGGCCTTAATTATCACAGTATGTCTCACCTGTGCAGAATTACCAGGGGAGCTTGTTAAAATGTAGGTCTTACACATAAAATGTATATTTACACAGGCTCACTGAATGAAAGCATGTGGGACATTGGGTCTGTAAACTTCTAGCAGGTATGTTTGATCAAATACTAAGAAATAATCGTGACCTTCCATGAGATATTGAACAGTTTTTGGGCCTCATTTGTAAAATGAAGGACTTGGCTTCTACGATTGTATATCTTAGGATTGATTGTTTTCTCGTAGTGCAGGAGACTTTAATGTGAAGGAGATGAGAGCAATAATTATGCCTTTATCTCTGTTACTTGTTTAAAAATACATGCATACAGGGAACCTGAGTGGCACAGTCAGTTAAGAGGTTAACTCTTGATTTCAGCTCTGGTCATGATCTCAGGGTCCTGGGATCAAGCTCTGGGTTGGGCTCCATGTTTAGCATGTAGTCTGGTCCAGGATTCTCTCTCCCTCTCCTTCTGCCCCTCCCTCTGCTTGTGCTCTCTTTCTCTCTCTCTTTCTCATAAATAAATAAATCTTTTTAAAAAATGCATGTACCCCTTTGTGCTGTAAGCATTCAAACACATGCACTTCTCTTGCCATGTATTTTTGGCAATGGTAGACATTTGTGACAGGACTACTATTTATACACAGCCTCTTGGGCATCAGATGGGCATCCGACAAAGTTCTGAATTAGAGCATTTACCCTGCATCTGGTGCATTAGCTGGTGGAACAGTGGGAACGCTTCATGGGACACCATAAAGATGGAGTGTGCTATCTGATGGATGCTGTGGATGTTGTCCTTAAGGTTGTTACAGTGAACCATGCAGGTGGCCTGCTTCAATTGAGTGCACCAGGTGCAGATCCTTACAAAAGATTTCTGCTACCAATGATGAGTCAGAGTGGTGACATGGGAAATAAACAACACCAAAACTCTCATTCAACTTGAGTTTACTAGCCGGTTTCCACTTTTATTTTTCGTACATGAAATCCACAAGTTGCTTGGTGGCCAAAAGCTTGGTAGTTTCTTTAAATACTTCAAGATCAGAGAGAGTAGAAAGTTACTACAAATTAATGTCAGTAGAAAGTTACTACAAATTAATGTCATTAAGAAGCAGAAGTTGAACTACACAGTGACACAACATTATGTTCCCATTGTAATATTTCCAAATAGACAAAATTGCCTCTTTAATATCTTTGTAGTCTAATGTGGGTCATCTTGTCAAGCCATCTTTTATAGAACATTTAATTTACCTGTTTTGCTTTTTTGCTGCTTAGGCCTGTACAACCTCCTCTTCTGCTGTCTTCCTGGATGTTTTAGCACGAATACCTTAACTCAAATATGACAAAACCTTTGTCTGCCTGCCAATGGAAAATCAGTTGCCACAAGGAAGACATGTGGTAGAGGAAGGCAGAAAAGAACTTGGACTCCTAGGTTGTTCTTAAATTACTGCCAGTTTGCACTCAAACTTTTCCAAGACACAGACTGTGGAAAAGACTTGGTGTGTGTTCTTGCTGATGAGCATTTCACAAAATAGGCTCCATGGACCAAGCCTGCATCCATGTGTATCGAAACGAAGTCTGGTGGCCCATGGGGAATGGGTCACCACCTACCTCTCCTCCACTCATATGAATCCTTCTCAGTGCCCTCTTCATTAAGATTCAGAGAATCCAAGATGAAGATAGAATGAATCTTGAGATCCTAAAAAAAAGAACTTTCCAGAAAGAAAGCACTTTCTAAAGTAGTGTTAAAATTAGGAACAATTTCTAAATCATAATCTCTGAAACAAACTAGGTACCTGGGTTTGCTGGGGCGGCCATAACAAAATACCACAGATTAAATGGCTTAGCAACAAGAATTTTCTCACAGTTGTGGAACCTGTGTGTGTAGTCCATGATTGAGGTTTCATGTTCGGTTTGCTGAGGCCTCTCTCTTCAACTTGCAGATAGATGCTTGCCTACGCTCTTTGTCCTCACATGGTCTTTTCTCTGTGTAAGTGCATCCTTGGTCTTTCTCTTTTTGGGTGTCCAAATTCCTCCTCTTATGAGGACACCAGTTAGATGGAATTAAAGCCCAGTCTATCTGCCTCAGTTTATCACCTCTTTAAAGGCCCAGTCTCCAAATATAGTCCCATTTAGAACCTGTACAGGTTAGAGCTTTATCACATAAATTTTGGGGGACACAATTAAGCTCATTACACTAACCCAGATTTACAGAAGTCCATGAAAAGGTTTAGTATAGAGTGATTTTAATTTTCTAATAATACCCATTTTGCTTTTGGCTCTGTTAATGAGCCAAATCTACAGGATCAGAAAAGTAAGCCTGCTAGGAAAAAAAAAAAAAAAATTTTTTTTCACCCTGGTGCCATGGGCTGCATTTGTTGACAGACATCACCTTCACCTCCTTGATTCTATGAGTTCCCTTTTTATAGCTTTCCTAAAATAAGTGGAAGTGATGCCCTTGCATCCAGTAAATGTTCTTTTTTTCCCAACTTAGCCATCCTTTCCTGTGGGCACCCTTTCACACCACATTCATGATGTGACTTCATCCATATCATGAATGAACACTGCTGAAATCTTGACTCCTCGCATATACTAGTCTGTTGTAGCCATCCCATTCAGCAATTCTTTGACCCTATGAAATCTTTAGCCCATTGGCCTTATCTCATTAACAGCCCTCCCTTCTACCTCCACCTGGTCTTCTCTTTCTTTCCTGTACAACTTAAGATTCTAAGATCCATCACTAGAATTGCCTTCTTTCCCTTTCTCCCTCCAGGGTTGGCAGAATTATAGTCCTGATAAAGCCAATTTCTCTGCTTCCTGCTTCCTTTGCCCCCCAGTAGCCATAGAAAAGTACAGATTTTTTTTCTCACTATTCTCATTTCAGAGTCATAGCATGTGATAGAAAGAATAATCCTCCCCAACAAAGATGCCCATGTCTCAAACCAGATTCACAGAAAGTGATGTAATAACCAAGGTAGAGGCAAAGTAAGAAGTGTGACAATGGAAACAGAGGTCAGAGAGAGAAAGATGGATTTGATGCTATACTGCTGGCTTTGAAGGGGAGAGGGTATGGATCATGATCCATACCCTCTAGAAGCTGGAAAATGTGAGGAAAAAGATTTTCTCCTAGAGTCTCCAGAAGGAACATGGCCTTGCTAACACTTTGATTTTGGCCCAGTGAAATTCATTTCAGAGTTCTGACCTCTAGCATTTAAGACAATAAATTTGTGTTGTCTTAAGCCACCAAGTGATTGGTAATTTGTTACAGCGGTAATAAGAAACCAACACAAAGCTCAAATGGCCACTGAACACTGTGTGACATTTGTACCTTTCAGCATGCTTGCTTTCCTGTTCTCCAAAATAGCTCTTCCCTATCTTGGCAGCTAATATAGCCTTGTATTTCATTGAGAATCTGACTCCTATTATGATAAATATATGTATTTATGTGCTCAACTACTTATATGTAATAATATAGCAACCACATTGCTACTTCCTTGATCCTATCACATGTTTGGCCCCTGGCCATGCCACTATCTTCAAGGAAAAGGGATGGAAGAGGAAGAGAAAAATCAACATCCTACTTTTCAATGTTAGCTGAGACTCTGCTTGGGCTATAACGTATCTGTAGTATATAACCTGAAGCTTCTTCATATTTATACCCAAAGAACAACTCCTGACTTAATATTTAAAACTTGGGGTTTTTTAAAAAAATAAAATTGTAGCCCAAATAACTGGTGGTTTTGCATAAAAGAATTCCTTCCCAAACAAAGACATTACAAACAAAAAATGTGGATACAACCTCTTCTCTCCCTTTGGGAACCCACAGAAGGTTATAGTGTTGCTATGGGTCACTGCCTGCTGGTGTTACCAATATTGTAAGAATAAGCCATATTCAAAGTCTCCCGTCTGCAGAGATGTCCCTGACACCCAGATCCACATCTTTGACCCAGGATGGAAGAAGGCAAAAGCAGATGAGTTCCCACACCTTGGCCATATGGTGTTAGATGAATATGAACAACTCTCTTTTGAAGCCCTGGAGACTTCCTCTAACAGTTCCAAAAAGTACATGGTGAAAGGCTGTGGCAAATATGGCTTTCACATCCAAGTATGGCTTCACCCCTTTCATGTCATCCATATCAACAAGATTTTGTCCTGTGCTGGAACCAAGGGGCGGCAGACAGGTATGTGGGGTGCCTTCAGAAAGCCCTAGAGTACAGTGGCCAGGGTCCATATTGATCAAGCTGCAGAACAAGAAACATGTGGTTGAAGCCCTGTATAGGGCCAAGTTCAAGCTCTCTGGCCTCCAGGAAATCATATCGTTGAGAAGTGGGGCTTTAGTAAGTTTAATGTAGATGAATTTGAAGACATGGTGGTTGAAAAGTAGCTCATCACAGATGACGGGGGTATCAAATACATCCTTAGTCATGGCCTCCTGGACAAATTGCTGGCACTGCACTCATGAAAACCTTGGCACTGCCCCTTCCTTATTCATGCCCATTGATAAATCCTATTTCCTATAAAAAATATGGATATAACCAAACACCAATCAGTGACTTGAACTCTTTACCGTAATGGCAAGCATAAGCCACACTATACCTATCCCTGTTACTTTAATTTTGGGTTTTGTGATTGCTTTTAAACCTAACCCAAAAAATTTATTATGAATTTTTGTGTGTGTGTAGAGGAATATATAAATGCATATTTGTGGTTTAAAAAGCAGATGAACAGACACACACACACACATATACATGAGATCTTAATTGGGAGAGAAACTTTGAAGATCTATGTTCCTTCCTCATGGCAACCTCATTTTTGTCCAAATGAAATCACCATCCTGAAATTTGTGTTAATGTTTTCCTTGCTTTTCTTTATAGTTTTACCACCTGTACAAAATATGACCACACATCCAGTTCATCTAAGACAATCGTGGTTTAAGAATGGTGTCCCTGAGTAATTATTAACAGTATTTCCTTTTCCTCTCAAATATCCTATTTTGAATGATCTAAATGAAATATGGACACAGACTACATGTATAGATTGTTATACAGTGACTTACTTATTTTTGGAGCTGAGTGGCAAAGTGGAAACCTAATTTTGTAAGAAAAGTGCATTATTGCCATAGTTAGATGAAGGCTCCCAGAGAGCCTTGAGGTCATGATTTGGCTTCCATGTGTGTGGAATTTTATAAGGGCACCTTTTGGAGAAGTCAATGGACAAAGCAGTGAGTTACTCTTGAGGAGCACAGGGTTCACCATTGTCTAGGCATTTGTTGGATTACAATTGTTAATCATATTTTTCAATCCTTTTTTAAAATTACTTTAAAATATTTATTGAGGTATGATGTGTGTACCATGAAGTACATATATCTTAAGTGTATACCTGAGGAATTTTAATATATAACATATTGCTGTATCTAACACCCAGATCAAGATATAGAACATTTCTAGCCCCAGAAGACTCCCTAATGCCTCCTCCCACTCAAGGATGACAACTATTCTGATATTTGTCAGCAGTGATTATTTTACCAGTTTTTGAAATTCATATAAGTGAAAAAGAAGCATTATCCTTTGTCTAGCTGTCTTTGCTCATTGATTATGTCTGAGATTCATTTATGGGATATCAGTTCACTCTCTTTCTTGCCATGCAGCATTCCATTGCATGGCTACACCACAATTTTTTTTTTCATCCATTCTACTGTTGAGAGACTTTTATTTTTAGTATTTCCCTGTTCACTCTTATAAATGAGTATAAATGAGTACCAGTTTCAGTATATCACTGACAATATACAGGAATTCCAGTTGTTCTGTATCTTCATTTTATTTTGCTTTGTCACTCTTACAATTTTTTCAGTAGTGATATCTCAAAGTCCAATGAATTATAAAATTCATAAAAGTAATTCCTTGCAAAAAAAAAAAGACCTCAAATGTCATTAGTTGTATTAGCAGTCATTTAAAAAATTTTACCATTTCAGAAATTTTGATCAAAATTTTAATGAGAATTATAGATATTCACTATAAAGGAAGAGTGAGTTGGCTGAGTTTGAACTATAATTTATTCTTTTTATAAGGTTATATTAATCTATGAATGGAGTTGTGTCCCCTCAAGGTTCATATATTGAAGCTCTTCAGTGTAGTAGTTTGGAAATGGGACCTTTGAGAGATAATCAGGTTTAAATACGTCTTAAGGGCAGGGCCTTCATGATGAGATTAGTGCTCTTATAAGAAGAGACACCAGAGGGCTTGCTCACCCTCTCTCATGTGAGAACATAGTGAGAAGGCAGCCGTCTGTACCCAGGAAAGTGCTCTCATCTGTAACCATATCTGCTAGTACCTTGATCTTGGACTTCCCAGCCTCCAGCACTCTGAGAAATGTCTGTTTTTTAAGCCACCCAATTTGCAGTATTTTGTCATAGCAGTCCAAACTAATATATTAAAAACTGATGTTCTACCAACATGAATTCATATAAAATTTTGCATAGAGAAATGTTTAGAATTTTTCTCATATAACAGGTATAATTATTTCCAAACAACCCATCACTAACAGGATGTAAAAAAGTACTTCTCTTTTCCAATTTCTTGATTACACGGAATTCTACTTGGACACAGACAAAAGGGTGACTCCCTACTATTTAAAAGTGGGCTAAGAGAAGATAACATTCTTGTGGCAGATCCTTAGCCTGAGGAGTCCATCTCAGGGAAAGAAATGTAAATAATAGTCGACTGTGGAAATATAAACACTAACAGTTTTAGAAAAGAAAAAGGTTGGAGAAAAATTGGGAGACAAGCAGTTTTATGACTGTGTTGCAGAAAAATCATTCAGCAAAGTCTTGAGAGTGAATTTAAGAAAGCTCACAATGGCCGTGAGCCCAATGAGAAGATACTATTTCTGTGTGAGCAGATTAAACTCGTTACTATTTCAGTGCAAATTCTGAAATGGGAAACTAAAAGGATTTCTATTTGAGACATCAAATGCTGGCAATGGAAGCTGAACTAATCTCAGGAGGAATAACTATAGAAAATCATTCTGAAAAAGGATTTAGTTCCTTGCTGAGAATATGTGCTGAAAAAGAGAACCTGCCTTTGACTAGGGTTAGAAAAGGGGAAAATGTAGAGAAAGATACAGGAGATAATTATACTATTTAAATCAAGACCACTGTGTTTAATTGACATAGCACACATCGATCATCTATCATATGCCAAGTGTTGTGCTATGTAATAGGGTACATGTGTTTAGAATCATGAGATGGCTAATTCTGGTGCTCAAATTTACATGAGCATGTGTACTAGATTCCCTGGGAGACCTGCATTCATCCTCAGAGTCAGACATACCTAGACCTATTTGCAAAACTTGTGAGGGAATTGATCAGGCACAGATTTACATGAATGATCAAGTTGTTGAGGTTAGCATCAATTCTTTTTCAAGGGTACTGCTTCATATGTTTGTTCAAATAAGTAAAACAAGGGTAAAGTACCCTAGAAATGAGGATTGACTTCTCACATCCCTTCTCTATGAATAGTAGTCATGAATGAACACAGGATTTTTACATTGATGGATTATCATAGAGTACATTATTAGCAGGGAGCTGGTGTTAGAAACTGTTATGGTAAGGACCCACAATTATTCTGTTACAGGCTTTTATACTTATTATTCATTAGTAAAATTTAGTTACCTATTTCAAATAATTCATGGAGCCAACCCTCACTGAGTCCCTTCCGGTTACTGTGTTGAGGGTCAGGGACACAGAGATCCATGAGAGGTGCCATTTCTGGAGGAGATCAGAGTCTAATGGTAGCATTCATATGGGCAGATAATTATTGTATAATGTAATAAATTGCCATAGAAAATAAAAGCAGAAGTGGACCTGCAGAGGAGGAAGTGACCAATTTCCCAGGATGTCAGAAAAGAATTTATATAGGAGGAGATATTTTGGTCTTTAAAGATGAGGAATCTGACTATGTCAATGGAGCCACTGAGTTAAAAAGATCACGACATATCCCAAGAACTCTCTGGCATGGAGTTCAAGGATTGGAAGATGAGTTTGGTCTGAAAACAATTGTCAAAGACGCTGGGACTGAGGCTGGGCATATACAGATGGGCAGGTAGAATATGGTCCTTGATTTTTTTTTTTTAAAGCATCTTTGCTAAAGATAAGCAGAGTCTGTACTTAGAGTTCTCAAATAATGAACATTTTTTTTGAAGTGCACTAGCCTACCAACTGTTAGGAGTTAACTAAAATTTGTTGTGAATTTTAGAAAATGATTATAGTTAGTCCCCCTTTCCACTTCTCTTGATTCTTACTTGCTAGGTACATAAATACATTTAGGGAAAGAATAAATTATGTTATGGGCACACTTCTAGACTCAGGCAGAATTACATCCACATTTCAAATCAAAATAGGAGAAAGTGTACTTTTAAGTCTGATGCTTGGTTACATTAAAGTTTAACAAGTATGTATCAATTCCCATTGATGTAATTGGGCTATAGCACAATTTTTGGTTTGGAATAAAAGGACAGATACAGGTGTTTCAAGTATAAGATAAGAAGAGCAATGATGGGGACATAAACATTAGGCCATGATGTATAAGTAATGTAAGATGGGTTGTTGGTGGCCATGAGTTGACTGGAAATTATTCTCTCATTTTTTGTTTATCTGAGGGTGTCTTAAAATGTCTCCATTTTTTTTTAAAGATTTTATTTTTTTATTTATTTGACAGAGAGAGCAAAATCACAAGTAGGCAGAGAGGCAGGCAGAGAGGCAGGCAGAGAGAGAGGGGGAAGCAGGCTCCCTGCTGAGCAGAGAGCCCAATGCAGGACTTGATCCCAGGACCCTGAGTTCATGACCTGAGCCGAAGGCAGAGGCTTAACCCACTGAGCCACTCAGGCACCCCCATTTTTGAAGACCAGTTGTGAAGGTACAAATTCTTGGTGGACAGGTTCTTTTTTTCTTTCAATACTCTGAATATGTCATCTCATTTTTTTCTGTCCTCAATGGTTTTTGATTAGAAGTCAGCTCTTAATCTTGTTGAGAATCCTTGTATATAATGAATCACTTTTCTCTTGCTGCTTTCAGGATTCTCTTTTTGTCTTTTTGGTACTTTGAGTACAATGTGCGTAGGGTAGGATCTCTTTGAATTTAATTCTACTTGGGTTTGTTGAGATTCTTGGATGTGCATATTGACAGTTTTCATCAAATTTGGACATTTTTGGACTACTATTTCTCCAAGTATTCTTTCTGCCTCTTTTTCCTTTTTCTCTTTCTGGGACTCCCATTATGCATACATTGATACATTTGATAATATCCCCCAGACCTCTGAAGATCTATTCCTCTTTCTTTATCCTTTTTCTTTTCTGTTCATCAGGCAGAATAATCTTATTTATCCTGTCTTAAAATTTTCTGATTCTTTGTTTTGTCACTTCAAATGTGCTGTTGAGCCCCTATATAGAATTTTTCATCTTAGCTATTGTACTTTTCAAATCCAGAATTTTTACTTGATTTTTTCTTTTTCCTTATTCAATATTTGGTAAGATATTGTTCTCATACTTTCCTTCAGTATTTCAGACATGATTTCTTTTAGTTTTTAAAAAAGTATTTATAATAGCAGAATTAAAGTGTTTGTCCAGTAAGTTCCTTGGCTGGGTCTTATAGGGATAGTTTTCATTGACTTTTTCCCCCTGTGTGTTGGCTATAATTTCCTGAAGAGTGAGTGTGTGTGTGTGTGTGTGTGTGCGCGTGCGTGTGTGTGCCCATTTTATAATTTTTTTGTTGAAAATGGGACACTTAATATGATGTAATGCTAAAAATCAGATTATTGACCTTTCCTTTTGTTATTGTTATTTGTTTAGTGACTTTCTTAGGTCTGTATTCTTTGTCATGTGCAGCCACTGGAGTCTCTAGTTGATTTTCTTCGTGATGAGCTAAGGATCAGACAGAGATTTCTTAAAGTTCCTCGAATCAGAAGGTCTCTCAGCCTCTGCTGAGGAACTCTCTGTATGCATTGGGCATAACTTCAATACTTCAGTAGGCAGTTTGCAACTCTGTCTTCGCCTTCACTTCCTGCTTGTGAATAGCCTCAAAATGTGTTAGATATGAAAGATTAGGGTCTTCTCAAGTCTTTCCTGGGCATGCATATAGCTCCTGAATGTGGGTCTGGCCTTCTAGGATCTCAGAAATATACAGAAGTTTTCCAAGTCTCTCTGTGGATATCTCATTTCCCAGTTTTTCTTTTCAAGTTTTGTGGTCAGCCTCTTGTTATCCCCAACTGGAAATGCTCCTCAGGAACTGTAATGTTATATAATTGTTGCTGATTGCTTTCATCAAATACTCCAGGGATAGAGCTGCTCTCACAGGCCAAACAATACTAGCCTTGAGAATGAGGCTTTTCAGTAAGCTTCCAGACCAGTCATATCATGACAGTTTTCTGGGGATGGGGCTGTTGAGGAGTTTCAAGTACATTCTTCTCCCTCCAGTGGCTGCTTGGCTGTTGGTACTTACAGTTGTTGTAAATGCCAACAAGCGACCGCCTAGGCTCTTGTTTTTCAAGGATATCATAGAGCTGGGGAGAGGCAGACAGGATTAGAACAAGTTAAAATGTCACAAAACTCACAGTTCATTCTGAGATTCAGCCATTTTCTTGAATAAAACTCCTTTGATTGTTGCAAGTCTTTAGTTAATTTCTAGAGTTCTGAATAGTTTGATTTTAATATATTTTTTTTTTGCCAGTGTTCTTGTTGTGTTTATAGAAAAGCAGATTTTTAGGATGTTCTTATGGCACCATTCTGGGGGTCATCCATCAGACAGTAACCTTTCACTAGATTTTACTATGTTTGGATATACTCAAAAGGAAGTTTAGCACACACACAAAAATGTACAAATGCTACTGGATGGGATGACTTTCAGAATCCACAGATCCAGACTTCTTCTACCAGGAAATCTTACCAGGACTTACATGCTTAGTTCTAGTATAAATAGGGCTGTTCTCCAGGCTGCTTCCATGTAGCTGGTAATGGCTTGATCCTCATTACCAGGAAAGCAAGGGAATTTGTCTTTTACTTGTTGGTTTATTACAAATAGCCATGAGGCAAGGAATGGGTAAGAAATTTTAGCCCTCACCAAAGTCCAGGACTTTCGTCTCCTGTTCCTGGAGCTACTTTTCTCAAGTGATTGACAGTGGGAAATCCACTGCCTTCAAGGAAATGCCCAACTGTACTTGCAGGATGTGGTTGTGGCTTCATATGCTTGCCTCAATAAATTAATCATCTCAGAGCATAATGGTCCAAAATAGCTGTATCTCTCAAAGTCTGGGTTGTCTCATATGAAATAGCATGAGGAGAACATTAACAGCTTGTTTCTGCTTGAAACTCATTAGGTTCTGTCAAGTTTCTTTTGAATCCTTTTTCCAACTTGATTTGAAGAATCTCTTCCCAGTTTTCTGGATTTCAGCTCCTCATCTTGTCTAAGAGTTTGTGCTCAAATAAGAATACAATTTCTTCACATAAGCCAATAACAATTTGTAGGCAGAGTGCACACTAAATTTCAAAGGAAAACATTTTTTCTCAGCTCCTTTGGCTGTGCAACAAAAAAGCAACGATGTCTGCAGAGACCCCATCCAGCTTATGACCATAAGCTGGTCATTCATAATGCCAACATAAGGGTTTATGGGGCTTCAGACTTGTCCTTCCTCCAAAGAGAATTGATTAATTTTTGACTTTTATTTGTATAGCTAAGTGTGGCAATTCATTTGTAAGAAAAAAGAAATTAGCAAGTCTCAAAAGAGAATTAGTTACTATATCTTGTAAGAGAAAATATTTTTTCAGGTTTTAAACATCAGTTTTTGGTTTGTTTACAACTTGTACCCATAAGAATTTCAAAATTCTTGAGGATCTGGTTTTTAAAAGGTCACCTTGTGGCAAATGCACTATTTTCAAAAAGGTAATCTAAACATATACAAACACAAGAAGCAGGGTAACCCTTGGTTGAAAATAAAATACTGAGGAATCTGTGTTGTCCAAAATCACAAAGACAGCTATTTGCAAAATTGTGATTTAATGAGGGGAGCAAAGAAACCACTATCTCTCTCGACTCTCTTTGGAGGGAATTTAGTTTCCCTACGATTGTAAATTCTAGGTTTAGTGTTTGATATTGTAAAGACTTAAATACTCGACAGATGGAGACAGAAGTATGAACTACTGCAGTACAAGTTGGAGTCTTGGTATCCAGGCAACTGTCCTACAAGGTTCACTTTAAAAAGAACAGAAAGAATATAATGTTGAACTTGCAGGAGACACTGCAACAATGCATTTTTGTGTCTAGTTGAAGTCTGTCTGCTTGTGAGCAAATAGGTGATGTCTCCTTTATAGTAATAAGAAGGGTTACCAGCAAATATTGGACACAGTGCTATCTGCTATGACTCCATCTTCCCCCTGCTCCAAAGATTTAAGCTTTGGAACTTCTTGTTCTGAATGGTTAGAGAGAAGCTCCAACAAAAGCATTAAGCAAAAACACAAAAACCCCTAATTTTAGAATTGAGAGGGACCAGTTACATATTTGCTTTACTCTGTAACTTACCTCACATAAATTGAATGGAAAGTTTTGTTCTGATTCTATCAAAAGTGATAAAGTGCTTTGGTTCTGGACTCATCTTCACACTTTCTGCTGATCCATCTATCATTTCTGAGACCATCACTAAAATTAATTATGGAATGCTAGGGTTCTCAATCACAAAATGGAAATTCATATCTGCTATGTGTGCATTTGAAGATCAAGTAGTAAAACAGATATGCAAATCTTATAGAAAATAACTTCCATTTTCTATGATTCTTCAGTTGTCTGAGTTAAGGAAATAAAATACATAGATCATAAATACATAGCATTTCTGACTACAGTTGTCATAGAGATAAAGCCAAGGTAAATACTTAAATATCTGTTGCATGAGTAAGTGGAATAAATATCAAATCATGCCCTTTCTTTCTTTCTTTTCTTCTTTCTTTCTTCCTTTCTTTTTTAGATTTTATTTATTTATTTGAGAGAGAGAGAGAGCACAATCTGGGCAAGGGACAGAGAGAGAAGTAGACTTCCTGCTGAACAGGGAGCCCCATGTGGGACTCAATCCCAGGACTCTGAGATCATGACCTGAGCCCAAGGCAGCTGCTCAACCAACTGAGCCACCCAGATGCCCCAAATCGTTGCTTTTTCTAAATGCACATCGGATACAGATACGTCTTTCCTAAAAGAAATAGTCACAAAGTACCCTCAAATCCATGATCCAGAAAAACTCTTTGTTTTTGTAATGAACCCTGAGAGTTGGCCATCTCCCTTATTGTTACAGTGAGAAGTCTCTAGCAAATCAATCTCTTGAGGAATTTTTAAAATAATTTACTTTTAAAGCGATATACTCAATTTTCTACGACCAATGATACTGGAAATCTTGTGAGGAATATAACCTGGAGTAAACTTGGGGCAATTAATTTTCTCATCAATTAGGTTATTTGTCTTCTACAGGTTATATAGGGTATGTATGTCAGGGTGTATTGGTGGAGGATATTGGCAGAAGGGCTGATTTACTCCTGCCAGTGAAAAAAGCTGTTACTTTATTTTTTGAGCAATGGCAGCCCCGGATGCTGACCTTACAGATTTCGTAACTCATAAACAGTTAGGCAGTATATAAAGGACTACAAAAAACAAAGAACATTTTTTTTTAAAGATTTTATTTATTTATTTGACAGAGAGACACAGCAAACAGCGAGATAGGGAACACAAGCAGGAGGAGTGGGAGGGGGAGAAGCAGGCTTCCTGCTGAGCAAGGAGCCTGATGCGGGACTCAATCCTAGGACCCTGGGATCATGACCTGAGGCGAAGGCAGCTGTTTAACAGCTGAGCCACCCAGGCACCCCAGAACATTTTTCCAAAAAGGGTGGGGGGGAGGGGCAGAGGGCAAGGGAAAGAGAGAATCTTAAGCAGACTTCCTGCTGAGCATGGAGCCCAATGGGGCTTAATCTCATGACGCTGAGATCATGACCTGAGTCGAAATCAAGAGTCAGATGCTTAACCGACTGAGCCACAAAGGCACCACACAAATAGAGAAATTTTATTTGTGAATGTTGTAAGAAGTCTTCAGTAATTGGTTGACCTTCTCATTAAGAATTAGCAGTAATAGAATATTGAAAATCTGAGAAATTCTATATTGAGTTTTCTTGGCATTTCATATTATCTTTCTCTAGAGACAAAAGGATTAATTAGAATAGCTGAATGTAAAGGGTTGAGAAGAAAAACTCTTGTGTTACTCTCCAGGGTCAATCATCTGTAGGCCTCTTTTTTTCTTTTCTTCTTCAAGATTTTATTTCTTTATTTGACAGAGATCACAAGTAGGCAGAGAGGCAGGCAGAGAGAGAGGAGGAAGCAGGCTCCCCACTGAGCAGAGAACCTGATGCAAGGCTTGATCCCAAGACCCTGAGATCATAACCTGAGCTGAAGGCAGAGGCTTAACCCACTAAGTCACCCAGGTACTGCACATCTGTAGGCTTCTTAATGATCTTTCCATCCCCACTGCCCTGGTCTTCTAGCTCTTGCACTTTGATGATCTTTCCTGCCTATGGGGACTTTGCATATGATTTTATTACCCTTCCTGCCTTTCTTCATATAGTTTATCACTATTCTTCAGATCTTTTAGGAAAGTCTTTTGAAAAAAAAAATAGTGCCTAAATGATCTTAAAACACCATTTCCTCTTATCATAGTTTAACTTATATTTGTGAGATATCATTAAAACCTGACTTGCCATGAGACTTCAGGCTCCATGAGGGGCAGGGATGATGTCTGTTTTGACCTCATATTGTCTCCCCAGCATAGTACTTGAAAGGAGTCCTCTACAAAGTCAGAGAGAGAAATGATTAATTCTTCCTGGGCCAGCAAGAGATGAAATAAGCATGAAGCAGACCACAGATAGCATATCAGTTTAGCTTGGCAGATGATGATATGCCAGGAAAGGAAGGTATTGCAATTGTGGGAGTCACGTAAGTAAAGGAATTGAAACGAGTAAGTACATGGTGTATTCAGAAGTCAGAATATGGATGTAGAGGAGGGAATGAGTAAAGATGAGGTTATAGGGGCAGATTGAGACCAGATTGTTTAAAGCCTTGGGCTTTTAAGGAATTTGGACATTTTTCTAGGAAGTGAGGAGCCATTTGAAGACTATTAAGCAGTAGAATAACACAATTCCATCTGTGTTTCTGATATGACTCTGGCAGCAGTGTGGAAGGCAGTGGAACTAAAAATAGGATTATAAGTAATGTGTTCATTGCTTTTCCCCTATTTGCACAGTAACCCAATTTTTAGCCTTGACATACATCTTGTTTGTACAGGAAAATCCCTAGGCCTGAAGAAGTATCTCCTTATACTATCTTGAGGAGAGTTTTGTTATAAAGCAAAAGGGCAACGTGGCCATCAGCCACTGCATGTGTCTTATGCTTCTAAGTGTTTGATAATGAAGACATTTAACAAAAATAATTAACTTAATACATGGAACTATACAATTCAGGCATTGTTCAGACATTCCCAGAAACTGACATTTAAGAAATGGTGCAGAGAAATAGTTAAGGGAATCACTTTTATATATCTTCTAACAAAAATCCACGTCAGCAAGAGAAGTTAACTAATTCTAAGAAAGTGATCAGAAGTACCTTACAAACAACAAGGTATGGAAACCCATAATATAACTTGATATTACCAGGTGTCTTGAAAAATGTCAACATTTAGATGTTAGGGATATAGTGATATTTATTGAGAACTATTATGTGCCAGATGCTGTTCTAACTTGATTATCCCCTGTAATCTTCACAACTTTATGGGACACTGCGAAAGAAGCTCTATTCGACATAGGAAAAAGGGAGACTGAGTGAGGATAAATAACTTGTACAGGGTTTCCTAGGTAGTAAGTGGTGGAGATGAATTCAGGCCAGGGAGTCTCACTCCTTGACCCTATGCTTCTTACCTCTCACTCATCATACAGAACTGTGCTCAGCCTTGGAAGGGTCCCTCTCTCCTCTTTATGGTCACACTGTTACCCATTCTTTACTTTTCTCAACCAAAGAGAAAGCACCAATTTACCATCAATTCTGTCTTTCACTATCTTTCACATAAAATCACATGGATTTTTGCCTGATATGTTTTTGTGAACACCTGATTTGTGATCATTTAAAAAAAAATGGTTCAGTCTGGTCCTGACTCGACTCAGGAGGTAGAAGTATTGGAAATGCAGTCTGTTAGAAATTTGACTCACAAGGTTGTAGAGTCCCACAACTCTAACACAGAACCCTAATTTTTTTTTTTTTTACCTCTAGAGTGTTTAGATTTGATTATATCACTAAAAAATTATTTTTTGGGGGGCAGGTATATAATTAAGTTATTTTTTCCTAGTACTCTGTTCCTCAAGTTTATGATGTCAAAACCAAATATCTCTACATCTCCTTGTGCTTTGCTTTCTCCCATCTTGCAAAACCTCTATAGTAACAGATGTAAACTAGGTGTTTTGCAGTACTCTTTCTTGGTGTTGTATTTGAAAGCATTTTTATAAAAATCCCGATGGCTCTTGGTGACTTTGACACAGTAATGCTCAGAATTATTGTAATAAGAGAAAAACATTTAGAATCCTGAGTAGCATGAGCTTTTATGATAGAGCCCATATAAGTTCAAGAATGAGAATATTTGAAACAGTTAAATATTATTAACAATAGTTTCAAAACTTTGTGATATGATGATATTCTCTTGGTCATAATATCCTTCTAATTTCATGCATGGTTTCATTAACTAAAAGGAATAAATGTAAAAAAAAAGGAATAAATGTTGTCCAAGGAAATCAATGAGATCTATCACGTATACTGTATTTTTAAGCTATATTCTAAGACCTCAGGGATAACGTAGTTCAATTCCCTGCCACTTCTTGACCACTGTCCTACACACACACACACACACACACACACACACACACACACACACACACACCACTTGCCATCTGGTGTATAGCTACTCCAGGCTATGTAAATTCAAATACCTATAGAGATCAGACCATAATGTAAATGAATATAGCAGGCCCAGAGAGCTCTCCCTCCTTTTTCTTAAAACCAGCAGTATTGTCTGCTATCTTATATTTTTCTGCTTTTGATAGAGATATAGCTATGGGAGAAAGGTTCTCTACTGTGAAGAAAACCACAGTGCAATTAAGGAGATAAAAGTCAGTTGTCACTTTGCCTTCAGTTGAGGATTGCCAACCTCCATACTGGAACACTGGGCTCCCCGTTGCCCTCTGCTGGCCCTCTTCTTTTTAGTCTTCTTTTTAGGTATCCCATTCTTAATACCAAACTCTACCAGTTTTGAGTCCTTTGAGTTGCAAATAATAGAGAATATAATTAACCTAACTTAAATAACAAAATTACATGGTTACATGGTTTACAAAACCAAGTATTATATTCTGGAGGTTGATAGGGCTTGAGTGAGATTTGATCATGGATTTATCTCTGTCTCTATTTTGTTTGACTCTGTCCTCCTTCATCTTGACTACATTCTCTTGCTAATTTCTCTTAGGTAATGAAATGACAGTGGCAGCTTCAGGTATTGCATGGGTCCCCCATACTGTCCAGGACAAGAGGAGCCCTCAGCTGTTAAACAGAAGTCCTGTACATTCCTGCTGATGGGACCAGTCACTGTGTCTAGGATGATCAGATTACACTTACCAGATTACCCTTTGGGTCCATCTCTGGAGCTGGGGCTCAGGCCAATCACACCAAACCATGGCTGGTGTTTAACCAGGAAAGAGTAAAAGGATGTGGAAGAGCTCTAGGCTTCAAGGTTTTCTCAGGTTACAGCGCCAAAGAGAAGAGAAACAGTCAACAGTTGACTTGACTTGGAGACTGCATCTTGAACCAACAGCAGTTTGGAAGCTGAGGGTTGGCAAGGCTTGGGTCACTTGCTCACTCTTGTGGATAATTGTAAGGAAAGGCCCTGTAATTGACATTTCCTTCCATATTACATGGATCAGGGAGGAACATCTTCACATTGGGAAGAGGGCAGCTAATGCGTAAAAATAACATATTCAGCCTACCTTATATTTCGGCTTTCTTCCCTTTGTTTGGTAAGCTGCTGATGTCTCCCAGACATGATATTACATCCCCAGGCACTGATTTTAAGGATAGACTCATAATGTGCACTAGTGTGTTTTTAAAACACTGTGAGAACAACACATGGAATTTATGTCTCAGTGTATCTGGCAATTAATACTGTTTGGATATATTATACACTATAGGCTTGCTGAGTACAATCCATGAATCATTCTGTGTTGTATATGTGCCTTAACATATGTCCAAATTTTAGTTCTTAGCACAATGTTTCATCCCACCCTTTTTTCCTCCACAGCATATAAACAAAGAACTTATCAAAGAAGCTGGGGACAGAAGCTGGCCTCTTTCATTTTATTCTCTTAAGAATTCTCTTTGCCCAGAATGGAAGGTGGGTACCATTCAGACTCTGGCCATTGGTTCATATTAATTCACCCCCAGAGATCCTTACTGAGGGGATTTGTGGTTTTTGAAAAGCTCCCCTAGTAATCTTGATAATTAGCTATTTTTGGAAACTTCTGAAAAAGGATGCACTGTGTTCTCTTCACCAACATATTTAGAGTGCAGCATACAGATGACATAGTGTTAGCCTCTTTGGTCTGAGAAGTCAAGGAGTCTTTCATGGAAGACGCTTTAAAAAATCCTGTTTGGTGGGGGCCTATGTTTTTAGTATCAGTATGGGACCATTTTTACTTCTAACAGAAATGGATGCCATTGACGGACTTTGGAGCTGGTCTGTCCTTCTCTGGCCAGGTTCTCTGGCTACAGATTAGATCTGTGTCAAGGAGGAACACATGTGACTTTGGCAGATTTCCTACCTAAACCTTCCTCTTTCTTTAGGGATCATGCTTTTTTGCTTTTTATGCTTCTAGAAAAAGAAGACTCTCCCACCCTTTTATGTCCCAGCTGATGTAACTGAGTGAAAGGATGTCATAATGGGGCCATAGTTTCTTTCCAGTGAAAAGTAATAAAAAAGGGTGAGAACAATTCCCATCTCCTCACACGGAACATCTCTCAGGAAGGTTTGTGTTCATGTAGGTTCATCTACAAGTTGTGGACAGTTCTTTTGCCTTATGTTCCCCAAAAGGAATCCGTAAGTTCTAAAGTTCAGGACTCTGTGTCATTGAAAGAATCCATCTGTAGAGGCCGGGCAGAGGCAGGAGGAGTGAGTGTTTATCAGTGTTGTCCAACAGATATATATAATGCAAGCCACCAATGTCAGCCACAGCAGTTCCAAGTTTTCTAATAACCACATTAAAAAAATAAACCAACATTACTTGGCATTGGTTCCTACAGGGATTAAAGGCGAAGTGCAATCTTTTGACTGATCTTTTTCATGATTACTTGCAATTTTTGCTTCACTTTGATGAAATGAAGAAAAAATGTATAGAAAAGATCTGGTTTGGAGAAAGGAGGCAAATCACAGTCTGGCAGATGCTAAGACAGAGCCCTGGTACCTCTTGGTACCCCAGAGAGAAGAGAAATACTGTGGAGGGGAGCAGACTGTATGTTGTTTCTATAGCCTGCAATGAAGGTCACTGTAGGGTGTTGCTAATGAATTGAAGGGAGTAGAATGGGAAGAAATAAATTATGCAGATCTGAAAGTTAAGATCCACAAAGATTTATTTTATAAAACCATCTGAGCTATAGGGGGTTAAATGATATTTGGAACATTGTATATTTATATTATGAGAGCATGGTCAGATTAAAAAAATACTTATTTTCAACTCTAAGTAACATCAATGATTATTTTTTAAGGATATAAGTCTACACACACAAGGAGAAGCAGCATCCCTTCACAGTTAAGCATAAAAATAACAGTCTCTTTACTATGACATTATTCTTGTCATACTTTCTTGGGTGGTAAATTGAATGCCTAGGTCTGTATAAATTAGTATACTCAATAAAGATTTGCATGAATTCAACCTCAATTAAAAATGCAGTATTGAGGGAGGGGCAAGATGGTGGAGAAGTAGGAGACCCTGTTTCAACCGGTCCCCTAAAGTGAGCTAATTATCTACCAGAACACTCTGGACACCCATGAAATCAGCCTGAGATGTAGGATTATACACTTTTGGATCTCTACGGGGGCAGAAGAGGTTAGTGGAGAGATAAAGCATACTGGGAACCATAGGACTCATATTGGAGGATAAACAGAAGTGGGAGGGAGCCACCAGAACCAACTCATTGTGGGGTCCAAAGGGCTCTCCCCACCCATGCCTGAGAATGCTCTGTGAGGGTGCTAGCCGGCGGTCTCCAGGACCAGCGGAGAGTCTGAACACTCCCAGCCCAGACTTGAAGGAACTACCCCAGACAGCAGCCCTGGCAAAGGCAGCCACCGAAAGTGGGCTCTCTGGATCATTATCAATTGTGGTTTTGGAATGGGGGTGCAGGGATGGGCAGGCGCTTCAGGCGACCCCTGAGACGGTGTCCGGGGATGTGCACTGCCTGTGGGAGGTTGATGGCTCAGCAGCACTTGCAGAGGGGGAATCTGTGTGCTCTGGACCACCCAGAGGGGAGTGGACTGAGGCTTCTCTCTGAGACGGAGGTCTGGGTGCAGCTTGCTTTCCACTAAGCCTCTGAAAAGCCGCAAAAATCTGCCAGAGAACAAAACCTCCAGAGAACAAAAGCCTAAAAAACTGGTTTCCACAGAGCCCAGCCCCTTGATAGGGGGCAGGAGGACTCAACCCAAGCAAGACTGACTGAAAAACAATGCAGCAGTCCCCTCCCCCAGAAAGCCAGACAAAAGAACGAGAGGACCACCACCACAGGGTTCTCATAAAACTGTAAAACCCCAGGGGAAAATAATATATTAAGCTCCCAGTATTGCCCTAAAACCTGTATATTTCATAAATACAACTTTAATTTTAAATTCGTTCTCACTATTCTTGTTCTTTTTAATTTTTTTTAGCCTACTTTCCATTACAACTAGAGGTTTAATACAACATATTCCATAATAACCTTTTTTTTTTGTGATGCCTGCTCGAACTGATTCTTTTTTTTTTAATTTTATTTTTTATAAACATATAATATATTTTTATCCCCAGGGGTACAGGTCTGTGAATCGCCAGGTTTACACACTTCACAGCACTCACCATAGCACATACCCTCCCCAATGTCCATAACCCCACCCCTGCTCTCCCAGCCCCCCTCCCCCCATCAACCCTCAGTTTGTTTTGTGAGATTAAGAGTCACTTATGGTTTGTCTCCCTCCCAATCCCATCTTGTTTCATTTACTCTTCTCCTACCCCCTCAACCCCCCATGTTGCATCTCCTCTCCCTCATATCAGGGAGATCATATGATAGTTGTCTTTCTCTGATTGACTTATTTCGCTAAGCATGATACCCTCTAGTTCCATCCCCGTCGTCGCAAATGGCAAGATTTCATTTCTTTTGATGGCTGCATAGTATTCCATTGTGTATATATACCACATCTTCTTTATCCATTCGTCTGTTGATGGACATCTAGGTTCTTTCCATAGTTTGGCTATTGTAGACATTGCTGCTATAAACATTCGGGTGCACGTGCCCCTTCGGATCACTACGTTTGTATCTTTAGGGTAAATACCCAGCAGTGCAATTGCTGGGTCATAGGGTAGTTCTATTTTCAACATTTTGAGGAACCTCCATGCTGTTTTCCAGAGTGGTTGCACCAGCTTGCATTCCCATCAACAGTGTAGGAGGGTTCCCCTTTCTCTGCATCCGCGCCAGCATCTGTCATTTCCTGACTTGTTAATTTTAGCCATTCTGACTGGTGTGAGGTGGAATCTCATTGTGGTTTTGATTTGTATTTCCCTGATGCCAAGTGATGTGGAGCACTTTTTCATGTGTCTGTTGGCTGTCTGGATGTCTTCTTTGCAGAAATGTCTGTTCATGTCCTCTGCCCATTTCTTGATTGGATTATTTGTTCTTTGGGTGTTGAGTTTGCTAAGTTCTTTATAGATTTTGGACACTAGCCCTTTATCTGATATGTAGTTTGCAAATATCTTCTCCCATTCTGTCAGTTGTCTTTTGGTTTTGTTAACTGTTTCCTTTGCTGTGCAAAAGCTTTTGATCTTGATAAAATCCCAATAGTTCATTTTTGCCCTTGCTTCCCTTGCCTTTGGCGATGTTCCTAGGAAGATGTTGCTGTGGCTGAGGTCGAAGAGATTGCTGCCTGTGTTCTCCTCAAGGATTTTGATGGATTCCTTTCTCACATTGAGATCCTTCATCCATTTTGAGTCTATTTTCGTGTGGTGTAAGGAAATGATCCAATTTCATTTTTCTGCATGTGGCTGTCCAATTTTCCCAACACCATTTATTGAAGAGGCTGTCTTTTTTCCATTGTACATTCTTTCCCGCTTTGTCGAAGAGTAGTTGACCATAGAGTTGAGGGTCTATTTCTGGGCTCTCTATTCTGTTCCATTGATCTATGTGTCTGTTTTTGTGCCAATACCATGCTGTCTTGATGATGACAGCTTTGTAATAGAGCTTGAAGTCCGGAATTGTGATGCCACCAACTTTGGCTTTCTTTTTCAATATTCCTTTGGCTATTCGAGGTCTTTTCTGGCTCCATATAAATTTTAGGATTATTTGTTCCATTTCTTTGAAAAAAAATGGATGGTACTTTGATGGGAATTGCATTAAATGTGTAGATTGCTTTAGGTAGCATAGATATTTTCACGATATTTTTTATTCTTCCAATCCAGGAGCATGGAACATTTTTCCATTTCTTTGTGTCTGCCTCAATTTCTTTCATGAGTACTTTATAGTTTTCTGTGTATAGATTCTTAGTCTCTTTGGTTAGGTTTATTCCTAGGTATCTTATAGTTTTGGGTGCAATTGTAAATGGGATGGACTCCTTAATTTCTCTTTTTTCTGTCTTGTTGTTGGTGTAGAGAAATGCAACTGATTTCTGTGCATTGATTTTATATTCTGCCACTTTACTGAATTCCTGTACAAGTTCTAGCAGTTTTGGAGTGGAGTCTTTTGGGTTTTCCACATATAGTATCATATCATCTGTAAAGAGTGATAGTTTGACTTCTTCTTTGCCGATTTGGATGCTTTTAATTTCCTTTTGTTGTCTGATTGCTGAGGCTAGGACTTCTAGTACTATGTTGAATAGCAGTGGTGATAACAGACATCCCTGCTGTGTTCCTGACCTTAGCGGAAAAGCTTTCAGTTTTTCTCCATTGAGAATGATATTTGCGGTGGGTTTTTCATAGATGGCTTTGATAATATTGAGGTATGTGCCGTCTATCCCTACACTTTGAAGAGTTTTGATCAGGATGGGATGCTGTACTTTGTCAAATGCTTTTTGAGCATCTATGGAGAGTATCATATGGTTCTTGTTCTTTCTTTTATTAATGTGTTGTATCACATTGATTGATTTGCGGATGTTGAACCAGCCTTGCAGCCCTGGAATAAATCCCACTTGGTCGTGGTGAATAATCCTTTTAATGTACTGTTGAATCCTATTGGCTAGTATTTTGGCGAGAATTTTTGCATCTGTGTTCATCAAGGATATTGGTCTGTAGTTCTCTTTTTTGATGGGATCCTTGCCTGATTTTGGGATCAAGGTGATGCTGGCCTCATAAAATGAGTTTGGAAGTTTTCCTTCTATTGCTATTTTTTGGAACAGTTTCAGGAGAATAGGAATTAGTTCTTCTTTAAATGTTTGGTAGAATTCCCCCGGGAAGCCGTCTGGCCCTGGACTTTTGTTTGTTTGGAGATTTTTGATGACTGTTTCAATCTCCTTACTGGTTATGGGTCTGTTCAGGCTTTCTATTTCTTCCTGGTTCAGTTGTGGTAGTTTATATGTCTCTAGGAATGCATCCATTTCTTCCAGATTGTCAAATTTGTTGGCGTAGAGTTGCTCATAGTATGTTCTTATAATTGTCTGTATTTCTTTGGTGTTCGTTGTGATCTCTCCTCTTTCATTCATGATTTTATTTATTTGGGTCCTCTCTCTTTTCTTTTTGATAAGTCTGGCCAGGGGTTTATCAATCTTATTAATTCTTTCAAAGAACCAGCTCCTAGTTTCGTTGATTTGTTCTATTGTTTTTTTGGTTTCTATTTCATTGATTTCTGCTCTGATCTTTATGATTTCTCTTCTCCTGCCGGGTTTAGGGTTTCTTTCTTGTTCTTTCTCCATCTCCTTTAGGTGTAGGGTTAGGTTGTGTTCCTGAGACCTTTCTTGTTTCTTGAGAAAGGCTTGTACCGCTACATATTTTCCTCTCAGGACTGCCTTTGTTGTGTCCCACAGATTCTGAACCGTTGTGTTTTCATTATCATTTGTTTCCATGAATTTTTTCAATTCTTCTTTAATTTCCTGGTTGACCCATTCATTCTTTAGAAGGATGCTGTTTAGTCTCCATGTATTTGGGTTCTTTCCAAATTTCCTCTTGTTATTGAGTTCTAGCTTCAGAGCATTGTGGTCTGAAAATATGCAGGGAATGATTCCAATCTTTTGATAATGGTTGAGACTTGATTTAGGACCAAGAATGTGATCTATTCTGGAGAATGTTCCATGTGCACTAGAGAAGAATGTGTATTCTGTTGCTTTGGGATGAAATGTTCTGAATATATCTGTGATGTCCATCTGGTCCAGTGTGTCATTTAAGGCCTTTATTTCCTTGTTGATCTTTTGCTTGGATGATCTGTCCATTTCAGTGAGGGGAGTGTTAAAATCCCCTACTATTATTGTATTCTTGTCGATGTGTTTCTTTGATTTTGTTATTAATTGGTTCATATAGTTGGCTGCTCCCACGTTAGGGGCATAGATATTTAAAATTGTTAGATCTTCTTGTTGGACAGTTCCTTTGAGTATGATATAGTGTCCTTCCTCATCTCTTATTATAGTCTTTGGCTTAAAATCTAATTGATCTGATATAAGGATTGCCACTCCTGCTTTCTTCTGATGTCCATTAGTATGGTAAATTCTTTTCCACCCCCTCACTTTAAATCTGGAGGTGTCTTCAGGTTTAAGATGAGTTTCTTGTAGGCAACATATAGATGGGTTTTGTTTTTTATCCATTCTGATACCCTGTGTCTTTTGATTGGGACATTTAGCCCATTAACATTCAGGGTAAGTATTGAGAGATATGAATTTAGTGCCATTGTATTGCCTGTAAGGTGTCTGTTATTGTATATTGTCTCTGTTTCTTTCTGATCTACTTCTTTTAGGGTCTCTCTTTGCTTAGAGGACCCCTTTCAATATTTCCTGTAGAGCTGGTTTGGTATTTGCAAATTCTTTCAGTTTTTGTTTGTCCTGGAAGCTTTTAATCTCTCCTTCTATTTTCAATGATAGCCTAGCTGGATATAGTATTCTTGGCTGCATGTTTTTCTCGTTTAGTACTCTGAATATATCATGCCAGCTCTTTCTGGCCTGCCAGGTCTCTGTGGATAAGTCTGCTGCCAATCTAATATTTTTACCATTGTATGTTACAGACCTCTTTTCCCGGGCTGCTTTCAGGATCTTCTCTTTGTCACTAAGACTTGTTAATTTTACTATTAGGTGACGGGGTGTGGACCTATTCTTATTGATCTTGAGGGGGGTTCTCTGAATCTCCTGGATTTTGATGCTTGTTCCCTTTGCTATATTGGGGAAATTCTCTCCAATAATTCTCTCCAATATACCTTCTGCTCCCCTCTCTGTTTCCTCTTCTTCTGGAATCCCAATTATTCTAATGTTGTTTCGTCTTATGGTGTCACTTATCTCTCGAATTCTCCCCTCGTGATCCAGTAGCTGTTTGTCCCTCTTTTGCTCAGCTTCTTTATTCTCTGTCATTTGGTCTTCTATATCGCTAATTCTTTCTTCTGCCTCATTTATCCTAGCAGTGAGAGCCTCCATTTTTGATTACACCTCATTCATAGCTTTTTTGATTTCAAGTTGGTTAGATTTTAGTTCTTTTATTTCTCCAGAAAGGGCTTTTATATCTCCCGAGAGGGTTTCTCTAATATCTTCCATGCCTTTTTCGAGCCCGGCTAGAACCTTGAGAATCGTCATTCTGAACTCTAGATCTGACATATTACCAATGTCTGTATTGATTAGGTCCCTAGCCTTTGGTACTGCCTCTTGTTCTTTTTTTTTGTGGTGAATTTTTCCGCCTTGTCATTTTGTCCAGTTAAGTGTATATGAAGGAGCAAGTAAAATACTAAAAGGGTGGCAACAACCCCAGGAAAATATGCTTTAGCCAAATCAGAAGAGATCCCAAATCATGATGGGGGAGAAAGGGGATAAAAAGAGGTTCAGAAAAAAAAAAAAAAAGAAACAATTAAAAAAAGAAAACCAATAAAGAAAAAAATATAAAAAGTAAAAAAATATATGTATATTAGCTAAACTAGTTAAAAAACGTTAATAAAGAAAAGGGTAAAAGTTAAAGAAATTTAACAGAAGAAAAAAAATTGAAAAAGAAAAATTAAATTAACTACAAGGCTAAAGAATCATGGGGAGAAAGCCATGAGTTCTGCGCTTTGCTTTCTCCTCCTCTGGAATTCCGCTGCTCTCCTTGGCATTGAAACTGCACTCCTTGGTAGGTGAACTTGGTCCTGGCTGGGTTTCCTGTTGATCTTCTGGGGGAGGGGTCTGTTGTAGTGATTCTCAAGTCTCTTTGCCCCTGGCGGAGTTGCACCGCCCTTACCCGGGCCGGGCTGAGTAATCTGCTCGGGTTCGCTTTTGGGAGCTTTTGTTCCCTGAGCGCTTTCCATAGAGTTCCGGAGGACGGGAATGAAGATGGCGGCCTCCCGGTCTCTGGCCCGGAGGATCCGAGAGCCCGGGGCCACACTCCTCACTGCGCCCTCAGAGAACAGCGCCCAATTACTCCCGTCACCCTGGCCTCTGGCCGCGCTCCGAGCTGACCTAGCCTGTGACTGGTTCAAGGTAACCCCGAGCTGGGAGCTCACTCCTCGGCTCTGTCTCTGTAGCCGGCTTCCCTCTTCTAATACCTGTAAGCTCTGCGACACTCAGACACCCCCGATCCTTCTGTGACCCTGCGGGACCTGAGGCCACGCTGACCTCGCGTGGGCTTCACCCCGGTTAAGCCTCTGGAGCGATGTCCCTCAGCAGAACAGACTTTTAAAAGTCCCGATTTTGTGCTCTGTTGCTCCACCGCTCGCCGGGAGCCGGCCCCTCCCCCCGCGGTCTATCTTCCCATCGCTTTGGATTCACTTCTCCGCCAGTCCTACCTTTCAGAAAGTGGTTGATTTTCTGTTTCTAGAATTGCTGTTCTTCTTCTCTTCGATCTCCTGTTGGATTTGTAGGTGTTTTCAATCTTTAGATAAGCTATCTAGCTGATCTCCCACTACCTGAAGTAGTCTCAGCTGCTACTTCTCCACCATCTTGACTCCTCCCCCCATAATAACCTTTTAACTTGAACTTTTTTCATACATATACCTGGGTTTTTCTTTTCCTTTTCTATTTTACTTTTTTAATATACATATAGAAATAAACTTCAAGGTAATCCTCTTTCCCTAATCAATACTACCCTATATATAAACCAGTTTTAATCTCCATTTATCTCTGGAAATTTGAGTCCTTTTACAAAGATATCAAGATACACCCACGAAGAATCACAATAAACTTCCTCACTCGCATTGATGATTTATAACCACCCTCCCATCTTTTTCTTCTGTCAGTGTTTCTGTGTATTTGTTTTTGTTCTGGTATTATATAAATCTTATCCTTGGGGTTCCTCTTCCCTGGGTTCTTTTTTTTTTCCTTGTCATTTACTTTTGTCAGTCTTTTTGTTTGTATACTTTATAAATCTTACCTTTGGTGCCCATTCTAGCTGGGTTTTCTGTTTTCTTCTGTCTCTCTTTCTCTCTCTCTTTTTTTCTTTTTTCTTTTTGGTGGTGACTTCTGATTGCTCAGAAGCATTCCAGGGTGCACCTTGCCTGGATCACGGTTGATATATTCAGTTACACATCCCCTAACCACCTCTCACTAAAATGGCTAGGAGGAGGAACACCCAACAGAGGAAAAATTCAGAGACTGTGCCTTCTCCATCAGAGCTATTGGATATGGACATAAACAGTATGTCAGAAAGGGAATTCAAGGTAACAATTATCCAGGCAATGGCTAGGTTGGAGAAAACCATTAGTGACAACATGAAATCTATTAGGGCAGAAGTGAAAGCCACCCAGAGAGAAGTTAAAAATGCTATCAATGAGATCCAATCTAATCTAAATACTCTAACAGCTAGGGTAACTAAGGCAGAAGATAGAAGTAGTGATCTGGAGGACAAACTGATGGAGAAAATCAGGAGGAGGGCTGGAACAAACAGCTGAGAAGCCATAAAAACAGAATTAGGGAAATAAATGAAGCCATGAAATGTTCCAATGTCAGAATTATTAGGATCCCTGAGGGGGAGGAGAAAGGAAGAAGACTAGAAAATATAGTTTAACAAATTCTCCATGAAAATTTTCCCAGTCTGGGGAAGGGAACCCGTGTTCATGTCCTGGAGGTAGAAAGATCACCCCCAAGATGAATGAATCTAGAAAGACCTTGAGGCACTTGATTGCAAGACTGATGAATCATAATTTTAGACAAGATCTTTTGAGAGCAGCTAGGGGGAAGAGATTCCTTACATACAGAGGAAGGTCCATCAGAATAACATCAGACCTATACACAGAAATCTGGCAAGAGAAAGGGCTAGAAAGACATATTCAGGGCACTAAATGAGAAGAACATGCAGACAAGAATAATTTATCCAGCAAGACTGACATTCAAAATGGATGGAGAGATAAAGAGCTTCTAAGACTGGCAAGGTTTAAAAGAGTATGTGACCCCCAAGCCAGCACTACAAGAAATATTAAGGGGAGTTCTATAAAAGAAGAAAGAGCCCAAGAGTGTCATAGAACATAAACTTACAGAGACAATCTACAGAAACAAGGAAAGCACAGGCAACATGATGTCAATAAAAGCATATCTTTTGATAATCACTCTCAATGTGAACAGCCTAAACACTCCCATAAAATGGCACAGGGTTGCAGATTGGATAAAATGACAGAACCATCTATATGCTGTCTACTAGAGACCCATTTGGAACCTAAGGATACATCCAGACTGAAAGTGAAGGATGGGAAGCATCTTTCATGCCAATGGGCCTCCAAAAAAAGCTGGGGTAGCAATTCTCATATCAGATAAATTATATTTTAAACTAAAGACTATAGTCAGAGATAAAGAAGGACACTACATCATTCTTAAAGGGTCTATCCACCAAGAAGATCTAACAATTGTAAATATTTATGCCCCTAGTAAGGGAGCAGCCAACTACATAAGACAATTGTTAATAAAGATAAAGAATCCTATTGATATGAATACATTAATAGTAGGGGATCTTAACATGCCACTTTCAGCAATATACAGATCATCCAAGCAGAAAATCAATAAAGAAACAAGAGCACTAAATGACACATTGGACCAGATGGACCTCATAGGTACATACAGAACATTCCACCCTAAAACAAGAGAATACTCATTCTTCTTGAGCCCACATGGAACTTTCTCCAGAATAGACCACATATCGAGTCACAAATCAAGGCTCAACCAACACCAAAAGATTGAGATTATTCCCTGCATATAATGCTTTGAAACTGGAACTCAACCACCAGAAAAAGTTTGGATGGAATTCAAACACTTGGAAGCTTGTTTGGATTAACCAGGAAATCAAATAAGAACTTAAACAATTCATGGAGACCAATGAGAATGACGACACTTCAGTCTAAAACCTTTGGGATACAGCAGCAAAGGCGGTCCTAAGCGGGAAACACATTACCAACCAAGACTCTGTCAAAAAAATAAAAAAAATCCAGAATACACCAGCTCTCTTTAACCTTAAAGAGCTGGAGAATCAACAACAAGTGAAGTCAACTCCCCATACAAGAAGGGAGATAATCAAGATTAGAACAGAGTTCAATGAGATAAAAACTAGTGATACAGTAGACACATCAACAAAACTAGAAGCTGTTTTTTTTTTTGAAAGAATCAATAAGATCAATAAACCATTGGCCAAACTAATCCAAAAGAAAAGAGAGAGAACCTAAATTAATAAAATTATGAATGAAAAGGGAGAGATCATGACTAACACCAAGGAAATAGAAATAATCATCAGAAATTATTGGGGCGCCTGCATGGCTCAGTGGCTTAAAGCCTCTGCCTTCAGCTCAGGTCATGATCCCAGGGTCTTGGGATCGAACCCCACATTGGGCTCTCTGCTCAGCAGGGAACCTGTTTCCCCCTCCCTCTCTGCCTGCCTCTCTGCCTACTTATGATCTCTGTCAAATAAATAAAATCTTAAAAAAAAAGAAATTATTATCAACAGTTATATGCCAAAAAATTAAGCAATCTAGACAAAATGGATGCATTCCTGGAAACCTATAAAATTCCAAAACTGAATCCGGAAGAAACTGACAATCTGAATAGTCCAATATCTAGTAACAAGATTGAAGTAGTAATCAAAAACCTCCCAAGAAACAAGAGGTCAGGACCTGATGGATTCCCTGGAGAATTCTACCACACATTCAAAGAAAAAATAATGCCTATTCACCTGAAGCTGTTTCAAAAGATAGAAATGGGAAGAAAACTTCCAGACTCTTTTTATGAAGCCAGCATCGCCCTGATCCCCAAACTAGGCAAAGACCCCCACCAAAAAGGAGAATTTCAGACTAATATCCCTGATGAATACAGATGCCAAGATTCTCAGTAAGATCCTAGTTAATAGGATCCAACAGTACATTAAAAAGGTTATCCACCATGACCAGGTGGGATTTATTCATGGGAGGCAAGAGTGGCTCGAGATTCGCAAATCAATCAAAGTGACAGAACAAATCAATAAGAGAAAAGAGAAGAACCACATGGTCCTTTCAATTGATGCAGAAAAAGCATTTGACAAGATACAGCATCTGTTCCTGATTAAAACTCTTCAAAGTATAGGAATAGAGGGAATATTCCTCAACTTCATAAAATCTGTCTATGAAAAACCCACAGTGAATATCATCCTCAATGGGGAAAAGCTGACAGCCTTCTTTTTGAAATCAGGAAATGACGGATGTCCACTTCTGCCACTGTTGTTCTACATAGTACTAGAAGTGCTAGCAACAGCAATCAGACAACAAAAAGAAATAAAAGATATTCAAATTGGCAAAGAAGAAGTTAAACTCTCCCTCTTTGCAGAAGACACGATACTTTATATGGAAAACCCAAAAGACTCCAACCTAAAACTACTAGAACGCATACAGCAATTCAGTAATGTCGCAGGATACAAAATCAATGTAGAGAAATCAGTTGCTTTCTTATACACTAACAATGAAAAAGTAGAAAGGGAAATTGGAGAATTGATTCCATTTACTATAGCACCAAAAACCATAAGATACCTGGGAGTTAACCTAACCAAAGAGGTCGAGGATCTGTACTCGAAGAACTACAGAACACTCATGAAAGAAATTGAAGAAGACACAAAAATATGGAAGAGCATTCCATGCTCATGGATTGGGAGAATAAACATTGTCAAAATGTCTATACTGCCTAGAGCCATATATACTTTCATTGCCATCCCTATCAAAATTCCACTGGCATTTTTCAAAGGGCTGGAACAAACAATCCTAAAATTTGTATGGAACCAGAAAAGATGCCAAATCACTAAGGAAATGTTGAAAAAGAAAAACAAAACTGGGGGCATCACGTTGGCTGATTTCAAGCTTTACTACAAAGCTGTGATCACCAAGACAGCATGGTACTGGCACAAAAACAGACACATAGACCAGAAGAACAGAGTAGAGAGCCCAGATATGGACTGTCAACTTTATGGTCAAATAATCTTTGACAAAGCAGGAAAAAATATACAGTGGAAAAAAGGCAGACTCTTCAATAAATGGTGCTGGGAAAATTGGACAACTATGTATAGAAGAATGAAACTCCGTTATTCTCTTACACCATACACAAAGATAAACTCGAGATGGATAAGAGACTTCAACATGAGGCAGGAATCTATCAAAATCCTAGAGTAGAACATATGCAGTAACCTCTCCGACGTCGGCCACAGCAACTTCTTTCAAGACATGTTCCCAAAGGCAAAGGAAACAAAGTGAAAATTAACTTTTGGGACTTCATCAAGATCAAAAGCTTCTGCACAGCAAAGCAAACAGTCTACAAAACAAAGAGGCAACCCACAGAATAGGAAAAGATATTCGCAAATGACACTACAGACAAAGAGCTGATATCCAAGATCTATAAAGAATTCCTCAAGCTCAACACACACAAAACAGATAATCATTTTAAAAAATGGGCAGAAGACAAGAACAGACACTTCTCCAAAGAGACATACAAATGGCTAACAGACACATGAAAAAATGTTGATCATCATTGGCCATCAGGGAGACTCAAATCAAAACCACATTGAGATACCACCTTATACCAATTACAGTGGCCAAAATCAACAGGACAGGAAACAATAAGTGTTGGAGAGGATGTGGAGAAAGGGGAACACTCTTATACTGTTGGTGGGAATGCAAGTTGGTGCAGCCACTTTGGAAAACTGTGGAGATTCCTTAAGAAATTAAAAAAAAAAAAACAGAGCTACCCTATGACCCTGCAATTGCACTGCTGGGTATTTACCCCAAATATACAGATGTAGTGAAAAGAAGGACCACCTGTACCCCAAAGTTCATAGCAGCAATGGTCACAGTTGCCAAACTGTGGAAAGAACCAAGATGCCCTTCAAAGGACGAATGGATAAAGAAGATATGGTCTATGTATACAATGGAGTATTATGCCTCTATCAGAAAGGATGAATACCCAACTTTTGTACCAACATGGACGGGACTGGAAGAGATTATGCTGAGTGAAATAAGTCAAGCAGAGAGAGTCAATTATCATATGGTTTCACTTATTTGTGGAGCATAAGGAATAATGTGGAGGACATTGGGAGATGGAGAGAAGTGAGTTGGGGGAAATTGGAGGGTGAGACAAACTATGAGAGACTGTGGACTCTGGAGGGGTGACCCTGGTGGTGGGTACTGTGGAGGGCATATACTGCATGGAACACTGGGTGTGGTGCACAAACAATGAATTTTGGAACACTGAAAAAAAGTTAAATTAAAAAAATAAAACTAATAAAAAATAAAAAATATATAAATGATGTAAAAATAATAAAAATAAATAAAATAAAATATAAAAATAAATTAAAAATTAAAAAAACAATAAAGAATATTTAGGTTATTTAGGTTAAAAGTAAATTAATATGATCTATATGATTTCTACTTTCATGAATTTATTGAGTTTTTTTGGTGGCCTAATAAATAACCAGTTGTATGAGTTTCATGGGAATGCACACAAAAAAGTATTCTCTATTGTCAGGGTATTGAGTTTGAGACATATTGATAGGATTTATCATATAATGTACTCGTACATACATTGGTCTACTTTTTCAATCATGAACTGATGGTATTTATGTGAATTCACCTACAACTATTATGATTTTCCAACAGCATTTTTGCTTTATGTATCTTTGTGGTGTGAGAGGTGGTGAATAAAGATACTTGAAAGTTATAGCCTTAAAAAATTCAGTATTGAGCTCAATGCTGATTCAAACACCTAGAAATTGCAATAAACTCAGTTTAGGCAGTGTTGGCTATATTTCCAAATGTCATTAAAGGAACATTACACAATATATCTCTACTGTATCTCTTAAACAAAAATTTCCAAAAAGTGTCTGCCTGTTCAGGGAGAATATGAAAATGGGTTAGGTTCAAAATGTATTGCTAAAGGTACTACAGGATAAAAGGAAATTAAATGCTGAGCCTTAGCATGATTAATTTTCTCACACCTCTTTTGGTTGCTCTCTTATAGGATTGTGTAGTCTGGAAGGTTTAGAGAAATAACAAATCTAAAGAAATGGTACATCATTACTTTGGGTTTTCCCAGTGTTCAATGATTAGAGTGCTGGTTGTTGTGAAAGCATTTTTCTTTAAATAAATGCCCATATGGTACTAAATAACATCATCCTTCGATAGCTGTTATTAATTCATCTGTTCAGTTAGTAAACAGGTGCAGACCCTCTGAGGTACCATCCCATTTCCACTCTTTTCTTCTCTAATACCTACATTTGCTGGGACCGAGGTATCAGAGGGTGGATGCTCCTTTCTTATTTCCCATCCCAAACCCTGGTATAGATTGTTATATATATAATACACAGCATTTGCTTTTATTGAGTGGAAATATTTAATTTATTCTTCTCACTCAGAACATTTACTGAGCACCCACTATGGACCAGGAGCCATGCTTGGTGCTGGAGGATACAAAAATGAATGATACATCCTACCCTTGAGAAGCTCATCGTCTAGTTGAGGGCAAAACATAGATAAGATATAATTACAATGTGAGGTGAAAAACGTAATAGCAAAGGACTTTGGAAACATTTCTTACCAGTCAGCACAAACTACTGCTCCTATTAGAACACATTAAGGTGAAAGCATCACATTTCTTCAGTAACCCATTGTAAAACCCCATTGTGCATTAATTTATATGAGTTGACAACTGAAAGAAGGAAGTGAGCATTATAGGAACTTATACCCATTTGTGGAAAGGAATAATTTGGGAGCATCAGGCATCATATAAGGAAGCAGACTTAGAAGGGGTGATGGTACAGACAAGGGGTGATGGTACAGTCAGCTCTGGCAGCCAAGTGGTGCTTTTTATTTATGTAAACAGAATTTATTTTTTATAGCAGTTTTATGTTCACAGAAATATTGAGCAGAATGTACCAAGATTTCCCATATACTCCCTGCCCCCTCCATGATGCACAGCCTCCCCCATAATCACCACCCCTCACCAGAGTGGTGCATTTGTTGTAACTGATGAACCTACATTCACATACCGTTATCACCCCATCGCCCAAGTCCATAATTTACATTAGGATTTGTTCTTGGTCTTGTCCATCAAATGTGTTTTAAAGGAGCTCTAAATGAAGGTGGAGAACCAGGTGCAGTGTTAGGCAGAAAGGCAGGGAGACATCTGTTCAAAAACATTAAGACTGGTCATGGCTTCATTATTTTGTTTTGTTTTCCTCCCACATGCTCCTCTAGTGTAAAAAGAAGCTTAACAGAGTCAGGAAACAGGTCTTTTAGAGAGCAGAGAGTTCAGTACCTGCATGCTCATTAATATTCATGGTCGATGTAATGATGAATATGGCATACTTGGAGTCTTGTAGGTTGACTAAGACCTACTGGAGCCAGGGCACAGTTCATTACTCTGAAAATTGATAATTAAAGGAAAAGAATTAAGTATTCATGTTGGATTTCTCATATAAACTATTTTTCAGGGTAATCAAATAGTATTGGTGGATGAAGGAAAGATTTTCTGTACAGGAGAATTTCAGCTAATAAATGCAGAAGGAATAATAGAATTGGAAAAAGTTACCATTTTGCAAGCTCTAATGAAATAACTGATGCAGATAATGGTCATCAACAGTTGCAAGAATTATTAGATGAAGTGTTGATGGGGAGTGTTGAATATTCTGATCAATTCTAGCATCACTAAAAGTGAAAACACTAGGTAAGAAGGGACTCCGGTTATGATGCAGGATAAAATGCATGGCACCAGTTGTGGAGTGCATGTGTCAAAAATTCAAATCTGAGGCTAATTAACATTAATTAGATTATTGAATTAGGAATCTAACTTTCAACTCATAGGAGATACTGAGGATAGACCCATTAAGAAACATCCAGTGAAGGCCATTAGCTAAAACCAGGGTATGGAATCTTTTCTACATTAACTGACCAATTTCAAGGTTTAAATAGACTTTTTGCGTATCATGAACATTTTGAATAAATTCACTTTAGGAAAGCTGACTCCGCTCCTATAGGTATGAGTATTTAAGAAATTGTTAATGGTGTGTACCAAGGTAAATTCTAAGTTTTACAAGTGGAAATTAGTAAATTGCAGAGTTTAAACTTGTAGGCAGATTCATTTGCTAACAGATCCTGCTCACAAACTGGCTGTTGGATTCCTGGCTTTGGGTCAGAAATCAGTTGGGACAAGGAAGAAATTTGATGCGTGTCCTGCAGGCATTGGTTATTTTGTCCTTCGACCAGATTTATCTCTTGTCAATTTATTAACCTAATATTTCTGGTGAAGTAAAGAGACTGAAGTGAACTGCTTAAAAATGGCAAAAAAATAGTTAAAACAAATATTCAAACTTAATATTTGATCTTGATACTAAAACTCATGGCCCAGTGGAGTCTATCCGTTAGGAAATGTTTGAGCTTTAGTGATTTAGAAAATATAGTAGTTTAAAAACATTAGGTCTGTTTTCCTCTCAGAAATAAGAGTTCTGGAGTTAGGCAACTCAGGACTGGTACAGCAGCCCCCTGGTCATCAACATCCTGGTGTCCTTCTTTTATGTCTCACATTGGTTCAAAAACTTGGGAGTTGCCTGGATGAAATTTGCAACTGGCCTCCATACATGAAAGACAAGGAGAGACCAGACCATTCCATGTTGATAGTGGCCGTCCTAGTAAGCAAGGGAACTTATATATGAGGCTTGTCTTGGGTGCTGCGCGATGAATACATCTTCGCACTTGCCTGCCAGAACCCTAGAAGTTTATGTAGAGACCTTAATGGACTCAATCATGATTAAAAGACTGTAAATCTGGAGTGCCTGGGTGGATCAGTGGATTACGCCTCTGCCTTTGATCATAGGGTCCTGGGATCGAGCCCAGCATCGGGCTCTCTGCTCAGCAGGGAGCCTGCTTTCCCCTCTCTCCCTGCCTGCTGCTCTGTCTACTTGTGATCTCTGTCTGTCAAATAAATAAAAAAAATATTTTTTTTTAAAAAAAGCATAAATCTGTTGTGTGTACTATTTGAAATGCTTTTGGGAAGGACTACCGGCCCTTGTTAGTATATATAATTTTATATGTGTATTACACCCATTTTGAGGACGTCATGGTCCATTATTTTGCTACAAGCTCTTGTGTGATTTATTGATAAATGTGTTGAATCCTCATTTACTTCACTATTGTTCCTTTCTCATCCTGCCTCCACGTATGGCCTATTAGGTAAGAACAATAACATTTATAAGTCAAAGGTTGTTTCATAGCTGAGTAGCACTGTCATACTTTCTTGTCTAGGAAATCGTAATTGAGGCTGGCAAACTGGCAGTGATCTGATTAGCAGTTTGATTTATTTTGCATCCCTTTATGTCATAGGTCAATTCTCTCAGGAAAGTGCATATACAGAGGAGGGTTGGGGAGGACTCTTGGTAGACTTCCAATCTTTGAAATCTCATGTGTCGAGGTCTCTTTAGCCTTGCTCTGCAAAACTCCATTTGTGATTGAGATAGCTCAGGATTTTAAGTTATCCAAGAGGGCCTCTGTAAGAACAGATTTCTAGGGAACAGAACTATGCAGAGTTCTCCTGTCCCCAAATGCCACATATCACAGGGATGTATTTTGTGAAATTTGGGTTACTATGGCAAAATCTGAGTTATTCTCCTAAGTCAGATTTTTTAGGTTTTTTTCTTTATTTATTTGAGAGAGAGAGAGACAGAGATAGTGACAGAGATAGTGAGAGAGAGAACAAGCAGGCAGGAGAGGGAGAAGCAGGCTCTTAGCAGAGCCGGGAGCCTGATGCAGAGCTCAGTCCCAGGACCCTGGGATCATAACTTGAGCGGAAGGCAGATGCTTAGCCAGCTGAGCCACCCAAGTGCCCCCAAACTTTTTTTTAATCATTATTTATACATCATGGCTTTATTTGAAAGGACTGATGGAACCCGTAGGCATGTGCAATGAAGCACCGTGTATGTACATCATGTTATAGTGAGCAAAGCACAGGCTTTCAGATGTGAGGACCAGAGAGACTAAATCTGTCCCCTTCTGGAGTTTGTGACTCTGGGCAACTGTAATTTCTCTGAGTCTCAGATTGCTCCTTACCAGATTCTGTTTTGATAGCCAGATATTAACTAGGTGCCAATGGCTGTCTTAAGCACTGAAAGATGGCTATGAATAAGATAAAGGCGATTATGACCTTCGTAAAAGTTGACGCTGAGGTTGCAAATTCCATTGTTGTCACAGGTCAGGCAGGGAATATTAATGCCTAAAGAGGAGGGAAGTAAAATGATCCAGGAGAGATGGGGACTGTGGCTGGACTGAGGCTGCAGATCATCCAAAGGGATTTAGACTCAAAAAAGTTTTGAAACACTAGCTAATTCTAACGATACCCCTGCTGTATGGGCTGATTTTGTTAGTAGACTGTTTTACAACCTTACATTGACTATGGCGGAATACGGCAGTTTGTGTAGTCACTGGTAACTTCCCTGCTTGGGTGCTCTAACCTAATCATTAGCGCAGGGCTATGGGGGGTCACTGTGTTTGGATCCCTACTTTGCTATCTGTCTAGATGTGGTCTCTTCCTCAAGTAAATGACTTTGAGCAAGTCACTAATCTCCATGTGTCTCCATTTTCTCCTCTCCAGCATGAGAAAAATAATAGATTTAGTGGCCTTGCAGTTAATTGAGTTAATATGTGTAAAGAGAATATTACCCGCCACATAATACACACTCAATAAATATTAGGAATTATTATGGGCCTGCATAGGAAAAGGACTCCTTAAAAAAGCTTTAAAGGGAGAATTATAAACAGAATGGACAAAACACTGGCAGTTAGTGCCTGCTTTTTGGCTATCCCATCTCAGGTGTAATGGGAATAGCTAGACGTAAGTCTAAGTGGATTATTGAAACATTTCTACTTTTGGTAGAGTAACACTGTGATGGCTGACTTTATATGTCAACTTGGCTGGGCCACGGTGCCCAGATATGTGGTGAAACATTATTCTAGATGTTTCTGTGAAGGTGATCTTAGATGGTATTTACATTTAAATCAGCAGACTTTGAGGAAAGCAGATTGTGCTCCACAGCACAAATAGGCCTCATCCAATCAATTGAAGGTCTGACGAGAACAGAAGACTGACCTCCTGAGGCCAAGAGGGCATTCTGTGCCATTTGCCTTTGGGCTTCATCAGCAACGGCTCTTTCTGGTTCTATGGCAGACTGCTTTGGGTTTGAACTGCAACTGTCTTCGGAGTTTCCCGCCTGCTGCCTGCTTCCCCTATCAAACGTGTCAAACCTCCACAATCATGTGAGTTAATTCCTTAAAATAACTCCCCCCCATCTTTCTGTCTTTCTCTCTCTGTACATATACATATTCCTCTCTCTCTCTCTCAATATTTATATGTATATATATATAAATATATGTATATATGTACATATATGTATGTATATACACACATACATATGCACATATATATGTACATACATATGCATGCACATCTTATTGGTTCTGTTTCTTTGGAGAAGGTTAATACAAATACTTTGGTTGGTGAGTCCCTATCTCCATAGCATGTTACAGTACAGGGCAAGAAGAATTAAGGTTGCAGATAGAATTCAATTTGCTAATTAGTTGACTTTAAGATAGGAAGTTGTGATACTGTGATTTATAATAAGAACTATGTATTTGGTCTTTGTTCCTGTTTCTGGCACAGAACTTAAAACTCTTAGAATTCCTTAAGTGCTAAGAGTGGTAAGTGTCATAAGAGTGATGTGTCCTGATTTTCATCACAAACCCCTTTCAACCACACCTTGGTTTATGGTTCATGAGTGACTTTTGGAATGCGCCTGAGGATGTGAACTGGTTGCTAGGGGAAACAACCCCATTGGAACTTTCAGTTCTACCCCCTGACCTCCAGGGACTAGAAAGGAACAAGGTTGAACACTTGCCCATGGCCAGTGATTTCATCAATCATGCCTAAGTAACGAAGCCTCCATAAAAACTCAAAAAGGGCAGTGTTTGGGGAGCTTCCGGTTGGTGAACACGTGGACGTCCTAGAGGAGTGGCCCACAAGGAGAGGCCATGGACGTTCCACACCCCTTTCTACATACCTCGCTCTATGCATTTCTGCTATCTGGTGGTTTCTGAGTTATATCTTTTTAGAGTAAGTGGGTGATCTAGTAAGCAAAATGTTTCTCTGCATTTTGTGAGCCACTTTAGCAAATTAATGGAACACGAAGAAAGGGTCATTGTGATGTAGAAAAATGTTGGGGTTTGGAGCTGATGGCCAAGAAAGAATTCTTGAAACATTTTTGGTGTAAAAAGGTGATTTTATTAAAGCGTGGGGACAGGACCCATGGGCAGAAAGAGCTGCACTGGGGTTGTGATAGGTGACTAATTGTATACTTTCAAGTTGAAAGGGGTTAGGGACAAGCACAAGCCTCAGGTATTTTGGAAACGAGATTCCCGGGATCCTCAAGGGGGTAGCTCTTGGAAAAGGTCATTTATTACTATTTAGTAAAAACTCAGTCATGAGACCCTTCAAAGGTATAGCAGTGGGCCATAGGCTGGGAGGATGATCGCTAACATGTATCTTAGGGGGTAGAGATAAAGGAAGTTGCTGAAGGAATTTTTATATGTTAAAGAAGACTTACGGGATCCTGGAGGGTAGGGATAAGTTTGCTTATCCCTTAGTAAAGTATTGATATCAAGGCAGCTGAGTTCCTAGAGGAATGTCACCACTTGTTTCAAGGATTTGTCAATGGGCTGTAAGTAGTAAGGAAATTTAATTTTTCATTTGCCTTTGTTTCCCACATCAATTGGAAGCTCAGATTTATAGCCAGTGGGTCAGAAAGCACAGTGACATACTGAACTTGAGATTGGCATTTGAAGCTGTGGGGAGGGAAGGGACAGCCTTGGGTAACCGAGCCCTTAACTTGTGGGATATGATGTTATCTCCAGGTAGAGAGTGTCAGAATTAAGTTGAATTGTGGGACACCTACTGGTATCAGAGAATTTCTTGGTGGTGCAGAAACGTATTGGAATTTGTGTCAGAATTGGAGGAACTTAATTTGGATTATCAAGATGGGTCCAAAAAAATCACAAGCGTTCTTAAAAGTAGAAGAGAGAGACAAGAAAGTCCAGAGTCAGAGGGAGATGTGACTAGAGATATAAATCAGGCAGTGACTTTAGTCATAAGGAATGGAGGGCAGGCGTGGTTGGCTCTCACATCCCTCCCTCTCCTCTTCATCCCCATGCTTCTCCTCTGGTTGGGGGAGGGAAAATGATGGGCAGAGACATTTGTTCTTGTGTGAAGTGAACTTTTTTACATTGATTATGTCTTCTTCTACTTTGTGGTTTAAAATGTTGTGAAGAAAATAGTTCCAATATATTTAGGGAATTAGATGAAGAATTATTGAAAATAGACTCATTAGGCAAGAATGGCTTGGGGGGTGGCAAAAGGAAGGACATTGTTGCACTGGCATTGGGAGTTCTAAGCTGGCTGCCAGAGTCCACTGAAGACAGATTTGGGGCAGAGGCAAGTGGAAAGGGGTTGGTGTTCTTGGAGTCATAAGAAATGTTAGGGGCACAATAAAACTTTGTGTGAATACCATCAGAGAATGGTTCATACCTGATAAGCCAAGAGTGAGAAGGGGTCTTGGGGCAGGGTCTTTGGTGGAAGGGGTGAATGTATCACTTAGGATACTTTCCGTTACCACAACAGAAAACCTACCAAGTGTGGCTTAAGCAGAGAACATTTATGTATCTCACATAACCAGAAGCCTGGAGGCAGGAAGCACAGAGGAACTATTTCATCCAGTCAGTGGAATCAACATGGCCTCGGTTTTTCTATTCTTTTCTTCGGCCATGTCCAGCTGGACACCTTTTTCATCCTTAGGCATCTTGTCTCCTGGTTGCAGGGTGATCTCAGGCAGCAGGAAAGTAGTAGCTTTGTGCATTTCTCTCTTTCTTTCTTTCTTTCTTTCTTTCTTTCTTTCTTTCTTTCTTTCTTTTTTCTTCTTCTTTTGTTTCTAGTATTTAGTACAGTATGTGTACATAGCTGTAGCACAAAGTAGCTGTTCAATAAATACTGTTTGAATAAATGATTATTAATTTGCTTCTAAACATTATTAATTTGCTTCTAATGTGTCATCATCTGCTGGTTTTGTGATTAACATTGTAAAAGAACCTTACAGCTAGTCAGTAACCATATCTGATCGCTACTGAGGATATAGAGGTAGAGACAGGGAAAAGGTTTACCTTGTAGAGGACTTTGCTGGGGTAGGACAGGCCAAAGCATCTAAACTTTTCTTTCCCCCTGTCTAGAAGTCCTGCTCAGAGTGTGAACAGACTTTCTCTGTGGAGGCGGGGTGGTCTGGATTTTCTCTAGTCTCCTTCCAATCTTTTGTTATGGCAGGAACTCTGAACCTCATTTCCTTTAAGGCTCAGCCTTTAAGTTTCAAAACACTGGATCTTTCAAATCACAAGTCTTGGCCTGCACAGTCATTGCCTCTCTGTTCCAAGGGAGGAAGGCAACAGCGAAATATGGGAGGCAGGGAGTGACCATGAGATCTGCACGCATTAGTCAGCTAACTTAGATTTTCTAGCCTTTATCCTATAATGGACTAAATGCATACTAGACTCTATAATCATTTAAGTAAATGAAGGGATGCATACACCAGCAAATCATTGAATTAATCAAAATCCAGAAGAAGAGTTGACAATCTGGCTGACAGCTGTCCCGTCTCCCTCGGAGAGTATGGTGAGGTCCGATGAGGTAGTCAGAACAGTGACAGCATTGCTGATGCTGAGTTAAGCCCTGCATTACATAGCCCTGAATTCTGTTTAGAATTGCAATTCCCAGAAAAGAGACAGGGGCCAAATCTGTTGTCAGGGCAAACATTTGGCTAATATAACCCCTAGGAAATCAGCAATTCCCTCCTTCTGCGGTCTGGAGAGTGTTTCCATGTCGTTGTGAAGACAGAACGAAAACCAAGCTACTGTGAATTTTCTTACAAGCGTGTGTTGCAGCAGCTGAGCAAGCAGTAGGAAATGAGTCATCTGAGGCCGTCCTACCCTGTTAGCTTTTGTCTCTAACAACGTTCTGACTTGCTTACTGTTGAGTGTCTGTTTCAGTTTCTCCCACATGTGTTTCTGAAGCATCCAGAAGCAAAATGGGAAAGTATTCTAATGGAATGAGTCTGCAGATGATAAAAAAAATGGGGAGGAATTACGAATAGTTCAGGAGATGTTCTTAAAATGCAATCCGATCTTGATAAATGAAGGACATAGCCTGATATCATTAAAAATAATTAGTCAAGTAGCTCACCGGGGGAGAAATGAAAATAGAGTGTTCAACTGGGCAAGATGTAGTTTCTATAATACTGCCACATAGGCTTGTGAAGATTCCACTATGAATGACATGATCAGGAATCATGGGAGTGTGTTACAATGACAGTAGGTATGTTGTTTAGTGTCAATAGAAACATCAGAGATAAAGTTACCTTAGCAAAATCATTTCACCGTACATGAGACAGTCAAGGGCTGCTGTAATTGATGCAATAATAGTAGATTTGGAAAATAGTCCCCAAACCGTCCATATTGGTGGAGTAAATATTCTCTGATGCCCAGAAAGAGGGGTAGGAGGCAATATCGGAATTGAAGATGACACAGCATCTCTCTGCTGTTTACAGAAATGCCTTGAACTGCCTTGTTTGTAAAGACAGAAGACTTTTCTCTTTAGCTTTTGCTTTGGTCTTTGCCACAGTATCCTTTCTTCTGCTTTGACCATTATATTGGAGACAACTGTGGGATCCATGTAAGTATTCTCTGATGATATCAAGATCATTGTAGATCAGTCTCCCTGCTATGCCCGCCCTGGGCAATGGACCTCTGGTACACAGACCTAGATTAATCATGAATAAGATTTATGACATCCTCCCAACATAGATCTAGTCATGGATTTTTTAGTATCTAGTTATTTTTATTTTTCACAATGTAGTAAACATCTATGAACCCACCACTTGAAACAGAAGCTGGGAAGGTGTTATATAATCTTCTTCTTAACCCCAGGTTTCATTCCATCTTCCCATCACTCTGCCTGCTTGACCCAAGATGACCATCATCCAAAATACCATGTTCATCATTTTTCCTTTTCTCCCTATTTTACAAAGTTTTATTTCATATGTTTAGAATCCTAAAAAATACATTTTTACCTTGATAAGAATTATCATAATAGATGTAGCTGTTTGGGATTTACTTTTCACTTACATTGTCAGGACTATCTATACCGTTGTGCATTACTGTACTTCATTCATTTTTGCTGCTGTGTGACATTCCATTGTGTGACTATACCACCCTGTATTCATCTTTTCTTCTGTAGGTGGTATTTGGGTTATTTCCAGGTTATTACTACTATGAACAATGCTACTTTGAACACTCTAGCATATTTATTCTATTAGAAGGAAGAGTTTCTCCTGGATTATTTTCACTGTCATTCAAATATGCTTTAGTGCCTCTTATGCCAAATTCACCTGTTCCTACCCTTACCCCACATTCTCTTTCAACTGCTGGCAGATCTCCATATTCTACTTTCCAGCCAAGACTCTTTTAAGAGTGTATACATACCGTCTACTCTGTGTAGTCACTCTTCAAATCAATCTCTTATGGCTTCTGCACCCAGACTGTTTTGCTGAGGTTATCAATGGTTTTCATAAGCCAAATCCAATGGACATTTCCCTGAAGTCTTATTAGAACTGTGGTTAGCTGTATTTGACCCAATTGAGTATTCCCTCCTTGTTAAAATTCTTTCTTTTGGCTTCCATGTCACCACAGTCTCTTTGATTTCTTCTGTCTATATTTTGTTGTGTTTTTTTCCCCCTCTGCTTACTACTTAAAAATATATATTAGAATTCTTCAAGGTCAGATTGAGGTTTCTTTCTCTTCTCACTCTGTTATTTCCCAGGGGTGGCCCTATTTATGTCTACTGTTGTAGCAAAATTCTTTTTTTTTTTTAAATTGTTTAAGTTGAAGTATAGTTGATACACAATGTTAAATTAGTTTCAAGTGTACACCATATTGATTTGACAAGTTTATATGGTATGCTATGCTCAGCACAAGTGTAGCTACCATCTGTCACTATACAAGCTATTACAATATCATTGACTATATTCTCTATGCTGTGCCTTTTATTCCCATGACTTATTCATTTCATATGAAGGGAAGCCTGTATCTCCCACTCCACTTACCCTCTTTGCTCATTCCTCTAACCCTCTCCCCTCTAGCCTCTTCAGCAAAATTAATTTTATATACTTTTACTCTCAAAAGTATCCTAGTTTGATGACAAGTTATATATCCTCCTTACCTAGATAACAATGGCTCCTGGTTCATCCTTATTTATCAAACCTTCTACTAATCATCTTTTTTTGGATATTGTGTGGGCACTTTAATCTTAACATGTGTAGGGGTGCCCGGGTAGCTCAGATGGTTAAGCGGCTGATTCTTGATTTCAGCTCAGGTCATGATCGCAGTCCTGAGGCTGAGCCCTGTGTTGGGCTCCCCACTCAGTGGGTAGAGTGCTTTGCATTCTATCTTTCCCTTTCCCTTGTGCCCCTCTCCCTAGGCTCACATGCATGAGTTCATGCACACTCTCTTTCTGTGTCTCTCTAAAACAAAAAAATAAATCTTAAAAAAAAAAAAAAACCTCTCAAACTATTTTTTTTCCTTCCAAAACCCATTTCTTTTCCCTAGTGTTCAACTCACAAAATAGCACCTCCACTCACTTAATTACTGAAACTCTAAACTTAGAGACTTTATTGGTTTTTTTTTTTTGTATTTTATAATTCCCCATTTCTCAGACCATCTGTCGCTAAGACTTATCAATTTTTTAAAATTTAAATTCAATGAGCCAACTCATCATTAGTTTCAGATGGAGTGTTCAATAATTTATCAGTTGTGTATAACACCCAGTGCTCATGATATCACATACCCTACTTAATGCCCATCACCCAAATTACCCCATTTCCCCACCCACCTCCCCCCCAGCAACCCACAGTGTGTTTCCTGTAGTTCAGAGTCCCTCATGGTTCTTCTTCCTCTCTGCTGACTTCTCATTCTGTTCTCCCTCCCTTCTCCTGCAGTCCTCTGCCCTGTTGCTTATATTGCACATATGAGTGAAACTATATGGTAATTGCCTTTCTCTATTTGACTTATTTTGCTCAGCACAGTACCCACCAGTTCCATCCATGTCAATGTAAAAGGTAAGTATTCATCCTTTCCGATGGCTGAGTATATTGTGTGTGTGTGTGTGTGTGTGTGTGTGTGTGTGTATTCATTGTATATATATGCCACATCTTCTTTATCTATTCATCTGTCAGTGAACATCTCAGCTCTTCCTACAGTTGGCTATTGTGGACATTGTTGCTATGAACACTGGGGTGCATGTGCCCCTTAAGATTACTACATTTGTGTCTTTGGGGTAAATACCTAGTAATGCAATTTCTGGGTCATAGGGTAGCTCTATTTGTAACTTCTTGAGGAACATCCATACTGTTTCCCAGAGTGTCTGTACTAGGTGCATTCCCACCAACAGTGTAAGACTGTCCCCTTTTTTCTGCATCTCTGCATCCTCTCCTGTCATTTCCTGTCTTGTTAATTTTAGCCATTCCGACTGTGTGAGGTGGTATCTCATTGTGGTTTTCATTTGTATTTCCCTGATGCCAAGTGATATGGAGCATTTTTTTCATGTGTCTGTTGGCCATTTGTATGTCTTCTTTGGAGAAATAAAAGGCATTCAAATTGGCAAAGAAAAAGTCAAACTCTCACTCTTCACAGGTGACATGATACTTTATGTGGAAAACCCAAAAAACTGCACCCCCAAATTGGTAGAACTCATACAATAATCAGCAATGTGGCAGGATATAAAATCAATGCACAGAAATCAGTTGCATTTCTCTACACTAACAATGAGACAGAAGAAGGAGAAATTAAGGAATTGATCCCATTTGCAATTGTACCCAAAACCATAAGATGCCTAGGAATAAACCTAGCCAAAGAAGTAAAGGATCTGTACTCCAGGAACTATAGAACACTTATGAAAGAAATTGAGAAAGATACAAAGAAATGGAAAAACATTCTATCCTCATGGATTAGAAGAATAAATATTAAAATGTTTAGGCCACCCAGAGCAATCTACACATTCAATGCAATCCCTATCAAAATACCATCAACATTTTTCATTGAGCTGGAACAAATCCTAAATTTGTATGGAATCAGAAAAGACCCCAGATAGCCAGAGGAATATTGAAAAAGAAAATCAAAGCTGGTGGCATCACCATGCCAGACAAACCTATAATCATCAAGGCAGTATAGTACTGGAACAAACACAAACATATAGATGAATGGAACAGAATAGAGAACCCAGAAATGGATTATCAACTCTATAAGGAGGGGAGGGAGGGGGAAAGGAGGTGCTGCAAAGAACTCCTAACAGATGCCTAGCTTTCCACACTTGTCCAGATCTCTTGCTCATCTGTTCTCTTACCTACCCTGATATTTTTAAAACATAAATCAGATCATGTCACTGCCTGCTTCAACCCTTTCAATGACTTGTCACTGCACTCAGAAGAAAAGCACAGTGCTTTTTCTGGCTTCCAAAGATTAGCATGCCCTCTCTTATGACCCAGTCTCAACCTGGGTCATTCTCCTTCTCATCCACTCTGGCCATGCCATCTCTTAGCTCTACCATTGCAGTCTTATCCCAAGGCCTTAACACAGGAAAACCCTCCTCTCACTACCACTCCTACCCTGTCTAATGCTCATTCATCCATTAGATCTCAGCTTAAGCATCATTTATCCTGGAATGTGGTATCATTATGTACATGTATGTGTGATTTTAAAAATGGCATTTTTTCAATTCTTAAGTAATTTTTTTTAAAGATTTTATTTATTTATTTGATAGACAGAGATCACAAGTAGGCAGAGAGGCAGGCAGAGAGAGAGGAAGGGAAGCAGGCTTCCTGCTGAGCAGAGAGCCCGATGCAGGGCTTGATCCCAGAACCCGGGATCATGACCTGAGCCGAAGGCAGAGGCTGTAACTCACTGAGCCACCCAGGTGCCCCAGTAATTTTTTTGAATTAGAAAATATAGGTAAGTAAAAAAAAATAGTCATCATCATCCCTCACTCAAAAATAAACATAGTTAACATCTTGGTATGTATTTTTCTACACCTTTTCTCTGTCTGCATAGCCTAGGTATCCATTGTTTACATGGCCCCAAGTCCTATAATTGGGGGGAATCATTTTATCCTATAAATTTAAGATGTAATTCACACCAGGACTGCTTCTTTATGTTGGAAAACTCATTATCTTTGCCAGTTTCCCTAGGGATTCTTGGGTTGGCCAAACATCTCTCTTGGCCACATCTTGCTTCAATTTCCTGCTTCCACTGCTGTTTCTATCTCCCCTGTGTCTAGTTTCTTGTGTAGACTCAAATGTGGGACACAGCCCCTTATCCTTGATTCTGTGCTTCTCCTTTCCAGGACAGGGCAGGAACAGTCTGGAAAATGCTACAGAAAAGCACATGCTTAACACATCTCTATTTTTTGGAAAACCTGCAGCTACCTCATCCTGAAGATGCCTTGCTATCTGCTTTGCTGGGCTGGGGCATTCTCTCTCTTTCAAACCGTGCCTCTCCTCACTTAGTCCTCCAACTGTGCCCACTCTTGTGAGTTTCCTAGAGGGAGCAAGTTAATTTTGTCTGTTTTAATGGTTCTTTCCAGATCTTTTTCTGGAGGGTCTCAGTTTCCAAACTCAAGCCTACTAAGATGTCTTTCCTAAACAACAGGTATTTTAGGCTGGAGAAGAATCATGCCATGCATCTGGTGGGCAAAAACAGCTCTGACCAGTTATTTGAAATAGCAGTTTTTTTTTTTTTTAATAATCTTCTTTGCACATAGGAATGCTTGCCCCCCCCATGGTACCGTACAATATATATTGGTTAGAAATCTGCATGCTTCATTTAATGGTGGACAGTGAGGTTCTTCTGTGTCAAAATAAGTACATGGTGTAGGCAGTAAAGCAGAACATTTACTAAACTATGGTAGGTAGGATGCCCTGAAAGGTTGTTAGAAATGGAGATTCTCAGGCTCCATGTGGGACCATGCATTCATATCAGTACTTTGATCCCTAGGACATTCATGTGCAAACAAATTTTGAGGCACATTAGAGCCCAACATTTATATGGCTTTCGTAAGAGCAAAGTAACAATTCTTATTTTTTCTTCATTGGAAAACCTATAAAAGGCTATTATGGACATTTATATGGCTATTTAATTTCTGCTTTGATACAGCTAGCTTTAGTTATTAAATGTGACTTCAATGCCAAAATGCAAAGTGCTTTCCTATACTGTGATGTCTCCAAGAGCTGGCCTTTCCCTCTGGTAACATGAAATATAGAGTCCATGATTTTCACATTATATTGTTATAAAAAACTAAAGTAAAATGTACTGCCTTTTAAAATTAATGTAAAATTTTCTCTTACCTTGTCTTCTAAATTAGTTTTAAAAGCAATTTGCATATATATGTATAATATGTTATATATACATAGTTAAGACTAAAATACCTTTTGCTTTTGATTCATTTAGAACACAGTTCCTTAAGTAGGAGTTCTTTGAAGATACAATACTAGTATAGAGTATCATATTGGGTCAGTTCAGTGCAATTGAAAACTGTGATATGGTTTAATTTGGAACCCCAAGTAAATAAGAGAAAAATAAAATTCTACTCCTTGTTCTCATGTTACAAAGTTTATAATGAAGTAAACTGCTTTTCCCTCAAAAAAAAAGTTACCTTCACAACATTACTTCTAGTTTGTCTCATTTTAGAGCTCTTAAAAATTGTTAATTTAACTAGCACGCTATTTGCTATGTACAAGAAGTCATGTGAAAATCTCAGTTTTTGAAACCCCTCTACTGAAAATTCATGTAGCACATCTTTCTGTCCAGATTTGAAAAGCTTCAATTTCCCAGCTGGTAAAAGAATTAAGTGTGTGTATGCTTCCAATTAGAAGCAAGATTTTCCCAATGCATCATCCAAGGTTACACAGTGGTCCACAGAGGATTTGTGGGGCCCTTTCTTTCTTTGTCTTCTCATTTTCTGCTGCTGTTATGTGGACAGTTTGCAGAACTTTGGCTGCTGAGCAAGATGTAAAAATTTCTGAACATTGATTCATGAGGAAGTAGCAATTCAATCCGAACAAATAGAATGCCACATTTACAGTTTGTTTCCTTGGAAATAACTTTCAGGAAGCAGGAGAGTTAAAAACCAGAAGGGCATTGTTTCACAAATGGAAGCTACTTCTTCATGTGCCAGTGGGAATTGTTTTCTAAAGTTCCTTTTAGAGCAGACAGAATTAAATAATACATTCTGAAAATTTTCATCAAGTAATACAGTTCCAAGTTTTCACAAGTTGTAAAGGGAGGAGAGAGAAGCCAAAGTAAAGACTAAAAAGTGTTCTTAAGTCAAGCCTTCATTTACAACAGAGACGTCACTCCTAAACAGGTCATGAAGGTAGAAAAATGATATTCAAATATTGTACTTGGGTATCAAAAATTCATAATTTTGCACTTTGGTCTCAGTCTATCATGCATCCCCTTGGAAAAAAAATCCTTTATAGGTTTTTGTTATATCATGCATCACTTTGAAATTCAGACCTGAATCTTGGTATAGAAGCTGCTTTCACATCTTTCTAAGAGCCCCATGAGTGGGTCCTGCTGCAGAAATTAAGGGAACTTAACCTGAAATTTAAAAAAAATATATCCGGGGCACCTGGGTGGCTCAGTCATTTAAGTGTCTAATTCCTGATTTCAGCTCAGGTCACAATCTTAGTTTTGCGGGTTTGAGCTCTGCATCAGGCTCTGTGCTGGGTGTGAGCCTGTTTAAGGTTCTCTCTCTCTCTCCTTCTGCCCCTTCCTTCCCTCTCTAATATATATATATATATATATAGTATATATCTGGAAAGAGATTAGCATATTTCCAGATGTTCTGTGTAGAGAAAGGAACTTTTACACAAAAAATCTTAAATGATTGGAAACCTTTCTTCCCCCATATGTATATTAGGCAGGTTGAATAAGAAGTCCATTCAATCATTCTGTAAAAAATTTATTAGGTAGAATTCACAGAAACCAGTTAATATTAGTATTTATTGAAATAAGAAGAACTCAGTCTTCATGATTGTTCCAATATCTGTCATATGAAACTTAGAATTGATAGGGCCTGCAAGAACATGGCAGGGATGTCTGCTGTCACCACTGTTGTTCAACATAGTACTGGAAGCTTAGTCTCAGTAATCAGACAACAAAAAGAAATTTTAAAAAGGCATCCAAATTGGCAAGGAGGAAGTCAAACTTCTGCTCTTCGCAGATGACATGATACTCCATGTAGAAAACCCGAAAGACTCCACCAAAAAATTGCTAGAACTGTTACATGAATTCAGCAAAGTTGCAGGATATAAAATCAATGTACAGAGATCTGTAGCATTTCTACAACCAGTAATGAAGCAACAAAAAGAGAAGTCAAGGCATCAATCCTATTTACAACAGCACCAAAAATCACAATATACTTAACAATACACATAACCAAAGAGGTAAAAGTTGTGTACACTGAAAGCTACAGGACACTCATGAAAGAAACAGGAAGATGCAAAGAAATGGAAAAACATTCCATGTTCTTGGGTAGGAATAACAAATATTGTTAAAGTGTCTATACTACCCAAAGTAATCTAAACATTCAACACAATCCCAATCAAAATACCAGCAGCATTTTCATAGTGCTAGAACAAAAAATTCTAAAATTTGTATGGAACCAGAAAAGGCCCCACATAGCTAAAGTAATGTTGAAAAAAAAAAAGCAAAGTGGGAGGCATCACAATTCCAGACTTCAAGCTGTATTATAAAGTTGTAATCATCAAGACAGTATGGTACTAGCACAAACAGACACATAGTTCAATGGAACAGAATAGAGAGCCCAGAAATGGGCCCACAACTATAATGCCAACTAATCTTCAACAAAGCAGGAAAGAATGTCCATTGGAAAAAATACAGTCTCTTCAACAAATGTTTCGGGGAAACTTGGACTGTGACATGCAGAAGAATGAAACTGGACCACTGTCTTATACCACACACAAAAATAAATTCAAAGTGGATGAAAGACCTAAATGTAAGACAGGAAATCATCAAAATCCTCATGAAGAAAGCAGGTAGGAACCTCTTTGACCTCAGCTGCAACAGCTTCTTACTAGACACGTCTCTGGAGGCAAGGAAACAAAAGCAAAAGTGAACCATTGGGATGTAATCAAGATAAAAAGCTTCTGAACAGTGAAGGGAAAAATCAACAAAACTAAAGGGAAACCGATGGAATGGGAAAAGATATTTGCAAATGACATATTGGATAAAGAGTTAGTGTCCAAAATCCATAAAGAAATTATCAAACTCAACACCTAAGGAACAAATAATCCAGTTAAGAAATGGACAGAAAACACAAATAGACCTTTTTTTCAAAGAAGATATCCATATGGTTAACAGACACATGAAAAGATGCTCAACCCTCCTCAGCATCAGGGAAATACAAATCAAAACCAGGATGAGATACCACTTCACACCTGTCAGAATGGCTAAAATTAACTCAGGAAACAACAGATGTTGGTGAGGATGCAAATAAAGGGGAACCCTCGTACACTGGGTTGCTGCGAAGGCAAGATGGTGCAGCCACTCTGGAAAACAGCACGGAGGTTCCTTAAAAAGTTAAAAATAGAGCTACCTTATGACCCAACAATCGCACTACTAGGTATTTATCCAAAGGATACAAAAATGCTGATTTGAAATGGCACTTCGATGTTTATAGCAGCGATGTCCACAATAGATAAATTATGGGAAAAGTCCAAATGTCCATCAACTGATGAATGGATAAAGAAGAAGTGGCATATATATACAATGGAATATTACTCAGGAATCAAAAAGAATGAAATCTTGCCATTTGCAACAACATGGATGGAACTAGCTAAGAATAATAAGTTAGAGAAAGACAAATATATGATTTCACTCATGTGGAATTTAAGAAACAAAACAGATGAACATAGGGGAAGGGAAGGAAAAATAAAATGAGTTGAAAACAAGGGGGTGAACCATAAGAGACTTAAATATGGAGAACAAACTGAAGGTTACTGGAGGGGGCATAAGTGGGGGATGGGCTAAATGGGTGATGGGTCTTAAGGAGGGCACTTTCTGGGATGAGCACTGGGTGTTATTATTATTTATTTATTTATTTGACAGAGAGAGATGGTGAGAGAAGAAATACAAGCAGGGGGAGAGGGAGAGGGAGAAGCAGGCTTCTTACTGAGCAGGGAGCCCAATATGGAACTTGAACCCACAACCCTGGGATCATAGCCTGAGCCAAAGACAGATGCTTAATGACTGAGCCCCCCAGGTGCTCTTAGGTGTTATATATAAGTGATGAATCACTAAATTCTACTCCTGAAACCAATACCACAGTATATGTTAAGTTATTTGAATTTAAATTAAAAAAATAAAAAATGAAAATAAATATTTCCAGACAAAAACCAGGGTAGTTGCAAACAACATAATGCTAGAAGCAAGAAGAAAATGAACTAATTACCTTCAAAATCTAAGGGAAAATAATTTCAAACTCAAAATTCTATACCCAGTTAAACATAAGAATAAAACCACATCCTAAAGACATGTGATTTCCTGGCATGTTAAGCACTGAAAAAAATTCCCTTTTGAAAATAATACTAACTGATGTGCGCTCACAAGAAGAAAAATTAACCCAATAAATGAAATACAAGAAACAATGATTAGCTGAGAACCAATAAAATTTATTAAATATAAAAAAAAGCTAAAAAAGGTATTGATGTGGCCTCTATTTTAATCCAACTTCTCTGTGATTTTAAAGTATCATTTACTTCAAAAATAGCCAGAAATCTGAGCTAACAGTATAGGTAGACTTAGCTGAGGAGTTTCCCACTTATTAGAGTGTGGTATGGTGCTCCTTCTCTGCAGATGCATGCCCACATACACCTACATCCACGCCCACATGCACAACCCTGAAGAGCATTAGTTTAAAAGCAGTCAAAGTAGAACCACTCAGGATAGGAATGTAAGTATTCTTGCTCAAGGTACTTGTGGCTGTAGAACATACTTGTTTCATACTATTGTCACAAAAACAGTTATTACGATGGCGTCACCAGTGGGAAGGCCGATGTGCCCTCTTTTTTTTTTTTTTAAAGACTTTATTTATTTGACAGAGAGAGATCACAAGTAGAGAGAGAGAGAGAGAGAGAGAGAGGAGGAAGCAGGCTCCCTGCCTAGCAGAGAGCCCGATGTGGGACTCGATCCCAGGACCCTGAGGTCATGACCTGAGCTGAAGGCAGAGGCTTAACCCACTGAGCCACCCAGGCAGCCCCCGATGTGCCCTCTCTAGTCCAAGCTGCCATTGTCTTTCACCTCCACTGCTGCTCAGTCTCCCAGTTGGTCTTTCTACTTCCACTATTGTCCCATTAGAGTCCATTCACACAACAGCAAAAGTGATATGTATTTTTTAAGGTTTCTAGCATTTTTTTAAATTGTAAAATATAGATAACTGAAAACTTGCCAAACTCAGCATCTGAATCATTTTCACATGTATTAATTCAGTGGTATTAAGTACCCTCACATTGTTGCACAATCATCACTACTGTCCATCTCCAGAATTTGTATCACCATAAACTGAAACTCTGTATGGTTTAAACACTAATTCCCTTTTCCTTCTACCTCCAGTCCTTGCTAATCACTATTCTATTCACCATCTCTATGAATTTGACTACTCTAGGTCTCTCATATTAGCAGACCTTTGGGGTCTGGCTTATTTCATTTAGCATAATGTCTTCAAGTTTCGTACACATCATAGCATGTGTAATTACTTTCCTTTTTAAGGCTGAATATTATTCCATTGTATACTTGTTTATCCATTCATCTGTTGATAGACATTTGGGTGGTTTCCATGTTTTGGCTATTGTGAATACTGCTGCTGGTGTCAGCGTTGGTGTACAAACAGCTATTTGAGTCCCTGCTCTCAATTCTTTTGAGTATATACCCAGAAGTAGAATTGCTGGTTCATATGATGATTATTCTGTTTTTAGTTTTTCTGGAGGCACCATACTGTTTTCCACAGCAGCTGTCCTAGCACTACTCAAGAGTTCCCATTTCTCCACATGCTTCCCAACATGTGTCCGTTTGCCATTTTTTTTCAGATTATTTATTTATTTATTTGACAGACAGAGATCACAAGTAGGCAGAAAGGCAGGCAGAGAGAGGAGGAAGCAGGCACCCTGCTGAGCAGAGAGCCCGATTCGGGGCTCGATCCCAGGACCCTGAAACCGTGACCTGAGCTGAAGGCAGAGGCCCTAACCCACTGAGCCACCCAGGTGCCCCCGTTTGCTATTTTTTAAAATAATAATCATTCTAATAAATGCACATGTGATAATTTTTAAAACACAAATTAATACCATTTCCTGCCTAAAACTCCGTGGCTTTTCATGACTCTTTATCAAAGCCATCAGGCCTGAATGTATCTGTCCCCTGCTTGTTTTTCTAGCTTCATCCTATGACTCCCCCTTGCTTTCCTAGGACACTGTAAAGTCTACCTCCGGTGAGGATTTTTCTGTTCGTTCTTCCCTCTGGTGTGACTTCCCTACTCCCTCATTTTGCATGGATGGCAGCTTATATTATTCTTCGTGTTCCTACCTCTGCAAGGGTCCCCAGCACCCTTTGTAAGGATAACCCCAGCGCCTTGTTCTTTTCCTTTGTAGCACACATCACCACTGGAATGACGTCATCCCTTTTACTGTTGCCTGCCTAGAACGGAAGCTCCATATGGTATTGCCAGTGGCCAGCTCTACTCTTGCTTCCTCAGAGCCTGCCAGGCTCCTAAGAAATGCTCAAACGGAGCTGATAATTAATTCACAACAAGGACATGGAAATTCCTCTCAGATTTGTAATTTTTCTCCTCTACTAATGAAACATATGTTCAATTTCTCTAGTTTGTCAAGACAAAATTCTTCAGAAACAAATTTACTGTCTAAAATTTTATATTTTTAATCATTTTTTAAATTTATTTTCAGCATAACAGTATTCATTGTTCTTGAACCACACCCAGAGCTCCATGCAATCCGTGCCCTCTCTAATACCCACCACCTGGTTCCCCCAACCTCCCACACCCCCATCTCTTCAAACCCTTCAGATTGTTTTTCAGAGTCCATAATCTCTCATGGTTCACCTCCCCTAAAATTTTATAGTATTTTTATTATACATTTGTTTAATAGTAACTTAATTACATAGTTTAATATTTATATTACTAGACCCAAAGCTGCTAAACAGATTATAGGTAAATTGCTTTCTGACAACCAGCAATTAAAATTACTTCTTTTAAAACAAAATCAAGTTGATACATTTAAAGGTAACAAAATTCAAATCCCATTTAATTTAAGCACTTTTGCCTCATGAACAACAACAAAAAATAAGTTATAACATTTATCTGAAATCATGCGTATTTGGTTCCAGTGTTCTCTGGTAAATATGAAATTACCAAGTAATTTGCCAAACAGGTTTTAGAAGTCATTTGAAGGGTACATGAGAGGGGAAATTGAGAGTTTAATCTCTACTCATTTTAATTCCATATTGCTCATTTAAAAAAAAAGATTATATTTATTTACTTGAGACAGAGACAACATGAGCCAGAGAGCATATGCCCGAGCAGGGGGAGGGGCAGAGGGAGAGAGACAAGCGGACTCCCTGCCGAGCGGCGAGCCCAGGAGTGCCAGCTCTATCCTAGGACCCTGAGATCATGACCTGAGCCAAAGGCAAATGTTTAACAAACTGAGCCACCCAGGCACCTCCCCTCATTGCTCATTTTGAGCAGGACATTAAAAGCACTAATATCAATTACAGAGTTTGTAAATGAAAAAAGGAAATGGATTGCCTGGGATTTATGGGACAAAATGTGTTTTCTATATGGACGATTTTAGAACTCTCCCTTGGCACATTTAGAGGCTGGTATCCAGATGTGGGTTTGCTTTATTCATTCTGCTTGGCATTTAATGGGTCCTTTGATCTGAAGAGCCTCCCTTCTCACCTTCACTGAATCTCTTCTCAGCTTTTATGACTTCTTCTGGCAATCTAATATCTGTTGTTTTACCTTTTTTTCTCACAATTTCTTGCCTCTTTTCTTTTCTTTCCTTTTGTTACATGTTCTGTGAGACATTGCTATTATTTCTAATTCAGTAGTTCTCAAATTTTTCGTGTGCATCAGAATCACTTGGGAGGCTTATTAAAAAATAAATTGTTCGGGGCGCCTGGGTGGTTCAGTGGGTTAAAGCCTCTCCCTTCGGCTCAGGTCATGATCCCAGGGTCCTGGCATCAAGCCCCGCATCGGGCTCTCTGCTCAGCAGGGAGCCTGCTTCCTCCTCTCTCTCTGCCTGCCTCTCTGCCTACTTGTGATCTCCGTCTGTCAAATAAATAAATAAAATCTTTAAAATCAATCAATCAATCAATCAATCAATCGATTCCATCCCTAGAGTTTGGATTCACTAGTTTTGGGGTGGGGGCCAAGAAATAGCATTTCTAACAAATTCCCAGGTGGCTCTGATGCTACTAGTATGGGGACCACAATTTGAGAGACCTCTTACCTGTCCTTGCTACTCGGTGGGAGGATCAGCGTGGCATTTCTAACAGCTGCCAGGTGATAAAGCTACTGGTCTTTGGCCTACACTCTGAATAGCACAGATCTAGAACAGTGGTTCTCAAATTCTGAAACTCAGACCAACAGCACCCGAATCCCCCGGGAATTTGTTAGAAATGCAACTTCTCGTTCCCCATCTGAGGAATCCTGCTAAATCAGAGTCTGCTTTTCAACAAAATCCCCAGGTGACCAGTAAGCGCCGTTAAGGTTGAGAAGCCCTGTTCTAGATCACCTGGTCAGTCTTCGTGATGCCAATTTCATTATATAGCCCACCCATTAAATTTATATCAGATGAGATTTTAATTTTATACACTTTTTGAATTCTTGGTTATTCATTTTTGTCATAGTCTAATCTTGCTTATAGATGTAATATCATCTCAAAATATTCTGAGGCTACTTCTGTTCCTTTCAGGTTTCCTTATTCAGTTTGTTCCTTTGTCAGCTGTCCTGTGGTAATGAGTGAGCCTACAAATCTTAGTGGTTTATAAGGACAAAAGTTTATTTCTTGTTTATGTATTATGTTAACTAAAGGTCAGTGCTGGTTCAACTCTTGGTCCCACATGTCTTTATCCCAGGAGGCTGAAGGAGGGGACTTCATATGGGCCATGTTTTTCTTGAAGGAGAAGGAAAAGAGCAAGAAGGTTGCTGGAAACCTACAGGGGCTCTTAAAAGTTTTGCTTGGATGGGGGAAGGGGTCTGTCACATCTGCTTTCATGCTATTGCCGAAGCAAGTTGAAGGATAAATGTGTTGTCAATAGAATGGAAAGTATGCTTGTCCCAAAGGAAGCATGTTACAGACTGAATGTTCTGTCCCCCTGCCAAATTCATAGTTGGAATCTATATCCATTGTGGTATTAAGAGATGGGGCCTTTGCAGTCATAGCTCACGAGGACTGAGACCTCATGAATGGGATTATAAGGTGAGGAAGGGGCTAGATTTCTTTCTCTGCTCTGTGAGGACATAAGACGGGGAGGGCAGTTTGTAGACTAGAAGAGGATCCTTACCAGGACCTGACCACACTGGTACATTGATCTCAGAATTCCAGCCTAAAAAAACTTTCTGTTGTTTAAAATCTATCCAGTGTGCGGTTTTTTTTTTTTTTTAATACCAGCCTGAACTAAGACAAAGCACCGCAACTCACATGTCAAATGAATAGTTATGTAATCCTGTTGCAAGAAAGGGTAGTAAATACTGTTAAACAGTAATACAGTTTACCAGTGTCCTTCTTTTATGATATTGGTCTTCTTCAAAGATCTGATATTGTGTGTGTGTGTGTGTGTGTGTGTGTGTGTGTGTGTGTGTGTGAGAGAGATAATATGTAATGAAGCAAAGGTATTTGTATACACATATTTCATTCATAATATGGCATGAAATATATAAGATATACACATACTATTTAAATTGATCAGTGTATGTTTGTATGTATAAACCTATGTTGGTTTGTATAGGCAGTTGGTATGGGTTTCCTGTTGGGTTGCACAGATCTATTTTCCCTCTAGACTCCTCCCCTGAATGGAAGGGATGGCACTCATCCCCGTGAAAGCAGGTGGGACATTCTGATCAGCAGGTTTCTCTGTACTCTGGCTGGCTAGGAAGCAGGCAGGTATCACTTGCTAACAACTCCTGGAGTGACTAATGCTTATTATTCCAGAGGGTACTTCTCACTGAATTAGGAGGGAGTACATAAGAGGTAGAGTAGGAAGACAACTCTCTTCTCCCTGTAGCTGGGAGAACTAAGAGAAGGTGGAATTGTTAAAAACTAGAAGCATCTAGGAGTAGCCCCACAGAGCTGAAGTGTAGAAATCTGGGGAGCACTGTTTGCTGGTAGTTTTACTGGTGTCTTCATGTTCCTTGGGAACCTTTCCCCAGTGTATTTTCTGCCATATCCTGCAGGGCTGACCCCTGAAATTTATTCCTGTGCATTGCTTTAGAGTTTTACTGCATGTATAAATATATGCTGATGGACAGTGTGCATCCAGGAATGGGCTTAAATTTTCTCACATTTTCGCATCCACGAGTACTTCTGTTTGTTGGTTTGGGATATTAATTTCATATATCCATTTGGCTAGGCGACAGTACTCAAATGTTTGGTCAAACATTATTCTAGATGTTTCTGTGAAGATACTCTTTAGATGAGATTAAAATTTACATTAGTAGACTTTGAGTAAAGCAAATTGCTTCACTCAGTTTTTACTTTGAATAAAGCACTTCCATAATGTGGAATCAGTTGAACACTAAGGACAAAAAAAAAAAAAAAAGACCTTCCTCAGGAATGAGGGAATTCTGCCAAGAGACTACCTTTGAACTTGATCTCCAATATCAGCTCTTCTCTGTGTCTCCAGCTTGCCAGCCTCTACCACAGATTTTGGACTTGCTAGATTCCACAGTCACATGACCCAATTCCTTAAAATCTCTGTCTGTCTACCTACCTACCTACCTACCTATCCATCTATCCATCCATCCATCCTTCCATCCATCCATCCGTGTGTGTGTGTGTGTGTGTGTGTGTGTGTGTGTGTGTATCCTATGGGTTTTGTTTCTCTAGAGAGCCCTGACTAATGCATGGTCTTTTTATCAGAGTTTTAGAAGTAGGAAAACTTAATCTGCAAGGTTGTCTCAGAGTCTCTCCATCTGCACTTAGACTCATGGATTGAGCTTTTGTGTCTAGTTTTACAGTTCACGGTTGTACCTAACTGTATCACACAGGGGATAGTGGGACACTATTTGTGGGCACTTTGTTCAGGGCTCTGTGACAAAGAATGAAGGCAGGATGGAGTGCAGAGAGTCAACAGGTAGTCTTTGCCGTAGATGGAAAATGGCAGGCCTTCTCTTCATTCATTCTTTGACCCAAATAGGTCCAAGCAATAGACACACTTGTTTTTGTGAGACAAAACGGTTTCAAGATTTAGTGTATGTCTTAATCCATTTAGACCATCACAGAATACTCTAGCCTGGGTGGCTTCTAAGCAACAGAACTTAATTCCTCACACTCCTGGAGGCTGGGAAGTCGAAGATCAAGGTGTCAGAATGGTGGGGTTCTGGTGGAAGCCCACCTCCTGCCTTACGACAACCATCTTTTCACTGTGACCTCACATGATAGAAGGAGCAAGGGATCCCCTGGGGTGCCTTTTATGAAGGCATCAATCTCATTCGTGAGGGCTCCACTCTCATGATCCAAGCACTTCCCAAGGGCCCCATCTCCAAATCCCATAACATGGGGTTAGATTTCAAGATAGGAATTTTAAGGGACACAATCGTGGGGTCTCTAGTGGAGTGTTTGTACAATGGGCCCAGCTCTAGAGAGCACATATGGCCACTAGCTGGAATGGTTTTGGCTGCTTGCAGAAGTGCTCTCTGCTCTCCATTCAAACTTCCCATCTTCTTTTTCCTTTCTCTCCATGGACACACACTGCATTTGCATAGGCATCAGTGGGCAGTGGCTTTATTTTCCTGCTCAGGGTGGAAGGGCAGACCCTGAGACGCAGTCTCCGGCAGGGAGACCTACTGTCATGCGGAGTTCTGCTGCCCTGTGCTCTGGGAGAGTGAGAGAAATGACTTCTCATAATCCAGAAATATTCTCTATTCATCTACTCAGATGCCAAGCATCAACATTTATTACATGAGGCTTAAGCAAATCCTGAGACTCCGTAAAAGATTGATGATTTATGTACTGTCTATGCTCTAAGGCCTTACCAAGGAGCTTCTAACTAGAAAATGCATAACACTTACTATATATCGTGGAAGGTGAAGGTTGAGCCTCTGTATTCTGGACCATCCGTGGAGGGAGCAGAAGAGCAAAGACAGTCATCCTTGTGGCTTAGCATTACTAGTACTTGATGGTTATTTAAAATCCTAAGCCATGACTTTTCAAATATTCTCCAGACTTGGAAAACAAAAGCAAGATCTATAAAGAACTTCTGAAACTCAACACCCAAAAAACAAATAAGTCAAAAACTCAGTAGAAGACATGAACGACACTTCTCCAAAGAAGACATACAAATGGCTAAAAGACACATGAAAAAGTGTTCATCATCACTAACCTTCAGGGAAATTCAAATCAAAACCACATTGAGATACCACATTACACTAGTTAGAATGGCAAAAATTGACAAGACAGAAACAAGTGTTGGAGAGGTTGTGGGGAAAGGGAACCCTCTTACACTGTTGGTGGGAATGCAAGTTGGTGCAGTCACTTTGGAAAATAGTGTGGAGGTTCCTCAAAAAGTTAGAAATGGAGCTACCCTATGACCCAGCGATTGCACTACTGGGTATTTACCCTGAAGATACAGATGTGGTAAAAAGAAGGGACACATGCACCCCAGTGTTCATAGCACTAATGTCCACAATAACCAAACTGTGGAAGGAGCCAAGATGCCCTTCAACAGATGAATGGATAAAGAAGATATGGTTCATATATGCAATGGAATATTACTCAGCCATCAGAAAAGATGAACACCCACCATTTGCAATGACATGGTTAGAACTGGAGGGGATTATGTTAAGTGAAATAAGTCAGAGAAAGACAATTATCACATGATTTTACTAATATGTGGAACATAAGGAATAGCATGGAGGACATTAGGAAAAGGAAGGGAAAAAGGAAGGTGGGGGAAACCAGAAAGGTAGATGAACTATGAAAGACTATGGACTTTGGGAAACAAACTGAGGGTTTCAGAGGGGAGGGGGTTGGGGGGATGAGTTAGCTGGGTGATGGGTATTAAGGAGGGCATGGATTGCAAGGAGCACTGGGTGTTGTGTGCAAACAGTGAATCATGGAGCACTTCATAGAGAACTAAGAAGTACTGTATGGTGACTAACGTCACACACACACAAAAAAAGCAAAAGCAGTAAACTCTAGGACATTTTGCCTAGCTGCGAAGGAAGTAATTTAAAGCACATTATCAGGTAAATATTTACTTTTTGATGTTGCAGAGTTGGCAACTGCATTCCTCATGGATGATAACCCAATTAACCCTCCCTTTAGAGCTGATGCCCAGGAAGAGAGACGCTTGTCCAGATCTCCTTTCAGACCTGCCAGGCTGTCATCTGATGTGTGTAATAGAGCCAATTCTGAAATCTAAAGGAAGAGGCAAATTCCATTTGAATGTGTGGCATAAGGTAAATTAATAAGTACACTTGATTAACAAATGGCCATCTCAACCCATTAGAATTTTATAAATTTTATAAAATATCCTTCACAAGGTGACTCCTTTCCTTTCTAAGGGTGCCCTTAAAGATGGTGTATTAGCATTTATTTTAACAGTTTAACTAGAGGTGAACTTGATAACATAGTTGTACAAAGATTTAAAATAATATTTAGGGATATTATAAAACTTAGCAAGTTATGAAAATAAACTTACCTTTAATGATACTCAGAAACAGACATTCTGAGGAGAAAAATCTTGTGCATTCTTTATTTTCTATAAATTCACAAGTCATTGCAAAAAGAGAAATGATTAACCTTCTCCCCCTTTCTTATTATTCTTAAATGAATTATGCCCCAGCTAAGCGAGCTACAGGTGAGATATTTTATCTGTACCAATTCGAATCAAGTTTCAGAAATCCCGAGGGTAGCTGAGCAGGTCTCCCATCTATCCCGGGAGCATTTGGGGTAAGGAGACAGGCTCTGTCTGAATGAGACTTGGTGGGGTGAGTGTTGGGGAGACTATAGTGAATTGACAGGATTCATCAAAGGACATATACAGCGTCTTTCTTTTTCTCAAAGATAAAATGACTCTGTAGACTGAGATTATGAAGATGCTATCTGACTACACTGTAGAAATATCACTGGGGCGCCTGGGTGGCTCAGTAGGTTAAAGCCTGTGCCTTCAGTTCCGGTCATGATCTCAGGGTCCTGGAATCGAATCCCGCATCAGGCTCTCTGCTCGGCGGGGAGCCTGCTTCCTTCTCTCTCTCTGCCTGCCTCTCTGCCTACTTGTGATCTCTGTCTGTCAAATAAATAAAAAAAAAAAAAGAAAAGAAATATCACTGAGCTCTGGAAACCTAGAATCAAAACCAGACCAGAGATAAGAGATAATGGTATTAAGAAAAAATTAGCTTTTTCTTCTACTTACTGTCCCCCCATCTTTCTTTGCTTTCCCTCCATTCTTTTTTCTTCCTCTCCTTTCTATCTCCTCCAAGGCTTTGTAGGTACATTTAAAAAGTAAAACAAAAACAAAACCCAGTAATTTTTAAAAAGATTTTATTTATTTCACAGAAATCACAAGTAGGCAGAGAAGCAGGCAGAGAGAGGGGGAAGCAGGCTCCCCACTGAGCAGAGAACCCGAAGTGGGACTGATCCCAGGACCCTGAGATCATGACCTGAGCCAAAGGAAGAGACTTAATCCACTGAGCCACCCAGGCACCCAGAAACATTAATTTAATAAAATATTATTTAAAATGATCTCCCACAAATATCATATGTTAACATGTGATCAATATAAAAATTATTAATATGCTATTTTGTATTCTTTTGGTTTTGGTTGTGTGAGGTTTTTTGCTTGTTAGTTTTGGTACCACGTTTTGAAATTGATGTGTATTTTGCCCTCATAGTACATCTCCCTTCAGACTTGGCCAGGTAACCGGGGCTCAGTAGTCACATGGGTTTCTGGCCACTTGCACGGACAGCGCAGATCCGAGGGAAGGAGCGAGCAGTAAATATGTGGTCGGCGGTAGTCTGGGGAGATGTATTTCTGATGCCGGAACAACAAATATTATAAAGTACTGGCTCATGAATGCCTTGATCCGCCTGCACCTTTAGATATTTAATGACCTCAACTCTGCACGGCAATGAAGCAGCAAACAAAATTGCCTTTCAGAGAGCCCGCTAGTGGATTTGCCAGGCGGAGCCTTCCCAAGTTCTGTTGAAGCCGGTGGGTAGCTCCGGGAGGCCGGACTCCCAGACTGTTTGGCAGTCTGGACATTATACAGAGTCATTCTAGTTATCACGATAAAGTGAGACAGACCATCAGGGTGTGGGAGGGGCGTGCGACTGAGCAGCCATGACTGCCTCAAAAAACCTAAAAGCGTAAAGCAGCATAAAGGCAGGGGTGGGGTAAAGTTAAGAAAAAATGCTGACGTATTTCTGTGAGGGACTATCTCAGAGAAGGTATACGTGGGACCAAATTATAGATGGCAAGACAAGTTTGGGGTTGATTTTGCTCTTTAATTAATTGTGCCTAATCTGGGACTAAGAAGACATTCTCGTTTCCCTTTCTAGCATTGCTTATACTTGAAGTGTTCAAGGTGCCATTCGGGTCTCCTGGGCTTGCAGAGATTAGAACACGGGGCTCATAGTAGTGTGACCGGAGGAGCGACCCGTCCATCTGCTTCCACTACACACCCCTCCAATCTCTCCCTTATGGGGCAGCCAGCGTGAATTTATGAAGACATAAATCTCTTTACTTCATATGACGGCAACCAAGCAGGAATAGTCCAAAGGAACATCCCCTGTACTTGGGATTCTCAGCCTCGCAGAGGAGTCCACGGAGAACTTGCTGGATGGGTCTCAGTCAGACCCCCTGCCTCATCCCGTACAAACCCCTGCCTATTTGCTGCCTTCAGCCAGTCAGTTCCTCACACACCCTATGCTTATTCCTGCCACAGGACCTTTGCACTTGCTAGTGGCCTGGCAGGCAAGAGGGCAGACCGAGGAGTCTGGATGAGCTGTAGGATCCCAGGTCACCTCTCTTTGTCTGTTTCCTCGCACCTGCCTCACAGAGCTGAGGTGAAGAGTAAATAAACCAATGTCTGTGAGCCCCTAAAAAAGTGCCTTGCATAGAAAGGTGGAAAAAAATGTAGGTCTAGGACAAAGTCTTTTAGCAGCAAAATGTGATCTGAACAGACTTGAGGCTGTCGGAGTTTATCTGCCCTGCTTAGTGTGATTAAGTGTTTTGGGCGGAACTACTGATAAAATTATAAGGCGTTGCCCGCACCCGGCTGAGAATTCGAATACAATACGGTGTGTGTACTGCATTCCATTCTAAGGCCTAAAAACTCTCTTCCTGAAACATATCCTTCCCCAATAATTTTGCACAGGGGACCGTGCGCACGTATTATGCTTGTTTAAGACTCCTCTTATACCCCTCTCGAGAGGCCCCTGACCTCCCACCTAGACAGCCCATCCCCCTCGATGCCTCTGGTTACAGGACCCTGTTGACCGCTCCTCTAGAACTCACTGTCTGCCATCATCTTGTTTGTTACGTGGCTTTAATAACCATCCATCTCCAGACAGGTCGCCGTATAAGAGCCCTCGTGAGGACTTCTGCCCTGAACAGGTCAGATTTACAAGTGACCACCCCGTTATTTCTAAGCGAAGGTCCAGACCTTGAACTTCTGACCCGGCCGTCGGCCCTGCTGCTCTTACCCGCCCCCCACGATGGTCGTGGCATCTCCATCCTGCCGGTTGCTCAGGCCAGAGTCTGTGGAGCCTCCTGCCTTCTCTCGCGCTCCCGTGCTCCCCACCTTCCCCCCCCCCCCCCCCCCCCCCCCCCCCCCCCCGGCAGCTCCCCCAGGCCTTGCCGCCCCGGTCTGTCTGAGCTCTGATCCCTTCTCAGCGCTTCTGCCATTTCCAGTCCGATGTGAGTCCTCACGGCCTCTTGCCTGGACTCCAGCCCGGGCCTCGTGATCCTCAGGCCTCCTCCTCCAACTGCCGTCGGTCCGTCCTCCAGGCTGGTCTCCTGCCATGGCCTCAGGCCGTTCTCATCAGGCTTCTCTCCTGGCCTCCTTCAGGCTTGGGTCTGGGCGCCTGAGCTCTTTCTTTCCACTGGTCTCCCTTGCCCCCCACGCCTGACTGCTGTTCTGTCTAGAATGTTCCCCGTACTTGTTCCCAAATAGGTTCAAACACTTGTTCAAATGTTCACACCCTTCTTAGGGGGTTTTGCCTGACTGTGAGTCTCCACAACTGCCACACTCCCCAGTGCTTCTTCTCACCTAGTCCTAATTCATCAGTATTTAGGACACTTAGCCCCTTTGAGATACTCTTTTAGACCCAATTTAGGCACCTTCCAGGACTCACCAGGCCCCGGTTTTCTGCTCAGTGGTACTGATGACCCTCCAGGAAGACCACCTAGCCCCACCACGTTCTGGGGCCACACAGGGAAGGGGGCTTCGTCTCCCCTGAGAACAGACTCCCAGAGCTCTGCTACCATCTCAGCAGGGCAGCAAGCTGCTGTCACTGGGTTGGGCAGGTGGGCCTTCTAGCTGCTTCTGGTCCCTCGCGCCCTGCTTAGACACACCCCATGGGAGCCTCATATCCCATCTCACACGTCTGTGCCTCTGGCATCTTGGCTGCCGCTGAGGACTGAGAGTTTATGGGATGTCGTGTGTCACCCATGCAGACAGCAGCTTCCGTGGCGGGCCACTGGGCTGTGGGGGTGGAGGGCGGCGGCAGGGAGGGGTAGGCAGAGAATGCTCTAACTCACCCTGCCCTGTGCTTATAAGCTACACAGCCCGCTGTTTCTGTCTTGGGTCTTTCTTTTCTAGTGGCCACCAGAGAGGCAGGATAGCACAACCTATAAGGTAGTGGGGTTGATGGTTCATGGGGCAAACTCATCTAATTCGTCACAAGACCCTGTGGTTAAAGTTTTCTCCCTTCCCACTGTGGTTCTGTATTGCTGAGTAGTAAGCAATCTTAATGGTTCAAAATAACAATCATTTGTTTTTCCCTTGAATACAGAGTTTTTCTTGTCACTTCTACTATGTTCTCTTGGTCAAAGAGTCACAGGCTAGTCCAGATTCGTGAGAAGAGATGTAGGTTCCAGCTCTCAGTGGAAGGGAGGTCAGAGAAGTTGTGGCTATTTTTAGTCTGCCATACTTCTTTCTTCGATGAATTGCTCTGAGATAGTAAATCATAAGACCTTGCTTCAGACAGTAATTGGCTGTGCTTTTTTAGGAAGTTATAGCCAACTGGTAAACCATCCCCTTGAGTTTGTCTCTCTCCTTGCCTCATCCTCTCTCCTCTCATTCCTCATTCTTTTTTAAGATCCTAACAAAACATAGTATAACAATATTGGTCTTCCAGGTTTTGTTAATTTCAATTATGTATATTATATCAAGGCAGATCTATTTGTGTGTCTTATTTCTTTAAAGAGCTGCTTCACATGTAAATGTCTATAGCCAATAGCCCAGCCCTTCAGTGTATAATTTGAATAAATATATCTATTTTCTGTGAATTATCCTGAAAGTTTTAAATAGAATGACCTCATAGTTTTTAATAAAGAATATTATTTACCTAAAATGTGCTAGCAGCATCTTGCCCAGCCATAAAGCAGGATAAAGTAGATGTATTTCACTCTTACAGAAAGTGTTAGTCATAATCTTTTGCTTCAGGTTCTGTTCTGTGTTGGGGGAACCCAAGGTAAGTCCCATACCATATACTTTACTTTTTAACTTTGTTTCTTGTTTATCTCCCCTGCTAGTAGATAAGCTGCTTAGAGCAGGGTGTGTGTGTGTGTGTCTGTGTCTGTGTTTCTTATAAGGTTGTATTCTTAGAGTGTTGGACAGTGTCTGGCTTATTGAAAGGACTCAATAAACATTAGTTGAACCAATGAATGTTTATCTGAATGTTTCTGTCTCTCCCACTAGAACACAATCTGCACAAGGGCAAGGACATTGCCATCTGTCTCAACACTGTTTCCCCAGCTCCAACAATAGTGTGTGGCACATGTTAATTTCAATAAATGTTTTTAAATGAGTATGTGAACAAAGCCAGGAAAAACACACCGAAACTGTTCTTGAGGGGAGCATAGTCACTATAAACCCATATGTGGAAATTTGCAGAAAGGCTCAGAATAACTCTGAGGCATCCATCCAAGATCATCACACTTGGAAGACGACAGTTCCATCAGAACTTTCATGGGATCTTTGGGATGCTATTAAACAAACATTTAAAAATTGAATTGTAATGGTCTTTAGAAAAGAAGAGCAAGATACAGCCCCTGTGGTCCACGACCCCACAAGTGCAGTGGCCCATTGGGGCTGTTTCAGGTGTGTCCTCCAAGTGGCTGGACATCTCTTCCCCATGCCTTTGGCATGCCTGTATCTTCCTGGAACATGTACTCCTAAGAGTACGACCTTGATCTCACCCACCCTGTTTTGAGTTGCTCCTTGGTGAGTTTTGTGTGAGGGTTTGTTTCTTTTCCTTTTCCACCCATTCAATCAAAGTCTACTTTTTTGTTAAAACTGAGCTTCTTTTTTTTTTTTTTCTAAAGATTTTATTTATTGATTTGACAGAGAGAGATCACAAGTAGACAGAGAGGCAGGCAGAGAGAGAGAGAGGGAAGCAGGCTCCCTGCCGAGCAGAGAGCCCGATGCGGGACTCGATCCCAGGACCCTGAGATCATGACCTGAGCCGAAGGCAGCGGCTTAACCCACTGAGCCACCCAGGCGCCCCAAAACTGAGCTTCTATGTCAGAGACAGTTAAGCCTTTGTGATCTAGGTCAGTCAGGACATCGATAGAAAACAGGGTTTACTCCAACAGAGATCATTCAAAAGAGTTTAGGTACCAGGTGCTGTCTGCAGACTTTACATACACAGGGAGCTATGCTAGTCTGGCAGCTGGAGCCAGTAGGCGGTTCTCCCCTGACAACTGGGGAGCCTTAGGCAAAAGTACAGATAAAGGCCCGTGTGTCACCAGTCAGACTATTTCAAAGTTGTAACTCCAGAGAACATGTTGTTGAATAAAATCTGTTCTATGTTCCTGCCTCCACAAATGGGGCGCTTGTGAGATGACCTGGAAGGCTGGGTCCGCATGTGGAATTATTGCACTCTTCTGCTCATTGACCATAGTACCAGAACATGGTGGGAAGGAAGAGCCAGCTGGGGCCACCTACCCCCTCTCAGCTTTCCTCCAGCCCTGCGCATGCAGCAAACACTTTTACCAGCTCATGCATGGACACCCCGGCCCATGCATCCAAGCTCTGCTCATGGTTGCAAAAACAGCTATCTTTTAGCCATTTTAGATCTAGGGGTAGGCCCCGAGTCACAGGCCCCCACCCAGCCCGAGTCACAACTGAGGATAAGACCTGCTCAGACCTGGGAAGCCGACTTGGATCTCTTTGGGTGGGGAATTCCAGTTTCTGAGTGTACAGAACATTCTACAAGTGGGACCTCAGTAAAGGTTCATCAGCGCCTGAATCTATGAGAAGCAGCAGAGCTCTACCGATTCTAGGTGTGGGGGGAGAAGGCGGCTTTGTCAACTATGTCACCCTTGAGCTCTGTCAACTATGTTGCCCTTGTCTCTTCTTTCTAGAGACATAGTCAAATGCAGATAATCTTGCAGGAAGGGAGCAGAAGAACATTTCCTTCTGCTGGTAGCAGAGGTCCCCACTAGCTTCCCCCAACCTTGGATGTAGAGGGCTTGGGAGTCATGGTGATGGAGTTTCCCCAGGCCTTAGAGCAGCCAGGGACGTGCAGAGAATCTGGAGGGGAAGACACAGGCGCCAGGCACTGGTTGCGTTGGTGAACAATGCCTCATCCACAGTAAATGCTTTACCAACACCAGGCAGGAGAAGATAGCAGCGCCCGCGGCCTGACATGGGCTGGGTCTCAGAGAAGGTCCCGAGGGAAGTCTGGGATCTCTTTACTCTTTGATCTTCACGCTTTTTTAGAGTTGAGCACTTGAAGCCCCTGAAAAGTTGGGGAGAGGCTCCAAGGACATGAGCTACAGTATTAGTGGATGTGGTCACTTGGTTCAGCCTATGAGGTATTGGTCAAATCACTTCATTATGTGACTTTTCATTATTTGTAAGAACATGCGGTTAATTAACATGCATAATCTTTCCTACCAACTGATACTTCTGTTCAACTGTTTCATGCAAAGCCCTGTCCAAGTCCAGTCACAGCCTGTGCCCTGAGGAGCCAGTGGTCTCCGTGGGGAGACTCAGACTGCAGGCACAGTGGTCTGAGCTTTCCAGTCTTGGAATCTCTCCCTTTCTCTCCTTCTTCCCACCGCCATCTTTTCACTCCTTGGGGGCACAAAGAAGAAGTCAGATGGGCTCAGAAGGAAGGGGAACTTCTATGTGTGAGAGATGCGGAAGGGAGAGAATGGAAGGGAGATGGTAAAGACGGGTGTGTGTGTAGTTGGAAATGTGGTACCCAGTGAAGCAAAGGGAGCTCAAGGGGGAGGAGGAGGAGAGGGGACAGACCATGGAGCAGTGAGCATAGAGCAGGTAGAGGGATAAACAAAGGACCACTCATCTTTTACCCATGCATTTGGCTTTTGAGTACCCTTCTCGTTCATTCATACCCCACGAACGTTCCCGAGCTCCTGCATGTGTGTTTTAGGTCTCTGATGGGCCTCCCACCCTGCTTCCTCCTGGTGTCTTTGTAGGATTATTTTGTAGGCTGCTTGAAGCAGTCTTCTTTTCTCAGGCCCAGTGTGAGGAGAGTGAGGCGACGCACTTCCCAGGGGCACCGAAAAACTCAGTGACCGAGACAAATGATATTTTAAAGTAGTAATTAAAAAAAATTAATGTAAAAGATTCGTGATGAATAACATCTCAAAAATGTAAAAAAAGGCCAGATCAATATCCCAGGGCTGAAACAAAAGAATAGTTATGTTCCCCTCAAGAGTGAAACTCCTATGGGTTCCTTATAATCAAAGACCAAGGGAAGAAGTGGTAAACACCAGCCAGGGCAGCTGCAGTCCTCCGCGATGCCTCCATCCATGGTGCGGGTCACAGACCGTGGGTCTCAGCGCGATTCTGTGGCAGGATCATGCTGCCATCTAGTGGTCATGTGTGATAGAACCACCCTCAGTTAAGGAGTCTCGGGCGGGGGGTGGTGGAGGGGGTCGGATACGATTAAACTTGAAAAGGGCAAAGAGAGAGACAAATATCAGAAAATCTCTGGATCAACAAGTTTTCGGAGGGGTACTTAAGTTCGACCTATTGTTTGGCATTCTGGGTCCCCCCTCCCCTTTTATTAAATATAAATTGAACTGCTGTGTTTGAGAAGTACCAGGGGCTGGGTATGGATGATGAATGAGCGCGGCGGAGTGTTTGTCCCGGGAGAGCTCTTTTAGAGTCTGAGTAGGAGCGGACTCATCCACCTTCCCATTTTATTAAAAACAAACACAAACGACAAAGAAGCCTGGGGAGGGTTGTACAGAGAGTGATTTGTCTGAAGTAACGTAACTGGTTGGCAGGAGAGTCAGACTTAGAATTCATTTGGGGGCGCTTCCATGGTACGCTGTTTGCCTTGCACCCCAGAGAGAACGTGTCCTTACGATGCTGAGACAAACATCCTAAAGCTCTTCCCCCGATGTTCTTGATGGCAGGAGTAATTGCAGCGGATTTCAAAAATGGATAAGGGAAGGAAGTCCGTGGCATTTCTGCCAGTAGTATCTCCAGCCTGACTTAAATCATTTGGTTCTGCTGAGCCACATACCCCAAGAGTACCCCAAAGTTAAGATGATCTAAAATTTGTTTGTAATTCATTTAACCAACACTGGAAAAAGAGAAGCCATAACTTACCCTTTGTCCTTGAGCCAACGACTGTGTCATTCTCTCTCTCTCTCTCTTTTTTTTTTGTAGCTGAGCTGCCCCCCTCCCCCATTTCAAGTCTCAAAAAGACCTTGGCTTTAGGGAATTACCTCTAGTCCCTTCTCCTCTTAATCTCTTGAAAATGACTTCATTTTTTTCTAGGCGGAGGGCATTAAGTGTTTCCCCAACAGCGCTTCCTGCGTTAGTGGTTCTTGTTTAAGATAAAATAATGAACTCTGATAAAGTGAAAAAGCCTGATTAAGGATTTAGTTGTGTACATATTTAATATGTGATGCATTAGATTTTTATCATGAAGATTTTCAAACCTGCATAAATGTCGAGCTTGTAATGAACCCCAACTTATCCATCACCCCAGTTTACCGATGTTAGCATCACTCGGTTCGCATCTGCCACATTTAATTCATCTTCTTGTCTTCCATATTTATTTGTAAGGAATTTAAACAGATCTCAAACATTCCAGTCTTAGAACATCTTTAGGAATTCTTAAAAATATGAACATCTTCTTACCACGATGCCACTGAACGCCTAATACAATTAACAGTAATCCCTGAGTAGCATCCAAAATCTAGTCCATAACTGAATTTCCTCAAGTGACTCAGAATTATGTTTTCTGTTGGTTTGTGCAAATCTTGATTCAAACAAGGTCCAAACATAACATTTGATTGCTATGTGTCTTTTTTTTTTTTAAGATTTTATTGACTTATTTGAGAGAGAGAGAAAGAAAGAAGGAGGGGGTGGGGGAGTAGGGAGGGCAGAGGGACAAGCAGACTCCCTGCTGTGCGGAGCCTGATGCCGGGGCTCCATTCCAGGACTTGAGATCATGACCTGAGCCAGAGTCAGATGCTAAACCGATTGAGCCACCCAGGTGCTCAGGGTTGTTAGATGTTCAGTCTCTTTTAGCACGGACAGTCCTCTCCCCCCACCCACTGCCATGACTTATAGAAGCAGGTCATGTGTCCTAAAGAATGTCCTCCACTCCACATTTGTCTTTTGGTCCGTTGTGGTGTCATGTAACTCTCTCCACTCTGCACCATAATTCCTGTGAATGGAGGTTAGCTCTAGAGGACTGGTTATACTCTAGCTCTGTTTTTTCCCCTTGCCCCCTTTTTGCACAAATACTTCATAGGTGGGCTGTGTCCCTCACTCAGCAACACATCAGGGGGCTCACAATGTCTGGGTGTTTCAGTGCTGGTGTGCATAGGTACTTCCCCAAAATTGTACTTAAAGAAATAGTTCAAACAGGAATTTTAAAAGAATAGTATAATAGATACATTCTTCATCTGGTTTCATGCATGGTGACATGTTAAATTTGCTTTATCTCCTGCCTCTTTTCATCCCTAAGCAGCTGTATCATCTTCATTATCTCCAATCAATTTAGCAGTGATGCAGCAATATTATCTTACATATAATCTACTTTACAATGTCTCCAACTGTTTCCATCATGTCTCTTGTAGCTTTATTTTCTGATTCAGCATCCAAACAATGCATTTAGCTCTCTTGTCTCTAAGTCCCCTTCACCATGTCCCTTGCCTTTTGTCTGCAGAGCATTGCCATTTTCGAAGCACACAGGCCAGTAAGATTCTGTTGTCTGGTAGAATTCTATGTGATGAGGCTCTGGTCTGACAAGAATAACCATCGGGGCGACCTTGCAGCCTTCCCGTAGCCTCAGCTCTGAAGGCGTGCAGTGTCTGTTTGCGCCAATATGAATGAGGCCAAGGTCAACCTCCTGATCAGTTTTATTAGTCAACGTTGTCTAGAGAAATAGAACCAGTAGCATATATATATATATTTATATATATTTCATATTTTATTTATATTTTCACATATGTAACATTTTTACTTATATGTTTACAGATTATATATATATATATATATATATATATATATATATATATGGATATATATATATATATAAAAAATAAGGAATTGGCTCAAGCAGTTATAATGATAGAATAATCCCAAGGTATGCATTTAGCCTTTAGCAAGCTGGAGACCCAGGACTGCCAGTGCAAATTTGAAGGCCTGAACCAGGACTGATGATAGAAGTTCCAATCCAAAGGCGAGTAGGCTCGAGACCCAAGATGAACCCAATTTTCAGTTCCAGACTGAAGGCAGGGATCGACCAGTGTCCCCTCTCAGCAGTCAGGCTGACAGAATTCTTCCCTATTTGAGGGCAGCTCAGCTTCTTCTGTTCTAGTTGGGTTTCAGGGGATGAGGGCCACCCACGTAGTGCAGGGCAATTCGCTCTGCTCAGTATACTGGGACTTGACTAGCCTAGTCAAGTTGACATAAAACTCCCCACCCCAGGGCATTTACCATGTCCAGGGGTCTTTCCCCAGAGGGAATGAATGAGGTTTCCATGCCCTGATGCTCTGTGACTATGAATATTCTCCCCACAGTGTTTTACCCACTGGATTTTGGCACTGCTAAAAGGTTCTGCAGAGTGCTTGGGATAATTGAAAAGATGGGGATAACGTCCTTCAATGTCCAGCACGTCCCACAGAACTTGGTTCAAGGTTAACGTCCAGATCTAGAAAGCGGAGAGTCAGAGACGTATGCGAATCTGAGATGGAGCAACAGTGTAGGGCCGGGGGAGGGATGCACAGGGCTGTCCTGCCTAGCCACGGGTGTGCCTGTAAACCCAATCAGGTGAAAACTGGGGGGAAATTCCCAGTTTACTCACTGGGTTCTCCCCAGAGGCAAAGAACCCTGGGCCTTCGTGAAGAATGTAGGAGGGGGTGGTGACCCTGTCAGGAGGAGTCTGAGTGGTTCAAACAACTCTTGTTTGACTTGGGGAACTTTGGGAACATTCTGGAGAAAGGACTGTCTCACTCTGTTGCGTGGTGACATCTTACAATGCCTAGTTCTGGGCTTCCTAACTCTGTTGTCCCATGGTGGAGCTTGCATGGAGCTGGTGGTTGGGGCAAGTACTATGGCAGGGAGGCAGGGGCCGGGAGCCACCCCTGACCTTTTTGTAATCCCTCATTGGCACTATGATGGCACACCAGCCCCGCAAACTTGTCCTGGTAGAGGAAGCACCGGCAGTGGGACCTTGCCTGGTCTGCGCAGCCCGAGTCTCTTCTTTTTTTTTTTTTTTTTTTTTTTAAAGACTCTACCTATTTGTCAGAGAGAGAGAGGGAGAGAGAGCAAGCACAGGCAGACAGAATGGCAGGCAGAGGCAGAGGGAGAAGCAGGCTCCCCGATGAGCAAGGAGCCCGATGCGGGACTCGATCCCAGAACGCCGGGACCATGACCTGAGCCGAAGGCAGCCGCCCAACCAACTGAGCCACCCAGGCGTCCCCCGAGTCTCTTCTTTGATGAAAGAAACTTCCCTCCAGTTTTCCTCTTCTCACCTGAAGCTTGGTTGTTTGATCGCTGTTGTTGTGAGCTGCTGTATAGGATTTTTGTCCAAACAACGTCACTTAGCACATCACTGTAGGGCCTTCCAAATGCTTGTTTCATCTTCAGAGTTTCATTTATCCTTTCCTCCCTTATTGACCCCCTACTCCACCACTATGACTTCTAAAGTACCTTACATTTTAGAATTACTCAGCCTTTTTTTTAATCCTCACAGTAAGATGCAGATAATGTTGCCATTTTATTTTCTGTAAACAGAGGCAAAGACGAGTAACTTGTTGAAAATTTCAGGGCAAAGGCCCAGCTTTCCGAAACATTGGTCTATTGGGAGGGACTCTGGGACACACAGAGGCCAGGGGCCACAGCTGTGTTTCTGTGGACATCTTCTTGCTTTGTTGCTGTGCAGGTAACAGACTGCAACTTTGTTACAGGATAACTTTGTTACACTGAGTTAGTGGCAAGAGGATTTACTGTCCAAGAAATATCTATTTCAGAAATATCCATGTCACATTGTGACAAGTTTGCTCACCTCTACCTCCTACACACACATACACACACACACACACACACACACAGAAGAAACCAACTTTCCTATGTCTTCTATTTATTGCTCTGAAAAGTCTTGATTTAGGAAGTATTGGAAATAGCATCAATGGGAAGATCAATCCCAGGGTAGTTTGCTTATAAACTCTGATGTACAAAGAGGTTCATGCTAATTTACATAACTTTATCTTGAAGAAGGGAATTAAATTTATCAAGATAAGCTATATTTAATATAATGCGCGTAGAAATTGCAACTCTAGGGGCGCCTGGGTGGCTCAGTGGGTTAAAGCCTCTGCCTTCGGCTCAGGTCATGATCCCAGGGTCCTGGGATCGAGCCCCGCATCAGGCTCTCTGCTCAGCAGGGAGCCTGCTTCCTCCTCTCTCTCTGCCTGCTTGTCTGCCTACTTGTGATCTCTGTCTGTCAAATAAATAAATAAAATCTTAAAAAAATAAAAAAAGAAATTGCAACTCTATGTTTGTTTTCAAAAGAGCAAAAAAAAAAAAAAAAAGAATAGATTCTTCTCCAGCAAAAAGGCCATCAAAGGGCTCTTGTAGTGTGGAAGGATATACAAAATCACTTTGTGTGATAATTCAATAATTTTAACTTTGATAATTGATAATTTGATAATCAGAATATCAAACTGCTAACATTTGAAAAAGTAAACAATTATACTAAATACCCACATACTACATAGAAAATGCATTTTCAAAATAAAATTTCTCCAACAATAAATAATGATATACTTAATTGAACATTCTAAACAATTAAAATCACAAGTTTAACAGATCACGTATCTTTTTTTTTTTTTTTTTAAAGATTCAATTTATTTATTTGACAGAGAGAGAGAGAGAGATCACAGTAGGCAGAGAGGCAGGGAGAGAGAGAGGAGGAAGCAGGCTCCCTGCTGAGCAGAAAGCCTGATGCAGGGCTTGATCCCAGGACCCTGGGATCATGACCTGAGCCGAAGGCAGAGGCTTAACCCACTGAGCCACCCAGGCACCCCAACAGATCACATATCTTCAAAGGACTGAAAACCATTAAAAACATAACAAACACAAAGAAGGTTGAGTACTAACCATTCACATGATTGAGTACTAACCATTGTCCTGACATTATGGTTCCCTGACTTAGATTCATTAGAAATGTGACTCCTGGGGTGCCTGGGTGGCTCAGTGGGTTAAGCCTCTGCCTTCGGCTCGGGTCATGATCCCAGGGTCCTGGGATCGAGCCCCGAATTGGGCTCTCTGCTCAGCAGGGAGCCTGCTTCCCTTCCCCTCTGTCTGCCTGCCTCTCTGCCTACTTGTGATCTCTCTCTGTCAAATAAAAATAAAATCTTTAAAAAAAAAAAAAGAAATGTGACTCCTTATTAGTATTTTATAATAATCTGTGGATTACCTAAAGGAGATGAGGTCGGTCTGCTTCCTGAGCCCTCCTCTGTAGACCATTGCTCTCTTTTATCATCGTGTGGCACACTGATAAAGCTTGCTTCTATTGGTGATTTTGTGTGTGACTGTCAGAGCTGGTTAAAAGTGGGTCCCAGAATGCTGATCAGACCTTCCTGTTCTGAACAGAGTTTCTTTTATTTCTGCATTAGCTCAATCTTAAATTTTTTAAAAAAGCTTTTATTATTTATTTGAGAAAAAGAGTGAGCACGAGCAGGGGAAGAGGCAGAGGGAGAAGCAGACTTTCCACTAAGCAGGGAGCCTGACACGGGGCTCAATCCCAGGACCCTGGGATCATGAGCTGAAGGCAGACGCCAACCAGGTGCCCCCCTAGTTGTTTTTTCCACTCTTCTTTCCTACTTATCCAGAACATATATTAGATGTTATACACACAAACACACACATGTACACACATATTTATAAACTAATGTAATGGCAAAAAATGTGTGTGCGTGTGTATATATATATATATATATATATATATCCATTGATATACATAAAGGAATACACACACATATACATTACACACTTCATGAAATAATGACAAACGTAAATCCTGTTTTTATCTTTCTTTTATATTACAAGTCCCCTTTTGTATTTAAAAAGTCTTATTTGATTATGATTTTGAATTTTCTCGATCAAGTCATCATAAATAACCATAATACCAATAGCAATTTTTATAATATTATTTATTGATATTTTAGTAATTACTATTTTATTGGATAACTTGGTATCAATCATTTTATATTTGCAATAGTACAGTTTTTCACTGAGAACCTCTCATGTGGACTCTTTTGATCTTTAGACACTGTCACTGTCCCTATCATTTATGTCATTGTCCTTGTTGTCTGATACCCACAGGACAATCCTAAGCCATTCTTAATGTTTTCCCTTAGCCTATTTATCAACTGACTTTCTTCCCTTTCCTCCTTTATCCCTCGAAGCCACCTGCTGTACTCACAGATGGGCTCCCTGATTACCCCAGTCACCTTAGGCAGTCCCACCCTGCTGGCTGGCTATCCAGCCACCTTCCAAGGCAGAAAGGAAATTAGCTTTGCCTGCAATATGTGTGGCTCTCCATGGTCCACTTCCGCTGGCTCCCTGAAGGCTCGCCTCTTTGGCATGACTTGCATTTCCCTTTGCAATCAATTTGCAGTATTTTAGCACTGTATTGTTCACCATTTACAAAAGCAGACTCTCTGGGGAAAATGAATAAAGACTTGACCTTATGCATTGGATAGACACAGCTGGGAGGGTTGTTGGAATGAGGACTCATTCTTATTTGTGGTCAGCTTATTAATAAATATTTAATGTTTTGATGACTTTTGCTTTGCTAAGCAATATGGCAGCTTCAGGAAATGGCATAATTAATGTGTGGTTAACAAAGTTCTATTATATTAAATAAATCTGGTGGACTAAATTCCAAGATGTCCAACCTAACCCACTATTCAAAAATTAAAATAAATAATCAACCTGCTTGGCCATCTGGAAGAGTGGAACAGCATCCCGTGGTCTCTCCAAGGCTGGAGACTGCCCCCACTGTGAGACTCGAAGGTGAACAAGCTTCTTAGTCTTCTCTTCCCAGACCTCAGCTCTTCCGGCTGGTGCTCACCCTTTATCGAGAAGCTAACTTTCCATCTCAGCATGTCTTGATGACGTGGCCCACTGAGTAAAGTGCCAGCGATAGGGGCTATGGGATTCTTTTTGCCTCCTGGTATTGGAATGGACCTCATGACAGTCATTCCACAGAGAATCTTACTTATTTGCCTCCTAAAGTGGGAATTGGGAGGCTGGTTCCCATGAGAATAGGTAACAGATAGAGGCCACAGTAGTTAACAAAAAGGCATTTTTCTGCTTTCACCTTCAGAAGTTCTGGAGGATCCTAGGGTAAGAAGGCCTCCCTTGGTGGTACACTTTGGACTTGGATGGTTTGAAGGGCCACACCCCAGTTCTGGAGTTCCTAGACAGAGAACACATTCCTTCCTTGGAAAGTATGTGTTTTTCTTTAACTCACAGTCAAGTGGTCCCCTGGGGGATTTCCTTGCCAACCATCTCCAAACTCTGCGTCCCATTGGTTTTGCCCTAATTGTTACTTATTTAAGATATAAGAAAATATAATCCTTATGTACCGTATTCCATAAATTTAACTAATAAAAATGTTGTTTCATAAGACCCTTTTGAAGTCCAAGAAAACTTTGGAATAATTTTTATGAGACTTTAAAAATCTTTCTCCTTAGAGACAGGAAGTTCCATTTTGCCAAGAATAAATGAACTCAAATAACAGAGGGATTGGCTTGATGTGAGATGCCAAACCCACAGTGTTTCAGCGGCTCCCTCCCGGGGCTGAGCGCAGTTTCCAGGCCTGAGATTCCGCGCTGCTGTCTAAAGTTTCAGGCGAACATGTTAGTACTTATAAGTCATTATTTTAGTATGCCAGTTGTTCTTAATGTAAAAAGTTTGGCTTCTTTTTTGAACCGATTTGATTCTACAGGCAAGAAGAGAGAGATTATTGATTTTACAAGTCATCCTTTTATTAGAGTTTGTTAAAGTTACATAGGAAACTGTTGAATTTAATTTCCTTTTTGGTATTCCCTTGAATGTTCTTACTTTCTTCCTTCATATTAATTCAAGATAATTTAATTTTTTTTCATAACCGGATTCTGAAACATTGTCTACGAGTGTTTCCCAAAAGAAAAATTATAATAAACAATGTAATTTAAGTTGGCAGCCATTAAAAAAAAATCCATGGAAACTTCAAAGACAGCATCATATTATGTCATCTGAGGGCTCATCATTCCCAAAGAAGTTTTTCTTTTTTTTTTTTTTTTGAAGATTTTACTGATTTATTTGAGAAAGAGAGAAAGAGCACGTGTGCTCGCATGAGTGGGGAGGAGGGGCAGAGGGAGAAACAGACTGCCTGCTGAGCAGGGAGCCCAACACAGGACCCCAGATCATGACCTGAGCCAAAGGCAGACCCTTGGCTGGATATGCCACCCAGGTGCTCCCCAAAGAAATTTTTCTAAGATGAGTATAAAAATCAATAGCAAATTCTTTTACCATGTTAAGACAAGTCACTCATTAGGGAAAAACCATGTTGCCCTTTGCCCCTTTTCTCCACGTGTTGACCCTTCATTTCCCATCAACACAATTGTTTTTGCTTATTCTCTTTTCCTGCTAATCCTGAGCTGCCACCATTCATTCTCTCCCAGTCTTGCTCACCATTATTGTTGTGCTGCCATTTTTTACCTTCCCCTTGTCATCCTCGTCCTCATCACCTTCTCTGTGAGTTCACACCACGCCGCCCTCCCTCACCTTGTCCCTTCCACACTCCTACACTCCCCATCTGTCTTCAGCCCTGTGTTCTCCTCGGGGTCTGTGTCCCGGCCAGCCAGGCATCAGATCACTAACTCTAGGTTTCCTGAACGCACCTCAGAGGAGGGCTCAGACACCTTCCTCATTCCCAGAAGGTCTCACCCTGGTCAGTAAGTCCGGACCGCAGCCGGCACTCAGCATCCCAGGCAACAAATCCACTTCTATCTGGTCATTGTGCAGGGAGGGCAAACTGTGTGCTGGACAGGGGGCGGGGGTTTTGTGGGCAAAGATGAGTACACAGGGGCAGATTGCTGTGCCGGGGGCATGGGCAGAAGCCCCCAGAGGAGGCTGGCGCATATGCCACTGCACATGGTTTGGAGGGAAGGCATCCCCGAGGGACTGTGTTGCACTGGTGGACAAGAGAGGCCGAGCAAGCAAGGGAAGAAGACCACCTCACGCAGTAGCACTTATGTGAGCCTGTGGAGCTGCAAACAATAGAATGTGGTCAAGGAAACACAAGTGATCACGTGCTCCAAGCATGCCCGCAGCAGAGGGGAGGCACCAGTCTCCCACCGATCAGAAGCAAGAGTGATGTGACTGACGGGCTTTCTCTGGAGAGGGGGTGGTTGGACGGGGTAGGGAGGCTGCAGAGAGAGGGACTGGGACCACGCTGCCAGGGAGACAGAGTGCCAGACAAGGGGCATAGAGCCTAAGGAGTGCCAGTGGGGACAGGGAGGAGGGGCAGGTTTGGGTGTAATGACGGCTGAACGAGCCATGTTAGCTCTGTGGCTTACAGGGAGGAGCGTGATGGCAAGTTCTGCTGAATGGGATGATCCCAGGCCAGAGTTGTATCCAGGCCTGGAGATGGATACTACCCTTTAGTTCTTGTCTAACTTCCACTTCCTCAGGACCGTAGGTCCTGTCTCCTTACCGAGGGCATTTTGGGCCTGGTTCTCTCAAAAATACACACATAAGAACATCTCTATACATATAAAACATACACAATATGTATAATGTGCACACATGAAACATTGCATGCCTGTAGGCATATGTATGTGTAAAATGCATGTGTGTGTGTGTATTAGGTAGGGCTTTCCAGAGAAACAGAACCATTAGGATGTGTATATATGTATGAAAGTGACTTATTTTAGTGAGTTGGCTTGTGGATTATGGAACTCACTACGTGTAAAATCTGGAAGGTGGGCTGGCAGGCTGGAGATCCAAGGGAGCCAGTGTTACAGTTCAAGTCTGAAGATTGTTTGTTGCAGAATTCACAGAATTCATTTGCTGGAGGAGGCTTGTCTTTCTGTCCTATTCAGACCTTCAACTGATTAGATGTGGCCCACACACATTATGGAAGGTAATCTGCTTCACTCAAAGTTGATCATTTTAATTGTAAATCCACATCTAAATGATACCTTCCCAGCAACGTCTAGTCTGTGTTTGACCAAAAAACTGGGCACCAAAGCCTAGCCAAGTTGACACCTAAAATTCACCACTATAGACTACTTGCTTTACTTTTTTCTGTGTTCCCCATAATCGGGGGAGTTCAGGTGTGACAGACAATTGCACAATTCTACATACCCGTGTTTGGCTCCTATCATGGCCCAAAGTTGCCAAACTCAGGTTTGTTTGTTTGTTTGTTTGTTTGTTTTTTGTGCTGTGCAGTTCAAAATTTGCTTTCATGCACACTATTTGATCTTCTCAACCATCTTGACAGGTAGAGATTCTATTAACCCACTTTACAGGGGAGGAAACTGAGGTCCAGAGCTGTGTTTCAACCTGCCTCAGTGGTTAGGGTCACACTTAGGACACTCAGCCAGGACTGTGGGTTCTCTTGCTCAGGCCTTCTCCACTCCCCCACCTCATGCAGGTCTGTCTAGACCCTTAGGAATTCAAATAGGCTTAATCAAACAGGGTTACTGCCCTCAGGGAACTTGTGGCCCCACTCAAACATACATTTGTGTCCAACTACAATCTGACTTTAATTTTAATAAGGGCAAGAACAAAGGTTTTGGAGACTCCAAAGACAGAGGAACTCTATCTGGGACTAGGGAAGGCTCTCCTGGTGCTACAGAGTGAAGAACTCAACTCTTTTGGGTTTCAGAGCTCACTAGCGTGCCTCAAATCTTTGCACTGCTCATGGTGAAAAATCTAATGATTCAAATTCTTGGCCAAAGCCATCTGGGAGGAAGGGATGGAGGAAAGAAAGGAAGGGAAGAAGGAAGCAAACAGTTATGAAATCTTTACACCTTTCATTTTGTTTTAATCATTGAAAAGACAATTTTAAAAGGTGATTGAGGCATACTAGGAGATTTTATCTATATTACTGCATTGGACTTACAAAGAGTAGGGAGCCTTTTGTGTGTGCATATGTGTGTGCCTGTGTGTGTGTGTGCATCCACGTGTGCATCTCACGGGGGTGAGAAAGTGACCCAGGACTGCTTGTCCTGATGAATTGTCCTCCAGAATCCAGACCAGAACTTCCTACATTTGTCTTGGTCATTTTGTGCTTACCTCTGATTTCAGACTTACTCTCAAGGTCCAAAAAAACAAAGACACGTTCCCAAGAATGAGGGAATTGTTAGTGCCATTGCTTCTAAGACGATATTAAACATCTAAGCCGCATTTATTAATTAACTGCATCTTCCTAGTTTACCCTTCTACTGGAGTATTTATTAAGTGCTTTATCATTAGTAATTAATAAGGAATTATCTCCATTTTACTAGCAGTGATATTGAGGTTCAGGGAAACGACCAGATCTGACCAGGGTTCCTGGCTATCTGTGGCAGAGTTTGATCAAACCCTTGTTTTCTGCTTTTATACCAAACGTTCTTATTCAGCCTCACAGCTGCTCCTGCTGATACCAGCTTCAAATTGCTTCTCTTTGTTCTCGACAGTTGGCAGTGTCTTTTAGGACTCAGGAGGTGTTTGTTTTGTATTTGCATCTTCTGGAAGCTTCTGAAGTAGTCCTTGTCCGTTTGCCAGTCCTCTTGCCTTTGGAGTTCAGTTTAACAAATTCACTTGGGGAGTTTAATGATGCCTATAGGAAAATGAAGCTTATGCCCCAGATGGACATGGTTATATATCTGAGTACAGTGTAAATATAAATTGGGTGGTTAGATTTTGATGTATGCTATTTGAACTAAATTTTAGTAATGAGAAATAAGGAGAGGCTCATATGGTTTGGAACATAGGTGCCAATTCATATTTTATGATATCTACACAAAGCAAGGAAATTACCAAGGTGGATGCCCATTAGATCTGAATTGGGGAAATTAACTTTAATGTGCAATGTGACCTTTTGTGTACTGTAATCGCCAACAGACTAAACTAGCCTGCATGAAGTCATGTTTTGGCAATTTGCTTATGATTATGCATCTTTTTGATGGGAATGGTAACAGGGACATTAACAATTGCCCTCTTAAACAAAACTGTACAGATACATAGTCATTACAGATAACATGCTTTATGGCTTAATTTCTGAAAATATTTTGTATAATATCTTCAGGGAAGTCTGAGTCAAATTCGTAATTTCTAGAAGGTTCTTGGAGAACTAAAACTAGATTTAGAACTAAAATTTGGAAGGATTAACAAATCAATATGAAGGCCTGCTGACTATAAAAGCAAGTGAAAAACCTTTTGTCTTTAATAACCTAGAGAAAAGACAGCTCAAATATTTAGGGAGTCACATGGGTGCAGAAATGTTTATTTTAAACTTGAAATTTTATAACATTGTATATTATAGCAACTTCGTATTTTCATAATTGGTATAACTCATGTAGCAAAGGGGAGTTTGATTTCTGTTGCGTGTTCTATTGCAATTTTTAAGGATTCAAAGACGCTGTGGGGTGAATTGCTCGGATTCCATGAACGAACCTGTCCCAGAGTGAACACAAGAGGGCGCCAAGCCTCTATGCCAAACATGCAGTAGCTGATGGAGATTTAATGGACGAAATAAACTCTGGCACTTAAAATGAAGCCATGTTTATTTTATTCTGGGTAATATATTATGCACCTGCTTGTTTTATTTTTTAGACTGATTCGTGTCAAATGACTTTCCAGAAATATGACACGTGTGCTGGATCCAGGCAGAACTAATCTTTCAACACGCAAGTAGTAGTAGTATTTTGTACAAATTATATTCCGTGTTATAATGAAGTTTTACTTTATTGTACTCACTCTAAAGCAAATTAAGAGAATGTAACAAGTTGTCACATACTTTTTCAAACATTTTTTTTCTCTGTAACTCATTAAGAAATAGTTTTTGGCCATAGGCTATTTACTACACACACACACACACACACACACACACACACACACACACACATTAACTTTCCTTTAATAGAGGCAAAGAGTAGTTCATCACCGTCCAGGGGACTCAGTAGCTAATTTAGGGCTGAGATTTCTGGAAAAAAGAGGACACAAAATGGTACCTAAAAGAACGGGAGTTTGTTGTAGGCATGGAAGAAAACTAAGGCATTTTTGCCAGATAGATATTTGGCTTGTGTATTAGACAGAGCTGCCGTACCAAGAATCTATAGACTAGGCAGTTTTAAGCAACAGAAATTTATTGTTTCATAGTTGTGGAGGCCTAAAGTCCAAGATCAAGGTGTGAACAGGGTCCACTTCTCCTGGGGCCCCTGTTCTTGACTTTCAGGTGGCTCCCTTGTCTCTGTGTCCTCACATGGCCTCTCTATGCGCACCCAGCCCTGGTGTCTCCTTGTGTGTCCACATTTCCTTGTCTTATGAGGACATCGGTCAAATTGGCCAGGGGCCCACCTAAATGGCCTTATTTTAACTTCAAACCACCCTCTAAAGGCCTCGTCTCCAAATAGAGTCACATTCTGATCTACTGGGGGTGAGGGCTTCCACCTATAAATTTGGGGAGAACCCAGTTCAGCCCATCCCAACTTGACTTCCTATTTGTGTTAGTTTAATACGGAGAGGGTAAGAGTCTTCCTTCTGAGTGTTCACTGCCCACCTTCGAGTGAAACCACTGCGGAGCCCTGCACGCAGGCGATGCCCAATACGCGTTTGTTGGACAAGTGAATTTCTGCCTTGAAAGGCTACACATTTTACTCTTCTCAGGCTTGCCTGAAATCTTCAACTGCCTGACAGGTAGCAATTAACTGCTGAAAGAAAGACATAAATACTTCCTTTTAAACATTGACATTATGTCCATCTGGTGAAAGAAAAGGATAGAGGCAAATAAAGAGAGTTCAGGAAATGCTGAAATTTCTTTGAAATAATTTCACGGAAAATTAACAAGTTGATTATTGTGAAAATAGATTCCAATTTACACATAATGGCCAATCATCTAGCTTTCCTGGCCTTTGATGAAACCCTTCCTACCCAGAGCCATCTGCTTTTACCCCTCCATAAACCTTATGGAGGGCCTCTTGGGTTAATTTGCCTTTCAGACTTCACGGGCTTCAAGATAATACACTTAACTCAATTACACGCGTCCGACTCGGGCACAGTGAGGTTGCTTCCGCCCCTGCAGCCCCGCCCCTAACTCGAGGGGCGATATCTGAGTTCTTTGTAACTGGGCAACTTGCACGGGGTGTCCCACACGCAGGGGGCCCCAGGGGCAGGAATCAGGGATTCTTCATTCCGCGAGGCGCTTTGCTCTTTGAGGAAGAGTTTCTAGCCGCGTGGACCCAGGCAGAAGGAGGTCTCCTTGGTGGACCTCGGGAGGCTGGCGTCCCGGGTCAACCTCTGTGTACACTGCCTTGCGGGGCGGGGGGGGCTGCGGCATTTCTCGAGGATCCACGGGCGGCAGGTGGAAGGCTCGCCTGGTCCAGGCTCGGAGGGCTGGCCCGGGCACACCTGGTCACCCCTTGTAATCTCATTCCCTCCCTCGAATGAGATTTCTGTTTCTCCAGTTGATGGGTTGTCTGTTGATTTTCTAACTCTCACGGTCTTTAAGTGGAGGCTGTGGGCGAGGACGGTAAGGTGTGTGGTTGCCTTTGGGTCTGCAAAGAAGACCTCATCCTTCCAGCCTCCTCCTTAACGTTGACTGAACCTTCCAATCGAGATCGCTTCTTCCTTTCGTCTCTTGAACTTCCTCTTTTCAGGCTACTGTGATGAAGTTCTTGATACTTTCTTTTACAAAAGCCTTTAAAAAAATCCTTGATGCTGGCAGGGAATTAACTCATGAATAAATGGATAATAATAGTGGCTGACATTTTTGGAGCGCGGTTTGGCAGGCGCTGAGCCGAGGGATTTGCTGGAGTTATCTTCCTTGATCCTCTCCGCGGCTGCACGATGAAGCCCACTGCGCAACAAGGAAGCCGAAGCCGAGGGAGTGCGAGAGCTCGTCCCAGGTCACAGGCTTGAGACGTGGAAATGTGGGATTCAGGAGAGCACAGGAGAAGGGGGGGGGGGAGATTTGGCATGAAAATTCATGAAAGTCAAGAAGCTAATGTTGCTTACTTTGACCAAAGGTGTGTTCGTAGCTTCTGAATACCCCGAGGCTAACGTCTGCCCCTGGGGACGTGTTTAAGTTGCTCCAGTGGCTCCCAGACTCTGGGCCCCGCTGGCAGGACCTGGGGATCCATAGCTCGTGCAAATGCCCGCCGGATCCCAGAGAGTCCTGCAGGTGGCTAGCATGCAGTGTGAGCTGGACAGCAGGAGCGACTCCCCGAGTGACCTTGAGGTGCCATCCAAGTTTGGGAGCCCCCGGGCTGGTCGGGGAGTGGAGCTGGCGGACGTTGTTGGCTGCGACGCAGAAGAGCAGGGCAGCCTTGGCCTGTCTGAGGGTTGGCATGTGCAGAACTTCCATAATTCCTAGGCCGCCGGAATCCGTGCAGCGGACCCTCAGGTGGGCTCGTTTCTGTGTCCCGCACTTTGGTCTGGATGGAACAGACGCTTTGATTCCCGGAGCGTCTGAAACAATGGGTGCTTCGGTCCGTTTTCTCCTAGTCCAGGGTTAAGTAGAGTCTCAGCCTGGGTTTCTGGGGCCTCACTCTCTCTGCAGCCCTACCCACCCTGCATCCCCACCCCCACTGCCCTGCCACCTCGCTTCCCTGGGCGAGCTTTTGTTCTCCACTCTCACTTGTTTCTTTTTGCCCACTTAGATTTTCTCATCATTTGCTACTCCTCTTCTGTCACTCATCCATCTCCCTGATTAAAATTTGACAAGCTCAGTACTTAAAAAAACAACTTTTTTTTTTTTTTTTTTTTTTTTTAAGAATTAAAAAAAGCTCAAGTGTCTTGTGCAACTCATTTGGTTAGGAAATTTACACGTGCTCTGCCTTCCCTTGGTAAAACAGTATTCCATTCACTGGTGCCAGTTTTAGTTTCTTGAGCTCCTGTTCCGACCTGGTCACCTAATTATTTTTCAGCCTGTATCTGTTGAGCTTCCTGTCCAAAGCACCACCATTCCTCTCTCCTTGGGAGTGTTTTAAATGCTTATGAGGATACAGAATTTTCCTCGCATATTACCATTACTCCATTTGGTGTTTAGCTCTACTGAACATATTGAAAGGTTGAAAGAGACATTGCTATTTTGGCTATTTATCTATTGCCGAATGTACATGAAAAGATGTAGCTTTTCTTCCAACGTTCATCAACAGCAGCTAGCATTTTATGGCTATGGAGATTTTTAAAGCAATTGTAGCTATTCATGTACATTTTTCTGATTGTTAAATTTTACTAATTTGGATGAAGTTAGAAACATATAAGCATTTTTTAAGATTTTATTTATTTATTTGACACACAGAGAGAGATCACAAGTAGGCAGAGCAGCAGGCAGAGAGAGGGGGGAAGCAGGCTCCCTGCTGAACAGGGAGCCCAATGAGGGACTCGATCCCAGGACACTGAGATCATGACCTGAGCCGAAGGCAGAGGCTTAACCCATTGAGCAACCCAGGCATCCCTGAGGAGCCATGAAAAGATTGTTAGGAATAAAGAAATACTAGAAAAGGAGAGTGAGAATTAAAATATGAAATGAATTTCCCATAAATGGCACCTATAGTCCTGGGGAGATCAAATACAACAGAATGACAAAGACACACACAGAACTGTTTAGAGAGAAATAATCCTTAGGATAAAATGAGTAAGTAGGCATAGGTTAAGGTAAAATGCCAGAAATTAAAGATAAGGGGAAAGGGGGAAAAGGAAATTAAAATAATTTAGCTGCTAGAAACAATCAAAGTGTTTTCTAGGGACATAGGTCAAAAGACATACATCAAAAGACAAGAGAGAACTTATGCTGTCCCTGTACTAGTTACAAAGGCACAACATCACACTTACTGAAAAAAAGTGCTGTGTTTAAAAACCGAGCTGAAGGTTATTCATTATCCGAATAACGAACTTCCAGCAGTTTGACAGAAGTAGAACATAGGAATTACTTTATTCCTGGAGCCAGGAGATGGCACTATTGTCAACGTTTGCAGGGAAATAGCCTTCTAGCTCTGGGGCCCCGATAAGGAACACAATGTATCAAGCTGGTTTCTGTGTGGTTCTGCGCAACAGAATGTACTTAAGGGAGGATTTTGTGTAGGTTTTTGTTATCTGGGTTATCTGTAAAGGACAACAAAATATTCCAAAGCAATTTGAAACAAGGAAGGTGAAACAGGGAAGATGTTTTAGATCCTTATGCCTACTACCTCCCTAATGGGCAGAGTAGTTAGAGTTTTCCATTGGCATTCTTTTTGGTTAGGTTTTCAGTTCATTTCTTCCAGAAAGAGCAAAATATATTTCTAGCTGATTAAGAACTCAAGATAGACTCATTGTATTATATTTTTAAGTATTATTGGATATCTATAGAAATACTTGTATTGCTATTGTTTTAGGATATTAAAAAAAAAACACACCCAAACCCTCTGTTCTTGTTGTTTATTATCCCATCTTCCATCTGTGGGTGCTTACCATATGATAGTGGGGCATATTGTCATCATGCTTTGGACAAAAACTGTACAAGGACAGACACTTTGATCTCATTTAGAGTAAATCTGAAACAAAGCCTGCCTCACTGTTGAAATTCCCTTGCATTAACACATTTCTTGGTTTTGTTCTTTCCAAAATTGAAATGAAATTACATACATATCAAGCAAGTTAGAATTGAGGAATAATTCCAGTACCTAAAAGGGCAACAAGAGTGAAACTCTCACACTGTATCTTTACTTTCATTTAAGGGTGCGTGTGTGTGTGTGCGGTGTGTGTGTGTGTGTGTGTGTGTGTGTGTGTGTGTGTGTGTGTGTTGGGAACATAGTGAGGAGGAAAAATGGGGTGAGGTTTAGGTCAGGAGACTGGAGAGTGGAAAGACATTCTGGCTTTGGCTATTTTAATTCCATGTGCCACATACTGAATTTAATTGCGTTCTATGTGGGACTTTCAAGCTTCATTCTTAAAAGTCACACAATGCTTGAAAAAGAACATAGTTGAAAACAACTTTAAAAATTAATCAATAATGAAAGAATAAGGTTATATTCTGCCACGGCATGGCCTCCCCCCCCCAATCACATTTGGTATTCTACCAAATAATTCAGGTAAACTTCCTACATTTATTCACACAGGTGGGTACACTTCATTGCAATCCATATGACTTAGACTTCTAAAAAGTAAAAACATGACATTTTTGGTTAATAATTATTTCAGCAACATTTCCCAAGCATCTTTTCTATCATAAACAACGTGGATCCTGATTCAGCTCTTCTGGATTCCATAATAACAGATGGATTGCGAGACTGTTTACTGCTGCTTCCCACAAACTTCCTCTTTGTAAACTACTATATTATTTATGAATCAGAAAAGTTTCAAAGAAGCCTCCTATCTGATTACTGCTTACTGATGAACTTGCATCAGAGAAAGTTTTAGTCCAATTATGCCAGTTTGTTATAAAGAACTGTTATTATTACAAAGTCTGAATTTGTTAACTGGTGACTATGCCTGCTTCTCTGTGCCATTTACTCACAAAGACCTTGTCAGATTGTTTTAACTCTATCCGCAGGCAACAAGGAATAGTGAATGTATCGGCATGGGAAAATTAAAGTAGGCTAATAATAAAAACTACCTCTAAGTAGCATTACTACACCAGACACCAAGATAGATTTAAAATGTACTTCAGAAAATACTGCAAATAATTTTGGCTTTGGATTGGTTTATCTTCATCCGTGTGGGAAACCGTATCTCGTTTTCTGTAGTGACCCAGTAACAGACATTTATAGACATTTACGGATATTTCTGGTCACCGGCCTTGACACTTAGAATTGTTCGTTTGAGCGCCATGGAGGAATAAGTGTGGGGAAAGAATGAAACAGAAATATACCTCTTTAAAGTTTATTTGAGCCATCCTGATTTTCCGATTTACTTCAGCAACAGAAGCATTTCCTGTGCGCATGTGAAGTGGGCACAAAGATATCCACACTCCTAGGATCTTAATTAGATGTAAGAGAGAACAAGACAAAACAAAACTAAACAAAGCAAAAATCCCCACTAAAATAAAACCTTGTGAATAACCCTAATCTTGCCTTAAAATTTCCACCCTCTGTGCTACCTACTGAAATGCAGTATGGTGATGATTAATTCATCATGACCTTGACAAGAAACATATTTACAGGGAAGTGTTGTCAATTACGATGGTTCTCAGGCTGAACCTGAGCTAGTTTATGTGGTGAGTGTGTGTATGTCTGTGACAAGGCCAGTTATGTCATCATCCGATCAAACATAAAATTGTCAATAAGCCGATTGTGAACTGAGTGAGTTCTTGCCCTGCCTCTCGATGCTGTCCTCACTGGGGACTTTCTTTGCCTTCACAGGGACCTAATGTTGAGGCAGACCAGCTGCACGATCCCTAGATGCCAGACTCAACCAGGAAGGAGCCTGTGACAGATGCTTCTGCATTTTATGCAAATAGCAACTTCATGGATCAGTTTTCCTTTCCTCTGTGGAATATAAGCATCTGGAAAATAGAATTCCAAGAGCCTTAGCACATTAACACATGAACAGAAATGACCAAACAAAACAGGTAACAGGATTGAATGGGAACGTGGAAGAGGAATATGGTCCTTAAAGCCCTCGTTTTATTGTAGTATTTTTCCCCTCACACCACGTACTTTTATTACTTCCTACTACTTTTCTTTCCATAAATCTGTTGTTATTGAAAAGTATATTTTTTGTGTGTGTTTATCTGTCTCCCAGCCACTGTACCGCAGTTTTAAAGTATCACATAGGTCTGGAGCCACAGTGAAGAAATCCACACGTTGGCTGAAGATATGTTTAAAACAAATCTAAACAAAGGCAAAAGCAAAACCAGAACATTCTTTCCCAGAAAAAAAGTTTTTTTCCCCAAAGTAGAAATAAGTTTCAAAGCTTAAGCTTTTAGATATATTTACAGTTTTATAAGTACTATTTTTTATATTACTGTGCCACTTAAAATATCCTTATAAAATATGATGAAGGATATAGCAAAATTTATGTATATTCTGACATCCAGCTTCAGCTTTCAAATACAGATTACTACCATTTCAGTACATAAATAATTTTGTAGTATCATCCACTTGCTTTAATAAAGCTTTCACATTTTACCTAATTTTATGTAAATGTTATTCAGATTTCAATCCAAGAGTTTTGTAGGGGAGGTTAAAGGGTGTTTATCTTGATTTGTTAAATGCACCATTAAAATTAAGCAGCGACAAATATTATGACTTTTTAAATTGTCCTAAATGGTTGTATTTGTTTATTAGACTTGTGTTTATACAAAATATTTAATTCTTTAAATATAACCTACTTTGATGAATTGTTCATACAGGAGCTGTAATCAGGAACTAGGTCTGGTAATCTTATAAATTCACCAATCAGTTTGATTTCTTAGTAAACCCTCCTTCATGAGTATTGTCTATTGTGATAAGATAGTATATATCACATTTAGAAAAATTAATGAAAATGAAAATAAATCAGAAAAGGAAGCTTAGATTATTTTATTTCCTAAATGCTAGCCTTTTTCTAGAGTCATAAAGATTTAGTGTTTAACGTGTATTTCTTGAATATACAGTTTTAACGTTTGGGCAACATATTTATTCAGAATAATTGTAATAAAAATAAATGCAAATTAGTAAAGAATATTTCATTAGTTCATTTAAAAGTACTGCCGAAAATGATATTTTAAGGAAAAAGAGAAAGTGATCAGAATTATCTCTCGGTAAGAATACGACTATTATATTCCTACATGTTACTTATTAAAAGTAATCAGCAAAGATAGCAGATAGATAAGACATGGCTCTAAATGTATCTGTAACCAAAAATTCAAACAGCATTTCAGAATCAAGAATTAATAGAATAAACTTAATTTTAGTTTCTCATAAATGCAGCTGCATTTTCCTATTTAATTACAGGTTTTCAACAGTAGTAATTTTTTCTTGACCTGCTCAATCTCAAAAGTCAGAAAATTGCTTCTTTTTAAAAACTGACAATGGCACGGTATGTTTCCAAAGAAAAAAGACAAATTACAGAAAACCATTAGTTTAAGCATGTTTAAATAGCCAGGAAGAAGTTCTAATAGAAAACTTGGTTGAATAGGAGGGAAAGTTACGATTTACTTTTGTCGCATGGCATAATATGAATGTGAAGATACCATATTATTTTCTTCTTTTCTAAAAAAATAAAATAAAAACGTGCTGTATAATTATAAAAAGCCCAAGGCATTCAAGATGACTTGTTTCTTGCTGTTCGGTAAATGGAATTCTTTACCATTGTAAATTCATGGATTTTTCAACTACAGCCTGGGTAGTAGATGACAGAAAAGGTATTTTAAAAGGAAAAGTTTACCTTAGTAAGAGTTATGGAAAAGGATAGCAAGAAAAATAAAGAGCAGAGCCTTAGCCTTTGAAAAGATAATAAGATCGAAGCTCGGAATTTACTGGCAAATACAGATGGAAAACATATTTTTTTACCCAAATTGTTAAATTGTAGTGCAGCGTGTAAATATTCAGTGTTTCTCTAAATGAGAAATATTCCTGATTTAATAAACTAGACTTCTCAAACATGGAGAGGAGGAGAAGGAATGTTTTGTTTATTCGATACAGAGATTTCATTTAATATGTTCTATCACACTGTTGAGGCTTCTCTTGTGGCCAGGGCATAATCTGTGGGTGAGGGCTCCGAGTCTGACTGATTACAGAAAGAAACATTTAATGGTCAATGGATAATTACTCACTGTTCAAATTTTCTTACGCTCATAATTTTTTTGTGTGTGTGCATTGAGATTTTCTTTGACTCTTTAAGTGGAATTAAGAGCAAATTACATACAAATGAGTTAAATCTGGTAAAAAGAATATTCTTTCTAAAGCTGAGTTATTAATCTTCCTTTCATCACTGGTGGTGCCATCACAAATTATGTCTCCACGGCCAAGACATGGTTTCACTACACAGGTTAATTGAAAGGGCCAGGTTATAGAATCTGAACCATGGGTACCACCAGAATCTGTTGAGAATAGTATATCCAGCCAGGGAGTTAAGGGAAGCTTTTAATAAAAATCAGGGCTGTCAAGACATTCAGTGCTTTTATCTCTGCTAATTTTGATAGAGTTGATATGAGGGTAATGACCCAAGACCCTCTTCCAAGTGTGTTTCTGCCAAAATCCCAGGTTGCCTGAGAAGTCAGAGGCTCATGTCACTATAAACTTTATATGGCAACACCACTGACATTTAGCTTATTTTTTTTCCCCGAGAGTTTCAGATGGATGTGTTATATTTTTTAATTTACTTAGTAAAATATTTCTTTTACAATTTACCCTTGCTTGTGAGCAAGGTCCAATAAGGAATGGCACTCAGACGCTCGACAGATTCCTCAGAGGCTGTGAATTAACCAAAACTTATAGCTCAAAAAAATGAGGCTGCTTCACACTGGAGAAGAATTGAGAGTTGGTCAGATGGGTCAGTGGTGAAAGGTAATCACAACATTCATTTCTGGGATAGAAACTCATGTAAAAAGAAGTCTTTGGAGCAGAAGAAACCATGAAAATCTAAATAGCAAAATAAATACACATTTACACCCAAATTCTTGTAAATTATCAGTCCGGAAGAGGCTGATGTGTGGGTCATAGTCAGTGACTAAAAATAACCTTACTAGTGGGTGACAACACATCGTACTGTCCTCATGAACAGTTGGGCAGTAAAACAAATGCATAATAATTTCGGATGCTTTTTTTATGGTGTCAGGAATTTCATAAGGAAGTCCTTACAAAGTATAGTCAGCACAGATGCAGTGTGGTAAATATTTACTTCCTAATTTTTTGAGATAGAGTAAAATCGAAGTTACAGGTGAAAATGAACCATTGGTCTCATAGAGCAGTGGAATGTATTTTCGGAGTCCCATGAGTTAGTTCTAGATCTGAACAAGCTCTCTGTGTCTTAGTTTCCTCAGATATCGAATGAGGATTTGGAGTTAGGTGATTTCTTGGGTCTGGACAAGCTTTTTAATCCTATGACTTTTGAAATTGTAATGAAAATACCAATTGATTTTTCTTTTTTATTTAAAAGGTGCTGTTCATATTTTTCAGGTGATTGATACTATGCTACCTTCCGATGTTATATGCTCAGCTTTGGAAAATCAGTTAGAAAATGTATTTTGGCATGCACAAACAAAAGAGTCAATTACAGGTCATGCAGAGAATGTAGAGTAAGATGAATAGTAAAATGACTGCTGGGAGCAGGGGAAGGAAGGAAGTGGGCAGAAATGTATAGGTATTACCCCAGAAACAGATAAATGCTGAGAAGCCATCTCTCACTGAACAACAGAGATTCTTTTTTTTTTTTTTTTAAAGATTTTATTTATTTATTTGACAGAGAGAGATCACAAGCAGGCAGAGAGGCAGGTAGAGAGAGAGGAGGAAGCAGGCTCCCTGCTGAGCAGAGAGCCCGATGCGGGGCTCGATCCCAGGACCCTGAGATCATGACCTGAGCCGAAGGCAGCGGCTTAACCCACTGAGCCACCCAGGCGCCCCTGAACAACAGAGATTCTAAAGTAGGTAAAATATTTCCCCCTCCCCACTACCAAAAGAGAGCCAAAGCACAAGAAGAAAAGAAAGAAAGTGGGAAATGCTGACTATCTATCTTTGCATGGGAGATTTACCATAGGTGTCCTGTGTAGGATCAAGGGAGTTTTTATCTCTTGATTACCATATTTTGTATCCACTAAAAATATAGATGCACATTATTAAAATGGTGAGGCACTGAGTTCAAAAACAAATTTTTTTTCATTAAAAAATGCAAATGGCTCAAAATGAGTTCGAACAAGTGAGCTCACCACCTGTGAGGTCAGCAAAATGTCAGATAGATGGAGTGGCTTAGTGAGAATGTAAGGAGGAAGTTCAGTGGTAAGGAAAGTAAAAGGTGAGCCCAGCCAAGGGCCGGGTGATAGAAATTGCTTGATGAATAATTCACCACCTTAACTCTTCTTAGCAGTAACATTAACCCTCTTTGCCTTTAGTCCTCTTTAACATAAAAGGAAAAAACCAGCCACAGCCACTAAACAGATCCTACTGCGGAGGCACCTGCCTGGGGACATCCCAATTGCCTTCTATACCCAGCACTTTAGACTCTAGAGACCTGTGGTGTTACATCATTGGCTACCAGTGCCTGGCAGCCAGCTAGATATGACCAGACCCTCACCACCAGCTTGTGTTATTATTTACGTTTGCCAGAAAACATCGGTTGTCAACCAGGCATTATGGTGGATTCTTTTAGCTAAAATCTAGCTGTGAGAGAATCAGCTTAACCCTTTTCCACAGGGGAGGATCTCTTACAAGGCTGTGAGCTTGGACTAAAGTTCTCAGTGTCGAGCCATCACTGACTCTACTGAAGATGCGCTAATGAAGGGCTTGATTCAGGTATCTGATAGAGACCATGCATGGGTGATACCCCAAAGCCCAACCAGGGAGGCAGGGGACCTAACCATTAAGCAAGATGGCCTTGAACTGTGCACAGGTCTGCGTTCCTAGCCTGTGCAGTGGGCTTCAGAAGCATGGGCTGGTAGCCAGCACCAACATACATTCCTACCAGAATGCTAACTCGAAAAGGAAATGTAGGACCCAGGAAGAATCCTTTATTTTTAGGAACAGGGGATGCTGTTATAGTATTAGTACTATTATTTAGATTAGTATTTCTCTTGATACATTAGAATCGCAGGTAGTTTTTATAAGTGTAAAATAATGAAATTCAACTGAGTAAATTTTAAAGGTCTTATTGGCTTTATTCAGCAATTCATGAATGGGGCAGCACCCAATCTGGCAGATAGAAAGGACCTATGAAGAGCTTTACGAGGCTAGAGATTTTATGGGCAGAAGGCAGCCAGAACAAGGGAATTGCACGAGGCAAAAAAGGCTAATGGGTTATTGCAAGGTGACTTTCTTTACAGAGGATGGCGAGGGGTTTATCAGGCACATGACTTAAGTAATGCTGGGAAGGTGATTCCTGATTGACTGGATAAGTGTACATTTCTGGAACATCCGAAACTGTGCAATGACGTGAGGCTTAGCATAAGGGACTCCACTTTGGGCCTGTTGTCTTGTCTTTAATATAAGAAAAGATCAGAATTCAGAATTAATTTCTGAGTCATGTAGGAATATTTCAAAGTATAATGCTTATGTGATTTTTTGGGTTTGCTTGAACTTCATGATGCTTAGAAAAAATTAGGAGCAGCGCCTCTGTCTCCCTCTCTCTTTCCCTGCAGCTTCTCTAGTCCCTTCTCAATCCCAAAGTCACGGGCTCATTACTGACCACGTGTGAAAGGTCTGCTGATTGGCTGTACGCATCTGGGAGGTTGGTGTTCAATTTTCCTCACTTTTCCAGGTTATTCTTCTTAGTTGTCTAAACTTTCATCAGTTTGAGGTTCATAACATATTTTATTCCAGTGAGTCTTTTAAATGCAGGCATAGCAGCTGGATTAACTTTATGAAAGGGAAGAAAAAAATATTATTTGGGGATGATAACATTTTTGCAAATGAGATCTAAATGTCTCATGTGTTTAAGTTACAATTTCAAGAAGTTTTTAGATATAGTTCAAATATTTTTTTTTTCGGATTGAAAAATGTCTCAACATGAAGCTTTTATATTTTTCTCTTTGCTCTACCATCCCTACTTCTTGATTATTGACCCAAAACTAAGCCAACACTTAAATCCAGAAGCACAGTAACCTTGTCTCACACAGTAGTCCCTTGGAACTGGTTTAGTTTTTATCGTAGGAAACTTTATAAAATTTAATACTTTAGCCTCATGACATAGTAGCTTTATTCCATTTCTGACATTTTATATTAGTTTAATTTTTTTTGTTAAGGAATCTGTATGAAAAGAATGATTTTGTTCTTTCACAGTATCCAAATGTTTATATAATCATAATTAGGATGTGAAAAATTAGTGTGTTTTTTTTGAAATTCTGTAATGATTCATAGCAGATTCAAAAACTAACCTATTCTCATATGTCAAATTAACCATAGAAATGTGGCTTATGGAATTAGATACTGTGAATCCTTTTCAACGGGTAAATTTGTCATTGGAAGAATAATAGCATAAATTCTTTCCTGGTTTCTTTACTTGGTAAAGCCTTGCTTTAAGTTCAAGTTGCTTTGCTTGTGATTGAGATGATCTTTAATGCCACTGAGATGAACTTTGAACAAATCCATACAATCTTGTTAAAAATAGCAACAAACTTTGTGAAATTTAATGGGCATCCTGGGGTATTCATACATGTTTTTACAAATACAAAAGCAGGGCATAATCACTATTGCTGGTGTTACTACTATTTATCATATAATTTCCTTTCATAGAAGGAAAAAGCATGGGGAAAATTTAGTGTAGGACTTTGGGGAGGAGGCAATAGAGTCTGTAGACCGGGGTTTTGGGCATAGGATTATGTATAGTATTATTAATATAATACTAAAATTATTTTGGTATTTCCTCATGGTTTTAACTTTTTATTAAATTTCATACTTCCCATTATTTTCTGTGATATGAAACACTGGGAGGCAAGGAAAACACGGTCCTGGAAATAAAATCCTAGATGCAGTTGCCTTGTACCTAAGTGATAAAACTAATGTAGGAAAAGAAAAGTGGCCCAGAGACCTCTTTGTGTGAAGTAACTCAACATATTGCTGTCTGTTATATTGTACCGAACACATGCACTTCTGTTTAGTAATATTTTGGGGAGCTGAGATTTAGGGCAGGAAAGACTGGAGCATCTCTGCAACTAATTCTAAAATTTTATAGGGCTATTTATTTATTGGTAGTGTGATGAACATGCATTATTTGTAATAACATTTTTAGTTTAACATTCCTTTTTTATTTAACTCTGATTTTTAGACCTTTGAGTTTTTCTTTGCTTGAGCTTGGGAAAACCAAATAAGTGCAAGTTTCCTCCAAGACACCTCATGAAAACATTTTTTTTTTTAAATAAAATCAAGAGTGAAACGAGTCTATATTTATTTGGAAGATCATCTGACTACTGCTAAATGGAGTATCTCAATCTGAAAGTGAAATCTGTTTCACTGCTAAAAATTGCCAAGAGTTTTTTGACTGAGATTTGGGAATCTGCGGAAAATGTAAAAGTTTTTTTTTCTACAATAATCTGTTCAGTGAACAAGCTGTGAAAAATAGTTCTGTATTTTGTCCATGTGATGCAGCAGACGGTAAATTTCCATTTTAAAGAACGATATGAGTAGCTTCTGGCACGCATCTCTATTGCCTTACTCGAAGCCACTTACACTGAGTTACAACAATGCAGTTTATTACTTCTTTAAAGCAAAAAATCAGAGGGGATCTTATATTCTCTTCTTTTTCTTTCTTTCTTTTTCGTTTTCTTTTTTTAACCCACAGCTCAGCTCTATTCCTTTCTCTGGGATCAGTGATGCGAGGGCACTGGGAGGCCTTATCGAATGCGCCTTAAATATCACAATTGTATCGAGAAGATACCGTTTCCTTGCACTGAAGGCTTCGCATTTGAAGAGCTTTAGAATTAATTTACTGTTTCTTTCCAAACATGTTCTTTTGAGGAAGATGGTCCCGGAATGGGCATTTATTAAAAACCACTTAAGGGAGATCTCTATATTTTTTAATGTATCATTGTGATTTTCACATAAACACAAAATTTAACACGTGCTTAAAGGTTTTATTTATTCTTTAACTAATGTGAGAAGCAGTAAGGTGTTATAACCTGCTCAAAGGAAAATTCAGATTTGTGTTCACATACAGATAGGCAGACGAAGAATGTTGACAGAAGAGGACAGACACAGATAGGCAGACGAAGAATGTTGACAGAAGAGGACAGACATGCGAAACTGGTCAGTATGTGCAGGGCAATAATCAGCTGCGTTCTAGAGGTCCTAACGTTTCTATTTCTAAGGGCCAGAGGAATTTTCATTATTCTTAATTTTCTACAACTCACAGAGATGAAAAGCAGTTCGAACACAAGGAAAGGAAGAGACCTGGAAGGATATTCTAGACAGGGCACTTACCAATCTTTTTGATTTATTTCAGAATCTCTCCCAATTTTTACCCACATTTCCCATTAAAAAGTACTTTGGACATTTTCCACCCAAATTAATTAATTTTGTTTCCTGGTTCACATCTCCTTTTAAATAAAATGCCTACCTAGGACAGGGTAGGTGACACATGGTAAGTGTTCTTTTATGTTTGTTGAATGGATAAAATTTTACTTGTATTTTCTGCCAGACATTTTTCAAGTAATTCAGTAGTACAGATGAGTGTGGTCTTTTGTTCCCGAATCTCAAGGATGTCAGAAGGACTCTGAAAGAAACTTGGGGTAGCCTTCAAGGCTCTGGTACATACCTTTCTTTCACCTTTAACCATTTTACACTCAGTGATATATCTTCTGAGAGAGCATGAGACCAGTGAAAGGAAACCAGGCACCAGCTGCCACTGGGTTCCCAGTGCCCCCTGGCAGAAATACCAACTTGGGTAGCTCAAATTAACATCAAACTGGCTGCAGGGTGAGTGGCTTCAGAGAGCAAAGAAATCTTACCTCTCTGAGGACCTGGTGTGTCATGCTGGCTTCTGATTGTTGTGGACCAATCATCACTAATTGGATTTTGACCATCATCAATTGTCCTTCGAATTTACTTTCACGAAGCCTCAATTTATTTCAACCAGCTGATAACCAGAGGAGTTTGGTTTCAGGGTTTTCATGAGATCTTCAATGTCACAAATCTTCTTCTTCCTCACTTGTCTGATGTCTGAAATTCTGCCATTGTTACTTCATGCCTTGGTCATACCAGTTGCAACGATTTCAGGGAGGTGTGCGTCCATTTTCTTGGGGGAGGTGCAGTCCTTACCGTTTTCAGTGTTTCGTACTTCACTGGGAAGGAAAATTAGTGATCAGGCTGGGATTTGTTGTCCTATTAAGATTTTGTGTGTGGGGGAGAGGGAAATGAGAGTGTAAGACAACAGCTACCCTATAGAGCTGGGGGACAGGTCAGAGAGAGGTGAAGTCAGGAATAAGAAAGTGATACAAGATAGAGCTCAATGTCTTCAATGAATGTACCCATGCTCTTCCTGTGGATGTCTCCGGTGTTGGTTTGCAAAAATATCCTAGTGTCAGGAGTAGCATTGCAGAAGTGGAGAGCATTCATTTCACCATGGAAAAAGGCTAGAAAAACTGAGCGTTTTTCCTAACAGTGGCTATTTTCAATCTTTATTTAGCCACTGGCTTTCTTTGCTACTTATTAAAAAGTGTGTGAACGTCTCCCTTCACATATTGTATTGTATTTACCCCTGGTCTACCAGACATCTGGATGGCTCTTACAGTTTATGAAAGCATTTTCTTTTTTTTTTTTTTTTTAAAGATTTTATTTATTTATTTGACAGAGAGAGATCACAAGTAGACGGAGAGGCAGGCAGAGAGAGAGAGAGAGGGAAGCAGGCTTCTTGCTGAGCAGAGAGCCCGATGTGGGACTCGATCCCAGGACCCTGAGATCATGACCTGAGCCGAAGGCAGCGGCTTAACCCACTGAGCCACCCAGGCGCCCCATGAAAGCATTTTCATATACATTATCTCATTTAACCTTCACTAGAATCTCGTGGTCCTTGGTTGTGAAAGATGATCGTTAACTCAAAAGGTGTATTTTCCCCACTCAAGGCAGACTTCTCTGTGCGAAATAAATGATGGTAACATAACCGGTTTGTTCCCATAACGAGAGGTTAGTGCCCACTAATGATTTCTGTTGTGGTGGTCCATATCCTACCTGAAGCTAACAAAACAAAGACTGGAGCCACAGCCTGATTCATCTGCCATTTATAGGTGTGGTTTAGTTTCTCCTTCCCCTCAGGCCTTGCTGTTGCCGCTGAGAAAATTAGTTCTATAAACACTTCCAGGCTTGACTCACTGTCACTTTGCACTTTCTCATCCAATATTTTCAGATACTATAAAATTTGAAGGAGGAAATCCTGGAACCTAGGTTACCAATTATTTTCATCTAGCTCTCTATTAAAGTGAGAGGAGTGTTGGAATGAGAGTTAGACTTTGAAAAATACTGTAACTTTTAAAGATAAGCATGAATGGTCTGGTAATTCCCGTTCTAAATACCTGGTGTGATTTCAGACAAGTGACTTAATTATCTGGAGTGAAACGAATAATACTTTCTGTTTAGGGTCTAGAGGCATGTGAGGATTAGGGACAGTGAAATATCTTGAGTTAAAAGATGTATTTTAATGCAAGGCATTATGACTATGAAAAGGAATATAGGATATAAGTTATGTTATGGTTAAATTTGCTTTTAAACTCTTGAACCTGAAAAACAAAACCAAAACTAAAAACAAACTCTTGAACCTGAAAACCAAAACCAAAACAAAAACCAAAAACCCTTGAGCCTGAAAGGCCCATGAAGTCTGCCCTGGTGTATGCCACTCTGTGTGTGACAGATGTCCAACTCAAAAACGACTCTGGCTGAATTTTCGTTAAATGAATAGATAAATTTCCTTCAGTCTACTTAACTGGCTTTATTCTTTCTTGAGCAGTAGGGAGTTTCTGAAAGTTTGGGTGGTTCAGGCTGTGGAAAGAGATAACTCAGGTGTATCCTTAAATAGTGGTTGAATTCAAATTCTTTTTTTTTTTTTAAGATTTTGTTTATTTATTTGACAGACAGAGATCACCAGTAGTCAGTGAGGCAGGCAGAGAGAGAGAGAGAGGAGGAAGCAGGCTCCCTACTAAGCAGAGAGCCTGATGTGGGGCTCAATCCCAGGACCCTGGGATCATGACCTGAGCCGAAGGCAGAGGCCTTAACCCACTGAGCTACCCAGGTGCCCCTTGAATTCAAATTCTTAAACACAGATTAAAATTTGGGAAATCCTTAACCTTAATGTTTTTCAAAACATCTTTGTGCATTCTCTCCTTACACTCAATATAGCCCTTGTCTTATCTACATTGATTCTAACATTTGTCAATTTTTAGCTGCCCAAAATCTCTACTATTTCTTTAAGCACTTTCCCCTCCTTTTGGGTACTACAGTAAGTAGTCCTGGGGGGAAGTTGAATTTTCATCCAAGGGATCGGATTCTGTCTTTCCTCCTTCCTACTTCTGCCAGGGGGTGAATGACTATCAATTTTGGCTAATTAGACACCCACTTTGGGAACATCAAGTCTTGAGGAAATGACAAGGTCTGGGGCATGATTAGAGACTTTCATACCAGCAGCAGAGGCAGACAGGGCTGCTGTAGTGGTGATGTATTCCAACCAGCAATTCCAGCCATGAGCTGGGTGCTGTGATTTCTGCTTCCTTTTTCTTGGTCCTTTGGCGGACCCTTGGATCCTGCCCTATAGCCAATCTTCCTGTTTCCTGTTATTTCATGAGGTCCACAAAATCTTCCCATAGACTTTTTTTTTTCCTAAAGTAGCTAGACTTGGTTTCTGTTGCTTGCATCCAAGATTCCAGACCAAAAGGGTATATTTGCGCTTCGGAGGAATAGCAAGTTAATACAGGAAAAGTGCTTCAGTACTACTTGGTTCCAAGTAACTGTGGAAATACTGGTGACTCCTTTATTATTACTCTTCTGACACTGTCATATGATAAAGTAACTTCTTATTTAGTTGGTCAGTCTCGTAGATTGGAATGCAAGCGCTTTGTCCTAGTTGATTTTGCATCTATCTCAGTAATTGGTGTATAGTTGGTATTCGATAAACAGTTATTGGTTGGACTAAAACAAAGAGCTAAATTTTCCTTTATTAAACACATAACAGACAGTTATTATGTTTGATTAAATTCACTGTTCAGTTCATTTGATTCATTGAGCCCTATTGTGTCTGTGTTACTCTGAATGATATGAAGATGAGTAAGTCATGCACTTTGCTCTTTTATCTTTAATAAATTTGTCATTTCACAATGAAAAGATAAAATAAGAAACTCAAATTCATCCATTTTTTTGCGACTTTGATGTTATAGTATTGCATAATATATTCAAATCTTGCCTTTAAGACTAGCTTCTCTCAACCATGAGTGTAATTTAATGCTAAATATGCTAAAATTGATTACAAAGTCAAAATGTACATATTCTGTGATGTCTGGTGGTTTGGATTAGAGTTGACCCATTACCTCCATAACCAGGGATAGCTGAAGTTTTATATATTATATTTTATTTATATATTTATTATATATATATTATATATATATTTAATTAACATTCTGATTTTAATTGATTCCATTGAAAGTAGAAACAATATTTTGTGTCTTGTCCTAGAAGCGTATTTTATTCAATAAAATAACCATGCACAGTATGGTCATTCCTAAAACACTGAGAAATGAATAAACCTGGGAATTAGGCTCAGTGCCAGAAAAGATTATTTAAGCCTATGTGTATAGGGCCCATATCAGAACACCCAGGAAGAACCAGAGCTGTATTTTTACACTTTAGCATATAATTGTAACCGACAGCTAAGACAAGGATGAACAACATCCTCAGGATCTCTATTCTCCAGGGTCTGACTTTATAGTGACTTCCCTGAGGGAGAGGAGGTTATTTTATAGGAATCCTAACTCTCATCTCAGTATTCTTAGAGCTGGATTTTTTCCAAGTATCGCTCCTCAGAGTGTGGAATGTGCATGGGTATCCGGGTCTGTCCACTGTTGTCTGCCCAAGACAAGAAGCTTGCTCCGGAATGGAAATTGTCTTCACCAAATGCACTGCTAAGCTCAATTAACTTTTAGAAATTTTTGGTAGCAGGATTTTATTGATGAACAAACCTGGTCATCCATCTCTGGTCTGACCTGAGTTCCTCATTTCATGGTAGACTGAAAACAAACATTTGGTATTTTAACCACTTTGAGCAGTACTGGTTGATATAGTAGCACCTGGGTTGCTTGTTGGATGTGGTTTTGGGACCACATAGAACCCCTACTGAAGCAGGCATTTGAGAGGGAAAGTCACTAGGAAATTTCAGTTTCACTAAGCTCTGAAAGTCATCATTCTTTCTTTCTTTTCTTTTTTAAAAGATTTTATTTATTTATTTGACAGAGAGAGAGAGAGTACAACAGGGGGAGAGGCAGAGGGAGAGGGAGAAGCAGGCTCCCCGCAAAGCAGGGGGAGCCCGATACGGGGCTCGATCCCAGGACTCAGGGATCATGACCTGAGCTGAAGGCAGAGGCTTAACCAACTGAGCCAGGGAGGTGCCCCTGAAAGTCATCTTTCTGCATTCACAGTTTGAGAATCGCTGTTCTAAATAAATAGAATGGTCTTCCTTAGACCATTGTCAAGACATGGGGCAAAGTCCATTTTTAAAAAATTTTCCAAAAATGTGAAATTATATTATTTTGCACATTTGTGTGAAAACAAGATATATAGTCAGTCTCTCCAAAGTAAATACTAATATCTCTATGGTTTAAGCTGCATTTTTCAGGTTTGTGATGTTATGCATACTATGTTATCCACTATGTAGACATACATGTAATTGACTTTTAGAGTTCCTAAATTTCAGGGAAATTTTCTTGCTTTCTCTCACATCTTCATTAATTCCTGGTGAGTGCTGTGAAGTGTGTAAGCCTGACGATTCATAGACCTGTACCCCTGGGACAAATAATACATTATATGTTAATAAAAATAATTAAAATTAAAAATAAATAAACAAATAACACTGCTATTAAAAAGAAAAAAAAAAAAAAAGAAGGTCTTCACTAATTAACCTAGAGGGGAAAGTGTAAAAGTCTAAATTAGATTCCTATAAAATCTTATTTGAGTTGAATGAGGAGCTTTCTACAACTTTGAGATAATAGTCAGGGCTAAGTTTTATGGAAAATAAAAAGGAAACCAAATCTCCATATCTCCTTTCTGATATTTGAACTGTCTTGGCTCCTGAGGTTGGATAAATATCTGATTAATGCTGGTTCACAGGAACTGAGAAGGTCCTCGTGTTTTGGAATAGGGCGATGTCAACTCTGTATTTTGAGGGTCTGTGGGAAATCTCCTCAGAGCTTTGGAAGGCAGCTAGACTACCTGAACGGAGGCTCCATTCTTGGCCATGTGCAGTCAAAGAAAGGAGTTAAAGTCTTTCCTGCATTAAAACAGGTAACTTTTCTTTTGTCAGGAAAGGTTCTGAGTGCGGAGCAAAAGGGAAGAAGCTGAGTAGATGGTGAAGCAGGGTTTCTTGAGACAAGTGATAAAGGAAGTTGAAACTATTGTTACTACTACTATTATTATTATTTTATAGATTTTATTTATTTACTTGACAGACAGAGATCACAAGTAGGCAGAGAGGCAGGCAGAGAGAGAGAGGAGGAAGCAGGATCCCTGCTGAGCAGAGAGCCTGAGTGAGGCTCCATCCCAGGACCCTGAGATCATGACCTGAGCCGAAGGCAGAGGCTTAACCCACTGAGCCACCCAGGCACCCCTAATTTTTAAAGATTTATTTATTTATTTGAGAGAGAGAGAGCGAGTGCGTGTGCATGCTAGCATGAATGGGAGGGGCAAAGGAAGAGGGAGAGGGCATCTCAAGCAGACTCCACACTGAGCACGGAGCCCCATGCAGGGTTCAACCTCACCACCCTAAGATAATGGTCTGAGCAGAAACCAAGAGTCTGATGCGTAACCAACTGCACAACCCAGGCGTCCCAAAATTATTCTTATTTTTTAATAACTCAAGCTGTTTCTTTGGGAGAGACTGGGATTTAATGATTTCCATTGATGTTACTAGTGCTTATCTGTATCCAATTCTTCCCTCCTCCCTGATGCATGGACGACTGCAAGTCTTGGGCTCTTTGCAGTTGGGGCTGACATGTGACTAGTTCTGACCGATGCGCTGTGAGTGTCAGTGATGTCACCTCTAGGCTGAAGCCTAGAAATGTAGGTAAGAGGTCTCCAGGGATTCTTCTGCCTTAGCAGTTCCTAGGATCTCCTGTTGTGAAGACAGAGCCACAAAATCGAAGTAGCCTAGATTCTCCAAGTAACTGCATGGAAGGTAGGAATGCTGCCTGAACTCAGAGGAGACTTCGCATAACTGAGTAATGAGCCTTGGTAGTGTTGAGCCACTGCAACCGTGGGGCTACTTGTTACCATACTATAGCGTAGCTTCGCTGACTAATACTGCCTTGGACAGCTCAATCTTTACGTTTTAAAATTGTGAAAAGATCATGAAAAACCTGGTTCATTCAGAAGAGAGCAACTTTTCATTTGTCTTCTTTTATTAACTTGTTCAACTGCTTGGCTAGGTACCCGTGTAGATTGTATGTCAAGCCCTGAGCTCTGCAGAGGGGACCGTAATATTGTGATTCGTAGCACGTGCTCTGGAATCACTGCCTGAGTTTGAATCCCGCTCCGCTCTGTGCAATTACTGTCACGTCTTTATTGTCAAGTCTTCCTGTGCTTTGGTTTCTCTATCTCTTCACTTATAAAATAGCAATGATAACAGCATCTAAGTAATGAGCTTCGTGAAGATAAAAGGCGGTAACACGGGTAAAATGCTTGGCATTGTGCCCCACCGAGTAAAGGATCAAAAACTTTAGCTATTAGTTGGTAACATCCCTGTCCTCCAGCAGCTCTCATTCCGACCGAGCACATCACAACCTGGGGGTAAGCACCATTCCCATTAATAATTCCTGTTTTATATTTTTTATCAGTGCCATGACATTACCACAAACCTAGCACTTAAAAATGACACAAATGTGCTATCTCACGGTTCTCAGGACCATGAGCCGGGCGGATTTGGCTGGTTTCTCTGCTCCTAGTTTCAGGAGGCTGAAATCAAGACCTTGACCAGCTGACTCTTATTGGAGGGGCTGGAAAGAATCTGACTCTCAGCTCATTCAGGTGTTGGCTGATCTGGTTCTTTGCAGTTTTAAGACTCAGGCTCTCATTCCTTGCTGGCTGTCCACTGGGGCGGCCCTTCGCTCCCAGAGGGCTTTCTCTGTGTGTGGAGCCCTGCTTCCCCGAGCCAGTAACAGTGAGTCAAATCAGTCTCCTGCTTGGAATCTTGTTGATTTCTACCCTGCTACCTCACCGGTCTTCCGCCTCCAGCTGGAAAAACTTTCCTGCTTTTAAGGGCTCATGTGATTAAATCAGGCTTACTGAGGTCATCTAAGATAATTTCTCTATTTTAAGATTTTTAACCTTCTCTACATCTGCAAAGTCCCCTTGGCTGTGAAATGTAACATTCACTGGTTCCAGGGATTGGAGCATGGACATCTTTGGGGATCATTATTAGGGGCCTCCTCCGGGCCTCTTGGGTCCATGGTTGGTCGACGCTTTCCTGAATCTTAATCATTAAACTACCACATATTGGTGCTTTCTGGGTATGAGATCAAAACTATGACTTTCTAATTCCCCACGATCCTGCAAGCAAGTTATTGGTATTATTTTTTCCACTTTAAAGACAAGGAACTGTTGCTTAGGAAGGTTATGAAAGGTCCTCAAGTCACAGATTTACATAGCACATACATGGTAGAGAAGGGATTCCAAGTCCCATTTGACAGCCTCCCTTAGAACGTCTATGGCATGACACACTCGTCCTGGCCATAGGGGCCCTTTTCTCATGCCTGCTTGTGCAATACCAAAGGGCTCCCAGACGAGCAGCATTCAATAACAGAAGTTACACTCCGCTCTCTAAAGCTATCTAAATGTTTCTGTGTGCCCATAGTCACAGATGTATTTTGCCAGTCTCTGGTACTTTGGGTCAACATCAGGAAGAGAGATGGGACGGTGCCAGGGGTCAGGGGACCGACGCTGTTCATATTGCAATAATGATAATAATGGCTGATGCTTCCAGAGGACCGATTACGTACTGGGCATTGCGCCAAACATATCACAGGGAGCCTTAGCACTCATTTAATTCTCAAAACAAGTTTACGTGGTCGGTGCTATCCTCATCTCCATTTTACAAAGCGTGAAACCGAAGTCCAGAAGCCCACAGAGCGTTTATGTAACTTACGTGGGGTCATACAGCTGGGAAGTGGCAAAGTTAGAATCGATCCCAAGTCCTAGAACTCTCTCAGACCTGGCTGCTGCCCTAGAAATGGGAGTAGGTTTCAGATTTCCTCTGCTTTAGTTTGTGATTCCTTCTCCGCCCTCTGGCCTCCAGTGAAGGTGGTAACAAGAGGGTCTGTAGTCACTACTGGGGCTGGGGGTGTTGGTCAAGGTCAGAAAGATGAAGACCTAGAGCAGAGGGGGTAGCCTTGGTGCTGGGTTTGAGTCTGGCATCTGGCCTGCCGGTTCACCTCCCCAGCATGGGAGGAAGTGAGTCCCAGGGCATGGGACAGCTTGGGCTGCTGTTAATGTATCAGAGAATCAAGAAGAGAGACCCTCTCTGACACTGCTCTGCCACCACATTCCGCAACCCTTGCAGAGAGTTACCCTTCTCCAGCCCAGGAACGCTTCATCTGTGTGGATGGTTTGTATGTCATTATAAACAACACTTCTTCTTCTTGCCAGATTGCTGTGCTGAGCAGCTGCTTTTCCTGACCTTTATTCCCTTCCCTTTCAGAAGTGGTAACATGGTAAAGCATATTCCTCAGAGTCTCTACACTTTTATTTATTTTTTGGTTCTGCTCTAGGCTCCTTTCACAAATATCTTGAAAACATCGTCTTACATATGTGACTGTTTTAAAATGCTTTTGAGGAAAGTTGTTAAAGAGTGATAAAGAGGTGTGTGTGTGTGTGTGTGTGTGGTTGCAATGCAAAAAGCTCTCAGCCATAAATTTAAAGAACAAAAAGGAAGATTAAGTACATGTTTTTGAAATTATTATACTCTAGAGAAAAAGGATGTAGAGGTATTTTAGAAAGACTTTCATATCCTCTATAGCATTTTCAAATTTGTTAAAAATGACATTCTACAACTTAGGAGGATATGTTATGAAGACAATGACAAATTTGGTCATAATGACAGAACGTGCTTGCATTTTTTTGTATCATAGACAAAATCTGTAATAGTGATATTTGAGCCGAACTGAGAATTTCTTGTGATTTTATACTGTAACACAGAAAGAACTCAGGAGAAGTGCAGACAACTTTACATCCTTTTGTGGTCTAACATTCCCATGAAAATACGTTTTAACTTAACAGTGACAAACAATGACAATTAAAATGTATTCTTAATTATTGGGCTAGAAACGTACATATGCTGCAATTATCTTTACTGGCTTTTTCTTCAAGAACTACAGGTATCTTGCAAGATCCATTTGCAAGACTAGAGTTTAACTACCTTTAATGTAACCAGCAGTAATTTTATCCTAAACATTTCCCACGGCTGGATCAGCTATTACTTAATTTGACATCATACAGAAAAATACGAACTTCAAGTGGATAGAAAATGATCTCCAAGGTTTGATTCATTTTCATTAATGTAAAAGGAAATTCTGTGGTACAAAAATGTTTCCTGAGCTCCTGCCAATTAAAAAACACGTGAGAAAAGTCATCTGAAATATAATCAAAACTTAACACTCAACATCTAAAGCCTGCAATTTGAAAACTTCGAGGACCCTGTAGCGAGGTGAAGTCGATTTCACCTCTTGACAGCAAAGGAAATGTGTCACAGAGGTTTTCAAGTTGTAAGATACGTTCTGGTTCCATTCTAAAATTAAAAACTGTTAACTTATTTTGGAAACTGACGCATATTCAGTTTTAAATTCTCCTTTGTTTAATCATTTTAAACTGCGATGAAGACGCTACTTTTTCTTTTCTAACTTTTATGAGGGATTATTAGATCAAGGAGGGCTGGTCCTATCATTGCACAAAATTGTAAAGCTTTCCTTGGAAGAAGCAAATTTGGGATTTTTAGTAGACTTTTGGGTTTTGATAAGTCATTGTTTTGCATTTTTCATGACCTGGAAAGGTTTGGTTTGCTGTTTATACAACAACTGCAGGCTGAGGGTGCCGTTGTAGATTTCAGCAAAGTGTAATGCTGTTTTTGAACTTGGCAACCTTACTGTATGGACTTGAAAGAGATCCTGAAACTGTTTAGGAAAGTGTTTTGAAACAAAATCCTTCCATCTCAACTTCTTTGCATTTTTAGATCTCTAATTTAATACACCACTAGATGCTTAGTAGTTATTAACTTACTATTTCATTAAAGATCAACGGTTGATAGACATATTGTAACAGAAAACAAGATCATTCACTTATCCACTCAGTAAATAGTTATTGTGTAAAACATGGGCTGAGTCCTGGAGACGCAGACATGATCAAAATAGTCTTTGCTGTCCTGGGGCTTCCAGGCAATGAAAATAAATCCCTTTCCTTTGAGGGCAGCACGTCTCATTGACACTAATGAGACTTTAATGGCACTAATTTTGAAAATAAAATTGTGTAAGATAAACTCTAGCTGATTTCAAATACTGACTGGTAATAGACATATACTACTATTTATTTTATTTACTCTGGTGGAGTGGCTTTTTTTTTTTTTTTTTTGGAAAATTAACAGATGATTGTAAAACATTATGCCTGTGCTTACCAGTATGCCATATCTGAGATTAGCTCCCCTTTGCTGCAATCTTTTTAGCCTAAGGTTTACCTACGTAACAAACACAATCAAAACTGTAGGTAATACCTTTAGGAGGACATGGTGACCTACTCTTAAATTCTTCCTCTTTGGCTTCTCCCAGTGTTTTTTACTTGGTTATGTAAACTCTATGTGGGAAGGAATCCTGCTCTGATGAATTTTAGTAGTCCCAAAGTTATTAGCATAATCGTTAGGACACCAGATAAAATTATATAACAATAAGTCACATTTGTATTACTATGTGTTTCATTGTATTAAGCATTTTACATGCTATGTTGCATTTTATTATTGCAACAACTCTATGAGGTAGTTGCTCTCACATTTTATAGATAGGAAGACTGAGCACCCAGAGATAACCTGGCCAAGATCACAAAGTTAGAAAAAAGTGGGAAAAAGGCTTGCCCTGCAGCGATGATTCTCACCAACATGATTAAATATTTACTGGGGAAAACTCTATTTTTTAAATGATTTTATTTATTTATTTGTCAGAGACAGCACAAGCTGGCAAAGCTGCAGGCAGAGGGAGACAGAGGCAGAGAGAGAAGCAGGCTCCATCCTGGGACCCTGGGATCATGACCTGAGCAGAAGGCAGACACTTAATGGGCTGAGCCACACAGGTGTCCCTGGGGAAAACTATTTTTATAGCTCTGGAACTTCTGAGATGCAGGAATATATATAGGGCACATGAAATAAATAAATGTCTCTCAGTTGCAAAAATATATAGCTGTGGCCTTCTTGTTGAAGGAGCAAGACTCAGGGAAGGCTCTTCTTTTTTTACCTGTCAAACTTACTAATTCCAGCATCTCTAAAAAGCATTTTAAGGTTGTTGTCTTTCTCTTTTCTTTTACAACAGCTCCAATAGACCCAGCAAGGTTAAAATTCAACTCACTAAACTATGAAAGCTGTAATTTCTTTACTAGAAACAAATACAATAATAATAGCTAACTTAATAACTATATACATTTATTTTATTAGGTTAACCAACATAGTCACCTCGAATAGTCATAACAACAAAGGAAATGCCAGCATTTTTTCCTTTTCTCCTCTCTACATCTCCAAGATTTTAATGTGCGAGCACGTGTGCGCTTGTGTGTGTGTGTGTGAGAGAGAGAGAGAGAGAGAGAGAGACAGAGAGAGAGAGATTAGGTGGTTCTGCGCATAAAACACAAGTCTTTAGGTCCTAGTGCTTTGAAAGTGGAAAGTTAGCTAGGATTTTCTCCATAAGAATTTTCCAATAGAATGAGAATATAACAAATCTTAAAAAGAGTGTTTCCTCCTGATTTCAATAAGCCCTATTTGTGAGAAGCATAATAATGTCTTCATTTGTTGGAAAGGTATGTTCAAATATCATGCCATAATGAGTTGTGAATTTGGGTACGAGATAGAAAAGTTTATTATATTGGTGTCATGCCTTGATAATATGACTCTGCCTCTAGACGCATTTGTCACCTGCGTCTGAGACCAAACTCTTGGACAAAAAGAAATTATTAGAAGTTTCATTGTGGTGTGTGGGATGGTGTCTCCTCATGGATGTGTGTATGTGTGTGTGTGTGTATGTGTGTGTGTGTGTGTAAGGCAATTAATTAAGCCAGGGTAAAGCAGCTCCTGGTCCTTCTTTACACTCCGTTGTCCTAAGTCCCTTGAGAAGGAGCAAAGTAAGGAGTCTGCTGGTCAGATCTAAAACCAGTTTGAGGAAAAATAGAGAAACCTACTAACTCATGTTGAAGGTGGCTCAGTGGGTTAAAGCCTCTGCTTTTGGCTCAGGTCATGATCCCAGGGTCCTGGGATCGAGCCTCGTATCGGGCTCTCTGCTCAGCAGGGAGCCTGCTTCCTCCTCTCTCTGCCTGCCTCTCTGCCTACTTGTGATCTCTCTCTGTCAAATAAATAAATAAACAAAAATCTTAAAAAAAAAAGTGCCAAAGCCTTTGACTTTAAAATGGGGCTAGGCATGGGGATTTAAAAAGCTCTGGGACCAAAGAGCTTTACAAATGCCAAGCATGGGTGTTGGTCATTCCTGGTACTCTCAAAATGTCAGTGTGCTTTTCTTCACGGAGATCGTAGTTGCATTTAGTGAGGAATCATCCGGGGTGGGGGGGGGGGGTAGGAGAGAGGACACAGCATTTTCATTAAGAGCACTTTTCAGATGGAAGTAGAGAGAACGGAGATGAAGTAATTATTAGTACCACCCAAGACTGAGGGGGTCAGATTAGTTCTGCACGCAAGCCCAGGATGTCTCCTGTGCCCCAGGCTGACCTTGTCAGCCTGGCGATGCCATCTACTGTCTTGGAGTGAAGCTTGAGTTTTAAGAGCAAAACGGAACTGCAGCTTCTTGTCTTGCTTTAGACCAAACTTCGGGACGTATTAATATCAGAGGCTGTTTAAACAGAGCAATAAAACGGCAACGCACCATTTTAACTAAGCCCAGCTTGCGGGCTAATTTTAAGGCAGCCCGGTTGGAGGAAGCCCATGCATTAATTTACTCTAATAGCAAGGCGGGGAGGAGAGGGGAAAAGAGGTTGAAAGGAGTTGTTTTTAAAAAAAAAACCAAAGAACTCATGCTCAATTTCTTTCTATCTTTTTTTAAAGGTGTTTAACACTTGTACAATTTGGTCAAATTATGGGCAGGTCAGCAAGAGAAGCTAGTCAGCTTTAAAAGACAGAGAGCCTGAGAGACAGGACGTGATTACTTTGCTGAATCCCCACTTTTTTTCTCTTCCAAAAGAGACAAAGGGAAATACTTAAGAACCAATAGTGACAGCAACGAAGCAATCATTGAGTTGCAGGATACCTTTGTCTCTCGGGGGGCACGCAGCCATTTTTACGCGTCTACCACTGAGTGTCAAACCTTTCCTTTTCTTCTTCTTTCCATTCTGGATGGCCAAACTGATTATCTAAAATAGAAAATTAGCACACAATGGGTTTACTCTGCGATACCCCTTATGCAACTAATGGCAAAGCTTGTTAATTGGTTGTAAATGCCAGCAGGTTGCCAGGATAATACTGCAGAAATAACTGGGTATTCTGATAATTACAGCAATCTTCATCTATAAAAGCTTAAGTAGATGAAGTAGTGGCTGGCTTAAAACCAAGATTTATCCCGCTGCACTCACATTAAAAGAAAAAATAAGATGAAAACAATAATGTAACAAAACAATTATATAGCAGGAAGCTTTGTAGGTTTTAGAGATTGTCAAAACTCAGAAAGTAAAACAGTGCTGTAATAACCAGTTATGGAAAAATAGGCCATTTACATTTGTGTATAATTAAATAGTAGGCTATGCAATTTCACTTTTTAAAGTAAACTGCCTTTTCCTTTTTTTATAGGGCAACGTAGCCATAATTGCTGCATTAAAGCTTTAATGAAAGAAAAAAGCAGCAGATCAAGATGACATGTAACGTCTACATTTGTACCGTGGCGTTCTGCTTGTTTAGTAATGGGAAGCTACTGACGAGATTAAAATTGCAGAATTCTTCATAGTTTGTTCTAAAATTGCTATAGGAAGATCATTCAGGGTCTAAAATATACACAATTTATTTTTCCACCTTCAATCTGCAAGAATTTAATGGCTTTCGGAACTAGTAGGTAGTCAGAGATAGGTTTTATGTTAGAGAGAGAACTCCTTTGGATCATAAAAATTATTAGAAGTGAAAGGATCAGAATTTAAATCTTATAAGCCTTCCGTAGTGCATTACAGTATCATCCCAAATATTAGATCATAGTTCGGGTTTAACTTAGTGTAGGAGAAGGAGCTTTCTTGTTCAAAATATCAACAGGTTGGTTTGTAATATTATTCCTCTATATTTTACAGGTTGTTTTTTTTGTTTTTTTTTTAAATCTCCCTCTGCCCCAGCCTAACATCAGGAACTAGTGCAAAAGGCAGCCAACTCATGGAAGGAGATAACGTCCTGGTAAACTGTTAACTGGCATGTGGGCCCATTTAGTAGGAAAAAAACAAAACAAAACAAAATCTCTCCTGTCAGCTTTTTTCTTGTAAGTTTGAAATATTTCTCGGATGTTATACTCCATATAGGTTGGCTGTGTTTTCTGTAAACCATCTCTGGCAAACAGTGTCGGCAGAGACTGGAAATGCTCATTATATGTTACAGGACCGAGAAGAATGACATGAAAGACACATCAGGCAAGAGAGCTGGGAGAGGGCTACCAAGGACATGGGTGCCAATGGCTAGAGCAACAAAAAAATGGTCTTAAGAGAATTTTTTTTTATTTGTATAAAATCGACATGATTTTATTTTTCCTTCTGTGGAAGAAGAATGCAAAAGCAACTTTTTGTAAAAAAGAACCCAAGGAAAGGACACTCTCAGGGCCTAGAAGTTTAGCCTTTGGGTTCTCACTGGAAGCAAGTGATTCCCTCTCTCCAGGGGTTTGTTTTGGTGTTTGGTTGAAGAAATGCATCTTCATCGACCTTCCATTGGTTTCCTCCATTGGTTAGGAGTCTCCCATGGCTTTTCTATCCCTCTGATGAGTTTGCATTGCTGGAGGGGAGGTGGACTGTGGGGTGGGGTAATTGGGGGATGGGCATTAAGGAGAAGACGTGAGTGGAGGAGCGCTGGGTGTTATAGGCAGCTGATAATTTACTGAACACTATACCTGAAACTAATGATGTATTATCAGTTGGCTAGCTGAATTTAAATAAATAATAAAAAAAAGGAAATACATCTTACTCTATCTACACTTCTGGGTATGGAACACTTTAAATACATAGCGTTCTGGAGTGGCTGGCTTCTGCACAGAAGTCAGAGTATGGTATTGGCTTGGGGGCAGGAGCTTCGGGTTGCAGAGCTCTCCGAGGGCAGGGGAACCAGGCAGCGAAGTGTGCAGGGCAGAGCACCTTCTTTCAGGCAGGACAGGCCCGCCACTGTCCCAGAGATGGCACATCCACAGTAGCTTTCCGTGCAAATGCTACCTGAAGGGAGAGGGGGCAAAGGGCAAGGAACAAGAAGGGTCTTCAAATGCGTGTGGAAGTAAGAAGGGATCACAGTTGATCACAAGTGCTGTACTTAGAAGTACGTCTGTTCTCTGTGCTCTGCTACCTTCTTCCTACTGCTCTGACAAGATGTGGCCAGAAGGGCCTTGTACCCTACCATGTCCCCAGGAGGCGGCCAGATGTCACAGCACTTGGGATGGCGGCCAAGAAGGCATTGGTTTTAGGCAACTGGTAGAAGGGGATTTTCATTGACCTCTTCCCTGTGATCTGAAGGAGCAGAGATAATAGTGGAGGGAAGCCTTCTTTCCAATGAGCTTGAAATCAGATTTTTGAGAGGTGGATAGGTAGGGGTCAAGAGTAAGCTTTTAGGGAAGAGAAGCTAAACAACCCACATGAACGATTCAGAATAAGAAATATGGGAGTGGGGTCTAATCTAGAATTGTTTTGTTTTGACTCTCAGAAACCTTACACACAACTTTCCTCATCGTGTACCACAAACCTTGAGAGGTGTTGGGGGGACATCGCAAAATGAATCATGTCCACATCCAGGGAGAGGAAAAACTTCCTCAAAAAAAGCAAAAAAAAAAAAGGTTAAAAAAATCAAATGGAATTTAAAGCCAAGGGTACATGCCATTTTTGCCAATGTGAGACTTGTAGAAATCACTCATCTAATACAGTTTTGCTTTTTCCGAAAGAAGACAATATTTGTAAGTCAGTTTCACGCTTGGCTCGAATTCTTTATTGTTCTCAATGCTATGACATAGTTTTCCACACATTAGTGAAATACTCATGGTAAGTTTCCTGAAGGACAGATTAAAATGAACAAGTTGAGGAATTCAGTGTTTCGTCCATTTGTCTTTCGCATGTAGGTGGGATAGTATCTCTTCCTCTGGTGCTTGAACCCTTTCTTGGTGTGAGTCACTCATCGTTGGAGGTCCCTCCTTTGAAATCCTTGAGAACCGTTCAGCGTATGAGTCCTTTGCATGATCTGATCACTTTACATGTTAACTCCTGCACGCCACTAGCCACCAGCTTATTTTCAACTTGTCCCTTATGCTTTAATGAAATATGTACACTACACAGAGTAGGCACTTGAGAAGTATTTGTGAGTGAATTATTTTTCACAAAAGAGTGGAATGTTTGTGCTTCTAATGATGAACACATTCAGTTGCTAAGCATTCCTGAAGAAATATCTCCAAATCCGTTTGAGGGCTTAGTCTGACCGGGCAAAGGTCTTTGACGAGAATCTTCTCCTGGAAGTGGGACATATTTTCTGTACATACAAAAAGTGTACTTTGCCATCTTGATGGCGCTCCTGTGTGAATCGTGTGTTCGTCCTAACAGTGAACATTTTCACTGTTTCTGTGTCAGTTGTCACTAATCAGTTTTGCATCTGATGTGCAGATCCATCAGGGAATAGAATTGAAGTCATTTTGGCTTTAGCACATACGATATGCTTGTACAGGAGTTTAGCAAAGCCCCTTCTGATACATTTTCAGAGGGGGACGTGCATATGTTAGGGTACCTCTACAGCAGCAGGGACTGAACTAGCTGACAAGTGACAGGAGGTTTTTTCCCCTCTTTGGTATTTCACGAAAGTGTGCACAAATCATAACAAGTTGCCTCTCTCTTGTAAGACAGGGAACATTTCCCTTAAAGCGCACATGGCTATATGGTGTGTTTGTGTACATGAAAATTCATGCTGCTATCAATTTTAATTTTGCCATTTTTGTTGTTTTTAAATTACAGGTTTGAGGTTTTTGAAGACGTATCAATAATTTCTTTCGATTTCATGTCGGCTGATTTATTTTTTTTCACTCTGTCATGTTCTTAGTGAAAAAGTAAAGTTCTTTACCGTTGGGAGAAACTGCAATGTACAGATGACCCATTTCCCCGGGGCTTTGGTTTTCTGTATTTCTCAAGAAAATATGATAAGTAGTAAATAGCTACTGTCTGCTGGGAAGTCCTCTGCTAAATGACGCATGGCAGACCGTGGTTCCTAACATCTGTCTGCATCCTGACCCATGCTTCAAAGCAGGGCTAACAGGGACAACGACACTCAACGTGTAAGCCCTTGCTTTGCGATGTCTTAGCTGGGTACTAAGCTCTGTGATGTGAGAAATCCTTTGATAACTGCTTTAGGTGTACCTCAGCCGAGATGCAGTTGGTGGGGGGGTCACTGGTGTGGTGAGGAAGTGTGCTTCAGCATCAGCAGGAGCTGGGTTCAAATTCAGCCTTGGGCACTTGTAAGCTGTGGTTTTCCCTAGGATCCTCACCTGTCAAACAGGGGTGCTATGGTGAGGGATGGGTGTGAAAATCATTTACACACAACGTCATTGACACGCAATGGATGCTTCACACACGTTTTGTTCCTTTGAGCTCCCTTTTCCCTTGTGATTGCGGAATAGTGAGGGACCCGATAGAGCTTTCCCTAGGTAAGGTAGATTGCTAGCTGTGTGTTTTATTTTAAGGTAAACTAAGATCATTAGTGAAGAGGTTCTTGGGTGCATAGAAGCGGACTGTTTGGCTATGACATCTAGAGAAGTGCCAGGAAAATGATCTGTGCCACGTAGCTAATGCATGCATACTTAGAGATGGGGTTTTTCTTTTTCTCTGGTCAGTGAATGTATTCTTCTTAGATTGCTCAACCTTTCTATAATTATCTTAGAGAGTGAGATGTACCCAGAGCACTTGAATGGTAGTTTTCAAGTGCCACAAATGTTCCCTTAAATGGAGAGACACTCATTTAATTCCGGGGAATTCAAGGGACAGAAAGAGGAGAGGCCAAAGGGAGAATTTGCCCTGAGCCCTTTAATGATCCATGGATAATCTCAGGGCCCTGAGGTTAGAGGAGGTGGTATTCTTTCTAAGGAAAAGCCTATTCGTACCCGTATCCTAACCACGTAGCACTTTATGATTTTCTGTCATGAAGACAATGAGAGCAGTGTTAGCAAACCTACCAGAGGTTCTTGTTCAAACTTCACTGTCTATGCCATAAAATCATGCATGGGGACGTCCCCCTGTTCATCCTGCCTCTCTGTCCCTTCGTACCTGCTCTGTTGCTCACCTCATTCTTCTCTGCGAGGTTGAGGAGTGTGAATCCGGGCTTTCGAGATCTTGAGGAAGCATCTTCCTTTTTCTTTACATATGAAGTGGCTTCTTTTTCTGTTTATATCTTCATGTGAACATTCTGGATGGTAAGAATGACAGATTATTGGCTCCGTCACAATTTGCCTTACACATACCCTCACTGCCAATTTTATTAAAAAAAAAAAAAAAGATGTCTTCCTTTATGGAAGAAATAAGCTTATCTTGGTTGTGGTTTAAAAAAAAATCATCCAAAAAACTGTTCCACGAACCACAATCTTCCATAAAAGCAAACACACCTGATTTCTATTGTAAAGCCTCAGATGCTGGGGCCTGATTTAACCTGTTTCTTGCCCTACCTTCTCACGTTGTCGTCGTGATTTCAGGACAGTCTCTAACCTAATGAGAGCAAGCTCTTTTCTGCAAAATAATGATACCGATGATGGTAATAATAATAATATCATCTTACAAGGGTGCTTCCTTCCGTCCTCCAGCCTGAGCGGCGAGCCTGTAACAATGTTAGACGGGGAGATGATACCACACAGTCAACGTGGCCGTGCATTATTTCATCCTCAACAGGCTTAATTAACATAAACTTGTCCAACCTTCTTTTTGCAATGACTCTGAATGAGGACGATGGATAATTTGCTAAGACCCCAGAGGAGAAGACAGTAGGAAAATGAAGGATTTTAATTCAGGTGGTTTGGTCTCATCCTCGTGCTTATTTAATGAAGCTCTATTGGGAAGCTTCTTTAAACCACAAAATACGATCGAAAAAAGAAGAGATGTTAATTAAATTTCTGTATTATTTAAACAGTTTAATGGAGAACACCAAATAACTAGCTTATTCATGATGAGGAGTAATGGGGGATGGGGTGAATGATAAGCAGTTATCTCGTAGTGTGCCTGTCTTCTTCAGAGGTTAGTCTGATTTAGACAGAAAGATGATGTTAGCATTCTGGAGAAGATCTCAGCTTCCGGGGGGCTAGCTTTTACTCGACGACCCTATTGTGCACTTATTGTGACTTTTGTCATTGCATGAGAGTGTGCTGTCCCTTACCAAACTAAACGGCAGTGACTCCGTGTCACGGTATGATCTGGGGTCGTGGTCTAGTTCTCCTCAAATCCACATGGAAATTTGAAACAAAATTTTCATCCTCCAAGTTTTAAAGACGTCTTTGTTTTCTGAAGAGACGATCATCTTGTGACTGATGATAAAGAGGAGAAAAGGGAATTAAAAAAATATATCATTTGGTTTGAATGCATTAAGGGAAACCCTTTTGAGATTACGGCTTTGACAGAGTTTCTTTTCATGCGGCTTTGGGCCTCGCTTCGTTAGGTACTTCAGGAGCAGAGTAAGAGGGGATTTACGGTGACAGAGGTGTTGAACTCTAGACGTTGTAGATGACTGTACTTTTCATCCTGAGTACGCACTGAGAAGTTAATAGACTGCTATCACGCATACAAATAATGTTAAAACTTGTAA